>NC_136908.1:9671704-10379204 GCF_949606895.1 Notothenia rossii
TGCAGATCTTTAGACTTCTGATTGACCGGTACAAATGTGGATGCTTCACTGCAGCTGAATACCACAAACCATGTAGTTGAAGAACAGCTTTCAGTGAAACTAGCTGATTGATACTTGTAGAAAAAGATAGGCAGACAAGATGTGTAACCGAGCAGAGCTGAAGCTATGGCCGCTGTTTGAAATACATCTGGTATTTCCCAATTAGACTCAGAGAGAGAAGCTACTTCTATCCAAAGTGTCAACACCAATAAATGATCTTCTTACCTTATCTGTTAAAGCCTCATTCAGCGTGCACAAATGTACATTTGTTTATAGTGTACATGTTCAGGCTACACTGACAGTGTGTGGATATCTTCCATCCAATTAAGTTGACGAGGGTTCATTAAATCCTGGAACATCTTTCAACTCTGTGCAATTAAAAAGTTTTGATGAACAGCTGGCGCGCGACACAAAGAAGTAAGGATTTGCAGAATCATGTTCATCATTCAGGAGGATTTGTTATTATAATGGAAAAAAAAAATGTGTTGTTGGTGATGAGACACAGTCAGAAATCTTTAACATTTAAATAAACATTTATGAAACAACAACAGTGGTAGATTAGATTTTACTCTAAAGTAAAAACACTCTTTAGTACACAATGATTAGCATTAAGATATACTTGAAGTACCAAAACGTACTTTTTATGAGTAATGGCTCATTTCAGAATCATATATCTGAAATGACTGGATTATGAATACTGAGGCATTATTGTATCACAGCTAGTAAATGTGGAGATAATGTTAGTTACTTTATAAACTGCTGCTGGATATCTTAACCTATAATTATATTGCAATGTTTATTTATAAGTAGATTCATATTCTGTGTTACCTAATGATCTGAATCTTTAAAGCTGACCAATAAGTGTAGGGGAGTAAAACATACAATATTGGCTTAAACAATGAAGTGGAATTGAAGGGGAATGAGCATAACAGGGCGATTCACAAGTACCTCACAATGTTACTCAATTGCAGAACTTGAGTAAATATTCCTAATTACAATTCACCACTCTACAGCAGTCAGCCTAAGGTCTAGTGATATTAACCCTCTCTCCTGTGTTTGCTGGGAAATGCAGCATGTGGGTCTCTGCACAGGCAAACATGGATAATAGAGGAAAGTAATTGTTGCTCCACTGCCTTGTTGTCTGTAGGAAAGCCTCTTGTGTGTGTCCTCTGCTCTGCTCAGTCTCGCTGCTGAATTATAAATGATGCTGCTGCGGTGTGTCGGTGATGACAGAGGAGAAGAGATATAGGTTACTGCAAATGGGCAAATACAGGGAGAAGACATCCGTGAGGACTTTACTGCCTCGATTTGACAAAGAAACCAGCTCCATCGCAATGACTGTGTCCCACAAGAGAGATTAAATAAACAATCGGACGGTTTTAATCATAGATGAAACATGATTCACCGTGGATTCAATAAGATCCCCATACCTGGATTACACGTACAAAAGTATTAAATTAATATTGACTATATATCATGGTGGCTTGATGTGTGAGTGAGTTGGGGAAAAGGTTATGATGTAAATCTGTAAAACCTGCTATAGATTGATGATTTTTGTTCGTATTCACAAGATTTACCATTCCAAGCAAGTTCAGGACTAAAAAGTTTTATTTAATAAGAGAAGACAAAAAATGTATACTTTAAAAAAAATTATAAATTCAATTTCCTAACAATATTGCTGGAGAACCGAACTATCCTTTCGTTCACCACCAAACATGGCAAATAATCACATAGATTTAAATGTAGCTCTGAATATAACCATTGATTTGGGACAATTGTACTTAAAGGGCACTCTCAGGATCAATTTCAGATCCATATTTTATATTTTGTGCCTCTACTGTGAGATGTTTCCATGATTTAATGTTCAAAAAGCTCTTTATTCTTCTCATACTGCCTGTGCTGCAGCACCTCTTGTCACCCTCTGTCTGAAACCAGAGCCCAGTGTGCTCTGATTGGTTAGCTGTTGTGATTGGTCATTGGTCAACCGTTTAAAGATGTCCCGCCCCTAAGCCTATCACGCACAATGTGTTGTCTATTCATATAGCACACTACGAAAAGGGAAAACTCCCAAAAGCATGATAGGGCCCCTTTAATTCATCATACTGTATTGTTTAATGTGCTTTTTCATGTTTTCCCTCTTCATGACACTCCTCTAATCCTCTGAGAAATGCAGCTCCATACGTTTCATCCCAGCCATTAAGTATAAATCAATTAGCCAAGATATAACAAATAATTAAATATTAATCGCAAGCCATAATTCTCATGCAGATTGATTACAGCACACTGTATATGTGTGTTTGTAAGTGTTGTTAAATGTTGATATCTTGAATACCAGGAGGATTTGGACAGGAAAAGGAGATAAACAACAATCAAAATATCTCATCAGGGTCAAACAAAACCCATCTCTGCCTCACAGAATCTCTTTTGATGTATGTGGCTATAAAAATGAAACACAAACAAAATAATATCACCTGTAAATAAAACTAAGGATCAATATACAATCAATAGCTTAAATCCAATAATAATGGCAAACTTTAAGAACAGCATAAAGGGATCATACAGTGGTCAGATAATATTTCAGGCATTTTTTTAAGCAATGCTTCGAGGTACAGTATTTTGTAAATATGAAAAGCCAATCCAGATTTGTGTTCCCCTAAAACGAATACTGAGTTTTCATCTGTGAAGGTAATGGTCCTGTGTGTTGGCACCATGAGTGTTTACTCCTTTTTGAGGTGAAAACAACCTTGTTTATTAAACCCAGGCGGTACCAAATAAAAGCACCAATGTTTGTTTACTGGTTACATGTGAAAACAAAATGTGTTCCATGGACAGCAAATAAAAAATAAATAAATAAAAGCCGAGCCGGAAGAGCCTTAAACAATATGATTATTTAACATATACATTATCATCATTCACATGTGCAATGGTGTAATGTAATGAAGTGCATTCAAACAAGAATTATATTCAGGTACCAATATAAGTATTTAATTTAAATGTCTTTCATCTCATGACACTCAAACAAACAAAAATTAAGAAGATTATAATATTTGAAGATTTGTTATCAATTGAGCGGAGCGTCTATTTGCACGTTCACAATTACCAATGACGAATGACATTTCCAAAAATACCAAAATATGATCAAATGTAAGCCCAGGTGTAAATAGAATAGTACTATAGTCTCCCTGAAGCAAAAAGTATTGTTCACTATAGTCAACCGGGTGTAGCATTGATGACTATTTTCACCCGGGTGTAGTGTTTGCCTTACGTAATACAGTTTATGGAATATGAGCAATTCTTTTTTTCAAATTTCACAAAACAAAACTTAAAGTGGACCTATCATGCTATTTTTAGGCAATAGCATAGGTCTCAGATATATTAAAACAATATATAAAAAACATGTCTATGAAGTGTTTTGCTCAAAATACCAAACAGATCATCCATTCTAGCCATGCCTCATATCCCTCTATTTCACTTCCTGTTTCAAAAGTGCTGATTTGGGGTATAAAGTTTATATAAAAAAAAAAAGAAGGAGGGCGCTGAGCTCATGCGGGAGATTCTACCGGTAGATTCTGCCGTGATGAAACGCCATATCATGGATTATCAAGGATTATTGCTGAAACAGTATGGAGTTCAAAGGCTTTCTCTCTTGCCGGTTATACCACAAGGTGAGTTCCTTTTTATTTCCTGCTTCTTCACACACATGCTCTCCAGTACAGGTTAGCTCTGAGTGTTAGCGATGCTAATGTAAACACCGACCATATTACGTCCAAAACAGTCGGGCATTGTTTCTGATAGCAACGTTTCTGATTGGGCCGTGGGTGTAAAGCCAGCCTACATTTCCGATATTACGTCATATAGGACGCAAATCTGGATCATTATTTTCTGACGTTGCGTGAGTTCCCTGACACACCAGGGACACATATTTATGTGCAATTTGCATGATAGGTCTCCTTTAATCAAGAATGCCCAGGTGTAAATAGCACTATCTACTAAGGATACATCGGTGCATGTGTCATGTTATATACACCGGGTGCAAATAGCTTTGTTCGCTATAGTCACCCGGGTGTAAATAGCATTGATGACTATTTTCCTCCGGGTGTAGTGTTTGCCTTTGTTCTTTCCTCCATAAAAGTTTATTTACAACCTGTGTGATTGGCGTTGTAATACAGTTTATGGAATATGAGCAAAACATTTTGCCAATTTCACAAAAATGAATAACAGAGACAGTTAATTAAACCGAAGTCCATCATGCCCAATTAAAGATGCAGGGACTATTTTCACTCACTGCCAGATACTAAAGCTTAGCAGGACAACAGGTCAACTTTCCCCCTGATCAATGTGACTTTTGTTCAAAGAATTCTGGTTTGTAAAACTGTATGAATGTAGAAAAACAAACTAAAGTCTCAACAGTCTCAGGTTAGAAACATAGAAAACCCCTGAAGGTGTGATGGCAGTCTGTGGGCGCTCAGCTATGTAACTGTCGCTCTGCATCACAGTGACTCCCTGCCAGATTTGCTGAATTTAAATGAGCGCCAGACAGTCAATGGATGAAGGATCAAGACATGTTTTTGTTTTTTTCTCCCGTGTCTCGCAACCATGTTAGCCAAATAATTAGTGTCTAAAGTCCTCATTTAGTTTAACTTTTCTTTCCCTTCTCTTTAGATGGCCCTCCTTGCTTGCCATTGCCATTCATTTCTTGCTGAATGCTGAAGACAGCCGGGGGAATTTAATGATTTTCGAACAAACACACACACACACACACACACACACACACACACACACACACACACACACACACACACACACACACACACACACACACACACACACACACACACACACACACACACACACACACACACACACACACACACACAGTCTCTCCCTCCCACAGGATGTATAATTCATAGGCGTTAGTGGAGTTTGGCAGCTTTTGGCTCTGTGAGAGTTCAGCGCTGAAATGTGACACCATTTTGGCAATCACCGGAAGACATGTGTCCAAGCAGACTGCACGGGACGACATGCGCTGTCCAGAGAGGGAGAGAGTGGGATGGGAGAGAGTTTTTGTGTGTGTTCATGAGGTAGATTACAAGTGTCAGTGATGCGCTTCACTCATATTAAAATCTTCAACTAGCCTGTTCAAAATCCAAATTAAATCAAAGACACTCCAGTGGGAACCTTGACACCATCCTTGATTAAGATCTTATGCATTATTTTCTGTCGTTGGTTATTTAACACCTGCTGTCTCAATACATATTTGGTGGTATTTATCGCTTTAAAGGGAATAAATAGACTAAGTAGGTATATCAGTCTCGGCTTACCAGAATGCCACCTGCAGGAAAAAACACAAAAGGAACAAATAAAATTGGCAGATGACGTCTGAGAGGTGCAGAAACACTGCTGTGATGAGCAACCAATGCATCAAATATAATGTGTATTACTGATAGTAAATGATACAGATTGCAAGAGCTTCAGATGTACTACTTTTAATCAGACAGCCCTGACCAGATGTGGACCTCCTTTCTGCTGCTGTTTTCAAGGAGGAAATTTCAAAAATGTAATTTTCTAAACTCTTTTTTGCCAAGCTATTATGACGCGTCCCTAACATCTACCCATGTTGAACGTTATCAGTGGCTTAAAAGGTTTTTATTAGTTATTTTCATCACATATCTAATGCTTCACAATGGGTAGTAGACAATAGGTGCACACACAGTGGAATGGACAGAAGCAATATGTTCATGTTAAAATGAATAAAATAATTGTTCACTATGTGACTATTGGTTCATTGGAAAAAAGTGAGATAATGAAAAAAAACACAACAACCACATGAAGCAGGTCGATACCCAATTGTAACATTTAACTCAACAACACAGCATCATCTGAATGGAAACATTTTTTTTTTTTTTTTTCGGCCATTCTCTACAATTTTCCTAATCATTTCGAATGACTGACCAGGTACATTTAGCACATATCGTCGAGAAAAAGGATATACAAGACTTAGTTAGGTGGTTAATTCAGGGGACTTTATTGGCTGTAGTCCTCAGAGCATATTACTCATTTGTTATTCGAAACTCAACTCTCCATATAAAATGCACTGTTCAAATGTACTGTTATTTTACCTATACACGATAACATAAAGATATGTCTTTCCAGAAAACCTCATCTAAAATTAATGATACATAATAATTTGATTACTGATTTATTACTCAGTTATGGCCCAACCTGATTCTGATTGAGGCTCAAACAAACAATAATATTTAAATGTCTCCCTGGCAGGAAAAAACACAATCATATTGTTGAGATCGTGCAGGTCTGGAAATGAGACACCTAGTGAACGTAATCCAAGCTGACATGAAGGAATTAGTCACACAGCCACACGGAAGTCATTCATTTGGGCACACACACACACACACACACACACACACACACACACACACACACACACACACACACACACACACACACACACACACACACACACACACACACACACACAGTCTGGCAAGTACATGTAGCTCCCATCCTATTGCATATGTATGAACATAGCCTCAGGCGCTGCTGAAATACAGTATGCCTGTGTGCTTCTATAAATCATAACTAATATTTCACATTGGGCATGCCTCGTCTGGATTAGCAGATGGTTCCTCTTCTGCCTGTCTCCCGTGCACCTGGACCCTGTCCTCTTATTAGCATTAAAGAATGTCTCCTCCATCTCCCTCTTTATCTGCTCTCTATTCTAAACTATGTACTCACGTTTTCAGGAAAAATCTCATTAGTTTGGGTTGATATCAGATGCTCGAGTTCTACCTGATTTCACCCACATTTTGGTTTATTGATCCTTTAAAATGGGATCCGTGCTGGAACCATGAACATAATGCACTTTGTGTTTTTGTAACAAACAGTAAAAACCAGCAATAAACCCAGCCGGTAATAAAATGTCATTTTTATGCACTTTTTTTATACACCATTTATTTGGTTTGTTATGACAGTTGAAAATATTGCACCACATTTGATGCTTTTTGGGTTTTCCTGTCCTATCGGGTCTACAGGTCTTTGTGCATGTAAATGGTCTGCAAAGGCTAAAATGCCAAAGTTCTCTCCAGAGGGATTTTCTCTCCCACACACTCCCCGTTCTCCCGTGACAAAATGACATCACTAAGAAACACTCACTCTTCTATTGGTTAGTGCTCCAAAACATTGTACGTGATAGGCTGAGGGGCGGGACATCTCTAAGAGGTTGACCAATCACAACAGAGCCGGCCAGCTGACCAATCAGCAGATTGGGTTCTGGTTTCAGACATAGTGCAAATCAAATCTACCTCCATATCTTAGCATATTTTGTTATTTTGGCTTTAAGCAAAGATAGCAAACAGTAGTTATTTTTAATTGATTACCTTAAGACGCTGACTCGTAAGACTCAAAAGGCCATTAAATGTTACAGGAAGACTTCATTCCAAGCTTGTAAAATGTGCCTTTTTAAGTAAGCCATTGCAAAGACTGGACATTTGATGTACACTGAAAGCAGGGTGGCTGTTAATGGAGATATATTCTTGTGCACAATCACCATTATCCATCCCATTAGTCAGCCATGTGGTCCACATGATGCCAAATCAAAAATAAGGAGAAAAAGCAACCTGAATCTACAGAGGATCCCACAGAGATGAAGCCAAACGCTCGACAGACGATCTGAGAGGAGCCAAGCCGCCCATCTCCCAGATGGCTCCATCTCCATGCAGCTATGGGGTGTGCAAACACACTCCCTTGAAGACCTCTTTAAAAGAGAAGATTTGTTATGTCTGTGAAAGAAAGTTGGTTAAATAGAAAATGATGATATTGTCTTCAACCTCCCTTTTCATTATCTGATTTGTATTGACTCTTTTTTGATCCTTTGTTGGATCTATACTTCTTTTTATGAATTGTGTTGCTCATTTTTGGTTTTGAATCTGAAATATAGCCCAATATGTCCTCTCTAGGATATTTCAGTACCCTATAATCTGCTATTAATAAATGTTTCCTTAATAAATTTAAATAAATGCATTATTTAAAATATCGTATTCATTTAAATGACCTGTTATTTTTGGCTTCACTTGGGTTAGTATTCTTGAAGGCCACAACATCCTTGCTGTTTTGCATCTAAAAGCAGAAAAATCCAAAGCAACAGTTTTTAGTTTTTACAGCATGCTTTCTGCTTTCTGACACGCTTGGAGGACTCATATCACAGTAATGAACCTCGAACAGTCGGAGTGACATGCTTTTCAGAGAGTAAGTTACATCACCCACTTCTCCACACAGTTACTTCATTCAAATTTCACATCAATAATTCATACAATTTATTTTGTACAAATTCTTACGGCTTTGGTGAACAGCTGGATGTTTCAGTAAACAACTTTATTTCAGCTTAAATTGGATAACTCCATTTTCTGGGGGAAATAAAAAGAAACTAAATGTTGATTTTTGAAAACACACCAAACAGGAATTGTATTGTACCCTATATCAAATGCATGTCAATGTTCACCCCAACACCCCATTTAATATTAAAGTAACATGAGTCTTTCTTGGTTTAAGCAGGGAAGTAATTGTGTGTCTAAATCTGATCACTTATGTAACACAGCAGGGAGTTATGTCAAAATAAATCAAATGTTCTCACAATAAACTCAGCTAATAGCAGCACCTTGAGAGGCTTCTAAAATACCTTTGATAATGAGAAAACATCTCAAAGGTTTATCTGTGGGGAAATGCTACTCTAGATAAATTACGAGTCATTTGAGTGGAAGCCATGTACTGTAGTGTTCGACAGTCCTTATCCTCAGTCCATGTAGGAAAAGGTGGAGGAAATTGTAGCTGGAGCACTTAAGACCAAACTCAATCTGCAGCGACTGTCTGAGAGGCTGTTAATTAGAAAAAGGAGATGATAACATCGCTCTTTCTGGCCTGTCTCACCTTGTTGTTGTGTTCTTTTTCTATTCTCCTTTCACAGTTTGTCACAAGGAGCTTCCACTTTCAAACACTAATGATCGAAGAACTGCTGGGACTTTTTGTTCTATTTGTGGCTTCACCTAAAAGATGTGTTTGTGATGCCATCGGGCACACAAAATACTAATACTAATTTCCATTGACTTGCTTTTAGGAAAGAGATGTCAGTAAGTTAGCAAATTAATCACATTCTCTTGGTACAAACATTTAAATAGTGCAACTTGTATAGCCTCTAACTACGGTGGCCGACAGGTGCAAATGCGTTGGAACAAAACGTACGCAGAAGACGGAGCGTTTACTAAAAGTGCTGCATAAGCGAAATAAGGCAAGTGCTTGTTGATGCTCGGGGTTTGTTGGCCAACTGTCACTGTCATGAGTGAAACAGACTAACTCTGTGAGGTTGGCCAACTTTATAAACCCTTAACGTCAACAAACACTCCAGTCCCAATAACTTTTTAGTTTACATGCAAACCTTTTCTAATCCTCATTTTTGAATGTTGACAATAACATACTTGGATGTATAATACTTACAAACAAATGCCACGTTAAGCCACGGGAAAAAACACAAGCCCAATCTTTGCTTTCCATTACGTATAAATTCAGTGTCAACATTTTAATTTTTAAATGTATCCCTTAAGCATTTCCTTGCTGATGATGTTAGCGTAGCGCCACTGATCATTTGTGTCTTTACTGCCGAGTCGAAACCCTCAGAGAGAGAAGTGAAAGATTAAATAAAAACAAAAACTCGGTTTTCATGTTTGTAAGTAACACACATCACGCTTCATAACAGGATCTTTAAATATGTACTGCATTCCCCCGCTGGCGTCACATCACTTGTCCTCATCGCTGACAGCCAGGACAGCAGAAAAGCTTCAACTCTCTCAATCCCTGTCCTGTGCGTCTTTAAGGAATGCATACACCATCACCACATGTCAAAATATAGCAGCCTTGAGACAAAATCACAACAGATAACATATGGTAGACGCTGCTGCAGAGGTATGATGAAGGAGGCCTTGTATAGGAGGGTTGTCACTTTGCTACAGATGCATGGTGGGATTATAAAATGTCTCTTTCAACATGAAATGTGTCTCATGATAATAAAGTGTATTCTCAGATGCAAGTCTTGCAATGTCTTTATTTATGTATATGCCTGCAGACCTTAATGGTGACGTGCGATTATGAAGTCTCTCTGGTCTTCATTAGAGTTTTTATTCACAGCTTTTCTAACGGGGGGAACGAGAATTAGAAAAGGGAATAAAAGGAAGAGGAAATGAGCTCGGGGGGGAGAAAGTGACATGGGAAGATGGCTGAGATGAAGGAAATATTAAAAAATATATTTCATTCTGGCTTTTTCCTTAACTTGTCTCACACAGCATGAGAGTAGAGCTGATTAGCCTGTTGCCCTGTTCGAACATTGATTAAACCCACCGTGTGTGTGTGTGTGTGTGTGTGTGTGTGTGTGTGTTTTTTTCCTGATTGTTATGGTTACTAATTCCTTTTCTTTATGGCGGTCATTTTCGACCGGGAACACCATGGGTCTTACAAAGTTGACTAAATCATCCAAAATTCAATGAACGTGGTGATTGTAATTGCAATTGTATATGTTCAAATGTCTACTGTGAAGGATATCATAAAGCCTTAATGCAATTGAATGTAAAACTAAAAAGTTATGATTGATGAAAGTAGTAAACCGGTCAGATATTTGACCCGAAGACAACAGGAGGGTTAAAAAGAACAATTGCCTCACCATAATCAAAACAAATCATACAAATAAATATCAGTAACACATCGTTTTTTCCTGGATACCCATGTGGCTGTAGAGGAAGGTGTGTGTGTGAAGTAGGGCTGCAACGATTAGTCGACATAATCGACGACGTCGATCATAAAAATTCGTCGACGCGGAATTTTAGTGTCGACGCGTCGTATAAAAACAATCAGAGAGCCGGTAACGTTAATTCAAAACTGCGCAAATGTTCATTTGTAACTGCAATGCACTACAGGAAGTGCTGGGGGCAGTATACTCTCCATTGTCTGCCATGACTGCATTCTGTACTAACAACAAAGAAGAAAGAATACGAACGATGGCGGAAAGGAGAGAGAATGAGGGTGATGAAGAGCTCAAAAAAGCGAGACCGAGAGTTTCGAAAGTGTGGGAGTATTTCACAGACGACAAGCCAAAGAAGTCAGTGAAATGCAGAATTTGTAAAGGGGAATTGGCATTCCACGGCAGCACTACAGTGATGCACGAGCATTTAAAACGCAAGCACCCTGGAACCGTGAGGACTGCTACTTTGGATCATGGGTAAGTTTGAGCAAGTTAGCCATAGTCATGTTTACGTTAGCTTACATGTTGGAAAACAGAACGTCTCATGGTTAATGCTTGCTAAGCAAACGCTATGTCAGTTATGTTGAGGCTGCGTGTCCACCAACGAGCTGCTAAACAGCGCCAAGCTTACAGCGTAGTAGAGCACACTAGAGCTTTATGGACGCTGTAATTAATTCCAAACTTAAAATAATAATTAACAAGGGTCTGCGAAATGACAAGAATAAAATGCGATTGAATTGATCCTGGGACTGGACAACAGGGTGACATTCACAGGTGTGCAGACTTGAGGTAGAACATGCACTGGAGCCCGGAAAAGGAGCCGTGCCCACAGGAAGCAGAGATGGAGGGTGTGACAGAAATAATCGTTAGATTAGTCGACTAATCGAAAAAATAATCGACCGATTAGTCGACTACCAAAATAATCGTTAGTTGCAGCCCTAGTGTGAAGTGCCTGCTCGTCTGGGTCATTTAAACGCGATCAGTAGCAGAAGGATCAGAGAAACAACGCAGTGTTGTTAACCTCGTACATTTTTAATGCACACCCTTTAATATTTAACAGGCCGGCAGGCTTCACAGATATTGTGGCGTCAGGTGACAGATGTTGGCTCTACAAGTCTTGGGGAAAATCTCACAGACTAAAAGTTTATGTCTCAATTTTAGAATGTGTCAGTGTGGGTATTGTGCTGTGCTTGTTTCCTCTTCTCCAAGGGGGGGCATGGAGAATATTTAAAAAGAAAATAACAGGGCTTTTTGTTGGTGATGTTGCATTTGTGTTGTTTTGCTGCCCCTAATTATCTAAACAGACCTGTTTTTTTTACATCAAATGAATTGATTTTGTGTCCACCTGAGGGCAATGCCTCAAGCAGTAAACATATTTCCACCTTGTAAAGTTAAAATTGCTTTAAAACAAAAAATAATTCTTATTGCAAGAGAAGACATAGGCACTTTTTTGGTGGATTTGTCTTGGATTCATGTTACTGTGGTATGTATTTTCAGAAATCTTTGTTACTGAAAAACGTTTAACCCTTATGTTGCATTCGGGTCTCCCGTGACCCGTTTCAAGTTAGAAATTATATAATAACTACGCTCTACTTTTTTTTTTTTTTAATCGGAAAAAGGCTTCATGATATCCTCCACAACAGATATATAAACACTACAAAACTGATTTGGACAATTTTAGCCAAGTCTGAAGGTGTCTAAAAAAAAAAAAAGTGGCCCAATCAAGATGAATCTTTGACTTTAGACACCCCTCCCCCTTCATCCACTGTAAAATTATTCGTTTGCAACATACACCTGGTCTCCCCTCCCTCTACCCATCCCCCTCCCCCCACAGGAACACAACTTTTCTCAAAGAATATGTACACTAACACTTGAACCTGAGCACACACATGTACGTGTGCAATATGTGGTGTAATGCGTTTGGGGGGCCATCAAATCAAATTACAACAGGATTGTACGGTTATGAATGCATAATAAGTTAGTTAGTTAAAACAATATTGGATGATAGTCATTTTTTTCTTTCGGTTTTGGCCTGAGATAAATCATGGGTCAAAATTGATCCGTGAAAACCATGAACGGAACAGATTTCGAACACAACACAAGGGTTAAAACATTATCAAACAATATGCGGCAACCCAATTAGGCTACTTGATATGTTCTTAATACAAAAAAACATTGTGAAAACACAATACATTTAATTGCAGCTTAATCCAATGTGTACCACGCAAATGCATCAATAAAAGGATATACATCCCTTAGTAATAATCCCATCACCTAATAACAAACAGGTAACTGGCCACTCAATCGATCAGTGATCTGTTGTGCCAATAGCACTGTGTTTGCTGTACTCGATAGATATTGACTAAATCATTATCACAGCAGGAGCACTGACGCCATTCCAGCCTCTTATCTCACTGTCAGATGACTTTTAAATGTTGTGCACACATCATTCAGATCAATGTGTCTGCACCGCCAATCAGACTTGAAGCTTGTCCACGTGTCTCCTGTTGATCATTTACATTTGCTCAAAATTAAGAAAATAAAAGCAGCTTTAAAGAAAAGCACTTTGGCAACTTAAATAGTTTTTTTAAATGTTAGAGAAGTTCTAGCAAAAGGCTATATTACTGATATTTTATACAACTAAAGCATGTTAGATATAATGCTATAAAAAGCATTAAAGTGTGTTAAATTCCCAAATGAATGTAAAATAACATGAGCTTTAGAATGAATGCCATTTGCTTATTAAAAAAACATATACTGTATCCTTAACCCAAACAACTCATTTACGTCACTTTTTAAAAACTGTACTTAAGCAAATGTGCATGATATAACAAACAAACCTCCAGACCAAAGTGCTGTGCAGTCAAATAAACAAAGAAAAACATCACAGAGCACAGCTCACACACCATAAAACAAGTACAAGTAAAAACAATTTAAAAGCAACAATCTAAAATATGTCAATATGCTAAGGAGAAGAAGTGCTTTTAAGAAGCGCTTTAAAAGCAGACAGTGTGGCGGCCTGTCTGATATGCATCGGCAGATCATCGTGTGGGAGCTGCTACAGAGAAGATACGGTCCCCCAAACGTCACTTTGACTCGGTGTTCACAATATAGGTATAGGCTATCCTTATTGTGATATACTTACTGATGTTAAGGTTTGTGAAGGAAGCAGGACCCAAGAGCAGATATAAACTGAAAAAACTCCCTTATTTCAAGGCTATATGATATAAACAAAGACAAAACAGAACACTCACAGAAGAACTAGTCATGACACAAGACGAACCGACAAAGACAGACAACCCGGAACTTAAATAAACACAAGACTAATCACACAACAAGACACAGGTGAGGAGGGAGGAGAAAACACAGGGGCAACAGGTGAACATAATCAGACAATTAGACACACCAGGGAAACTAATGACAAGAGGAAAAACACAGGGAAAAGGACCAGACAATAAACAGGAGGAAAACATGACAGGGAGAACAGCAAAAAACCCAAACCTAGACATAGAAACGTGACATAACCTAAACATACAAAATTACAAACGTGACATAACCCTAGGAGTGTGACAACTGATGCTTTAACTGCATTAAACAATTGTTGTATTGTCAAGGTGTGAAAAATCTCTTTAAATTAAGTTGCATTTCACTTTTTATCTTAATATATTGATGTTTGAGGCCAACCACTTTGGTTTAGTTCTGACTGAAAATATATCAACAGCTAGTTGTCGATGTTATGGTCCCCAGAAGATGAGGCTCTTTGACTTGATGACGTGATCTTTTACTTCTAAATGAATAAGCGAGTTGACTAAAACGTCTTCAAGTGCATTCATCTAAAACTGAATCAGAGATTTGGAATTAAAGCCCAGCGTTTGCACACCAACATGAAACAGACTTTGATGCACTTCACCACTGGGTCCTCTGCTGTCATCAGAGAGCAATACAATCCTTTTGTTCAAACAGAAAAATCTATGAATGAGGGGGAGATAAAGCATAAGAAAAGACGGAGAAGAAACGCATGAAGGAGAAAGGTGCAGAAGAAATTAGGATGTTGCAAGGGAGAGGTGACGGAAAGTTGAAAGTGTTTGATCTTGGTATTTAATGACCTGTGTGTGTGTGTGTGTGTGGGGGTGTGTGTGTGTGTGTGTGTGTGTGTGTGTGTGTGTGTGTGTGTGTGTGTGTGTGTGTGTGTGTGTGTGTGAGAGAGTTCAGCTCCCCCTGGGTGTTTTCATTTGAGACACGCTTGTGAGAAACAGGAGCAAGAGAGACAAACAGACATGTTTGTATGAATGGTATGAATACATAATGACATTATGGAATTGACAGCAGGACACTATTTATGCTTGACTGACTTCTTAGAGAAGTGTTCGGGTGTTAGGGAATGACAAATTGGCTGGTTAAACTGTAAAAAACATGGACACATGAAGAACTCTCCTGGGAGACTTTTCTTGAGGTAACACAAATACCAACAAAGCAATGAATCAAAAGGTAAATATTTATAGGTATTTCTCAGGAACATGCTGTGGGAGTATTTAAATGGGGGGCAAATAAGTATTTCCTTTTTTCTCTTCCTTTCTGCAACTTTGAAATGATATGCCTGAAAAACATACACAAATAAAATGAGCTAATTATCTTCATTAGAAACTAGTCTACGTTAGCCAGTGCAGGAATTATTTATCATACGGCCTCTTCTTGTTCTGTAGCTCCAGCATTTTAGTTGCTAACGTAGGGTGAACAGACGTCCCCGTTTTCTGGGGACAGTCCCCGTTTGTATTGGCCTGTCCCCGGTTGAAACTGTCCCCGGAAATGTCCCCGTTTTTTAAAATACGTTAAAAAGACATAGCAAGGTGAAATAAAACCTTTCATGTCAGGAAACACTGGGTAAACAGACTGTCACTGTGGTCAAGCTAGCCCCCACTTCGGAAAACACAGTCAAGCCAGCCCGCACGTTGTATTGCGGTGCGCGAATATCCTATGCATTATGGTAGAGGCCTGTAAAAACTGCCGTCAAAATAAAAGCGTTTACTCGGTCAATAACAAATATACCTAAAAAACACACCAAACATATTCATATACTGGAGCTTAAATTAAGAAATATGTAATGTGATCAATAATAATTTAAAACAAACTACGTATAACTACCACATTATAACTGAGTGAATGTAAAATGTAAGGATACAGTTATGAAGACATATCTGACATTTCGACTGGGTGACTAATTTCAATTGATGTTGACACCATCTCACAACAGAGTCATTCGAAGTCAATCAAATACTTATTTCACTTCAGGGTGATAGCAGGAGACCCCATCTAGTCAATCAGAGAAAATCCGGACAATCTGATGTAGAGTTTCAAAATAAAATACTTTTGAAATCTCATATATGGGCTATCGTCCTTCTGTTTTTATACAAGAATAAATAAAAAACTGTCAAATCATCAGAGACTTATTTCACTCCAGGGTGATAGCAGGACACCCCATCTAGTCACTCAGTGAGAATCAGGACAATCTGATGTAGAGTTTCAAAATAAAAGACCTTTGAAGTCTCTATGATCTATCATCCTTCTGTTTGTATCCAACAGTTAAAATGTTCGAATGACATTGAACCAGAATCGTCCCCTTTGTTCTTTAACAGTGAAGACAATTGGATATGTTAATGATATTTTGACCGCAAAACTCAAAATGTCCCCGGTTTTAATTTTGAAAATCTGGTCACCTTATGCTAACGCTAGCTAAGTTAGCTAATACAAAGGTTTTGTAGGGGGGAAATTAGCTAGCTAGCTTTACCAACGTTAGCTGTTGGGCTAAAACACTATGACTACTGTTGCTTATAAAGTGAAGAAGTACATGGGCGACTAGCTAGAAAATGCTAGTTCTCAGTGTGTTTACAAGATGAATTCAGTAATATGTTTGAGCTGTCTGATTCATTTTGTAAGTTTTTGGCTTTCTATACCTTGAATGTAAAAATGTAATTCAGTTCAGCCAGAATAGAAAGTTCAAAGGACGAATCGGAGGAACAGAAACTCCAAAAACATGTTCATTTCTGAGCTTCCAGGTAATCTTATACTACATTTCCTATTTGGCACCTTATACCTCTATCTTGAAAATGTAACCAAGCCAGAAAAAAAAGTTCCTGGAGAGGACAAATCAGAGCAGCAACAACTCCAAAAACATGTCTTCACTTTGATGTCTTCTAATACAACACTGCTGAACTTCATACTCTCCCCCCCTCACTTTCTCTGTGGTTATTCCTCTCTTTTGTCAGCATACGCGCGCATGAAAGGACTCACATTTCTGGATGGAAGCTGGCTATATCTGTCCAGGCGGTGATCCACAGTCGATCCCATTCTGCGGGGAGTATGCTGGAGATGCATAGACGGGTAATTTACGCCAGCGAACACAGCGCCCAGAACAGAGCAGAGGTCAATGAGCTCTTACATGGCTCCATCTTGCATCTGTCGCTTTGTATGGAAATCAGTCCTCTGCCTAGAATAATGGCTTGGTCAGGTGTGTGTGAGTGTCTAGTAAACATCTGAGGCATGATGACTATGGAGAGTAGTGGTCAGCCTAGATGAAACTTGAGGTCATGAGGCTGCGGGGAGTCCATGATCCCATCATTGGCTTGTGTTCCCTTCACATTACTTACATTCAATCACACCATGCCTGATGACGCTGCTATAGTGGGGCCGCCATGACTCACTGACAGGGGTGGGGGGGTTTGGATAGAGATCCGATTTGTTTGTGGGAGAAAATTAATCAGAGGATATCAGATAATGCAATGGCTGCAGGGGAACCACGTGTCCAACAGTTGTTGCGTCAATAACTCATCCGCTCCAATCTTCTTTAAAGGGGTTCACCGGAAAAACGATCATGCAGAGCTCCTGTCTCGGAGGAACATGTGTCTAAGACAGACTCAGCATGTCACCTCAAACTGCCGAGGCCAGAAAAGTGGGCATCATATTTTTGAGTTGAATCAATTGCCCTCATCGAGTATCGTCGTCGATGATGGAAAAAAAGCGTGCACATGCATATGCAGGTGCTATTTGGGTACTTGTCAGCGAGAGTGTGTGTTAAGTGTGTGAATGTCTATGCATGTGGTGCATAGACGTGGTGCTCATTTTTACACCTGATACACTGAAGGTTTGATTGTAATTTAAAGCTATTATGGGTGTATACAAATCAAGAAAACTACCTTACAGATTACATTATAAAAGGGTGAAGTGGATAAGATGATCAATGTACAGTCGCTGAGATCATTTTCTTGGCTTGCAGCAGAAGTGATTAAATAACATAAGGATGGTTTTAACACCATATTTATAGAAGAGCTGAATGTCTCGACACAGCTCGGTTCATGGTGAGAACACGCATGAAAGAAGCAACAGAAAAAACATGACACTAACACATTACATGCCCCTACATTCACTAAGACAGAGAACCAGTTTCAAACAACAGACAAATCAACTATAATTATCATGAGTGCCCTTAAAATGAAATAAAAAGCCTCCTCAATGGATGATCAACAGATGCCTCTTCGATTTCGATGGAAAATAAACCGAGTGGCTCTCAATGATTGAGTAGGAGCTGTTTCCCACACCTTGTGCAACATGTGATCTGAATAACCCTCCTATCAACTCCTGGGAATTGTTCTAAAAAGAATTGGGAAAAACCCAAATGACAACAAGAAGTAAAGAATCAGAGTTATGTGAAGTAAAATTACAAATACAATTCTGCCAAAGCATGAATGTTTTTCTATTTATTTGTTTTGCTTTTTATTTTAATATGGTCAGAAATGAATGTCAGACAGGTGTACAACAATTTGGCAAGCTTATATATCTGTATTAAGACGCTTTAGTCTCGAAAGCACACATGAAGGATTACTAAAAAAAATACTAGCTGGGTAAAACTTGGGTGTAACATATAGGCAAGGAAAGACTTCATTAAAGTGGACCTATCATGCTATATTTGACAAATATATTGTAGGGCCATACCTACACAAAAAATGTATGTGAAGTTTTTTTTTCAAAATACCAAACAGATCACCCATTGTAGCCATGCCTCATACTGCTCAAACCCCTCTTTTGAAGCCCTGTTAGAGAAAGGCAGATTTTGGGTCCTTAGCTTGAAAAAAAGAAGAAGAGGAGGCGGAGCTAATGCCTGATCAGAATTCTACCGGGGATAAAGTTAAATTCGGTTGTGATAAAAAGCCATCCTGTTTAAACCACGTCAAGGATTATTTCTGAAATAGTATGGAGCTCAAATGCTTTTTCTCTTGCAGGTTTATCACAAGGTGAGTTCTTTTTTTATTTCCTGCTTTTTAAACACATGTCCTCTACACAGTATAGGTTAGCTCTGAGTGTTAGCGAGGCTTGCTAATGTAAACAAAGACGAGATTACGTCCAAAACACATCAGGCATTGTTTCTGATAGCAATTTTCTGTGGGTCCGCCACCAATTATTCCGGGCTGACGTCAGCTCGGATGGAATCTGTATCCGCTCGTTGTACACACGTTTCTAAAAGATTCGGGTACGGAGAAAAAGAGAGAGGGTTTTATTTTCTGACGCTGCGTGAGTTCCCCGACGTACCGGGGACACATATTTATGTATAAAAGACATCACAAAGTGCATTTTGCATGATAGGTCCCCTTTAAATATTGCATCGGGGAATTATGGTCCACTTTGGTTACCATTGCAAGATCCATTCATGCTGTGTCTAAATAATCTGGAAAATTACTTCCTTTGAAATCACGTCCCTTAATATTGGAACTACACCTCGGAAACACAAATCACATTATGATTTCAAGCTCATGAACACAAATTCAGCGGAAAAGCTTCCCCTCTCGGGAAGGGACCATTAGAGGAGCACTTGAATGCACCATTGGCCTTGGCAGATGTCTTTGCTCCCAGAGTGCCATTCAGGTTTAAATCTGTGATGAAGTATCTCTGGTTTGAAATTGAAATCATAAGCCTTCCAGCTGAGAATTGTTACTTCCCTCTCCAAATTATATTTTTAACCAGCAGATTTCCCAAAGTGAATCTTGTCATTAAGTCAAGAATTTTCTCATCTTTCTCCAACATATCCCGATTTGCAATCAAACTCTGGATAGGGGAGAAGTTGCTTTCAATGTTTTTTCACTTTGAGCATCAATTTCAACTTCAATTGTTATTTTTCTGGATTGAAAACGCTCATTATTTCGTGGGTTTTTTCTGCTCGTCTCCATGATGAGACAGGGCGCAAACATGTCTTCTTTGAAGAGTGTGAAACACAAGATAAAATCAATGCTTCCCTCCCTCACATCTGCCTCCTCCTCTTTACTTCCTTCTCTCTGACACCTCCTCAACTCTGAGGAATGACTCTCCTCAGGTTGTGAATTGGATATGAAGGCGCCTCCAGGGATCACTTTCTTCTGGAGTCTCGACAACGTCACGGCCTACATCACCTCAACGTCAACACTTCGGCAGTTGCTCGGCACGGAGGGGGGGGGGGGTTGCTCAAATCCGCCCACACCTCCGTACCTCAGTCAGACAACCGTCATGGTCAGTGTGTTATTGGTTTTAGTGCATGTAAATGGTCTTCAAAGACTAAAATCCCTGCCTGAAACACCTCCATTGGACTCCTTTTTTTACTTCCGAAACATAGTGACATCACTACGTAACACTCACGCTTCTATTGGCTAGCGCTCCAGCACATTGTACATCTCTAAGCTGTTGACCACTCACAACAGAGCCAGCCAGCTAACCAATCAGAGCAGACTGGGCTCTGGTTTCAGACATAGGGTAAAAATAAAAATAAATACCTTTTTGAACATTAAAGCATGTAAACATGTCACAGTATGAAAATGACTGAAATGACATGTCACTATAACATGAGAACAGATGTATTGTACTGAATCTATTTTAGAATGCAAGTAATTAAATTAAAATAGAATTCTTAAACAATTTTCTAATTACTTTTTCATGTTGGAAACGTTGTGGGTTTCTTGTTCTCTTGGCCCTTTAATTTATCTCAATGCTCAGCGCAAACAAATTAGTAAAACTATGAATGGTGTAGAGCAGCTTCGGGGTGACTAAAGGTGACAGAGGCTCTGCTGACTCTGGTGTGTGGCGCCACCAAAGCGAAACAATCTGGATCTCTGTGCTCTGTGGCTCCTTCTCAGCTAATTGGCTCCTCTGAGAGCCACGTGCAGCGCGCACACACACACACACACACACACACACACACACACACACACACACACACACACACACACACACACACACACACACACACACACACACACACACACACACACACACACACACACACACACACACACACACACACACACCAGCCCGGGACCTCCCATCCATCTGTTTGGGGCTCACACACACAAACACACACTCACACAGGTGTGCTCCTCAGCTCAGGGAGGTTCCAGCCGCCTGCTGTTGTGTTTGATCACACCGTGTCGTGTCTTGTCATTGTGATTTTGCAAACCTGCAGTTCACGACTCAACTCGGTCCAAACACCTTCTCCTCTCTCTGCCTCCCACCTCCTCACTGCTACCTCTCTGTACCCTGGCTCTGAAGAACATCACACAGAAGCTCCATGGTACATTTCACACAGTTTACACTCTCATCCAGTCCTCCTCTTCATCTGATCATTCATAGATACTCGTTAACCACAAATCTCCTCCTTAAACATCTTTCCTCAGTTCTGCTCTCGGGCGAATCTGAAACGTAACGCTGCTGACATCAAGTTGTGGAGGCAGGCAACTACAACTGAGTCTCATTCTGCTGCACATCATTATTGTTTTTTGCACCCAAATGAGCTTTATTCAGTGGTGTTAAGTAACTAAGTATTTCCATGTTATGCTACGTTGTTCTTCTATTCCAATACATTTCGGAGATTAATATTATACTTTTACTCCACTCAATTCAATTCAATTCAAAACCTTTATTTATTCAGGTGAAAACCCATTGAGATCATTGACCTCTTTTTCAATGGTGACCTGCTGCAAGTAGGTTCCAACATGAATACAGACATGACAGAGATAGACATTTATGTAGTAACTTTTTATACTTTGCAGATATAGATTAATGATAAACATTATGATCATTACTTAATGAAGACTTTAATTACACCTGGATTACATGCACATACTACCCTGCATTAAATAAAGTCATTTTAATTATTTCCAACTTTGTCAGCTTTGATAACACTTTAAAACATAAATAATTATAATCATACCATACAATATATATGATTCTGAAATGGGCCAATCTGCAGAATTATTACTTTTACTTTTGGTAGTTTCAGTACATTTTGATGCAAATACTTGTTCTACTTTTACTGGAGTAACATTTTGATTGCAGGACTTTTACTTGTAGTTGTAACACAGTATTCCTTTCCTATGGTACTTTTATTCAAGCACAAGATCTGAGATCTCCTGGCTTTATATAGTAGTGGTTTCAGTTATGAAAACATACCCTTATACTACCCTTGTAGTGTCCTTTATAACATCCTTCCCCAAATCATACATTTGAGTTTATGGCCATAAGAACAACGTGCATGCATTTATCAAAAGGTTGAATTCCCCTTTAGTACAACTGCAGCTCACTGGGAGACAGTAAAGACAGATAGTTGTTGTGATACGCAACAGAAACCCGCTTCTTTACATTTTTCACATTACCCTTGACATGTCATAATGGGGAAAGAGCATGATTTATAAAAGTAATCACCCACCAGTGCTTTTCCTTTCAAAATGAAATATGTTTATTGTGATAATATCAGCCATCATTATCAAATGAACTTGAAGTAATGAATTGATTCAAGATATTTACCATCACTATTTTATTGTAAACAATTCTCACACGGTACAGGGGAGAAATTGCTAAAAAAAAAAAAAGGGAGAAGGGGTCGGATTAAATAAGTGTAAACTTCTTCCGACTCCTTTTCGGACGTGTAATTAGCTAAATCTTTGTTGTTTATTGATATCAGACAATGATACTACAGATTATTCAATTATTAATGAAATATTTCGTTTTGTTATTGCATTCGTTTGTATAGTACTGTATCATGTCTGTATCATCTTTTGTTTCATTTATATTTTCTTTGGTTTTACACGCTTGAAAAAAATAAATAAACTAAACTATGTGGTCCCCTACTTTTATTGAATTGCTACTCACAGTTTTAATTTGACCTCTGACCTCTCGGACAGAAGCAAAGAGGAAACCAACATTCTCTTCTTGTTTTTTCCACTAGGGGGGGATGACAGCCCATGATGCACTTGTCTGTGTATTAAATTCAGTATGTACATAAGGTTATATGTTTTTGTTTAGTCTTTTAAAAGTCTTACATAAAACCAAGAGGACGTAACATGTCGTAAATACAAAATTGTAATCAAATATTAACTTTACATTTTTTTAAATATATTGTAAATCCAGAATATAATAATATAGATGTTATCAGGTTTTGATTTGTTTTAAACTTGCATTTTTAATCCTTAAACCATTTATTCAGGGGATGGAAAAATATAGTTGCTCCCTCTTGTCTGGAGTGGTTCAAACCTTCTTAAACATCACTTTTCCAGGTCCAAGTCACTCAAATTCAAGGATCCAACCAAGTAAAGTTGACATGGATGAACACACGCTCGTGATTTCTAGAGGCAGGTGGTGTTTGAAAGTAAAAGCCGACTTCAGGAGACACACATGCAGACTGTGGAAAACATTTTCTCTTATTGTTGAAAATTACACTGATGCTTACGTGACAATGTTGAAAATAGATCTCATACGTAGCTTGGGATGTTTATGGGATTAGAATATTATATATTAACGTGGGGAAAACACCTGGGGCCGTATTCACAAAGGATCTTAGGGCTAAAAGTAGCTCCTTGTTAAGCTTGGGTGCACATGAATCGCGTATGAACAATAAGTAAATCAGACTCGGTATTCTCTTCAGCATGTCTCCGGTAAGTTTATTCACAGACTGACAACAGTCAACGTAGTGACGTCACATTAGGACGTACCTTCATACAAGAACAGAATAACAGTGCGACTGCTACCGTAGTACACAGACTAAGGGCGTCATCAAATAATAATACTTAACACCCCCACTCGCTCTTAGCTTACTGGGTTACCTGAGAACAAAACAAAATAAGGCTTCTTTTTCTTTTACCTTAACTATGTTAACTCTTTGCCCTTCTAGGTGCCAAACATATCCTGAGCAAACCTCTTTAGCTTTATTTTGGTGGCTGGTTTTGTCATCACATCAGCGATCATTTGCTCAGTAGGACAGTATTCCAAAATTACCTTTCCACTATTTACAGTCTCCCTTATGAAATGGTACTTAATATCAATGTGCTTGCACCTTTGCCTGTTTACTGGGTTTCTGGCTAGTGCTATAGTACCTTGGTTGTCTTCGTACACCTTTGTTTGTGCATATTTGTATTTGTCTATACCTCTGAGTAATTGTTCTAAGTAGATGTATTCCTGTATGGCTGATGCTAAGGCCATGTACTCTGCCTCGCAGGTAGATAGTGCAACCGTAGGTTGTTTCCTTGCCTTCCATGAGATCAAGGAGCTTCCTTCACTGAGACTGGCACAATATCCTGATGTACTACGTCTGTCTGTTACGTCTGATGCCCAGTCAGCATCACTGTACACTCTCAGACCTAGTCTATCTGTGTCATTTCTCTTAAAGCATAACCCCTGTTCTGCTGTACCTTTAAGGTATCTGAACACATGTTTTACTGTGTTCCAGTGCTCTTCAGTTGGTTCAGCAAAGTGCTGAGATAGTTTACTGACCACAAAACATATATCTGGTCGAGTGCATGTGGACAAGTAGATTAAACTTCCTACTGCCTCCCTGTACTTTCTTGGCTCTTTAATGTTTTCAGCGTCTGCTGTGTATTCTAGTTTTGGCTCACATGGTGTGTCTCTGGACTTGCAATCCTGCATTTCAAATCTCTCCAGTATTTTGCTCACATATCTCTTTTGAGACATTTTGACTTGACCTTCTGTTTGCTCAAAATCTATACCTAAGAAATATTTCAACTTTCCCAGGTTTTTCATTTTGAACCTTTCAGTGAGCATCCCCTTTACACTTTCCAATACACCCTCGTTGCTGGCTGCTATAATGAGATCGTCAACCCATATTATTAGGATTACCTTTTCGCTGTGCTTTTCTCTTGTATACACACAGTGATCAGCGGGGTTTTGTACAAAACCATTTTCAGTCAAACATGTATGTAACATAGCATTCCAGTTTCTGCCTGACTGCTTTAAACCATAGAGAGATTTGTGCAACTTGCATACTAACTCTTCACCTGTTTTTGACTGTTTCTCATAACCTTCTGGTTGTGTCATATATATTTCACAATCAATGGGTGCATGTAAATAGGCTGTTTTAACATCCATTTGGTGTAAGATTAAGTTCTCCTGTGCTGCCTTTTGCATGAGTACTCTTACACTTGTCATATCAGCTGTGGGTGAGAATGTCTCATCATAGTCGATTCCTGGTTTCTGACTGTAGCCTTTAGCTACAAATCGCGCCTTGTACTTGTCTGACCCATCAATGTCACTCTTGAGTGCGTAGACCCATCTACCCCCCACTGCCCGTTTGCCTGGTGGCAATTGGGTGAGGTTGAAGGTCTCGTTCTCCTCCAGTGATCTCATCTCCTCGTTCATGGCATTTTTCCACTGCCTTGATTTGGGTGACGCTATGGCGTCCTGGAAGGTTTGAGGAATGTCGCATACTGCTCTGTAACAAAAATCCATGCATGTTTGCAGTTTGTCCTCCGTATCGTCAGTCTCAAACTCCTGTAGGTGAGCTGGTCTCCTCCTGGTTCTGGGTGGGTTTTTTCTGTTTGGAGTCTCGGTGACTTTACCCGGCTGTGTACGTTCAGTCTGTTCAGGTAAAGTCCCAGAAGCACCACTTTGAGTATCTTGACCTGGCACATTTCCCACATCACATTCATCAACAACATTTTCATCGCTGTCCTTGACCCTGGGATGTACATCACTATCACCATATTCATTGTATGACTCTGGTGTTTGTGTTTCCTTTTCTTTATCCCCCTTTGTTGTGAATTTTACCAATCTGTGCTTTTGGACCCTCTCTGTGTCTGGATAATACACCAGGTAAGCTGGGCTATTTTTATCATAGCCTATGAAAACACCTTGCTCACACCTAGGGTCGAGCTTTCCCTTCTCTTGTTTGTAAGCAAAACACACTGACCCAAATTTCTGAAGTTTGGATATATTTGGTTCTTTGCCTGTGAACAGCTCGTATGGCGTTTTCTTTGTGCGCCTACTGTAACACCTGTTCCTTACATAAGCTGCTGTCTGTATGGCGTAGTTCCATAGTTTATTTGGTAACTTGCTTTCTATCAGTAAGCATCTGCCCATATCATAGAGAGTTAACCAACCTCTCTCTGCTGTACCATTTTGGTGGGGTGAATAGGGTGCAGACGTCTCGTGTCTAATCCTATTTTTGGTTAACAGTGCCTGGAAGTCTCGGCTTGTAAACTCAGTGCCGTTATCTGAACGGATACACTTAACTTCTCCGTAAGGTGCTATGTCTGCTAAGAACCTTTCTGTGGCCTGCACTGTATCACTCTTGGACCTTAGAAAATACACAAAAATAGTACCAGAGTAGTCGTCTGTAAAAGACTGTGTATATCTGTGCCCTTCTATGCTTGGTGTTGACATGGGACCGGCTAAGTCTGTGTGGACTAGTTCTAAGGGCATCTTAGCCTTTTTGTCTGGCTCCCTATTTCTCGTTTGGGTGAACTTGCCCTGTGTACACACTTCACACAACTGAGCTGGTTTGACTGCACTTCCTCTTATCTCCATGCCTTTCACTACACCTTGTAAATTTTGTACATCTTCGTAATTGCAATGACCCAAAATTTCATGCCAAGTTTGCATGTCGTGACACCCTTTACATTGGTCAACATTCCCCTCAACAGTTGGTAAGTAATACAAATTTACACTTTCATGGATGTCAAACCTGCTGCCGTCTTTGGTAACCATGTGACTGTCCCCTTTCTTGAAGGTGATTGTCGCCCCTCCGTTTGTTGCTCTTGCCACCGAAAAGATGTCATGTGGGTATGAGAGCATGTACAGTGCATCCCGTAGCTGTGCTCTGTGTTGTCGTCCGGCGTCGTCTAATAGACATATCACCGCCGTTCCTCTTCTCTGTGCTGTTCCATTGCACTTGGTCCCGTCAGCTAACTCCACTGAATGAGACTCGGGCTGGAATGAATCGTCGAAGCTTTTAAACTTTCCGATGTCGTTCACGATGTGGGATGTCGCTCCTGCGTCCACCATGATGCCTTTCATCTTCACGTTGTCTGGTGGTTTCCCGCTCTTTGTGTGCTTGGCCTTGAAGAGATGGTCTTGGTCGCCATTCTGTTCCTCTGCGACTTTTCTGGCACCATCTTCTCCCCCCTTTTTCTTACAGAGTGATTCATCGTGTGTATTCCTTTTGCAGTAACCGCACCACACTTTTCGAAAACATTTTCTTGATATGTGTCCTTTTATTCCACACTTGTAGCACGTCACATTGGCATCTTCATCTCTTCTGTTGCTAGCGTGCGTCTTGGTGCCTCGGCCTTGCCTTGCACATGTTTTCATCACATTATCTGTGGATTCTGCTGTGTTCATTTTCTCCGACTCTTCATAGACCCTTAATCTTCTTCTAAAGTCTGTGAACGTAACGTTATCTTCGTTCTGTGTTACATGGACGGCGAATGGCTTGAAGGAGTCTGGTAACCCATTTAGTATCATGGCTATGGTCAGTCCATCACTCATGGTCTCGCCTGCATCTCTCAGGGCTGTAATCACGTTCTCTGCCCTTATCATGTAGTCGGTAACACTCTCGTTGTCTGCCATGTGCAGCCTCGTTAACGACGTGTATAAGTTTATTATCCTCGGCTTGCTTTTCCCTGAATAATGTTCTTTCAGTATTTTCAGAGCCTTCCTGCCGTCATCTGCGGCCTCATGTCTTATTAGCGACAGGCTCTTATCATCTATCAGCCTTATTAGCTCAGCATAGCAATCAGCATTCTTCCTTCTATCTGCATCTAGCTGTTCTTGATCAGCACCGGTGGGCTCATGTAAGATAGTCTCTTTTAGCCTCAGAGTATGTAAGCAGCCTAGGAATCTTGTTTCCCAAAGGTCATACTTATCTTCACATCCTTTGAATAAGAGCTGCGGTGCCAGGAGACCTGTTGCTCTGCTTGCCATTTTTGCGCGCCAACTTTACCGCGAGGGCTACTAGCTTGCTAATATACTTCACTTGCTACGCTAGCTTGTTAGCTTAATTGGCTAACGCGTAATACGTCGCGTAACACTTCTTCCGATAATCTAACTCACTTATCTCCAAGTCGGTTTGTGTCCAACTCTGCCTGGGCCCATAACCTGTTAAGCTTGGGTGCACATGAATCGCGTATGAACAATAAGTAAATCAGACTCGGTATTCTCTTCAGCATGTCTCCGGTAAGTTTATTCACAGACTGACAACAGTCAACGTAGTGACGTCACATTAGGACGTACCTTCATACAAGAACAGAATAACAGTGCGACTGCTACCGTAGTACACAGACTAAGGGCGTCATCAAATAATAATACTTAACACTCCTAACTGGCGAATTTAGGAGAAACTCCTAAACATAATGGGCGTGTCAGTCTTAAATTTAGGACTCCTAATTTTATTCACTAAGAGCAATTCACAAAGTATTTTAGGCCTAAAAGTAGCACCTAAGTTTAGGAGAGTTTAAAAATCCTCGAGAGGACTCCTAACTCAGTAAGACCTATTCACAAAGAATCTGAAAATGGCTGCGAGACGAAATGTTTTGGAGACAATGGAAGACTGTGAATTGATCAAGAGATATATAGGCTAAATCGTGAGGGTATCAAACTTGTTGTGGAATTAGTGCGGGATGCAATAACATCCCCGACTAACAGGAATAACCCGATTAGTCCGGAAATAAAATGTTTGGCAACACTACGATATTTAGCAACAGGGAAAATGCAACTTTGCAATGCCGACGATTTAGGAATATCGCAACCATCAGTCAGCCGTGCCATAAACCAAACCATCAACGCGCTCACATATCATCCAACAGTTTATCCGGTTTCCTTTGGACAATCAACAACTACACATGATCAAAGCCAACTTCATGGCAATTGCAGGTATGCCCGGTGTGGTCGGTGCTATTGACGGGACGCACATAAAAATAATTGCGCCATCAAAAGATGAGGACGTGTTCGTCAATAGAAAGAAAGTACATTCCATCAACACGCAGATTGTTTTCATTCATCATGATAGGGGGACTTGAACGGCGGTATGGGCTGTTATTGAAAGTGTTTAAGTGCTGGAAATATGCTCATTGGATAATAGTTTGCAGGGTGCTTTTAATTGCCCCCTTGATTTAATGCAATTTACGTATTTCTATTGTTTGCTCTCTCTCTTTAACGTGCATATACAACGTCATTATCGTGGTCTGCACAAACTTGTCATCATGCGTGTATTCTGCTTACTGCACTGTCCATAACTATTTGATAGGAATACATTTCTAGCCTAGGCTATTTCCTTGTTTTTCGGTGATTTAGTGGGCTCGTTTGTGGGATGTTGCGGATGAGTTTCACCGAGACCGCCTGCTCTGAACAACCAATCACCGTACTGACCGCTTCTAAACTCATGCACGAGAATCGACGTAATCCATAGCAACGGCGCGTCACTCTTAGTTCACTCTTATTGATTTATCCTTAGTATGAGTAGGTCTCAGCGGCTTTGTGAATAACTTTTAAGAAAAAACTCCTACGTAAAATGTTTTAGCGCGAGTTAGGAGCACTCCTAGCGGTAAGATAAAAATGATTTGTGAATACGGCCCCAGATCAATATATAATGCATTATGTATCTGTATAATATCTAATGCTACTCGAAGGGCTTTTGAAAAGTGGCTTCAATTTATTAAAATAATTCATCTTAAAACGGTAAAATACCAGGGGCCGTATTCACAAAGGATCTTAGGGCTAAAAGTAGCTCCTAACTGGCGAATTTAGGAGAAACTCCTAAACATAATGGGCGTGTCAGTCTTAAATTTAGGACTCCTAATTTTATTCACTAAGAGCAATTCACAAAGTATTTTAGGCCTAAAAGTAGCACCTAAGTTTAGGAGAGCTTAAAAGTCCTCGAGAGGACTCCTAACTCAGTAAGACCTATTCACAAATAATCTGAAAATGGCTGCGAGACTAAATGTTTTGGAGACAATGGAAGACTGTGAATTGATCAAGAGATATAGGCTAAATCGTGAGGGTATCAAACTTGTTGTGGAATTAGTGCGGGATGCAATAACATCCCCGACTAACAGGAATAACCCGATTAGTCCGGAAATAAAATGTTTGGCAACACTACGATATTTAGCAACAGGGAAAATGCAACTTTGCAATGCCGACGATTTAGGAATATCGCGACCATCAGTCAGCCGTGCCATAAACCAAACCATCAACGCGCAGACCACATCCAACAGTTTATCCGGTTTCCTTTGGACAATCAACAACTACACATGATCAAAGCCAACTTCATGGCAATTGCAGGTATGCCCGGTGTGGTCGGTGCTATTGACGGGACGCACATAAAAATAATTGCGCCATCAAAAGATGAGGACGTGTTCTTCAATAGAAAGAAAGTACATTCCATCAACACGCAGATTGTTTTCATTCATCATGATAGGGGGACTTGAACGGCAGTATGGGCTGTTATTGAAAGTGTTTAAGTGCTGGAAATATGCTCATTGGATAATAGTTTGCAAGGTGCTTTTAATTGCCCCCTTGATTTAATGCAATTTACGTATTTTTATTGTTTGCTCTCTCTCTTTACCGTGCATATACAACGTCATTATCGTGGTCTGCACAAACTTGTCATCATGCGTGTATGCTGCTAACTGCACTGTCCATAACTATTTCATAGGAATACATTTCTAGCCTAGGCTATTTCCTTGTTTTTTGGTGATTTAGTGGGCTCGTTTGTGGGATGTTGCGGATGAGTTTCACCGAGACCGCCTGCTCTGAACAACCAATCACCGTACTGACCGCTTCTAAACTCATGCACGAGAATCGACGTAATTCATAGCAACGGCGCGTCACTCTTAGTTCACCCTTAGTATGAGTAGGTCTCAGCGGCTTTGTGAATAACTTTTAAGAAAAAACTCCTACGTAAAATGTTTTAGCGCGAGTTAGGAGCACTCCTAGCGGTAAGATAAAATGCTTTGTGAATACGGCCCCAGATCTCTATATCTAAGAATATATAAAACTGTATATATTACATTTTAATTTGTATCTTTTATTTACTATTATTTCCGACACAGTTTTTCCTTTTTTCAGAACGGTACATTCTCAACTATCTTGTATTTAAAACATAACAAATTGGTAAGAACTGAGATTTCTAATTACAATAGATAAAATACAGTCACTATAATACCACATTCTTTGCTTCAACTAAGGTAAATGGTCACAAGAGTAAATAGATAGCGTTCGTTTAGTTTAAGAGAAAAAAAGACAGAAGTCAAAGAAATACAACTTTATTTAAGTGTAAACAAAAAAATGCATAGGAAATGTTTAAAGTCCACAGAGTACAGAGAGAGCGGCAGGTGGCCAATATATTATAGTCTCCTTTACTTTATTTAGACTGAAAACCTAACTAAACTCAGCAGTGTGAGTGTGAGTGTGTGTGTAAAAGAGGGAGGAAAGGTTAGACTGATAAACACACGCACACGCACGCACACACACACACACACACACACACACACACACACCCAGGCCTGCATGAGGAAGCGCCAGCAGCAACCATCTAAACTCAGCGGACCACCCCGGCCCGCCCTGCCTCTTGGACTGTTGGAGGATACATTCAGTGAATTTCTGCTTACACAACATGGATGCAGCGCACAAACACAACACACACTCACACACACCCAACAGCCGGGAGAACAGGACACAACGCAAACAAGATTTTTGGACACGATTAGCTGGCTGTCAGACCCTCAGGCCTCCCGTTTGGGTAAGGCCGTCGTAAAGCTGGTTCCGAACGAGGTGCTGCATGTTTCCACCACACACACATGATTCCACCTCTCACTCGAGGTATTGCTGGTGTGGAACATTTATCACCGAATAGAAAACTCTGCGTTGTGTCTTGTTCTGCGACCGGCAGCTGGTTGTGGGGAGCAAGCATCAACAAGACGCCGTTTAACCCTTTTCTTCACAAAATACATTCTAAAAGGGCCAATGGACGTCAGGTGGTGGAGAGCGTTTGTACTTTTTGTAAAAGAAAAATTGGCAAAAAACCAACCCAAAGGTTAATCAGGGGGAGCTAATCGAAAGTGATTTAGAAATAATTAGTTATATAATATGTAAATGGGGCACACAAAAGAATCAGACTAGTACTGAGAGGTCATAAGGAGAGGAGGGGGAGGGGGGTACTACATCATCACTACGGGACACGTTTCAATGAGACACCTGCAGGGCAGGGCTGTTGAGAACTACCTGAGTTTTTTTTTTTTTTCCTTTCTAAATTTTCCAACATTTTTTTTGTCTTTCTGTGTTTAGAGTATACAATCATTAAAAGAGGGTCTACGACCTTGCACATGTCACCTGGTGCAGCTTTGCTTTTTCTCTCTTACAGCCGTGAGAGGCCAGCAATAAAAATGGTGGACAAAAACCACAGGGGCCCAATAATAAAATAAAATAAAACACCGAACAGGAGTGCAGTCGCCGCACTTCCTGGGTTCTTATAAAGACGAGGAAGGAAGCTGATTGCTAGTTTGTGCTGCAGAAAGCTAGCTGCTTCTCACATGACAGCGAGCGAGTTCCCATTACTAGGTCAAACACAAAACGGCCACCTTGTGGATTCATCGTATTTGGGGAGGTACATCTACAGAAGGAAAATATGTTAATATGTCTAATATTCAGACTAAAGGGAGTTAAAGTAAATTAAGCACTAATGGTGGAAGGGCGCAGCTGCCTTCTGCATTTTAATCTGAAAACGGCCTCCTTTGTTTTCAGGGCTTGAGGCTCGCCTGGCCCAACAGGTTGTGCTCTGCAGAGCCTCTTGAGAACAGGAAATACAATCGCAAAGGTCAAAGGTTAATCCCATCCAACGCAACCCTAAACACACACATACATACACATCTTTGGGTATATATTTTGGTAAAAACCATCCCAATAGTCGGCTACCCCACCCCAACCGAGTTTTTTTTCAACACCTATCAATATAATACAAGGACTTTTTAAAGCATGCAACAAAAAAATGAAAAACATATTTACGTTTTAAAATAAAAATGTTTCCTCTTTAAGAGGAACCTAAGGACCTTAAAGATAGAATTCAGCTATAAAAAAAAAAAACGGATGCAACTTGAATGAACATTTTCACAGAGTTAATACTGAAAAGCAAAAAACAATCTTACTGGTGAAACTAGTGTTGAGTTCAAAGCAGCTGGGTCTGTGGAATCAAACTGGCTCGCCTAATGTGCTAATAGCTCCACTTTAATAATAAACCAGGCTGTTGTAATGCCTTAAGCGTATTCCTATGATGCGTTCGTTTAAACTGCAAAATCCACTCTGAAATATTTGTAAATTGTGCTGAAAATTGAGGTAATTCTTGTGCGTTCAAAGGCGGATTTGTGAAGTTATCAACTCTTTAGAAGAGGCCACATCCTCTTGCCCTCACCCAAGTGTAATCCGCATGTTCATCATCATTTTGAGGTAAATTGGGCCCAGCCCTCTTAAGTGCATCCAATCAGAGAGCGAGGATTTATCCCCAGGTGCTCTCATGGTTCCACATGTGTATCTGTGATGTAACGGCCCAGTGACGCTTGTCGTCTACAACTTCTGGTCCAAATGCCAACTCCGTTTGGCACTGAACTCTCACAGAGCATTTTGGCACGATGCTTTCCTCTGAAATATTTGGTTTCTTGATGATAAAAGGCATAGTTCACCAGACATTTTACAGTAGATTAGACAAACCAAAAAGCTGCTCAGGGTTGCAGGATGGAGCGATGACCATAATATAATTTTTCTCTGTTTCAACAAAACCATGATCTTTGGTCCAAGAGCTAAGGAACACGTACTGCACTGTAACACAAGAAGATTCAAAGAATGAGGTATATCTGTAATGCATTAAAAATCAGACAAGGTATGCTTAAATATAAGAGTAAAAACGTAGTATGTGTAACAAGTTGAGGTATTTAAATGTTTAAATGCACAGTAGCTATGAGTGACACACTTGAGGTATTCCGGAGTTGAGGTAAATATACGAGAAAGGAGGTAAAACAACCATTGAGGTACAGGATATCTGAGATATGACGGCCTAAATCCTCTCCTCTGAGGGGAGCGCCGGTCGGTCATTCTTTTCAAAAGGTCCCAAAATTCGTCGCTAGGCTAAGGAAGTGGCTAACAGAACAGAATAATTGTCTAGTGCTTCCAGTGGGACACGGATAAAAAAAAAAAGGGCAAGGGGATTTAAAACCCTGCAAGAGTTAGTAGCGATTAGTTTCTATTGAGGTACAGATCTGAGATTCTATTCTGAGTCTACGGGTCGCCTAAAAAGGACCAAAGATGGGCGAGGTTTGATTGAGGCGATAAATGCGGGGGAGGGAAAGGGGGTTATCTTTGGTGCGGGTATCTTCTGTTCTCTACACCACGAACATCTGCAGAAATCTCCTGTCACATCCTGGATCAAACAGCTGGAGGTCATAGCGGGAAGTCAAAGTGCACGTGCATGATAAACTCACGTGCACTTTGTTCTTCTAAGCCTTACATGGACGACGCTATGACCTCAACTCCAGGCCTGTTATGAACTCGAGACTTCCCAGCAACAATGATTATTTAAGAAAACGTTTTTAAAGGGGATTTTTTTTTTCTTTCTTTAAATCGCCAAATCTACAATTGGCCATTCTACAGAAAATCTAACTTTGGTTAACTCCAGTAGTCTATAGACCTCCATCTTTAGAGGAATCGGTCTACTGACGCTTAAGCTGGAGGTTTCTCCTCAACTCCAACATCAATAAATAGGGCAGGGCTTCCTGATCGTGCCCTCTCATTCGACTACATCCCGGGCCCCAAGGAGCCACAGACGGTGGCTTTCAACCACCATCCAAATCAAAAGGATTGTAAATGTCAGGCCTTAAATTTGATGTCATTGACGTCCTCTGGACAGCCAAATCAGGTGTCTACTTGTGAGGCTTTTGTCACACAGCATGCCTCATGAAAAAGGTGTCATTCAATTAAATGATTAAATCTCTATGTTAAGATCGCTAATAGATACAGATCTTGGAAACAAAATTCATCACCAAAATCCTTTGGTGTGTTCCCTTTTAGATACTGCACACTTTAATTTGCATTTATGCAGCTGACTGGAGAATAACGACTCAGGTTGTCTTCAGAACAATAATTCTTCCAGTCTTATGAGACACGGTTGGGGAAGGGGAGTATTGGATGATCATATTTTAGAACAGGATTTATTTTAGGGATTGTTTTGGAGATGACTTTAAATATTTTTAATTCTCAATAGATTCACTCAGCATTAGCCAGTAAAACTAGAGGGGGGGGGGGGGGGTCTGATCATTTCAATCAGTCCTACGTGACCTGAGCTAATTCAGAGCCACAAAGAGACAAGGGTCGATGCATAAGCAAAAAACTAACCAGTCGGAAAGAAACATTAAAAAGGAAACTAAATCCCTCTCCGAGAGAAGCCCTCGAATGAGAATAAATCATGCAGCCTCGACAGCGGTCTGAGTATTGTCTCAGCAACAACATTCAGGAGGTTCACTTTAACTCATATTTCGAAATGCGCAGCAAGAATGTCTTTAATCCTGTGCAAATATCAACTGAACAGTCTATTCTTTTTGTGTCTTTCTTAAATAACAAAGTATAGAGGTAGGCTTTTCTTCTTTGTAAAACTTCACAGACTTTAAACCTCTGCTCAGTGACTATGAGTACATTCATAAAGAGCTAAATGAGGTAGGTGTGGAGCAGAGGGTACAAGATTTCAAGAAAAGTGAAAAAATCCCTGAGATGGATACTAAAGAGGAGCTCACAGAGAGGCTTCAGAGCAGCTGAGACCGGGGGAATGGAAATATGGCTTTTTCTACTGATTATCAATTTGTAGAGGTCCCCTTTGTCATACATACCACAGATATCTGATTGGAAAATATATATCAATACACATGATTTTTGTTTTTATTTCCCTTCACTGCAGCTTGCTCTCAACCCTCTCTGCGCCCGCCTCCTGTTGTGTCTGTTGATCCATTCTCTCGCCTCCATTTCCTTCATCAAGAAAACTGCAAACGGAGGCGGAGAATGCAAAAAAAATAAATCTTAAAACTTGAGGATGCGATTATTTCCAAAGTCAACGACCACGATGACTCCTTCGGGCGTCACAGCCACACCGGAGGGGCGGTCCATCTGTCCGAAGCTATTCCCCTGTGTGCCAAATTTGCATAAGAAGTTCCCGTTGGGCTCGAACACTTGGACCCGGTGGTTGCGGGAGTCGGCCACGATGATGCGGTTCTCGTGGTCCACGGCGACGCCCTGGGGCCGCAGAAACTGCCCGTTCCCGGTGCCCTCGGAGCCCAGGAAGCGAGCCGACTGGCAGTCCGGCCGGATGACCAGCAGCCTGTGGTTGTTGAAGTCGGTCACCACCAGGTGGTCTTCGTGGTTAAAGGCCACGCCCCTGGGAGAGTCAAAGTGTTTCCACAGGGCCCCCTCGAAGCCGTACTTGTTGAGGAAGGAGCCGTCGGGGCCGAAGAGCTGCACGCGGTGGTTCCTGGTGTCCGAGACCAGGATCTTACCCTCAGAGTTGACAGCCACATCCCAGGGATAGTTGAACTGCCCGTTCTTGGTACCCTTTTCCCCAAACTTCAGCAGGAACTGGCCCTCAAAAGTAAACACCTGTCAGACAAAGCAAATGTGTTAGAGTCCAACGTGTTTATATCTGCAGGAGAGAGAATAAGCATGTGGAGCTGTGTGTTTACACGGCTTTAAAAGGTTTTCAGAAGCTTAACATGCTTTTTTACAATAACATTTATTCTCCAATGTCTTATGGACTTCCAATTCACATGTGGAATGCCAGCTAAATTAGCACCTAAACATTTCGTACCTGCACTCGGTGATTGTCCTTATCAGCCACAATGATTCGTCTCTGACTGTCACATGCAACCCCGGCCGGACGGTCAAACTGTCCCGGACGGGAACCCAGAGAGCCAAACTTATGGTGGAAGGCACCGCAGGGCTTGAATATCTGGAGAGCGAAGAAACAAAAACGATGATTCCAATTCAATGAAAGCTCTAATTGTTTAAGTGAAAGGGTCAAACTCAGCTGTGTTTGTGCAGTTTCTACAGAATGTACTCTAATGTATACACAGCTAATGTCTTCACCAAAGCAAAGCCCACGGGTGTGTGATACATTTATAGCGCCTTCCATAGAATTGAGGACATTTCTTCTATTAAATATTTTTTTCTATTTCTCTTTAAGTGACATTGGTGTGTCAGCATGTGTGTGTGTGTGTGTGTGTGTGTGTGTGTGTGTGTGTGTGTGTGTGTGTGTGTGTGTGTGGCCTAGCATTGCTATACTTGTGGGGACCTAAATCTGTTTACACAGTCACGTGTGGGGACTCGCTTCCCTTATGGGGACAATTGGAGGTCCCCATGAGGGGAATCACTAATTTTAGGGTGAAGACTTGGTTAGGTTTAGGGTTAGGGTAAGGTTAAGGGTTAGGGTTAGGCATGTGTTGGTTATGGTTAAGGTTAGGATAAGTCTCCAGGAAATGCATGTAAGTCAATGTAATGTCCCCTGAAGTGATGTATATGTGTGTGTGTGTGTGTGTGTGTGTGTGTGTGTGTGTGTGTGTGTGTAAGAATGGAAGCCAAATGCACTTTTCCGTACTCAAACACAAAGTTTGTTTTGCAGACTCTCCCCCATGTAAACCATTTGGCACAAAAATCAACAGTGTGAAGTTAGCATGAACTGCTGAGTGGATGGTACATTACTTATAACCACTCTAAATTCACTTTAAGTCCAGATCGCTGTGGTGTTTAGTCGAGACAGACTGAAACAAAGGATAGAATTACAAACAAAAGGAAATGTGTATGTATATACATGGACAAGGGAATAACTGGTTATATGTGTGTATGAATGTATATTCATGACATCATCCCCTCTGTTTGTACCACCGTTATTGAAATGAGAATTGCTGCAAGGGGCAGCAAATGGAAGACATAGTGAGAATATAGCTTAGACCTCTCTGCATATCAATGCTTTTTTGTTGCTTTCATTTGACTTAAAAAAAAACGTGTTAATAAATGTTGTCTTTGTTGTGATTGACCTATACTTTATGCATAAACATGAGTTTGTGTTCGAGGCAAAGTGCATCTGTTCACAAAATAAGTCGATCAATTAAAAAGTATTAAGGAGTTTTTATAGCGTTTGGAGCAAAAAATAAAGCCCTCTTTATAAATTGCTTTAACTACATTTAACTGGCCGGGGATAGTGAAGATTCATAACAAACATTCTTGTGACAGTGTGATTGAAGATCCAAATTAAAAAAAGCATTTCAAAAGCGTTTTTGTCGTATGCAGAAAAAGCCAAAGCGTTGTGGTTGGCAATCAGAATCTTAGGTCCACATACATACATACCATATACTTTAGACATGAAGCAATAAGAAAGAAAAACAGTGAGAAGAACAGTGCAATACAAATGTAAATCCAGAGACAAGTAAACTATGTAAAAGTAGTAAAGAATAAGATAAAACAGAATGAAAAATTAAAAACCATACAGTGGAATAAAATAATGCAAATGAACTCTAACCAGATGTACGTGTTGAAAAGAGCAGGCAGAAGTCTCTACCTGTACGCGGTTGTTGCTCCGGTCGGCCACCACCACGTATCCCTCCTTGTCCACGCTGATGCCCCAGGGGCGACAGAGCTGGCCGTCCCCCTCCCCCTCATTCCCAAAGGCTGCCACCTGTGACCCCAGGGCACCGTAGCTGCGCCCCGACTTCACCAGCACCTTGAAGGGGCTGCTCTGGATGTGCTGGTTACACACCAGCACCGACAGCAGGTGCTCCCCCTCACTCTTGGGAAGGTAGCCCACGGTGTACGAGCCGTTCTGGTGGTCCTTGACCTCCACGGCCGTCAGGTGACCGTCCGGGACCGACATGATGATCGCGGACACCGCGTCGCCGCCGGAGAGACGAGGCTCGCCGTCATGGTCGTATCCAATCACAGTGAAGGAGGAGGGTTTGCCACGAAGGGCAGTTTTTAGCCCCTCGCCGTGGGCTTTGGTGACGGGGGCGAAGGCTCCGCTGCTGATCAGACCCATCGACTGGACGGCTATGTACAGAGCCTGAGCGTGACGGAAAACATTAGTGTGTTTTAAAGATTTACGCTCTTAACAGAATGCATTTAAATAATCCACAAGGTTAAACAGACATAACCCCTCTCCTCCAATCAGTGTTTTGTATTAGTCTTTGTATTGAACATGTTAGAAACAAAACAAACAATAATTAATATTTTAACAAAGAAGCAAAAAAAAAAGAATTCAAGGTATAAAACAAAAAAAAATTCTCAAATAGTTTCCGTCATGTTCAAAAAGGTCCTATCCCCTCTAGCGTACATTGTTCATGAAAAAGGTTTTGGTCATCGTCATCAGCATCCGTTATATTTGATTACCGTAATTTTCGGACTATAAGCCGCGCCTTTTTCCCTATTTTTCGACACTGCGGTTTATATAACGGTGCGGCTAATCTATGGATTTTTACAGCTAACGGCCACCACCTTTAACTCTATGGGCTCTATGGCCGGTCCGCGGACCCCCACCTTTAAGCGGCGGGTTCCAGCAGGAAAAGCTGGAGGCCGGAAAAGAGTGAGACAGGTAGCGCGCAAAAGTAAAAGTGGAACCGAGAGTGGTTCAGGTGCGGCTTATAGTCCGAAAATTACGGTAATTGTTTTAAACCAATCATTTATTTGTACAAAAACAAATAACTTTTATAACGACAAGAAATAGCAAGCATGAGTTCACAGCTCCTGCTCATAACCATTCAGGATTTGGTTTCTACATAATTGTTTTAGTGTTGCTTTTCTTTAAAAAGGTCCCATGTCATGGCCATTTCTACTGATCATAATTCCATTGTTGAGGTCTACTAAAATAGATTTATATTGTGCAATTTTCCATGTGCACACACACACACACACACACACACACACACACACACACACACACACACACACACACACACACACACACACACACACACACACACACACACACACACACACACACACACACACACACACACACACACACACACACACACACACACACACACACACACACACACACACACACACACACACACACACACACACACACACACACACACACACACACACACACACACACACACACACACACACACACACACCTGCAGCCTGGCTGTGAGTAACGTGTGCTCACACACACACACACACAGCCTTGCCGTGTCCCACCGTCTCAGGGAGGAGAAATTGGCGGAGCTGCAGCTGAGAACAGATTGAATGTGTGTGTGTGAGGAAGTCTGTGGATTGGTCAATTTGGACCAATCCACAGACTTAACCTAACGGCTCCACGGATTGGTCCATTTGGGTATGGGCACGTCACTGTACCCAGGAAGAAAACAAGAAATCCCCAACGAGGCGTTCTGGGGCAGCACAGACAGGTATTTTCTGTGTTAGAGTTTTACTCACTTCAGGGTGTACTTTGAGGGTTTTTGCCTCTGCAGACCGTTTACATGCAGAAAAACCTTCATAACACACAAGGGGACGGGTAATAACCGGAAAAGCATGACATGGGACCTTTAAAGCCTCATTTCTCTTTTAGTCTCATCTTTCAGAGGATGTTGTCATGTTAGGCTATACTTTATTTGACAGGAGATGAGCTACCTGGTCTGGAGGAGTGAACATGAAGCGGTCGTCCTCCTGCGCCTGCAGCAGACCCCGCAGAGCTTTCAACTCGTGGATCTGAGTGAGCATTCGCTCTCGGGCCAGCAGGACGTCCAGGTGGCGGCCCTCGTCCAGCACCTGGCTGACGGCGGCGATGGTGCTGTCCAACTTGGTCAGACTCTGGTGCAGTTTCTCCACCTGCAGGTACAGAGACTTGGCCTTCACCTGACGGATCTTCTCCACCTGAGAGGAGACAGAACCAGGAACCAGAACGTCAACAATCTCTAAAAAGTTTTTTTTGCTGCAGGAAATTATAAGGTTATATCTTGTATGATATATTTAAAACAGCACAGATTTCATAGGCAACTAAAAAACAAACTATTTTGCCTTATTATATTAAAAAATTACACATTTATGTATTTTAAGGTTTGTCTGTTCCTGAAGTGATGCCACTATATGCACTCTATACAAGTGTGTGTGTGTGTGTGTGTGTGTGTGTGTGTGTGTGTGTGTGTGTGTGTGTGTGTGTGTGTGTGTGTGTGTGTGTGTGTGTGTGTGTGTGTGTGTGTGTGTGTGTGTGTGTGTGTGTGTGTGTGTGTGTGTGTGTGTGTGTGTGTCATACTGGTAAACTTCATTCAAAGATCCCCCGATATAACACACTTCTCTGTGCAAACACATGACTATGTCATTTTAAACATAAGATTGAAAGTGGAATGAAACAAGTCTCCTGGTAATCTAAACCCAGTGTGCCCACAGGGTGGCAGCAATGTGCTGACCATGCCAAGTCTCTCAGATATTCAGGAAGGAGAAGAAGAATAGTTGAACAGGGCATCAGTGTGTCTAAAGTCTGGTACAATGCAGGTTAAGTGAAGTGACTTGAAGTAGCAGAGATACATCTACAAGACACACTATTAAATGTTTACTTAAAGTTAATGGGCATGGACGAGAACTAGTACATTACATGGTAATTAACAAATGAATGTGATTGACAAAATGTGCTTGACTTGGTATGGTCGTTCCATAATATTTAATCCTGTGTCATTACTATTCATGACTCCCTGATTGTGATACAGGAAATATGGATATTATTTTTTTTGGGAAGCGCAATTGAAAATCCTTGTTGATCCTTTCATTCAAACATACAAAATGAAATACTGCAACTGTAGATAGATACATCTTAAATGTTTGTAATACATTAAAACAAAAGGGCAAAACTAATGCATATTCTATAAGTGCTAAATAGTTAGCTGTGAGTCCAATTTGCATCACAGTTAGTATTTCTTAAGCAGTTGTAGGATTATTGCAGGTTTGTTGCTTCTGTCTGAACAATACAACAGAAGACAATAGGACAACAATGAGCATACAAACTCAACTATACAAAGAGATACCAGGGTCGGCAGCTCACAAAATGAAAAGTGGTTCAGGAGTGATGTATTCATCCGAAGGTGAAGAAAATAAATTAACTTGCCACTAAAGCACGACACATCTCTGTTCCCTTTAGAAGCCAAGTAGAGTTACGGTACAGTCGGTGAGAACAAAGCATTAAAGAGGGTGGCAGAACCTGAGAAGCACAGATTGGGCTCTTGCTTACCGTCAGCAAACAAAAAGAGTAAAACACAATAGCCTGACTGCTTCTATGGCTAGAAGGACTTCTGATAGCGGGGAGGGACTGTGAAAGAAACAAAAGAGAGGGGCTCTTTTGTTAATCCTTGGCGTAAGTGGAACTGCAATTTGCATCTGTGTGACTCGAGTTACACTTTATAGCCACGCGGGACAATGACTCAAGTTAGGCTGTCTAATGGGCAGACATGGACTTTGAGTTGAACACACTCATTGTTGGTTGGTATGTATTTCAAAGAGGTCCTGAGCGGAAAAACCCCAGAGACAGCGAGAAGGACTGCTCTTTGATGTAATAACACCTTATCATTTAACATGCTAGCCAACGCCGGTGCTACACATTCACAACCTACACAAGATTTACACAAATATTTCACCCCTGAGTAACTTTATACTATTGCTTTTGCTGTCATCTCACAGCCATGGATCACTCTAGAGCAGAGCCACGGAGCTGAGTCACTGCAGAGCGCCTTCCCAGATTTAGTTTCTGTTTTCCGGACACCACTGTGAGCCCGTGGCCATCACACAGGCTCACCGTACAGGAAACACTACCCGAGTCATTTCCAATATCTTGTCTGAGTCAGCAGAGGACAGCTCAACTTGCAAGCTTTATTCACCTGAGTCAATGAGAGCATAGGAACGTGATAGCATGCCACCACTGCAGTCTTACTCAGCTCAAATGACCAAACTCGGTATTATTGAGGTGTCACAGATGACCATTATTTCTAAGGAGTTTCTGTTCTTTTAGTCCCAAGTTGAGGATTTTGTAGCGTATATTGGCAATGATCGATATAATCTATGATTAGGTTAATGTATTTACCGTTAGAGGGGGAATGATTAATTTTTAGTTTAACCAAAATGTATTATTTAATGACTAATCGGTTGTTGCTTCTTACAAAATGACCCTTTGCTAAGCCCCGCCCCTTTGTTGTTGTAGCAGCAGCTGCAGTCCGCAGAGCTCACGTGCGCACACACACACACCCACCTTAATACTCAGAGTAATAAATATTTTACATCTACTTATTGATATTTATAACTGTGTGTGTGTGTGTGTGTGTGTGTGTGTGTGTGTGTGTGTGTGTGTGTGTGTGTGTGTGTGTGTGTGTGTGTGTGTGTGTGTGGGGTGCTTTGGTTGCCTGTAATGACTTTATCAGGGCAGGGATAAGGGGTACTGTAGTGGTGTATAAAGGATTAAAGAGGGAACACGGGTAAGTGAAAACCTCCTCGCTGACACTTTGACCTGCACACACACACATGCACACTTGAGAGCTGTAAGATCTGAGGGAGAAATACACAGGTCAGTTTTTCAAATTTCACCAAGCCTGCTCTCAGGAGGAAAGGGGAAATAAGATCTGGGTAGACCGGTGGGTGTTCGGATAAATCATCCGTGATGTTCTGTAAGGCTACAGCAACACATTTCCACATGTACATAAACGCACATTTAACTACCCGTTTTCAGTTGTAGTTAATAGACGCAGACTTTGTGTGTTTGAACGTGTGTGTGTGTGAGAGATTTGAATGGTATAATAGCATGCATGTATGTAGCACAACAAAAGGTTTAGGGAGTTGGAGGGGCCTCAGGGATGAGGGTTGTTTCTTTCACCCAAAACCCAGCTCCTTCTCTGGATAACCTTAAACCTGGGGGGCCTTCAGAGGGTTCTTGTTTAACCTACAAGGAGTTCTTCACTGGTTATGAACCTGCTCAATTGAATACTGATGCCTCTTTATGACTTTAATAAGCAAACAAGATTATCAACATAACATGCGCCTTAAAAGCACACCTTTATTCTCCCTAACGATTGGCTCTACCAGTGTGTACCAGGAGGGTATCAAAGGATATACAATACATTCACAAAGGGACCATATTTGGGGTCTTCCCTTACTTTTAGTGTTTAATTGGGATTTTGTTCCCTCCCTAGCACTCCAACACATTGTACGTGATAGGCTAAGGGGCGGGACATCTCTTAGCGGTTGACCAATCACATCAGAGCCGACCAGCTAACCAATCAGAGCAGACAGGGCTCTGTTTTCAGACAGAGGGTGAACAGAGGTGCTGCAGCACAGGCAGTATGAGAAAAATAAAGAGCCTTTTGAACATAATAACTTGTCACAGTAGAGGCACAACACAGGAATATGAAACTGAAAACTAGCATGATATGGTCAAGTGAGTTGACGCTGATAGAAGATGCGGGCAGCAGCTCACCTTCCACAGTAGTTCACACTCCCTCTCCTCTAAAGCTTTCTTGTGTCGGAGCACGAGGGCCTTCACTTCGGTCTGCACCACCTTGGCTTTGATCTCCACCTGCTCCGCCATGGCCTGGACCTTCTCCATGCTTAGCTGTCGAAACAAAACACAAAGGAGAGTTAGCAAGTGTTTCCTTATAGTTTACCTTTTTTTATTTCAATTTTCACCTTGGTTATGAAGTTATATCATGACTGATGTCCACCTTTATCAGTCCCAAATGAAACCACACCATCATGTCACAGGGCCAAGTATCTAGAGGAGATTTTCAGTAGCTTGAAAAGTTGTAGTTTCAGCTCGGCATTGTTCCTTGAAGCGGACCTATTATGCTTTTTGGGGTTTTCCCTTTCCTGTGGTGTATAATAGAAATGACAATGGTCTGTAAGGGCTAAAAGCCCAAGGTAGCCCACACTACCCCCCCTGCCTGAAACCCCTTAATTGTACTCCTTTGTTTACTTCCGTTACATAGTGGCATCGCTAGAGTTAGGGGAGGGTAATATTGGTATAGTTATACACACAATCAGAAAAATCATCAAAAAAAACCTGGAAAAATATGTGGAAATGAGTTATCTCTCACTGCAGTGTAACAAAGGAAAGGTGGACGTCTAAACGCACACCACGTCCTGCTTTGTTTTATTACTCTGGTGAGACACAGATGACACCCAGAAACAGGATGCACAGGACCAGGAAACATTCAAAACAGAGGACACTGAACGGGACATCTTTCCTGGCAGGCCCATGCTCTAACACCTGCTCAGCTTTGCGAATTTGTTCCTTTCTCACGTTTGGCGGCTACTTTAGAAGGGAAAGGGAAACAGGGGTCAGGAATAGGAAGTCCCTTCCCACTGCACAAAATGATGCTACTTCCTGCTGATTTAACCCAGACTCGGTCCTGATATTCAAAGTGGGCATCGTGGGAATTATAAGCACTACATTTGGGGCTCATAATTGATTAATTAATGTTGTGAAAAGTATCAAAGAAATTGAGAGAAAGTGTCAAGAAATAAAAAATGGCATTGCACATTTGGTACGATTTTTTAGGCTTGATTACATATTTTTTTATCGGAAATGTTATTAACTTAACTTTATTTTAATAATCATACATTTAAATTGTATGATGTAAATTAAAATGATACTCTCAATAGATTATATTTTTATTCTATAAATAGTTCGGTATGTTTGATATTCTATTTTTAAAAACATGCACATTTCTTTTGGGTGTTTTAGGCCCTGAACAAGAATCTCTTTTACTTAATAATGTAGACACTGTTTTTTAATTACCCAAATAAACCCAGGCACTGAAATACAGCTGTATGGCATGAACTGAAGGTGTAAGCTTTTACCACCCCCAATTTGGGCTTAATGCAAATTTCCCTCTTTGTCTCCCTCCCTCTCCCCGCTGTGTTTTATCTGGCTTTTCCTGTGGCGTTTTCTGAGAGGTCACAGGGTGAGCCGGACCTCACAGGGACGAAGGGGAGGTGGGATAAGGCCTCCTTTGTGATATCAGCCGCAGGGATCAGAGGTCCCTCAAACCTCTACAGGTCATGATCTGCCACCTCTGTCTTAAGACACATACCGTCCTCCCCCACTGCTGCCCTGCAGGAACAAAGCCTGGCAGCACGCCTTCTTTCTCTTTCCCCTGGCCATTTGAGGTGGGAAGCTAAATGGTCAAATAAATCCGGCCCCCAGAGAGAGAACAGCAGGGGGGGGGGGGGGGGGGAGTTTTGGAAGAATCAGGGGAGTTGTATCAATACATGAGGAAAGAGAAAGGGAGGAAACATGAATGCTCCAACACCCTTTTTTCCGGTTAGCTTTGTGTGTTCCTCTAAAATGCAAAATCCCTTTTGTTTTGTCAAGTAATTAATCAATAATAAATGTTCCTATTTTTTCTGATTGGTTTTACAGCAGCTCAGTTTCTCTTTTTAACACTGCTTCTTGCTCTTAGTGGCTTTGGAACAAAATGGTTGCCGGTTCAAGTCCCGATTGGAAAAAAAGTACAAAGTGTGGACTGCTTACTAGATACGTCTCCTTGAGCAAGGCACAAAACCTCCAATTGCTCCCTAGTGGAGTAAAAGCTCAAATTCTCTCTGACACCCCTCCATAAAAAAATCTATGTGTTTGTGCATGTGTGTAAAGAAAAACTGAATTTCCTTGATTAAGTGGCTTCTTCTTCTTCTTCTCTTAATATCCCTCCCTGTCTCAGTGTCTTCCTCTCAACATTTTCGGAAAGACACATCTTTGAACACAAAGAGGGTGAAACCGACCAACCAAATTGCAGCGTGACGCAACTCTGACCAGCTAGGAGGTCACAAGCCTGGGGTCGGAGGTCAGGGAAGATAATGGATGTGGAGTGGGCGGAAATTTCCGACCTCATGGGACAGAGTGGAGCGTGTGTGTGCGTGCGTGCGTGCGTGCGTGCGTGCGTGCGTGTATTATCTGGCGTCAGCATTAACTCTCATGTTGACCTGGGCCAAAATAGACAAACGCATGAAAAACCAACGTAATGCCAGATGGTAGGGGGGTTTCTTATGACTCAGCACAGATCCATGTGCTGTTCATTACATACATTATTGGAATTTGTCTCTCATTGGTCAAGATAACGTGTGTGTTGTGGTATTATCTTTAGCTTTACTAAACATAGCCTGGTGACTGCTATTTAACTAGGCAGTGTTGTGATATGTGGGAATTTGCAGAACACCCAGAGTGACAAGTATCTCTCCATTAAGGCAAAAAGCGAGACCCGATCACACAAATTGTCAAGCTCTGAAGAAGAGATACAGTACATGCCCACGTGTCACATGACCTTAGTGGAACAGCTAGTATTTCAAGATTAATGGAAAGGGTCATAACACAACCACACCTCCCAGGCACATTAGACAACGCTAGGGAGTGATCCAGTAATGTTACCCCTTTTAGCTGTGGCTACAACTCATAACTCATTCATATCCACCAACGTAAATAACTTTTATTATCCCCTAACATGAGCTCAAAATGTATCCAATAGCAACAACCTCCATATACTTTGAGTTTTGGGCTTACTAGAAAATGTAAGCAGCATGCTAGCTTGCTACACTAAGCTAGTGAGCTTGGCTAACAGTTCCAGCTAAACATTAGCATGTTAGCACACTTTCATGTTTAGCTGAGACTACTTCTGTGCCTGAATACAGCGGCTAAACTGGCAATTGTAGAAGGGGTAGGGTTTGAGATTTGGTTATAAACAACCACGTTTCTTGACATGAATTGCATTTTTTTTTTGAAAAGTGTGTGAGTTCCTGAATCTCTTCCTCTCTGATTTATATAAATGACGCTCCTTTATGGTAATTAGGCAGCATTATGGAACATAACAATCCATCAGTCTTTGTAATCCAGCATATTTTTGTATATGTGTTCAGGTTGGGATTCTCTAAAACATCAAACCTTTTGAGGTTAATCTTCACCCTTTCTTCACTTATTTTGTCACTGTATGGCTTGGAAACAACTGGGGGGGGGGGGGGTCTAGGAGGCTGCCAACCAATCTATAATTACCTAATTGCAGGCTGTGTGTGTGTGCGTGCGTGCGTGCGTGCGTGCGTGCATGCGTGTGTGTGTGTGTGTGTGTGTGTGTGTGTGTGTGTGCGAGAGGGGGGAGGAGTGGATGGGTGAGTGCCTGAAAAGGGGGTAGGGCAAAGTGTTCCTTTCTCAGAAATCCTTTAAATACCTCATCTACCCTCCCCCATCCTCCTCTCCGCTCCTCCACCCCTGTGACCTTCAGCCCTGCCCCCGCCAGACCTCACCCCATGTGACCCACCTCCTTTCAGGGCCAGCTGGACACCTCTAACCCCAGGCGTTCCAGCAGCCCCTGCACTGGTCAAACTCTCAAACACATTCAGGCTGATCATCTGTGCAGAGCGAGGCTGGAAACACACAGCTGCTCTCCGCGGCGTCTCTCGGAGATGGATGAGTTTGGGTTTGTGCGGTTTGACCTTTACAAGGATTGTCTTTTTGTCAGACCTTGAAGAAATCATGCAGATGAGCTTCCCGCAGTTAAGGACTTAAATTAGGTTGGCCTTTTTGAATCCGGTGGAGTGATTCAAGCAGGTTTTCTTTTGAACCAATTATAAGGACATCTGGTCGTATTGTCCTGAATTTATATTCCGTTTTTACACACTTTTATTAGGACAATCTGATATTATACCCATGTTCTGATATGAGGATGTGTATCGTCTTAGATTTTGTTTTTTCCTGCCTTAAAAGGTTGCTTTACAATGAATGGATGTCATTTTCTGAATTTACTTGACTGTTCGAGCTATCACATTATTAACCTTTGCTCGCTAAGAAATAAATCAACATTACTTGTCAATATTTGTCAAATTTCTCATTGTTAAAATATTTTGTGAAAGCATCAACCCTACAATACGGTCACAATATTGATATCGAAGTATTTGGACAAAAATAGTAATATGGTTTTCTTTATGTCCCCTAGCTCTAGCACAACACTAAGTATTATTTTATGCAACTTTTATGTTTCCCTCAAGACTGCTGCATAAGTTCAAGCTTTTACAGTAGGAGTAAAAAAAGTAATAACTGAAGGATATTGTATGTTTTAACCCTCCTGTTGTCTTCGGGTCAAATCTGACCGATTTACTACTTTCATCAATCATAACTTTTTTGTTTTACATTCGATAGCATTAAGGCTTTATGATATCCTTCACAGTAGACATTTGAGCATATAACATTGCTGATCACCACTTTCATTGAATTTTGGATGATTTAGTCAACTTTGTAAAACCCACGGTGTACCCGGTCAAATATGACCACCATAAAGAAAAGGAATTAGTAACCATCCGGATCAGATAAAACACAGACAAACACCCACACATACTCTAGATGTGTTCCCCTCCCCCCCCTCCTTATGTGCTGAATCACACCTGGCACTCATAAACACACACACACAGAACAATTTCACACATTTCCCGCTCTTATGTGCCCATCCCCCCACATGGATCACACCTGGCACACGCAATACATGTTCAGTGTCTTTTCTTTGTATATTTACTGCAGTTTTTCATGTATACCAGTAGTCTGATACAATATGTACAGTTTGAAAGGGTGTTAAATGACATTTGGTGATGATTAATGGTTTTTGTGCAAATGTAATAGCAGGTAAAACAGGACCGGTCAAATTTGACAGCGAATACCAAAGTAAGGGGGGGAAACAAAGACAATAGGAGGGTTAATCCCTTTGAAAGTGTCTGTCCTGGTTCATGTCTCACCTGCACAGCCTGGCGTCCCTGCTGGGCGTCTGACAGCAGCTGGATGGTGATGGACCTGCAGTCCTGTACGGCGTCCTGTAGATAAACGAAGGTATGGCCCATGTGACGGCCCACACTGCACTCCCGACAGATAGGCACCGAGCAGGTTTCACAGAAGAACAGAAACACCTGGGAGAACGGGGAGACAGACAAATCAGCTTTCTGATCAGATTTGTATGTTGTGCCTCTACTATGACATGTTCAAAAAGTGCTTGAGACTGACCGATCATTTTGAAATGTTCACATTATCCCTCAGATTTCCATTTGTATATGTATGCCTAATTTAATGACATTTCTATTACGTTCTTACTATTTATAAACATTTAAAGATCTTCATGTTTAAATAATGTAAGTCCAAAAAGTCCCTGTCTATTCAAAAATATACTCTAAGTGTAAATTAATACACACTAGGGCTGCACGATATATATCGTGTCGTGACGATAATCGCGACATGCGCATGTGCGATATTCACATCGCGTGGACTCAAACACGTCATGTTACAATTATTTTGCTGCTTGCTACAAAAGGAAAACTTGCGCGGCTCTCATGTCAGGGGTACTTGAGTGAGTGACATGCAGGCTCTGCATGCACAGCAAACCACAATCACATCTCCAAAGCAAACGGACCCCGTGATTAAAGGTAAAAACATAAATAAAGTAGTTTCATGTGTTTCTCCAAGGCAGTTCGGTGCTGCTAACCGAGCAAGCTCAGCTTGTTGCTTGTTGCTCTGACAACTTAAGATCAAGGCGTCCGTGACTAAAACCCTTCATCCGGTTAAATATAGTTAAAAAAATACCAATGGTATAGCCTTAAAGTTCAAGAAAGGATGGTTTGTGGGGGGGGGGGGAAAAAAACGGTATTTTCTTCAATTCCTGTATTTTTTTATATCGCAATATATATCGCAGGGGGGGAAAAAAATCGCAATGTCAGTATTTTCCAATATTGTGCAACATACACCCCCCCACACACAAACACACAAACACACACACACCTAATTAGTGAGAATGTATTAGCAGGGAGGCTCCATCGGCAGCAGCACCCCAGAGAGTTTCTCTTTTTTCTCAAACACAGAGGGACTACAATACTCATTCAGAACAAACTCCCAACAGCTGTGGAGGAGGCTCATTAAGGGATGTCACATAATTCAAACTATTTAATATTGTCAATGCAACAGTCTAATACCTGAAGTGATTAATGCTTGAAAGCATTCTGTTTTCTTTGTAAATGTATTATTTCTTAATAATAACATGCATTTTTTTTTAAAATGTTGAATAATAGACCTTTGAAAACCATTTTATACTATTAAGTAAACATCTCTAACAGCTGGCTATTGACTTTATTAGGATGGTTTACAATCAAGACTGATTCCCAGGAGAATAGACTTTGCAGTGTTCATGGTTAATTATCAGCCTGAGTTCTGATTGGCTGTGATGGAAACATGACACCTGGGTTGACATGCCCATTTTCTACACAAGTGATACAAAATAAAAGGAAATCAATAAGGATGAAGACAATAATTATACTTTCTTCACGTTCATTTATCTCTTATCTCTTCTTCAAAGCTAGACATTTAGGCCACGTCCACACGGAGACGAAAACGAACCGAGGTCGATATCAAAAAAGTATTCCGTCCACACGGAATCGGCACCAGAAACGTTTCCGTACACACGAGACTGCTCAACCCGCTGGAGAAGCTGGAGTACATATGCCGGGCCTGTAAGTGGCGCTGTACTTCCGCCACAAAATACACCAAAAGCAGCGAAAAAGACCACAGCATGGTTGCCATGGCTGCCTGGTTGCCCTTCTGTTTATTCTCCGCGGTGGATTTGTAGTTCACGTAGTTCTCCATGTCCACTTGCTGCTGATGGTTGTGGTAGAGGAGCTGTAGATTTTACACTAACATCTGTGGCATGGCCAGTAGCGTCTGGTGCACAAAATCAACCCTGTGATCCGCGATTGTTGTTGTTGGCGAAACACATCGGGGATGAGCAGCAGACGTGGGGAGAGGCGGGGCTATGGCGTCATCGTTATCTGGAAATTATCGTATAGGGCGTACACACGAGTTTGCACCCCCAGAGCGTTTCATCTGCAGATCTACCCACCTTGGGAACCGTTATCGTTATACGCGTTTCCGTGTCGGCCTCGTGTAGACGAACCGTCTATAGTCTATACCAGAGGTGCCCAGTACGTCGACCGCGGTCGACCGCGGGGGCAATGCTGGTAGATCGCGAGTCATTCATAAATAAATAAAAAATCCAGCTCCGTTAAAATAGACAAAACAGGTTTTGATCCCTCCTCCCTTGGCCTCCCTGCCACTTAATTCAGGAGTTGACTCGATTGACAGAAAAAGCGACCTATTGCTTTCCAGTCTGTTAACCCAGAATGCAAAGCGATACAAAATCAGTCAAGTGCCGGGAGAGACAAACAACAAAATGAGTGCGGGAACGAGCAAAAAGCTAAAGACATACCACTTCCACACAGAATGGGAGGGAGAATCTTTTTTTGTGATGTCACATTCAAAGGTTATTTGCCTTATTTGTAAAGCAAGCGTCGCTCTGCCAAAGAAAGGTAACGTGGAGAGGCATTATCGGAGTGTTCACAAGGCATATGACAGCGACTTCCCTCCGAGTAGCGAGTTGAGAAAGAGAAAGGTCATGTATTATTGCTACACAAACATTATCTCTTAGTCTTAGTGTCGCCAACTCGTTTCTAACATGCAAAAAGACAAACAAATGCGTCTATGGTCGGTGTATTTTCTATCTTTCCAATCCAGAAGAGATCTCTCTCTCCCCCGTCTGTTTGCAAGGGGGCGGGGCAGTTTACACACACGCATCTGCTACATGCAGCAACACACGGAGGAGATGGTGGAGAGAAGCGCTCCAAGGTGTGGTTACATGTTACCCGTCTTGAGGTGGACAATGCTCGTCACCAAAAGTGTTTAGCATGTAAGGGCGGTAACACGAGCAATTTGTCTAAACATTTAGCAAAAGTGCTCCACATTCAGACGGAGGAATGCACCGGATTCGACTATCTTTCTAGTAGCTCTGTGGCCCCATCCACGAGTAACGTTTCCACCTCAGGTGTTCTGTATGCTAGCAGCAACACACGGAGTTAACTACATTATACAAACATGGGTTAATGATTAGAGGTAACTGAGTTATTTATTTTGTTAAAGTTTCAGCTATTCTGTTTCCAGTTCTGTCATCAGATTATTTAATAAGATTTGTTAAAACATTGTTGTTTCTTTTGATGTGAAATATTATTTATTTAATTCAAATAAAAAGCAATGTTAATTTTGTTCACAATTTGTTAAGTTAATTTAATAATATATGTATTTTTGAATCAAGTATTCATCTTTATTGTCTTCATTGTTAGTTTCCACATGCCTAAAACAACCTCAAACTAAATCTAAAAGTTGATGGCTAAATAAGAGCGTTTGAGAAATTGTGCAAGGCACACAGTAGTAGTCCGAATAGTCGATTAATCGTTTCATTAATCTATAGATAATCAAATTAGTCGTTTGTTGCAGCCCTATTGTAGTTATCCCATGTAAAAATAAAACGTGTTATTCAGCAACCCTTGCAATTTGGGATTTTATTTTTGGTTGGTAGACCTCGGTTAGCTGGTCATTTCAAAAGTAGCTCACCAGCCAAAAAAGTGTGGGCACCCCTGGTCTATACGATAGAGAACTGTAGCAGATACAACCCGTTTAGTCTCTGTGTGGACGGGGCCTTAGTCACACAGTGATTTTACTGCGCTGATCATCATGAAACCCACTTAATTTAACTTTACAAAAACACAATAAGACTAATTTAATCCATCTTTATTACTCCTTCACTGTGCCAACAATCACCAACTATGATTTAAGAGTTTGAAAAAGAAACTGAATAAGTACAAATATATTAAAAAAAGAGGCCAATGCTACATTTTCGCTGGCTTCCACCATTGTTTACCAATCATGGTTCCTGGTCCAAAAAGAAGCGTCTGTGACACGCCAAAATGAAAAGAAACCGCAAAAAAAACAAGCGTGGAGAAAATACAGTTTAAAATCAACTTTCCCAATTGTTTAAACCAACACATGAGGTTTATTTCACTGGGAAAGGGTGCTATGTTGGCAGGTATGCTTCGATTTGGTATATAATATGTATGAAAGGTGAAGTAAAAGCATCCCTGATCACAGTTGAGAAAAAAGCCCCATGGGATCAGAAGGCAAGATGTTATTTAACCTTTGTTCCTAAAACCTAAGCTTTGGTCTGAACCCCTTGTCTGAATGTTGATTGTTTGTAATGGAGGCTAATTAAATATGCAGTAGCCATCATATCCCAAAGAGACACCAGATGAATGGCCTCCAATGGCAGGAGACCTGAGTGGATGGGGAGGGGCCGGCAATCAATCCATCAATAATGACTGTTCCCCCAGGGAAGCAGCATAATCTAATGACACACACACTGACACACACACTGACACACACACTGACACACTGACACACACACACACACACACACACACACACACACACACACACACACACACACACACACACACACACACACACACACACACACACACACACACACACACACACACACACACACACACACACACACACACACACACACACACACACACACACACACACACACACACACACACACACACACACACACTTCTTCCAACTTCCTCCTCCTTTCTGCCTTAAGCTCTTCTTCAGTCCTTTTCTTTTTCTTTCTGCTGTCCTATACTTCAGTCTCTGCACCGCTATGTCACTTAATGTTCTCCCCCGTGAGTCCCATCCTAACCCAACCCCCCCCTCACCACATTGCCATCTCCTAAATTCCAAGGGGACGGCACACACAAAAGCCAGGAATGCAGCTGGGCTCCAGAGTGGAGGAGGAAAGTGGAGATGACGGACACCGGGCTGATGGGGACAGGCAGATTGATGGGGGTGAGGGAGGGATTCTGGTGACCTAAAATATCTTCAAAACAGAGATCTGCAGCTAATCAAAGGAAGCTGTGCCAATATTGCCGATTACATGAAGAGTAATATCTAACGATTGTATCCCTCTACTGTTGCTTATTGGCCAATTACTGAAAGCTGCAGCTCCCACAAAACCCTCAACGCTGACACTTGTTGTTTTGCTAACATCAGATCACAGTCAAAAAGCCTTACTGGTAATGATTTGTTTCTTTAGCGAAGATAGATAAGATAGGATAGGATTACTTTGGGCTTAAATCAATTGTTTTAATACCATCAAACAAAGTCTCCACACCTGATTTCATCAATGCTCATGATGTTCTCTTGTATTAAAACCATCTCCATCCCAGAATTTATTTCATATCCTAAAAGAGGTTTCCCTTTCTTTACCTGGAAGTTCTTTATTTTGTTTCTCCTTAAAAGGCTTTTTGGAGAGTTGTTTGAAGACCCAAGGCTCTGAGGACAGAAGGTGTTGTATGCTAGATCGATTGTAAAGCCCCTTGAGGCAAAATTCTAAATTTGGGCTATATAACTCAAATTGACGTTGGAATGCTAATCAGGTCTTTTATACAGCCTGCCACAGAACAGAGGAGCAGGATGTGTGCAATATAATATGCTAATTTACTTTTAAGGATGTTCAAAAGGTCCTCGACATCCCCCATATAGTGGTTCAATCCCCCATTTATGCAGGTGGGAAATCTTGGAAGTCCAAAGTGGAAAAACCTTTTACCGGCATTTTCCCAATAACCAAAAAAACCTGTTTCCTGTTCCTCCCATAAAAAAATAAGACGGTTTAAATGTTTTAATTTCCCCATTGAAAGTCCCAAATGTTGTATTTTAAATCTTGGTTATACAGTTTCTACATGTAGACAAATTCAACCTGGGGTAAAAAGGGTGGAGAAATTTGAAAAAAATCTTATCGAAAAAAGTCTTAGCTGTGTTTATGTTTGCTTTCAGTTGGATTTGCGTTCATGTGTGCACGTGTTTGTGCATTGTTTAATGAAGGTGTATGCTCTTGTGGTTACCAAATGATTACAAAATATAGAACAATCACTATATTCGTTTGTTGCAGAGATTATAATATGGTCTTCATCTTGTAAAACATAAAGTGCTTTAATTATGTGTAAGGAATAGCAGATTCGAAAGCAAACACAATTAAACCATACATTCAACACACAAAACATAAAATAAAAAAACTGACCATTTTCATTCGATTTTATATGGACCACAGTGTTTCCCATACATTGATTTATTTGTGGCGGGCCGTCACAATTAAATATCGTCCGCCACAAATGGATCTCATAAAAAAAATAAAAAATTTTTTTATTATTTTTTGTTTTTGTTGGTGGTCTAACGGATATTGAGGTGGGCTGACGATCGGAAGGTTGCGAGTTCAAATCCTGCCTGGAACACCACTACTAGTGTGCCCTTGAGCAAGGTACTTAGCCCTCGGTTACTCCACGGAGAATGTCCCTGTAATTGGTCATTGTAAGTCGATTTGGAATAAGGCCTAAATTGTAAATTATATTTTTGGGAGAATAAACCCCACAGATCCTCAACTCCGGTGTGTCTCACTCATTATCAATGCAACACAGAGCAACAAGAACGTTGGGGGGGGGGGAGGGGGTGATTGTTGGTTTTTTGGCCCCCACAAATAGAATCAAATTCTGTGGGAAACACTGGACCATTCAAAACAATCTACAATATCTCATGATTGTATTATCTCATGTTTACAGTAACCATTTGTGATTTTGTGTAAGTGGAGAAATAGCCAAATGAAAAACAACACAAAACATTGGAGTCCTATTTCAGGAAATAGATCCTGCGACAGGCTTTTGATGACGCTCATGAGCCATAAACAGCTCCTGAAGATGAAACACAAACACGCTCATATATTACATAACACACAGCCTCTTGGAATGCCTGTCAATATTATCGACTGGCTCAGGATACTGCGTCTTCCCAGAGGTCTTCATGAGGAGGAAGCTGCTGTTCTAGCGCTTGCCTCTTTCTGACACCCATCCTTCACAAGCTTTGAGTATATTTAAACTGAGAGACTAAAATGCACAACACACACAAGCCGAATTCTCCAGATGCCAGGAAAAGCAGCGTCTCCGTTACACACGTGGTACTTGAACAGAACAGGAATTTCACAGCCAGGCCATGCACTGGATACGCCGGATAGGATACCTCCACTCACACGAGCAAGAACACACAGCAGAAACTCCCAGAGTGCATGTGAAAAACAACTCTAGAAAGACGTGAAATGTAGGCGTGGTGTCATGCTAACAAAGTTGTAAATTCCTCAGAGAACACCCTAGAGGGGCGGCTGAGGTGACTCACCTACAGAAAGTATCTCTGTTACACAAAAACTAGACGCACGCTAGGGCTGCTCAATTAATCGTATTTGAATTGCAATTACGATTATGGCTTGCAACGATTACGAAAACAACGTAATCGAAATGAAACGATTATTTCTTTTTTTTTTTTTCAAATAACTTTTTTCAGTTGAGTTATACTTAAAGTTCAGGGTAATCAACTGTTAAAAACAGACTGTTAAAAAAAAAAATCTCCAAAAAATTGATGTTTTCAAAGTAAATGGACAATCGTTTTTTAATAATCGTGATATCAATTATTGACCCAGATAATCGAGATTATGATTTTTGCCATAATCGAGCAGCCCTAACGCACGCTCTGACAAAAACGTCCAACTTGATGAATTATTTGCTCAGAAGAGACATGAGTTAAGTCAAAAGCAAGTGTCATTTGTTAGCATCGGCTCATGTATCACTTGTATATAGACTATTATGGCACTACTTCTATTTGATTTGTTTTATTGTGTTGCACTGTGGGAGGAGCCTGGGACCTAAGACTGTCATCAACATAACTACACTGTAGCTATGTACGAATGACAATACAAGCCTTGAATCTTGAATGTAAAAAATAAAAGTGTGTTGACGTGTAATATGCAAAACAAACCAAACAGAGCAGTGAACGTGATGCCGTTGGCTGCTGGGGAGCGGCTGAACATGTGATCAGCTGTGAGCTCTGAGCAGGGGCTCGGCAGGGGGAAGTGAGTTATTGTATTTCATTAGTGACCGGATGTTTCCCTCTCTGCCCATTACGCTGCTCATTCACATCATACAGGACCATTTTAGGGTGGTTTTTTTAGTTTTAGCTTGTTTTTGATACCACCTTATTTGATGTAATTTGATTATTCAATTAAAAAACAATCTAGAATTTTCTTCTTGTTTTTTTAATTCAGTTTACAGATTTGCTTAACTCTGTTTTATTTTCATTGTTATATCTTTGAATTTTTTTAATCAAATACATGTGTGGAAGTCTCATTTGGTATTAGGAAATTATATTATTGGACTAAACATGTAGGTTATTTCCCCCCAAAAAAGACAAATTGAAATACTATACAGACAAAAAATGCAGATAACCAAATGCTGCCAGTGCATTACTCCTGACAAATGAGTCATGCATTATTAATTGCAGTCATTTATATCATCTAAAGACCAAAGTAAAAGTGTAGATAAGTGAGGAATTTGAAGGACAACTACAAATTAGCAGACTCCCAAAAGCGCAGACATAATTAAATATAAACAATCCAGGAGCCAGAGGGCATCACAATAGACTAACAGAGCTTGTTTACAAAAAAATAAATGCCAGGGGAAGACCCACCCTACAGTGAAATGGCCCATGCCCCCCCTGGGAAAGCAGGTTGAGTACCCCTGCTGTAATGGGGATGTCAGTATCACACCAAGCTCTTGATTGTCGAGAGCACAACACTGAAGTTGTGAGGGAAAAACAACGTTGGTGTACGTGCATGACGGCCAACCCTCTGCTCACACTGTGGGGAGGAGGACCGGCCCCTCTCCCCCCTCTCCTCCCTCCCTTTGGAGGTACTGGGAAGGAACTGGGGGAGAGGGCACGATCTCAGCCAGCCAGTAGGCTCGCCCCGTGCAGCCGAGTGGGGGGAGGGGACGAGGGCCATGTAATGTCACACTGCGGTGCCAGAAAAACGCTCGGAAAATCTGCAACAGTCCAAAGGCCTCAGACACTCGATTACATTAAAGCACACTATGCAAACAATCCCTTTATTTATTTCATTTGAGTTTTGCCAGCTCAGCACACCCTCTGAATATTTTGCACATGTGTAAACAAGCTACCTCTCTTTATTACTGCATAACTTTCCACTTTCCATAACAATACTTCACATATTTTATTATTTGGAGTATGTTGCATTAGTATACAGTACATAGATGTTTGGTATATCTATTTAATGTAAAAATGTTCCTTTATCTTCACGTTATAATAGTTGTTTATAGATGGTCTTATATTTTTGCTGTTTTTCCTACAATCCATCTTTTAGCTGTGTTTATGTTTGCACCATATACACCAAGGGAAATTCCTCGTATGTGTAAACCTACTTCTGATTCCTCTGTTTCCATCTTACTCCAAAAATGCATTTCACAGATGCACATTATTATAACTTCATGTACACAAGCTTCTGAAATCAAACACACGTTTGATTTCAGAAAGATAATACTGTTAGTGGTCCATACTGTAGATGTGAGCTAATTTTTAAAGATGAGATCACACTCAGCTCTTTTCCTTTGGGGTTTTAGTTTTCCAGTAGCAGTGTGCAGGGGCTGGCAGTTGATATGTAAATAAACTGTTAGACAAATATTATTTTAACCCAGAGAGACAAATGTCTGCTCAAAGCCACTGGGGAGGGGGGGGAGGGATGGATGGTCAAATGTATTCAAAACATCTTCTGAATGGTTATTCTTACCTACAAGAACAAATACGGCCTGAATACTTCAAAAATAGACCTAGTTTTATGATATAAAAGTTTAACTGTGGACTGTTTACACACGCAAAGCATACATACACAGAAGAGACATCTATTCATATGTTGATGGATTTAAGTGTTTAGCAGCTTTTGACACTTAAAGAATATGTTTTTCCTGCTGACAAACGGACACGTTGTGTGTAAAACTCAGTATTTACCATACTTCTAGATTTGTTTATCCCTTTAAATAAGCTTTATTTAAGATACATTATCTAGTTGTCACTGAGCTTGAAATGCACTTTTTACAGCGACATGATTTACAAATAATTAAATGTGTACACTTTGCCCTGGTAGGTGTCCTTGACAACAGCAACATGAGAAAATATTGTTGTTATTTTTTTATGAATACTTGTAAATGATGAGTAATTTAAAAATCAGTAAATCCATTTGTTTTTCTGGTCAAAGATCTAGGTCATAAACTTCGTAATCCTTTCCGTTTCGAGTTGAAGTCAGGTAGTGTCATGAGTAACAACAAAAGGCCTCATTACAGACAAAAGGCTGGGGTCAGGATGCCTTAAGCAAACCCAAAAATAGAAAAGAAAACATAGGCAGTAAATATGGCGTGAAGCGTTTCCTGCAAAGCAAAGCAAAAAACAATGAACCAGCGACTTTCCTCTGAATGATGTTGCAGAATCAACGTTAATTATATCTTACTTTTATGTTTTGTTAGCTGTATTGGCCCTTCATAGTGTATATTTGACAGATAGTCTTCAGAAATATACCTATCACTGTCATTGTGTATATATTTTTTATTTTGAGACGTTTATATGTGTTGTCTCTTTACATGCTGCTGTGACGCAAACAAATTCCCAAATTGGGATCAATAAAGAATATCTTATTGTATCTGTCTTCGATGAGACTGTCTCTGACTCTCCAGCTGTTATAGTCAGCGTTGTGAGGCTTGGGGAAAGAAGAAAGATTAGCAATGTTACTCCACCAACTAGACACCAGCAGACCTAAGCCAGTCTGGTATGTCCAGGCGGGATTATCTGTGGACTACCCAATCCCGACATTCCCAGCAATCCCAGGAACACCATCTGCCAGACAAAGCTCCTTTTATGGCCCTCGCAGACACCTACTCTAATCTTTTCCTAACACAGTCCATAACTTGCTCACATATAGTTTTCCTTTTCCCCTCTCTGTTCCCTCCATCATTCTTCTCCTTCTCTCGATGCTCTTTTTCCCTTTGCTGCCTCGCCGCCGCCCCGCCCTCAAACGCTGTTGGCTCGTTGCCACGGACACAACACGCACACAGACATGCCTGCCGATGTTTTGAAACCCTGCCAGATACGACAGGGGACGGGGGCGGTGGCCGTGAGCCGGCGATCTGATTGGACGGCCCCGGAGCGAAAACAAACCACAGTCAGCTGGCCTCTTTTGCCGGCGAGCACGTGACTGACTGTCGTGTGATTATTACTACAGCAGTAAGAAGAAGAGAAAAAGGGGGAGGAAGTGAAAGGGTGGGAGACACGGGCGGAGATAGAAATCTAGTGTGAGAGGAAAGGGAGTTATACAACGATAACAAAGTGAAGAAGGGAAACATGAGAGCGGGGTGAAATGGAGAAGCTGTGTGAATGAAATGTGGAGCAGCTGAGATGTAAATGTGCGCCTGTTTACAGTCACAAAGCAGCCTACTCCTGGTCAGTGACATAAGAGAGTATAATAAACAACCCATATGTTTAATGAACTTTAGTCCGTGACAACTCTTGACCAAAACACAGGACATTCACACGCTCCACGCCCAAAACAGATAACAAACATTCATTGTTTTGTCCCTTATATATTTTCATGGCCTGTTTGTCACACACAAACAACTCCTGAACACAGGTTAGAGAGCATTACCTTAACAGGAAGTGGCCCTGTTACACAAGTAAGCTCAAACGTCAACATGAGCAAACGCCTGTCACATGGAGCATTACACTTAACATAAATGAGTGACAACTTCCAAAAAGCTATATCCTGAAAAACAAGAAAGGAAAATATCCGTTAAACCTTATTATTATTATTATTATTATTATTATGAGGTAATCCAGTGTTGATGTAAGGATCCATGAGTCTGAAGGCTAATCTGTGTTTTCTAAAACTATGAGAAAGGAAGGTAACACTCGTTTTATAATCCATCAAGGGGATTGATGGATTATATCAATGCTGTAAATGGCAGGAACATGAAGTATTGGGGTTGCTAATGATATACAAGGAGTATGCACTTGTAGATATATGACTGAATAGAGCACTTTGCCATGTTACAGTGCTTTTTGGCAATGTTTTATCAGATGATGCTGATTGTTGGTTTTTTGGCTGAGGGCATTAGCATCTATTATGTGTTTTGATTCAAACTAATAAAGTTGTGTTTAATTGTTTCCCCCCTGGTGCTGTTGACTGTTAGAGCATTACTGAATGTAGAGTGTTCCTTCAGCCTTGGACCAAAGGAAAAATGCATCTACTATTGTACAACGGAAAAAAACCGGGAGTTAACATTTAGAGCAAAGAGGCTGGCTACCTTAAATAACAGCGAACTGTTACTCACATCTAATAATAATAATCATCTGCATGTGGTAGCAACAAGCACAGCCTTGGCCTAATAAATAATGATAATAATAATGTGGCTGGAAGCTGTGCAATGTCCCCCAAATAGGGTTGAGAGTTTTAACGTCAAATGTGTTAACAGCGCAATCCCGTTGAGTGAGGTCAAATAATGGCCAATTAAAACGCCATTTGTGCCCAACCACTGAGGAGGAAGTGGCAGGGTCCAGCTTTGTGAACGGGTTTTAAACCCTGTTGTCAAAGAGAATGTGATAAATTCCTCCCTTTCTATCCATTAAATTTATATGGCCCCAAAGTCCTCAAATGGACATCAAAGCACGGACACACACACATGCACAATCCCCCTTAGTCTACATGAAACACATTCACAACACACAGGAAACAGGGAATGCTCTCTAATTACTGGGCACATGTTGAGCATTAAACCTCTGGAAGTACAACTTCATATACTCTGCTGGCTGTGTGGAAACACACACACACACACACACACACACACACACACACACACACACACACACACTAAAATCCTCTTCAGGGGATAACTACCTACAGATGGGAGATGCTCTCAGAGAGGAAAGCGCTGCAGCCCCAAACTCACACGGATACTTCCAGGAGTGATGAAATGTAATCACTTGCCCCTCCACAGCAACAGCTGCTTAATCATGCCGAGGAGACTTTCTGCATTCATAATGTCCATTGTCTCTGACATAGAGCAGACAGAGAGCGCTGATGAGAAAGGCAGGAGTCGCCAGAGGAAATACCCCGGGTGTGTGAGCGAGAGAGAAGGGGAAAAGAGAACCCAGGAGGTATAAACTCAAGTTACAGGAATTCCTCTGGCCTTGTATCAGCGTCAGTGTTGGGTTAGGTTTCCTTACAAACATTCTCCGCTAGTGAGCTCCAGAGAGGGGGAGCAGAACTGGTGATCAGAGAGCCAGCCCAGCATGTGTTTCAAGTGATTGTCTTCCCCATACAGAACTACATAGATTGTAAACTTGTGTAATTGTGGACAATCGTGTGCAATAAACCTGCAGTGTGTAATATTAACGCTTGTTTGCAATGGTACCGTGGTGGTGTAGTCACTTTTATGTAAAAATCTGATTATAAATGTTGTGTATACATTTTTTTAAGGTTGAAATAGGTTATTTATGTCACTTAGTTTGACATACTTTGCTGATTCTCAGATTTTTCTTCCAATGGGTACTTTTCTTTTGTATTACTGTATGCCTTTATTACCTGCTATGCCACTTTTGCTGTAACACTGTTCTTATTCTGAAATAAAATGTCACTCCTCGAGCTCCCACTGCAAACAAACATCCGAATGAGGACGAGAAATTAGAGCACTGTCGGACTGATTGGTTCGACTCCACCTCAACATTATAAACACAATGTATTGTAGAGGCTCATCGCCCAGCAACCACTCTGTATCTGCAACCCCCCCCACCCCCCATCTCCCACTCTACTTTATAAGGGCTATTTGTGTGTGTGTGTCCGAGAAGCCACGCACGTGCACAGCAAACCATTTAATCTAGAGCACAGAGCGATGTTTTGTGGGATTATCATATCATTAGTCGTGCCTCTGATGGAGTTGTGTGTGTGTGTGTTGGAGGGCTGACATCACAGCAAGCAGAGGGCACCCTTTTGATGTAATCCAATTTTCCATTTCCACTACAACCACACACACACACACACACACACACAACTTGGCCCCCCTTTTGGATGAGCAGGGCCTCTTTGGATGAGTAACAACTGACATTCGTGCTTTTAAGTAGGCCAACATATTCACTCATGTGTGCAAAACCTATATATTCTTATCAGTGTGTAGCGGACTGCCTTATCTTCCCACTGAAACCCCTTGATTTCACAGTCAATCCTTCTGTTTCCAGCATTCGTAAATCAATTCTGCTACAAAATCATACTCCATTGAGGAGTGTACAATAACAACGGGTTAACCTCGATAAACTGGTGCGCAAATAATTGGGAGACAAACTCAAGCCAAAGCAAATAAATGTGATATTTGCTCCGCGGCCTCCATAAGAGGGAAAACAAACATAACCTCTCCCTTATCCAAATCTATGGCGTAAAGATGGAAAGCTCCATACGTCGCAGAGAGTCAAGCCCTTTGGCAAACATGACCGACAACTTGTAGATGGCAAGAAATACAGAGCTGTGAAAAACCTCAGCCGATCAGTCTAAGCTAACGTTTGCTAAGACTATACACAACATAGCACTGTATCATTTTGCTTGACGTAGTAAGTCATTTAAAGTCTATTTCCAAGCAGATATTTAAACTCTCTCCAGGAAAGGTCAAATGAGGTGTTGTTTATGACATTAAGTATTGTTCCATGATATATCGAGGCACTGTTAATGTTATTAATTACACCGTTATTCTTGCTGCACCCTTTTAACCAACCCTACGTCTTGTGGGCAACAAAATCTCCAGTAAAGGGGAACGGGATTTGGATTTCTACTGACCCTTTCTGAATGTAATTCTCCTTGTATTCCTCTTAGACCCGAGGGACTGGTCACTTCCACAAGAACTTCACTAACAAAATCTTCCTGAGCAGTAACCATCCTCTCCTGGGAGAGGAGGAAATTCCTCGGCCGGCTCGCGTAACACTGGAAGGGTCGGACGCGGCTCCTGGATGATACCCTGCTCCACACTACTCAGTCTTTATATTGGTATGAGGGCCCTGACATACCTCAAAGGAGCACCTAGACAAAAGCGTGCTTTGTAATGCCTTGTGTGTTATGTTAAGAGATGAACACACAGCAGAGGCTCCAGCTGACTGCCAGCTGACTGCAGATTGATTCTGGGCTTGCGTGAGAGGGCATAACTAGACAGTAGACAACATGAAGTCCACTGTGTTTGCGTCACTGGAAATCTAGATTAATAGAATGACAGGATAGAAAAAAATCCTGTCCGAAAACCAGTACTTCAGCTCTCTGTTGTCTTCACCAGTAACCAGCTCCCACTATACAAGAAAAACAGATGACTGGAATATCTGGTTGGGGCTTTGCTGGACAATATTCTTAGTAACGAGGTTTATTAGTCCTGCCTATAGACCAGTTTGAGACAGTAGAAAAGAGACATAAATAGTTGGGAATAGAATGGAAAAAATGGGATAAAGAGACAAGTACGAACACTGGTTTCTTCCTCACCAATGCACTGCTTAAGTAGGCATGAAGACCAGATCAACGCTTTTGGAAAGTTAAGAGAACTGGAAACAGGAGCATACTGGCTCCTTCACAAACTAATAAATGGCAACTTGTACGTTGATTAAATCAGAATTGAGAATACATAAAGAGGACTTTCCAAAGGCATAATGATTACGGAGCATACCAACCGAATGACTGGGTATATGTATATATATGAGGAACCTTTTTAATATGTGATGGATGTGGAGCTAGCTGACGGACAATGACGGCCTGCTTGGTGCTCAAAGGTAAAGACAGAGCTGCCTTCTCCTGTGTCAGTCCCTCCCCCAGGGCTGAAGCACAGTGAGTGAGTGAGTCATTACTGGGAAATGAAGCCCTTACTGGAAAACTGCACTCACCTATTTACTGGCAAAGGATGGGGAGTTTGGGGGGAAGGGGGGGCAGGTCGGACAGGAAGTTAATTGAAAATGTGACCTGGGGTTTTGTGACTGGGCACTTTATGTTTGGTAATGTCAGACAGATTTAGTTTTTCTTTACATCTATGCCTTTTGAGAACTTTTTAATGGACTCTTTTACAACTCTGGACACGGCTGCATTGCTTTTCTTAAACAAGTCCTAGCAACTATATCATAAATTATTAGGAAGCCTAATCTGCAGGCAATCAAAACGTGTATAACAGGTTGTACTAGTCCAACCTCTCTCAATTTTCCCATTTTGTACCACTGGAAGTATTATGAGGCTTTAATCGCAGTAGGCAGCGCCAGCATTATTTTCAAGGTTCAGTTAACAATGAAGGGGATCCTGCTGCGCCCTCGGGGGTGTTTGTGTGCGACAGGCAGCAAGACATGCTACTGTAATCTGAAAGATACATGTATAGTCTGATAACTGGTTATGTGGGAAAGTTAGCAGTGCTTTAACTCTTGCAAAAGTGTTACAAAATGTAATGCATCTAATCATTTAGGTGCAAATATATCGGGTGATTACATTTGCTGACTTACCTGACTGAGGATAACAGACGTTTTTGCAAATTTTTAGATACAATCATTTATTGTCCCTGCGCTTGTTGGAAGGAGAAACTCCTTGAGCTGCTCAACAGTAAACAGAAGTGGATCAAAAATGAAATTCCAAGACCCCCTACCAATGCTATTTGTTATTCTTCCTGACCATATGACTAAACCAAGAAAAAGCTGGTTTCCTGTTTTACAGGCCTTTGTAGTTACTTTACCCAGATCACACAGTAAAAAAAGAAAAGAAAGCCCTTTGGGCCCCGAGTTCCAACTTGTCTTTCCCATTATCAGAGAAAACCTAGATCTCCATAATGTGTCCATGGATAGGACTTCTAACAGTCATAGAAACATGTGTGCCGTTACTACAAGGGCCTCTCTCCGCCCTGAATGGATGGTGTGGTACAGATTAACCAGACTCTGCATGTGTCTATGCTTACACAGAGTGAGTGTGTGTGTGTGTGTGTGTGTGTGTGTGTGTGTGTGTGTGTGTGTGTGTGTGTGTGTGTGTGTGTGTGTGTGTGTGTGTGTGTGTGTGTGTGTGTGTGTGTGTGTGTGTGTGTGTGTGTGTGTGTGTGTGTGTGTGTGTGTGTGTGTGTGTGTGTGTGTGTGTGTGTGTGTGTGTAAATCCAGCTCAGCACACGTGCCTGTTCGTCTCTAGGGAACTAGGTGAAGAGCCACTCAGCTCCCTTTGAACCCAAGGCCATATGGCCCCCAGTATGGTTCTATAATACACACATAAAGCTATTACACTATAGGAGCATATGTCAAAAGAATATGTAATTACACATTCAACAAGGACAATGCAAAATGTGTCAAAATAGATCAGAAAAGATGATTATTTCTGAGCAAATTTTTCTCATTGGTTTGTCAGGAGTGTTTTGCACATGAATGGACATCCAGAGTTTTATCCCCACTCACCTCGTTGTCGTGGTGCTGGCAGAAGCTCATGTGGTCCTGGAAGAGGGACAGCAGGGCAAAGTTGTTCTGCAGAGACTGGGCGAGGGACTGCTGCCCCGAGTTGCTGTTGACGTTGAGGCGGCTCAGGTGGAGGTTCTCCCCCAGGCGCTCGATGAAGTGGTCCTTGGTCAGCCTCACCCTCTGGTGCGCCCGCACACAGTTGTCACACAGGTACTCCTGGCAGTCCAGGCAGTGGGAGGTGGCCGGGTTCTCCTCGTCACAGGAGCTGCACCCAGGCTCTCCCAGGTGGTTGGGGTGCAGCAGGCCTCCATGGGGGTGATGGAAACCAGAGGAGCCTCCACCCAAGCCTCCTCTGAGGTGGTTGTGGTGGCCGTTCTTGTTCTGGATCTGCTCCTCGGAGCTCACCACCACGTCCAGCAAGTTGCTGAACAGGAAGTTTGAGGAAGGCAGGGAGTCCACCCCGGCCTCTGAGATGCACACCTTCTGGTCGCAGGTGGGGCACCGCAGTTTCAGGGGCTCCCCGGGACTCCGCTGGCCCTCCAGGCACTGCCTGCAGAAGGCATGGAGGCAGGGCAGGACGTGGAGCCTCCTGGTGGTCTGGCAGGAAGATGAAGAGGTATGCGAGGAAGATGAAGAGGTAGAAGAGCTGGAGGAAATGGGAGCAGAGGACCCGCACAGCTCCTTGCAGAGCGGGCAGGTCTGCAGGTCTGTGTCTGGAAACGAAGCCATCTGCAGCATTTACCCAAACCCAGGTTTACAACATGCGCAATCTGAGGTATTTATCTGGAGTCACATCGGCCAGTTGTGAGGTGTAGCGAAAAAACGTGTATTTGAGGTAGATTCATGAGGTATCAAAGTCAGTTCAACAGTGGAAACGGTGCTCATGGACTTACAGATTTGTCTCTGTATTATATAACTCTGACCTAATGCGAAACAAGGAGGTAGGCAGTTCTCCGAAGATGAGGCAACAAAAACAAAACACTTTTTTAGGCGTTTATGATCATTCACGTGTGTAAGGCGAGGGTGAAGCATCCGCGTCCCTCTTTTCAAATAATCTTACGATGGTCGAGAAAAATTGTTTAGGCTCATAAAATAAACCCCAAACTGGAGTGACACTGGATCGGCGACGAAAAACCGGAGGCTCCGTCTCTCCTGCCCATGACTGCGGAGCTCCAACAGCACCAAGACGAGCGTAAAAAGGATTTAAATGGGTCTTTCCTCTTCTACAATTAAGGCCCGTGTTGTGGTTGTGTTTTCCTCCTCTCTAGTCCACCATCGGGGCCCTGGAAGGCGGCGTCGGGCGCAGCCACCGGTCAGTCGACTCGGAACGCAAGACCGTACTCGTATTCATCAGAGCAACCATCCCATGGTGCACCTTGGGTCTCCAAAACAACAAACGCATGGAGTCTCCAGTAAAGCCCAAACATCAGAGGTGTGTTTCACCAGCCTCCGGGGGTGAATGCACCAGTCCGGGGTTGTGAAGGGGAACGCTAGCAGCTCTCCGTTGGCCGGGCTGGATCTCTGGCTCTCTGCGTGCAGGAATGCGCACTGGCAGCGTGGAAAACGGTGCCGAAAAATTCGGTCCCGACGGCCGTACGGAGAGGATTCGCGTCCCGTACTGCGTTGTTGTTGCCGTTGTTTACTCCCGGTTGGTTAAGGATTAACATAAACATAAGGTGTGTGCGCTGCCGTGGTGCTCGAGCTGCAACTCCTGGAGCCACTCTTATCCGATTGAGAAAAAATGGACCCACTTCCGCCCAAGGGAGGAGAGAGGGGTGTGCATCAAATGCGCGTTCCCGATGGTGACGGGAGTTTGAGCGCGTCCGTGCGTGCGAGCAGTGCTCACTGGCGTCAGTAGTGGCAGGTAATGTAGTACATTTACTTGGGTACAATGTTGAAGTACTTTCACTTTAACTGAGTGTTTTCATTTTATGCTACTTTATTACTTTTACTCCACTACATTTATTTTACAGATTTATTTACTAGTTACTTTATACATTTTGATTTTAGGAAAGACTTTTAAAATATGATTAATTGGTATGGATTAAACCATCCAACATTGTTTAAGTACTAAAACCCAGTGGTATAAAGTAAATAGTTAGATTTACTCCAATGAGAACAAAGTACAATTTTGAGGTATCCTACTTGCATACTTTGTACTTTTACTCCACTACATGTATTTAATACCTTTAGTTACTCTACAGATGTGGATTAATGATGTGAAATATAATCAACCTTTAAATCAGACTTTAGTTCCACCTGGAGTAAATTCACAAGTTACCCTGCAGTATACAAAGTCATTCAAACTAGCTGCACCTTTACCAGCTTTGAGAACACTTTAATGATCAATCATTATAAAACATATCATATTATTCTGAAATGGACCAATCTGCAGAATGAGTACTTTTAGTACTTTAAGTATATTTTGATGCATATACTTCTGTACTTTTACTTGAGTAACATTTTGATTGCAGGACTTGTACTTGTAACAGAGTATTCCTCCACTCTGGTACTTTACTTTTACCCAATTACAAGATCTAAGTACTTCTACCACCTCTAGCTAACATAAACTCGACTACATGTATCCATCTTTAGTTTCAAGTTACTTCACAGATTCAGATTATTACCTAATACAACATATAATTCAACTAATAAATGGGAGTTTTAATTGTAGTATTTTTCCATTTCATTATTGCTTCATTTATTCTAGTATACATCTGAGTATTCTTCCATCACTGGTTGTAGTCTGTCCTTATGAATGACAGGATGTGCACACCTGAAGGAAAAAATAACTGTTACAATATAATTCAATATTGCTACTTTTACTTAAAACTTAGGTGTACTTCTTCCACCACTGAGCAAAATGTCCTGCATCTTTCTCCAGATGTATCATCCAGCCATCTCTCATCTTGCTGCGTTGCATTTGATTTGGCAACAAGTCGATATGAAAATGTTGAGAAACGTGATGCAGGAAGTCAAAGACAGAGAGGGGTTAGGTTATTATATAACAGAGATCATATGAGGCACTTAAAAAACCTAATTTGACATGGGTCACAAATGTTACTCCATTTTTTTTCTCTGGGGTTAAAGGTGTGACTCAAACTAAAGAAGGCTGAGATGGTGAGTTGATTTACAGCAAACTCCAAGTAGATTAAAGGATGAACCTTTTGGAAACATGCCAGAGGTTATGTTAACACGTCAAAGAGGGAATAACACAGAGCTGTGTGTTTCTGCAGAGGCACATGACGCTGGCTGCAGAATCCAGTGTCACTATTCTCCATGTGAAGAAGAATTGGCTGTTCTTTCATATAGTTTCATGAAGATCAGACGTGGTTACCAGGACTTGAGGCGGGGGGGGGGGGGGGACTAGATTCATAAAGCACTGCTCCGAGCAACAACAACAAATCACACAAACAGTCCTGTGTTGGGACTAACTATCGCTGGATGCCTCCCGAATTTGCATTACCTAAAGTATGTCATATGACTGAATGGTGTGGGGTGAGCCTTTACTTTAAGTAACGCTATTCAGCTTTTGAAATCTATGAACATTTCGCAACTGGTTTCTGACAAATGATACATGTTGCAAACAAGTTGAGGAAATACAGTTTGCGTTTCTTGTGTCATCTTCACCTCTCTGAGATCTCTAATTTGCTCCGGTAATCACACACTATTTGCCTTAGAAATACATTTTAAGCATCAGAGCAAATGTATGTATCAATCAATCCTCTTTGCATTGCTGGAAGTAATATACATTTTTAAAGTAAATACTCTGTTCAAATTGAAATTCACTTCAAAATGCACCTATTGCACAGACAGTAAAAGTAGTCATTTTACACTTATATCTATTCCAGAATCATTTATATAATTTTTATTTAACATTTTCGATTTATCGCTTTCATATTGCAGCCAGAGGGGGCGGGGTTAACTTTAACTACTTTACACACTGCGCGGTGTATTTCACCCACTGATCATCAAAACCTATAATAATACAGGATAAGGGATTTTTCAATTATATTTTGCATTAATAATCTGAATATTTGTTGGTCAGAAGCAGAGTATTTGTGTCTGAAGTCTAGTGGAGTATGACTATAAAGTAGCAGATAAGGGACTCACTCAAGAAGTCAGAGAAAGTACTTCAAAAATTGTACTGAAGTGAAGTACTGTCCACCACTGCCTCTTTGAGGACTTGAATTTAATGTTAAAAAACATGATTAAAAATGAGCACGTGGACTAATGCATGTGTTTGAGCATATCTGTATTCCTATCAAATGTGAATTCAACACATTTCCCCTCTTGTTTTAATTAAAGGGTCATTTCACTTCTTTCCCCATTTATGCTCACTTCCCCACGGCTCAGTGCTTCCCCCTGGTGGTTCGGTAGCTGTGTAACAAATGTACACTACAGTGATCTGTAAATAAATGCATAGGAACAGGGGTGAGAGATGCAGCTGATGCCGGACACATGTAGCTCTTTAGACATCATATGTAACTATACATCAAAAAAACCTTCTTTTTTTTTTTTTAAATGGTAGAAAATGTCTGTTTTGAAAACCAGTTCTCACTGCCTCTCAGGGATTGAACTGCAGACGTGATGCAACTTTGTTTAGTTTATATTACGGGAAGAATGCTCAAAGTAAATGCATAAAACAACAGCAGTGTGTTTTAACTACATGCCAATCTTTTATTTTCCAGAAGACAATCATTCGGGGATTTATTTTCAAACAAATAGTACAAAGTCAAAAACTGTTTTTATAAAAACCTATTACAAATAAAAAATGTAAATCACAGCTCTTGAACAAGCAACAATTGAAGATTTGATAATCAGTAAGATGATGTAGCAATATAATATCAAAGACTTAACACCATTATAAATATACACTTATATACCAGGGTATCTGCAGGATTCATAGAGATGAATTTACTACCTTTTACTACCTTTTTTACTACCTCCACAATATTTTTTACTACCAACACGACATCAAGCAGCAGCCCTTTTTGGACTACTAATTATAAGGTATTAGTGTGACACTGTCACACCCGTCATACATATCAGGTACACTAATGTTTAATTGTGATCATTAAGTATTGTCATTGTCAATTGTGTTTTTTTTTGTAGTGTTGAGTTGACCCTTAGCCCTAATAAAGTGAGTAATAACCTTGACACTTCTTAAACACATATCACTTAACAACCATAAATATTAATAATAAAGTGTCACATCACACACACTTACTCACAAAACACGCATTCTCTCACAAACACGCATTCTCACACACACACACACACACACACACACACACACACACACACACACACACACACACACACACACACACACACACACACACACACACACACACACACACACACACACACACACACACACACACACACACACACACACACACACACACACACACACACACACACACACACACACACACACACACACACACACACACACACACACACACACACACACAAGCAGTTACTGGTGCGTATTAATAATGCGTATTAATGAAAAAAATTGAAAATCAATCAAATAAATAACTTTAATGAACAATATGCTCTGAGGACTACAGCTTTCAAAGATCTGCTTCAATATAACATTCACCATATTTAAACACAATAACGTGTGTGAGGAGTGCATGTATGCACATGTCTGTGGGTGCGCCTTTGTATGGATGTTGTTGTTGTTGCAATCTACATTGTATCTAAGTGAATCATTTAAAACAATAACTGTAGGGGTGTACGTGTGTGTGTGTTTGTGTGTGCGTGTGCCTGCATTCGTCTGTGGGTGTGCCTGTGTGCAGTTGTTGCAATCTACATTGTATCTAAGAGAAACATTTAAAACAATAACTGTGAGGGGTGTACAGTCACAGAAGTCTCAGTTGTGAGGACTTATCTTCAATTATTTTCTCCAATTTGCAGAGCTCTTCTTTTTTTTCTTTCCGCCTTCTGCGAAGGGTATTGGACTTGATTATCAGTTCAGCCATTTTGGACCCAGCCTTTCCCTCAGCCTGCTCGGCCAACTTGTCCGCGTCCTTTTCCAGTGAGTGACAAACACGGCGAAGTACCTCTTCCTGTCTTCTGAGGTCCAGAAGCTCCTCCCCCACTGCCTTCCTCCTCAGAGCATGGGCAGCACTCTCTCTCTTTTTCTTTTCACTGTCAAGGTACAGTCTGTACTGGGATCTAGCTGATGAGGCAGAGGCAAGGAGCTCCTTTGTGAGGGGCACTTTCAAAACACCACCACAACTGTTGATCCTGTCACAAACTAGTCTCAGTGATTCCAGTGTGCGGTCATGGAGATTGCATGTCTCCACCTCTTTGTTCACTGAAAATCCTCTTTCCACAGTGGCTTGGCCATGGGAAAGAAGGAGGAGACTCTGGCAAAACTGCAGCAAGTCAGGGTAAGGCCTGCTGAGGGTTGTGTAGAAGAACACATCAAGGCGGTCCTTCAGTGGCTTGAAAGCCAGGAAACGTTCATCCCGTCCTTCCACAGAGGTCAACGATTCGAACTGTTGAATGATAACATCACCTACAATATTGACAAAAACATAATCATTAATGACATTTAAGTACATTTCAAAGTAGAACACCCTTAGAACATGGCCTTCATTTGAATGACCTTCCCTGTCCCTAGACATACTGTATTTTTTCTTACCAGCTGGAATGCCACCTGTCAATCTCTTTCCCTGAAGGAATGTCTGCACTACACTCTTCATTTGCTTGATGCACCACTCCGGTTCTTGGTGGATTTGTGTGGGATCAAGGCATGCAATGTGCCTAACCATTGGAACCTTTAGGGGGGATTTGTCTTGCAATTTCATGACAACCTTAACAAGGCACTGCAAACATTCTTTCCTGAAGGTTAGCAGAGAGAGCTCCCCTATCTTGCCTCCTGGTTTGCTCTGAAGGGCCTAACAAATAGAGAACATTAATGTTCATACAAGGATATTTATTTGTCACATATATAGAGATACTTGTGTAAAACCTGTGGGGAAAAGATGTTGGTTGTCTGCTCTCTGGGTGTGTGTGTGTGTGTGTGTGTGTGTGTGTGTGTGTGTGTGTGTGTGTGTGTGTGTGTGTGTGTGTGTGTGTGTGTGTGTGTGTGTGTGTGTGTGTGTGTGTGTGTGTGTGTGTGTGTGTGTGTGGGTGTGGGTGTGGGTGTGTTTGTGTGTGTGGGTGGGTGGGTGGGGGAGTGATGGGATATGTGAGTATAGTTCAGGATGAGTTCAGGATGCATAAACATTCACTGCTATGATTGGAAATTAAACTATGACAAGTTACACATTTAAAACAATCCTAACAATTTAACCAGAGTGAGAAAGAGGTTTGGTATATCCTCATGGCTGTGGTTCAGTTTAAGCCTCAATGCCAAAGGCCTGGTGGTGAAGACCACTGAAGTTTGAAAGATAACCATTAACAACCACACAATTACGATAGCTATATTGCTTACCACAGAGGTGGTTAAATAATGCCCAATGTTACTCATTCATTTTCTACCCTAATAGTTCGAAGTAACTATTTATTTGTGCCGACAGCACATTTCATGTATGACATTGAAAGTATCTGCAGTAATTACCTTGATGGCAGATTCAGCACCCAGGCCGATGTCCACATTTTTCAGAGCCACCCAGTTCTTCTCCTCAGACACCTGGATTGTGATAAGTTGCAGTGGGCTTCGGTCCTGTATAAGTTCCCTTTTAACAAATCGCCGCAGTAAAGCCTTAAAAGAACAACAAAAACTGTTAGCAATCAAGTCACACCTGTCAACTGATACAGTTTAATCACATTCAAATAAAGACAGTTACTCTACAGGAATTACATTTCTTACCATCAGGAGTTCTTTCAGATCTTTAGCAAAAAAGGGCAGCACAGGCTCGTCGGTCTGATATTTGGTCAGGAAGGGGTTGAAGCTTCGTGCAACTGACAAGAAGAACTGGAGCTTTGGAATTATCAAATTATCATCCCGTGCTGCCAAAATGATATCATATGACGCCGTGTTTGGGTTTGTCACCTTTTTCTTCTGAACAGCATCAACATATGTTAAAAGCACAGGCCAAATGTCGACAGCTCTCTCAGCCACAGGGACATTTTCCACCCATCTGTGGCCACAGAAAGATCGGGGAAAGGTAGAAGATCCTGTGGTGGCGGTGTAATCTTCTCTACGGGCAGGAACATTGTGGAAGATGTAGTGCATAGCTCGCAACAGTTTGTCTACCTGCCATGTTGCGAATCCTGCCTTCATGGCATTGTGGAGGGTGTGCAAGCCACAACTGCCAACACTGATGAGTTGTGCATCCCCATGAAGCTCTGAATGTTCGTTCTGAAGGAGCTTCAGCAGCTTGAAGTTGACATTTGGGCCATCCATACTGACAGACAGCAGGTGTCTCAAGTTGAGTTGTGCAACACATTCCTGTGAATTGTCACAAAAAACAAAGTTTATTGAAAATTTTAATCTGTCCTGTGGTTTTTGGTTATTCATAAAATAGACAATAGATAGACAGTAAATACAGTGCCAGTAAGTATAAGTCAAACGTGTTTCCCCCTTTGTAGTACCAGTATGCATCTTTCAGAAATATTAACCAAATCCTTCATCAAAATGTGACCCTGCAAGGCGAAACCAGTCGCTTTGGTAAAATGTACAAAACGAAGTTATTGTTCTCATATGAACGGCCATAAACTAAGCTTTCCAACGATATGTATATTGAGGCTATTGCTAGAACAATCGTTAAGATAACTGTATCCAAAGTGGCATGGTTCTCCTGTCATGATAATGCTAGAAGAGGAGAAAATCACCTTTTTAAGCGGCGTTGACAAATGGTATGACTGCTAATGTGTTGCATCTTCACCGGGCTTAACAGTCAAAACGTATGTTTTTCCGTGATTTGTCCACGATATGAAATGATATGTAGACTGTATACTGTCAAATTATGCGAAAACATGAAATTCAACATTTTAACCCGGATGTTTGTTTACCGTGGATTTTCTCAAAATAGCATTGAGCGCAAAGCGACTGATATCGCCTTGCAGGGTCACAAAACACACCCGACACACACGTCGTGTAGGCTAAAGCTTAGGCTAACTATGACATAAACATTTTCAAATGGGCATATAACGACAATAAGAAAGAACAAACAAGAAAATATCAACTCACTTTAATGCTTTGCAGCAAGTCTTCAGCCCTTGCATGTCCAAGAAACTGTGACCCAAAATATGAAGACGTCACGCGGTCATCTCTCCAGAACCGAACGTGAATATCCATTTGCTTCTTCTTGGCGGACTGGTTCAGAGACTCGTCAAACATGACAACATATGGCCCAGAAGCATTGATGCTATTTATAAGAAGCTTCTTAAAATGTGGAGCAATGCCAAATCCAAGGATATACGATGTCTTATCTTTGCCACAAACAAAACTTTTGGCTATGTCGGAGTCAGTGAACATGTTTTCGAACAATTCCCCAATGCCCTCATTCGAATTGAATGAATGATGGTTAGCTGCTGTGTTCAGGCACCAGAGAACCTCAGCCCTGAGGGCTGATGTTTGTGGCGGTAACGTCTGCTGTTTGGCTATCGCAGCCGTGGTGGTGCTGGTGGCACTGGTTTGCTGCCGAGGTGGTGCGACTGTTGCTGATAAGTTGGCATGATCTGCCGCGATCTGTGTGGTGCTGCTGCTAGCATCGCAAAACAACGAAATCGGCAGCTGTCCCCCCCTCACCCGAAGCCGCTGCTGGTGTATAGCCGATCCACTGTGGGACTTGATAGCAGTAATGCCGTTCCAGGTAACATTTATAGTTTTTTTGCAGACACTGCAAAATGCTTCACGGTCATTTCCTATGACGGGTTTAAGCCAGTCTTTATATAAGGGGTCATCAACCCATAATTGCGAAAACTTGCACTTCCCCATTTCACACTAAATTTGCTCGAATTTGCTAACATCAGAAAAAGTAGATTGCAACTGTGGCAAAAGGCGGCTCTGCTAACGTCAATTGTTGGAAAAAGGCGGAAAATGTTGTAAGCGTCGCTGATAGGCTATGAAGTCCACACAGGTTACCTCTACGTCATTGCTATCAACTACGCCTCACTCAGGTCCTGTTAGCACCGTATATATTTTTAAACTACGTAGGCTAGATGAAATTCAAACATGCAGACACAAATCATAAGCAAACAATGGAAACTCATTATATATTGAGGCAGAGTTTTAAAAAAATTACTACCAAGTCAAATTGCGTTTGTTACCTTTTACTACCTTTCAAGGGCCTTAATTTGGGTAGATTCTTTTTACTACCTTTTACTACCGCGCGGACACCCTGTATACACACATTGTACATTTTTGTTAAAGAAAACAACCACCCTGCCAGATTAATTATTTTTCCAAATCACACAAAACACTGATTGACATAAATCAAAGACAAATCAGCTAAAATAACTTCTCAGGAAACCACAATTAACATAAAAATCCTTAACATATTTAAAACAAAATTTGAACAAAAACGAGGTATTAGCTTTGTATAAAAATCAATCATTGAAAATGTCTGGTGTCCATCTTTGGTTGTGAATTTCTTCTTCTTGGTCAAAGGCTACATTTCAATATGACAGCCAACAGAAATGTAAATGCGTTCGTCTTGCTGATTTCATTGGTTGATTTCCCAGTCAACCACAGCCTCTGGAACAAAAGCAGTTCTAAGGTAAAAATGAAAGTTAATTATGTCAGCGGAACTGCGGAGGAATTATCATTTTGGATCAGTGCGTCCACACCTCATTGGCCCACAGGTGATTGTGGCGGAGCCAGGAACGAGCGGAGAAAACGTCCAGAGTGAAAACCTGATCCTGAGACGAGTTAACGGCCGTGTAGTGAATGACCAGCTTGGGCAGCGTCCTGCACGCTGCGGAGAGGAGGCGGCTTCCTGCGGAGAGGTACTCGCTCTCACAGTTCTGAGTCCTGGAGGAGGAGGAGGAGGAGGAGGAAGCAGCGTCAGGTACGTACAGATCACATTACATGTCACTTGTAGACACTTTTATCCAAAGCGACTTACATACTTCCATACTGTGGGCAATCCCCACAGGAGCACTTTGGGGTGAAGTGTCTCAGGGACACAACGACATGCTGACTGCAGCGGGGTTTGAACCTGTGCTCCCCTGATCCAAACACCAACGCTCTATCCACTGCGCCACACGCCTCCACATGATGCAACCAGCGACCTCACACACAAACACACTCATTAACTGTTCTTATCTTAAGGCCTGTGTCCACATGACTATTAACATTTGATTGGATGGATGGACGGATATTTTATTTATCGCAAGTTAGGAAATTGTTTTGTCCCCAGCAGCATTTTGACAGTCAACCAGGGGTCGGCAACCTTTTTCATATGAAGTGCCATTTTAAAAATAAATTGTTATCAGCGTGCCAACGATCGAGAATTATCAACGGTGGGGGGGGGGTTGAGGAGCTTGACGCTCGTCAACTATCAGCCTCGCTGCGGGGACGCAGTGTGTGGACCTGTCAGCGCAACTTACATGATGCCGAATTTAACAAACACATTTAAACAATTGGTTTAAACGGCATAATAATAAGGACGATCGTCCGTTCTGTGATTTTCCAGAGCACACATGTTATGATATTAGGGTCATGCAGAGTGAGATGAGGTCGCTGTCCCTTTAAGAGAGAGAGAAAGAGGGGTATGGCTTGTGCATGTGTGTTTGTGGATGGTAGAGCGACAGTGAGGGAACGTGTGTATGTTTCTGGAAGTGAAACGAGGCAGCAGAAAAACAGAGGTCTGTGATGTATTTTGTGAAACAGAAGAACAGCTAAATAAATGCAACGGCCTCCCAAGAAGAGCTCGCCTCTCTCCAGTCATTTAAGCTAAAGTAGGTTATTGAACCTGAAGCTTGTTGCTTCTGCCCTCCTCGACTACGGTCTGGGAGCCGACAGGAAAGTTCAACACACAGATGGCCAGTCCGCCCCTTTGTAGCTTGTTATTTCGATGAGAGATGAGCAGATCGCCACTGGGCTTTCAACTAAATACACAGCCACGCAAAAACTGCGGCATTTGTACAGCTCCTTATGGGTACTGCAATTAGTGAAGTGCTTTCCTCCGTGGTGAAACGATCAGCACTGCACCACGGAGGAAAGCGGCAGAAAGTCACCTGGAGTTAAAGAGAGCGGGGCTGCGTTACGTGCATGGCTTCCTTCTGCAGGTAACGGGGAGACGCGCTCTGGCGGCGGTCTCGTTCAGGATCCGAAAATACAATTTAAATATTTTTGCACACTTATTCCACTTATTCCTAGTGTGCCACTGGTTACGGTGCCGCGTGCGTGCCAGGGGTTGCCGACCCCTGATCTACAAGAATTACATCATTTAAAAAGAATGGAATAAAATGCGATAAATATTACAAAATGCAGCAACAGCTGGCCGATCTGCTCTATCAAACTGGCTTTTCCGTCTGAGAGACACGGCCGAAAACAAGCTTCACCTCCATTTTCTAAAGTGACTTCAACAGCGTGTTTCTGAAAACCATGAGCGCTCAGAAAAGAAGACGCTGGGAGGAGGCGGTGGGTTGCAACGGTATTGGCTCTGTTCTTACTGGTGAAGATGCTGGCGCTCAGAGGAAGTTCTTTGTGCATTTCTTTTGCAATCTGTCTATGCTTTTAATGGTTTTTAAAAAGTACTTTTTGTTGAAATGTGCTATTTAAATAAACCCTTCTCGTCTTACCTTTTGAGGGTGATACTGAGACAGGAAGTGGAGGTCTCTGATAGGTGCAAGATGTCCGTAGCCTTGACCGTGACGAACATCTCCAAGCAGAGAGCCAGCTCCACCTCCCCCAGAGAGCAGGGCACCATCAGGGCCATGAAGCCCGTGGACACCTCCGGGTAGTAGCCCGAAGTCAGGGAGTCTGAAGAATAAACACAGGGATGCAACGGTGAATACAAAAGTTTGAATGTAAAAGTAATTAACTCGGCTAATCATTTCCACATTAGAGATAATAATAATAAAGCTTTATTTATATAGCACTTTTCATTCAACACATGCAGCTCACAAGTTAAAAATAAACAACAAGAAATTCCCCTCAGATTATTTGTTGAGAACTTTACGGGTACATGCAGCAAAATATAAAATTGTATCAGGTTAATAGACACAAGGAGGTCAAATGAATGATAATACAAATAAATAAATAATGGTTTCTCTCCGACAGGTAACACACGACAACTGAATCGACACAACAATATAAAATATACTGTCGGTTTTCCGCCTTGTTGACTGCTATCCTCATACAACATATAAAGACGATATTTATCTGTTATTTTATTTATAATGAAGAGGTCTTTCTTAACCTGGCCCTGAAGGGGGATAAAATAACAAACAATTATAAATAACTACAAAAAACATTGGTATGAGTATCGAAAAAATCTGCCGAATTGTTACTATCAACATCGCTAGAATCAGAGCATCCTGAATCCATAATAATATTTAAACAGAGCAGCCAATAAACCGGAGGGCAGGACTCACGACTGAAGGCTCTCCGCGCGCGGGGCCAGAGGTTCTGCTTTCCCAGTTTGTTCAGGAGCGTTTGCAGCAGAAGAGGATCCACGGACAGTTTCTTAGTGAGCATGAATTCCGCGGTGTCTGAAGCTACGGGGAGAATCTGTCGGTCCACGCACACTTGCAGGTGAGAGTTAAACAGAGGATCATACTTGGTGATGCCGACCATGTCTGAGGAAAAACAAAAAATATAAAAGAATATAATCTTAATTAGGGCTGCAGCCAGAAACACATGGGGATACATCCTTTAGCTTTGCATCAAATCTAACTGCTGCACTTACCTTAGATCAGAGGTCGCGCTAACTGAATATTTCCCGATTTTTTTTTAACAATGACGGAAAAATCTGAAAGCAGTGTTATGCCGTGTTATGCATGCCCGCCAAAAAGGAAATGATACCGTTTCCAAACCAAACTTTGCCGTACAGATCATTGAAATGTCTGCAAGTTTTACGCTGTGCGTGCTCCCGCGAGGTGCAGTGGGCATGCATAACACGGCGCTAACAGTTCACGAGCGCCCCCCCCCCCCGTTGACAGTTCACGAACGTGCTCTCTCTCTACCCCCCCCCCCCTCGTCAGAGTTGTGTAAGGGCCGACGGGTAATGGTGCATTTTGACGGAAATGTAACGATCCTGTCCGTCAAAATGGCGGGCAGCGAAAAAGTCTAGCGCAACCTCTGCCTTAGATACTTTAAAGTCTGCTCAATATATTGTTATATACATATCCTATAGAGAGGCGAAGTCCCTCCCTTTTCGGGGGACCTCCATGGGACCTTATTTCGGTAAAATTATGTATTGAAGTCAATGGGGAGAGAAAGATTATCTTTCGATCCCGTTTGAATTGTGCCACGAATTACACGTATGATGTTTGTCAATTTAAAAACAGAATTTTGCAAGTCAAAAAAATAAAAATGTGTCCTAAAACTGTGAAGTAACACTTTTTTTGTGTGAAACGCTCAATGAACTACATCTCCCGTCTCGCACCACACACCATGACGGCCGTCACGTTGGTACATTTCACTTCTTTCTTTCAGAATGAAGCGAAAAGTATTAAAAGAGGTGAAAATCACTAAGTCTGGGCATGTTGAGAGCTGTACATACACACAAGGGGAGTTAGTCGGTTCCGTAAGAGCCAGGATGCGGGACCGAGATTCTGGGATTTGTAGTCTTTCTAGTTGCGTATTTTTCATAGTGTTATATTTCAACAGTTTTACGACAAACTGTGACTTTTTTTTTTTTTTTTTTTTTTTTTTTAAAAATGGAAATTCTTTTTTAAGATTGACAAACATCAGATGTGTAATTCGTGGCACAATTCAAACAGGATCGAAAGATACGTTTTCTCTCCCCATTGACTTCAATACATAATTTTTCCTAAATAAGGTCCCATGGGTGGACCATCTGTTCATTTCAAAGGTCATAGGACTTGCAAATAATTATAATAGCTATACATTTTTGCTGCCAGCCTGTTTGTCTTTAAATTTATAAAAGGCAAATTAGAATTCAATATTTGAAACACAGGCTAAATTAAGTTAGGAGCAGAAACAATATAACTTTGAAACAACAGAATAAACACAAAGTAAACATATTCGTATCTTACAGGAAACAATTATTATCAGAATTCCTCTAATGTAAATATAGAGACTGACTGTATACCGAGGATGACTGAACATGTGTTTGGGATAGATACATATATTTCTCCCTTGCTGCGTTGTGAACTAAGAATCAGTGTTGAAATCAGCAGGAGAGCTAGCTAACGTTAGCCGTTAGCAACCACTGAGCGGTGGTTCCTGTTAGCTCTGTTATGTTGCTCTCACCGTTTGGCTCTTTGAGTCCAGGCAGATTACAGAGGACCTCCAGCGTGTCTCTGTGAGAGGTTTCCCCGGCCAGACGCATCAACACACGACTTCTACTCTCCAGATCGGCAGGGTCACACGGCCACAACGACGAACACAGGAACCATTTGTTTTCTGAATTCAAAGACGCAGAAGAAATTAATTAAAAAGACTAAATTCTTAACATTTTAAAAACATATTTCTAAGGCTAAAAGCACACAAAATAACAATATACAGTAGGGTTAAAGTGTAGAGCTGTAGTATGCATCTTTTCTTGGCGTAATGTTATATCAGGCTAAGCTACATCCAACTAATTAAATACCTGAACTTTTGAAATAACATTCATCTGGCTGCAACTAACAAATCATTTATCCAATATATCATATTCCAATCACTTCTATATAGACTCTTATTGCACTATTTTTCTTTTTGTATTTACTTGCACTATCTTTTCGGTTTTTATTGTGTTGCACTGTTGGAGGAACCTGTGACCTAAAATGTTCATCGTCATAACTACACTGTAGCTATGTACGTATGACTAATAAAAGCCTTGGACCTTGAACTCAAATTCAGAGTCAAAATAATGTTCAAAAAGGTTTTTATTTTTGCATAGAACAGAATCCATCTCCAAAAAAACCTTTGTGCATGACACTGACTGCTGTTGAGTAGAAACAACGGTTACATTTTGATGCATTATGGGGGGAGCTGGAGCAATCATAGAAAACCTATTAACTCTGGGGTCAGTTACCTCGCAGTGTGTTCAGCGCTCCCTCCACGCTGCCACTCAGGAGGAGCAGCTCAGCCGCCACGGTAACCAGGGAGCAGCGCGAGGCTCCATTCTCGTTCCCGAAAAAACCCTTCAGTTTGGAGTAGTCCACTTTGGAAGAGGACAGCACATCCACCACCCTCCGACCCTACATGAAACCACACAGACATGGCGATACCAAATGGCATTTACAGACAATGGTGCATCTTGAATTATACAAAAATAACAACAATACTATGTTGTGTGATTAGAAAGGTAATCCTGTTTTTGTCAATCGGCAGTATTACTTTAATATCAAACCATAAAGATTGTACTATGATAACAATAAAAAGCTGATTTAATTTATTCAAATGTTTGTTTTGGTGTAGTTTATCGAGCGGTGCAGTGATGATGTATTTTGGTAGGCCAAGGCCCGGACCACTTATTAACACCACTTTGAGATTTTTGAAGCGTACTGTATATGCAAGCCAGAGATGGACTTGTGTCAGCGTGATGACGTTTAGTAGTTTTATTCACTACGATCAGCCGTTTTTATGACACTAGAAGCTTCGGACATTGACGAGTGGAGTATTTACTGAACGTGTAAATCTGTTCAGCTTGTGTTGACCGCAGACCTTATTTCAGGCTTCCAACCACAAACACATACAAAAAAACAATGATTTTGAGACGAGGGAACCGAAAGGGGTGGGATGCTAAGTATTTTCGGGGTTTTAGGACTTATTACTGCAGCACTATATTTAGATCATAGCTAGCTCCATAAGTAAAGACATTCCCTGTAACATGAAGACCGATTTACAGACGCACACATAGGAGATAGGAGGGGGAAACAAACTGTTTATTTACCTTTGACCATTGTTGAGTTTTGTGGTATCTCAACATGAGCGAGACCCCAATTCTGCCCAAAGAATTCCCGACCAGGTCATCTCCCCCCTTACACACTAAAAATCACATAATCAGGATTACTATACAGAAGCATGTTGGGAAACAAATGCATTCAAAGTAAAAGTTTTTACCCGACTCAGCGAAGGTAGCAAAGGGCAGCGAATGCTTGTCTTTGCTCTCAGAGAGCAGCGCGGTGGCGATGCATCCGCTGATTCGCCCCAACTCGTAGGGATGTCTGGACACCTGACAAATGGAGCGGAAAACATTCCCCATCCTCCTCCAGTCCTCCAGCTTGGCACACAGCTGACAGACAGAACAAAACAAGACAAAGGCAGACCTGAATACTAAACCATTTCCTCCTCGGAGAAATTGACAAAAGTAATATCGTGAAGAGAAGCACTGACCTCTATTTCCACAATGGAGTCGTCCACATTCAGGCACTCTGGGAAGGGTGCACTCGGGGGTACCCTTTGTAAATAAGTATAAAGAGGACAAGATGACGGCAAGTCTACAAATGAGAATGGACTCCTTTATCAAAAGGATGCCTAGCTAGTTGAAAAGGGTTGTTTTAACTTAATTGAGTTTCAAAAGAAGACATTATGGAAAACGTCGCTGTGAAAAGTGATCCTGCTCTGCTGAAGATGTCACTCCTCGTGTAAAATGCTTTTATTTATTTGTATTTACTTTACTATTATTAATTTTATATTATTTCCTTATGTTAAACTTGTAACTGTTTGACTTTATTTCATATTCTGTTTCACCATATTATTATTTGTCATTTGAATGGAAAAGTCCTATGTCAGGATATGTCTTGATTTGTAAAAATGAAAATAAACAGTTCAAAAAATATATATATAAGTATAAAGAGTAATTAAGTGACTTATTTGTCAAGAATCAATCAATAAAGAATGGAGAATGGATGATAATTGATTATTCTAGTGCGATACATGTTGAGCTTCCACTTACTTGTGGTTACCAGGCACTGAAACAAGTGAGTTTGGATTGACCGTCTGCTGGAACTCAGGAGTGTTTTTACCGCTGTCGAAGCTGTTGAAATGCAGCACCAAGCCGGCACTGGCCATCTGTCAATCAACAAATATGCACAATTACATCTTCATAGAAAATTTTAAAAAATGGATTTCAGTGCCTTACAGTGAGGTTAGGTGCGTGTGAGCTGAAATACCTTGTTTGTGAGCTGCCTGAGTTCAGGTACAACACCTGTGACACTCTTTTCTTTCACAATGTTGAAGAGGGCCAACAGGAACTCAGAGCCAGGCTAGAAAGAAAACACCCCTAGTTTTTATCAATAATTGGGATTTAACACTTTCAACACAAGGCAATTCAAAGTGCTTTACAAAAATGAAAAACATTAAGAGCATTAAGAAATAGTGCAGCAGAAACAAATGCTAAAATGGCATTTAAAAGAAGCTAAAAGAATACACTTAATAATAACAAGCTAACGTAGAATAACACAGACTAAAAAAAGTGACAGTGCAGTTTAAGATATGAATAGGTTAAATAAAGCGACAGCCAGAAGAAAAATCATCGGCCTGGATTTTAAAATAGTGAGAGTTGCAGCGGACCTGCAGGTGTCTGGGATTATATTATATATTCCAGATATTCTGAACATAATAACAGAAAGCAGGCTGTCGCAGAATACGTGAGAGTTCAGGGTGGTACCATTGAGTTCTTCTCTATATTAAAACAGAACATGCCCTGCCCTCTGGTGGATTACATGCCACACTGCAGGGTGACATTATTGTTAATAACATGGATGAAAACCACACTGACCACGATCTTGTGAGCCAGGCTGACGTTGAGAACCGAGAAGACCTCTGACAGCATGCCGGCTTTGAGCAGAGCCCAGAGGAGGGTGAGGAGCACGGGCTTGGAGAAATACATTCCTGGTGGGTTGTTCCGGAAGTATCCTGTATACACAGCTCCTAGAGACAGAAACACATGGTTTATATATTCAATATTTCCCAATGAGAAGAAGGATTATGATGTTGACGGCTAAACGCTTTGCCATCTTATGAGGCTGCACAGAACGCTTCTAGTCAAGAAAATCGTTCAACTTCTTATAAAAGGGCACTGGTGATGTCACTGTTGAAAGTAGAGGAGCTTGTTTTAGCAGTTTCTGTCTATCGTGGGCTTTATAGGGGTGAGAATCACCAGGCTCCCCACGACACGATACTATCACGATACTTAAGCCACGATACGATAGCAATTCTACAATGTGCTAAGTATTGCAATAAGATATATTGCGCATATATATTGATATATATGTTTAATAATAGGGATGCTTTGATCGCCAATTTTGGGGTCGATCGCCGGAATCAGTATCGGCCGATACCGATCCGATCGAGTGGGCGGGGCCAATGGGGATCTTCCATTTAAAGTGTTGTTTAAAACTCAGTTAATGGGGCTCATTCACTGGAGCTTCCACAAACAACAACCAACATAATTATTACATTCAAATAAAGTACATTATTCCAGATTACATTAACCTTGGATAATAAAATAAAATAGCTACGTGTGATATTCTAACCTGAAGTGTGTGTTTTGTTCGCTCACCGCTGCATGTGATCATGCAGAGCTGTGTGTCGACTCATCAGCGGCAGCTGATCTCTCTCTCCCGTCAGATTAGACTACACTCGAGTTTATGTCCATATCGATCAGATCCAGCTAGTTCTAGCTAATGATAGGACTACCTGCTTATTAAAAGACATCTAAACAATAAGTGTCGCTATGCAACCGGGTGAGGCCACAAAGTATAGCGCAGCATTATGTATTTGTTTACATGCCCACCGGAACCCCGAGGCATTAGCAACAGATCAACGCACAATCAACCCATACAGCACATCTCTTTCTCCACATTAAGTGTTACACATTAGAATTGACTACTCTTGTCTGTCACATACTCTTCTTGTCTGTCACATAAGTGGCGCAACTGAAGCGGTATTGCGCTAAAAGGGAAATTATTTTGACCGAAGAGATTTAGATTTGCTTGCTAACGGGAACACTGACGTCACCATTGTGTGTGCTTCGCGGATGCACTCGGCAGCTCGGGTCTGCTCAGTCAGCTTCTGGATGAGGAGGCATTCTTTCGACCAACTTACAGTAGATAACATTACAAACATTTTTAACAGGGGCCATAATAGTGTAAATAATGTTTGTTTTGGCACTTACAACTGAATGTAATGTTTTCTACTTTTTTACATCTGTTGAAGGCATTTGCCTTCAACAGATGGAAAGTGTCTTGACCAACAACTTAATATTTCTTATAGCTATGCAGGGCATGCAAGCGAGCAAACAAACAAGTGAAATGAAGAATAAAATTGAAATTGTACAATATAATATTGTGGTGGTTCATCTTATAATTCAGTCTAGAGAATGCTCCAGACAGCATCTAAGACCTGCAAAAATCTAAATGTTCTTGGGGGAGGCCCCCCAAACCCTTCGTGCGTCATTTCGTCCGCGCGCATTTGTCAGGGCAATCTCTATTGGGCTCAGGGCCATCTGTAAATTAGCTTAGATGGCCCACTCCCAAAATCCTTAATGTCATGCACTGCTAACTCTTAGTGTGTGCTTCGCTCCGCTCACCGGTCCGTCACAGCAGGTGGAGCTGCAGGATTTCTGCTTCGCACACGTTGCATACCGCTATTTTATTGTCATTTTCGGACACCTTAAAATACTGCCAGACTGGTGAAGCCATTTTGGCGAGCTTGTTTTGCCGCGCACAGAGAGAAGTGCCATGTATTCTACGTCATGCGATCGGCTCTCACGATCTTCATTTTTAGAGAGATCGATCGGCAGAGAGTGAGTATCGGCCGATCGATCGGAGCATCCCTAATTAATAATAATAAATGTTATTTGCAAAGCACCTTTCATTGCCACAATTAATCCCAAAGTGCTACAAGGGGCGTAATAGAAAAAAGAAACACGTTTAATCGAAGGCTTTTAAAAAATTTTTTAAATAAAAAGGTTTTTAGGCCTTTCTTAAAGATTACACGATATATTGGGTTCCAGTGTCTTTAACATGTGACAAAAATAATTCGTTCTCCACAACGCTGTAGGTCTTTGCACATGAAGTAGGTGATGATTGAGTTATTTTCTTAGCTCACTCAGAATTTGAGGGTATCTTTGCCAAGCTAATTTGCGATATGAATAGTTTATATAATAAAATATCGATACTTGGCTTCAGTGTATCGACACTATATAACCACGCAAAGTATCGCGATACTATTCTGTATTGATTATTTCCCCCACCCCTAGAGCTTTACATGTCAGAAGGACTCTTTCATAACAAAGACACTGAATGTTGCTGCTGTTGTGAAGTGTTATACTTTAGTAGCCGTGTGGATCATCCTCTTTGCTCTACAGCTGTCAGATTTAGTGCTAAAAAGCTTTGCATTTTGTATGAGAGCAAGCATCTATCTCATGATGAAACTCATAATACATAGGCAAAATGTAGGAGAGGTAAGGCAGAGTCCTGCATCGGGTCGGGTACCCGACAGGGTGACCCGCAATAAAAGTGATTCGCGGGTGGTACCTTGTCAAACACTTTTTTCCGGGTTCGGTTCTGGGTAAAACAAAGATGATGCGGGTCGTTTTGCGGGTGTTGCATAATAAATATATTAAAATAATAATAATTTAATTTAATTTAATGTTTAAATCCTCAGACCTCTCCCCCGCATAATCATTCATAACCTTTGCACCGCATCAATCTGCTGCTGAGCACGTCACATTCGAAATGGCTGAGGTGAATCTCTCTAGCGGAGAATACAGCATTTTCAATAACACTTCCTCAAGAGCGAAATCCAACGTCTGGGAGGCTTTTGGTGACACCCTAGATGGAGAAAAGAACCAACATCTCACGCTTTTTGAGCCAAATATGCAACTGCGTGTGTTAATAATTGCACGTTTTCACTGCTCATAGGATATGCGGGTTCGGGTCGGTTTGCGGATCTTGTGCCGACGGGTTTGCGGAACTAATTGGCAATATGTGCGGGTGGCGGGTTCGGTATTGCACGTCGCGGGTGCGGGTCTTGAAAATCAGACCCGTGCAGGACTATGAGGTAAGGACATTCAAACAGAGTGACTTGCTTCGAAGTGAATACCGCAAAAACTGCCAATTGGGGTCTAGGTTAGTAGATAGTTTGAAAACTCACCTGCTTTCTGAAGGCACATTGGGTTTTTGGCGAAACGCGTCACAGTTTCAATGCACAACTAAAAAGGGGAAACAAGGGCAGGGATTCAATACTTCTGAAATCAAGTGTAGAAAAAAATACAGCTATGGCTCAGCAGAGGGTGATGTTGCCTCTGTGATCAACACCTAGAGTTTTAACATTTAGCACATAGTCTGTTGTCTTTGTGCATGTCAATGATCTTCAAAGCCTAGTTAACGCCTGCCTTAAATACCTCGATTGGACTTCTGTAACATAGAAATATAACGAAAAGAACTGCAGCAGCACAGGCAGTATGAGAAAAATGAAGACCTTCTTGAATATTAAAGCATGTAAACGTGTCCCAGTAGACACAAAATACAAATATGAGCCTGAAAATAAGCATTCAAGGCCCCCTTGAATTACTCTTACACTTTCCAGTATGTTGCTTTTACCCATCAGCTCCTTTTACCCACCTCATGACTTTCTGCTTAATAGTTGTTTTTTCCATTTCTATTGCATCAGCCATTTAACTGACTCATCATCTACTTTAGTTGATGACAGGAAAGAAAACACTACAGACTTGTACAATCTTCCAGTGTGTTCACAGTTTATCATGATGCTGGGAAGCTGAGAGGATATTATTTTCACTTAGGGCGTACCTTCTCGTCGCCCGCCCTAGGCACATGTTGGAAGTGACAGACCTTGAATCGACAGAACAGCGAATCACTGAAGTACTGTCTGCAGTACTGAGGGTTTAGAGAAAGAGACCAGTCACATATTAACTCAATTACAATTAAAGCTGCGCCAGGGCACTTTACAGGTCTTGATTAAACATCATTAACAAACCAAGCATAATACATCTCCCGTCACAAGGCAATTATTCAACTCATACTTAACGCTACATAATTCATTCCAAATCAGCTGGAAACCATCTTGTGCTACTTTATAATTGAGAAATGTGGCAAAAAAGAAATCTTTAAATCACATCATAAAGAACAGATGTTATACCAGACGTGTGTAATGTATGCAGCCAGATTGTGTCCCCCTGCTATCCCTAGCATTAAGTTAGAGATCCTAAAAACAGCGCAGTTCTTTTTTTTTTAATTTGTACTATTAACATAATTTTTTAACTGAAAATTAAATCACCACCTGGGATTAACGTGTCTAAACAAACTACCCCGCCAACGGAGCCCCCCTGAAATTCAAGGTGTCTAATTTATTTTCTTATTAAATCACCAAATTGCAACTAATCTATCTGCTGTCACTTTTCACATTGAACATGTGCTCATTTATTAAATAAACTAAACACTTTCATTGTAAGTTGTGAGTTTAGTGTTTTTGACCCTAAGAAACACTGATGCATCAATCAATAACAATAATCCTCTCTCTGCTCCATAGGATTTAAATATATATCCCGCCCCCCTCGCACTCAGGCAGCACCCCCTCAACGCAGTAAACCTTGGGGAAACACTGTTGTTTGTGAAGCATAGATTTTTTGGTCAGTTTCTTGGGAATAACACCCATGGTTATTTACCCATGACAATTCCCTGTGTTTTGTCTTTATATTTCTGTTGTAACGGCCCGTCTACACTACAGGCATCAACAAATGCTTTCAACGCTTCACCCATTCACTTGAATGGGGTGACGTAGAAGATTTTTAATCTTCGCCGAACTGCATTGTGGGGAGCATGGCATGGCTTTGCAATCATCACGAGCATCTATCGGCATCAAAAGTTGAACAATGTTCAACTTTTGAGGCTCGATGCTTGGCATCAGCCAATGAAATCCTGTTTATGCAAATCCCGCCAGTGCAAGCGCAGCCAATCAAACCGCGTGCAAGCTGGGAGAGCCAGACCGCAGTTCATTTCCTCATATTCCAAACGAGATATTACGGTAGCAAATCACCCGGTTCTTTACGACCGGAACTATTTACCGGGATACAAACCGGAGGAACCAGGCATGGAGGGAGGTGGCAGAGACAGTGGGTGAAACTGATCGTTTTTTCGCCTGTTTGGAGAGTTTATATCCAGTTTACTTCGTTTTAACATTGCTATTGCTTTGTATGTCGGGGGCGGGAGATTCATGTGATTGGTTGCTCGCAAAAAATCGCCAAGCTTCAGACACGCCCAGCTTCAAGATTTTTTCATGCCTGTAGTGTAGACGGGCCGTAAGTGTCTTGTCTTTTCTTTCATATGTTATTGTGTGCTTTATTACATGTACAGCACTTGGGCTCGACCAAAATTCGTTTTTAAATGTGCTTTATAAATAAAACTTGATTTGATGCTTAGGCCAATAATCATGTGTATAAATGAGGCCTTACTGAGGGAAGATAGTGACCGTTTTTCACGTGATGGAGCACTTACAGACTTAGATTTGTGGCACCTGAACTCTGTCTTGTTGGGTGGGTTTTTGACCAAGGGCCCTGTGAAGAGGAGAGTCAAACACAGCAGCTTTCACTCTGAATCAGCAACACTGGACTGCAGGCCAATGACAAAATGAGGAGTTATCAGTGCAAGCAAGATACACGTTGTCATTCTCTCCTCACCAATTCTTGCAGTCATGAGTGGAGGGAAGTTGTTTTGCAGGGACTTCACCGTCTGGATGGGCTGGCTCCTATTGCAAGACATAGTGACTGTACAAAACAATACAAAATAAAAAGGTGGGCTGAATATGTTGTGTGAGAATGTGTGCAAACCGCTACCTCTCCAAAACTCTGTTTACAAGGTTGTTGTTGTTGTTGTTGTTGTTGTTGTTGTTGGCATCAGGGAGACTCTGTTCGGAAACACAGAAACAGATAGGACGCTTTTAATAGCCAAATCAATTATAACAGTTTCTTAAAAAAGCTGCCCCAGCATAACGCGATGGGGAGACGGGTAAAACATGTTTATTTCATGGAGAAAATCAGAGAAAACACTTTTCCTTTCACATATGAGTTTGCTCTAATGTTCTTTTTTTAAATTTGGATTGTACTACCAACAATAACCACCACCATAAATCTTCCCTGGTTGGTTAAATACATTACGACGTATTTTTGTGTAACAATCTTCCTGAAGAATTTGTTCTCAATTATGCAAATGATATATTTAATATGTGATACATTTCAGTAACACATTTCTTGTTTTTAGTTTGTTGCTGATGATGAATGATGAAGTCAAAGCTTTTCTTTTGAGGGCATTATGGATATAGCTGTTTGTACAACTCCATAAATATGAACATACCATTCCCTAAATATGCAATTAATGCTGAATTATGGTGAATTTTGGAGATATGTACGGATTGAAATAGACAAAAGAGTAGAAAAATAAACACCTAAATATGTCATTTAGATGTTTTTCATTCAGATGCTTTGAAAAAAAGACAAGCAATGGAAGCAGAGCTCTCAAAATTGATCCTGGAACAGGATATTAAAACATCCTGTGAAGTCCCATGTGAATTTAGATACTTCTATATTGAAAATGTGCCCGACACTTTTTGTTATTTATTATTTGTAAATAATGATGGGTCTGCTCCTCTTTTCATTCTGGACTTTTACCTGAGGGAAGGCACAGAGAGCAATTATGCAGGAGAGAAACCCTGTTAATGTTTATGTAGCAATGCCTGATACATTGCAATAAAGTGGTGAACGACAGTGTTTACTTACCACTATAGAACACTACATTAGACAGTACCTTGTTTTCAGTCGAAGGCAATGTGCTGCTTTGCGTGGGGGGCGTGTTTCTGCTACGCTGAGGTCTCCATGTCCTGCTCTCTTGTTCTGTAAAACACAAAAAAAAAACACAACCATAGGATCTGTTTAATACAATTCTACAACCAAAAACTAATTCTTTTTCTTAACATAAGGTTACTCTTTTTTGTTATTTGTATTATCGCATAAGTCCCTGAGCAGAATTCAGAATGAGAAGTATATATATAAAATGTGTATTTTGCTGTGGTAATTGTTTTAAATGTCGTGTTTTGGTTTCAAATGATGGATTATTGCTCTGCATTTTCTGACTGGCGTACTGGTCTTACCTGTGGCATCAGTACTGCCATCGTAGATATCAACTGAGCTCGATCTGAAACATAAAATACATTTTTTATTGAATTTGCAATGAGCAATGCAACTCAGTAAGGATATGCTTTTAAACAAGAGACCTTACTTTTCTTTAAACTCCAGTGATGGTCCATCTATCCTGGGCATCAGTGTTTTCACCACGCCAACAGGTCTGTGTTTAGGGGCCTCTGTGACCCGGGTGGGGCCCAGCTGCAGCGCTCTCTCCTGGGGCAGCTTTTCGAACAGCTCGAAGTCGTCCTGGATAATATCGACAATTAGGATGTCCTGTTCGTAAGCTGTGATATCGTCCAGAACGCTCGGCTGAGTATCCTCTTCCACACTTTTATCCCCATCACTGCCTGCTACTTCAGATGGACTAGATCCTTCTTCTCCAATAGGACTTGGCTGTCCTTCATCACTGAGAGGCCCGTCATCGTCTTCATCACAGCTGCGAGAAGAGCAGGGTTCTGTCAGAGCTCCTGAGGCAATGCTCGCCTTTCTCTTAGCCTCGGAAGGAACTTGATCTGATTTGTTGTTACCCTGTTCCACATCATCTTCATTGTCGGTTTGATCCCGGCTTTCCTCTTCATTACCATCCTCCACCTCTTCATTATTGTATGGCGAAGACTCCACTTCCTTTGGAGTAGTTTTAGAGACTCCTTCCAAGTCTTCCCTATTATGTTCAAGATCATCCTTTGAGTTGTCATTATTGCAATTGACAATTTCTGGCATGTGACATTCAGGTAACACTTGATTGAGTGAGTCCATGTGTTGGTCCTCCTTTGCGTCACCTGGGCAGTCTTGGCTTTGGGGGGGCAAAAGGCTTTGTCGTGATTTTCCTTGGGGGGAATTGATAGGAGAGAGAATCTGTGTAAACATGAACGCATTCGAATCCGTTTCGTGTGTGAGGAGTTCTTCGTCACTCTCTTGCTCGACTTGAGGAAGGAGGAGGGAAGATTGACAGGAATCAAAGAAGTCTGAGTTATGTGAAGGAGCAGAGGGTGAAGTCCATGATTTTATTTGGGTTTCTTCACAGGTGAACAATTCTTTATATCCAGCTTTGACCATACTTTTGATTGAGGACATCCAAGCAGAATAAGCTGATTCAACACCTTCGACTTTGTTCAGTAGGAACGATGAAAGTGGGAGCGAGGAGGTTGTGGCTGGAAGGCTGCTCGGACCACTGTGTGAGAACAGAGATGACACGGGAGATAAAGTATTGGCAGTGTCACAGTCACTCAGGCAAAGAGCTGATGGGGAAGGGGTCAATGTGGAGCTGTCCGGTTCAGGTCTATCAACTGGCGAAGATGCGGCTAAGACTATGTCAGTTTGAGTCTCTATTCCTCTCTGACTTGGGTTGGAAAATGTAGCCTTATCCAAGGAGAGACTGGGTTCTTCGGCTTCCATAAGGTGAAATGCAAACTCCGTAGATAAGGATGACATATTGTCATGTGTTTGCCTATTCTTCTCCTTTAAAATGCTTTCTCCATTCCCTTCTCGCTTGTCTTCCTTTTGAATGGAAACATGATGCGCCGGTATTGAGGAGGCCTCTGAATGTGGGAGTTCATCATTGGTCCATTTGCTGGATGGACCTGGCTCAATTGGATCGGATGGAGCGTTGCTGTTATTTTGAGCCGATAGATCAATAGGCTCTGCTTGACAGTCTGTGGCATGTGGTTTTGGGATCAAGCGACTGGTAGGGAAGGGCCAGGACATAAAAGTGCGTGCACAAGAATATTGTATGTTCCTGATATAGGGCCTCGCTCTCTGGCAGGTAAATGAGTCTAGTTCCTCCGTTTCAACCTCGTTGGTCTCACTGAACACTTCTGATGACATTTCTACTGCATCCGAGTTGGTGGGGTTGTCTTTCTCATCACAAGGTCTATTGTGGACATTGTTTTCTTTCTCAGCGGAGCCAGAACAGCTGCTGTCACAAACTGCACGCTTTACACAGGGCCGACTTTCAACAGACATCTCTTTGTCTACAGAGTCTGTTTCCGCTTGGTCTTCGCAAGTGACATTTTCGAAATCCGGAGTAGATGGCAACGTCCCATCTTTAACACCATGCCCTAGCTTCAGCCTTTTGTCCCTGTGGATTTCCTCTCCTACTAGGTTGGATCGAGAGCTAGGATCCTCTTCAACATCTCTAACATGACTGCGAGTCTTGAACTGCCCGTTTTCTGTGCGTTCACGTAGTGAGGAAAAAGAAAGACTTTTACTCTTCAGGGAACGAAATCTCTTGTGACTGGATACTTTCTTCGCATTTGTGCGATGGCTCTGGTGTTCAGTAGGACTCAAAGCACGACCGACAGACTGAACTTCTTTAGCCGAAATACTTTCCTTGATTTCTTGCTTGTTATGCCCTAAACACCCAGGCTCAAATGAAAATCCAGCTCTCATTTCTCGCTTTTTAGCAACGTCACAAAGCATCACCTTCGGGTACTGGTCTATCCGTATGATAATCTTCTTAGAGGTGGCCGTGGCTTTTTTATTGTTCTCAACCTTAACCGTAGGATGCTCTGGCCCACAGCTACTCCTTTTTTGCCAGTGCTCACCCAAAGTCGTATGATGACGGGACATGTATTCGCAGTCATCACAGAGGCTGCCAACTGAGGATTTGGCAGCCTTTCCCAAAGACCCATCTGAACCAGCAAGTCCGGCAGGGCTTGGGAGCGTAATTTCATCATCATCTGTAAAAAAAAAAAAAACTTGTTAAATTATGCAATGCATCAGTCAACATCTGGAATTATTAAGCACTAAGAAAATCCCCTCTCTCACAATTTAAGTGGGTTTTTTTTTTGTTCCACAGATTTAAACTAGGTCTGAGTGATCTAAATATCATTTTATTTTCTAACAAATACGTCAATTTTGATATTGTAGAGTTGCCCATTGACGGTGAATCAAAATGAGTACTGTAACACAGCTTTTCAAAACACAACATTTAAGATATTCGGATATTAAATATCTAAGAAGATTTCTAGTATGATATGACGATTACGATAACATATCCAAATATATTGCTTAGCCCTTTTATAAACCTACCAATGTTAGCATCATCGGATCATTTGAGCCATTGCCTGCGAGACAGTAGGTGAAACAAAAAGCTTAGGGGAGCTTTACTTTGTTTACTATCTTTTTTAACCCTTCTGTCGTGTTTCTGGTTGTTTCTGGTCACATCTGACCACTTTGCTACTTTCAATCTTAAAAATTGTGTTTTACATTTAATTGCAAGGCACTTTAGTTACACCTGACGTAAATTCACAAGCTACCCTGCAGTATACAACGTCATTCAAACCAGCTGCACCTTTACCAGCTTTGTTAAAACACATTAATAATGCATCAATAATTATAATCAAAACACATAATATATATTATTCTGAAATGGAAAATGTGCATAATGAGTACTTTTACTTTTGGGACTTTAAGTATATTTTTATGCTAGTACTTTTGAGTAACATTTTGATAACAGGACTTGTAACAAACTGAGTATTCCTACACTTTGGTACTTCTACTTAAGTACTTCTCCCACCTCTGGCTAAAACAGACCACCGTGAACACAACAGTAAGGGGGGGAGAAAGAAGCAAGACAGGAGGGTTAAAAATCAGTATAAAAATATGGGTTGATTACCTCAATTTTTTATGTTTTAATATTAGACGTCACTTATCTAATGACAGAAAACACTTATAGGCTAGGCAAGTAGCTCATTTTTAGAGATTTATTTTTTGAAGTAGGTAAAGCTGTTTAATACATTTAGTGGAGTCGAAGAATAAAGTAGCAATACATGGAAATACCTAAGAAAAGTACCTTAAAATTGTACTTAAGTTACTTCCCATCTCTGTACGATGGGATTCACATTAGTCGCCTTTAGCTTAGCATAAAACACGTTCTAAAAAACGCATGCAATTAGCACATTAGCTAACAGCCTTTTCCTGCCAAAACAACCCCAATTAACACACATTTACTAGATCTCAATGCCAGTTTCTGTGCACGCTTAGTGATGGTCAAACAACTCTCTCAAAGTGGCCCTTACTTGACAGTTCCGCGGTAATGGAGGACCGTGTTCCTGTCTGTGCAGCAGCCGGATCTGGATCACACAAGGCGGACTTGGCCTTCTCTTTACACCTGCTGTCCCTGGCTCTTCTACCAACGCGAGTTTTCCCATTAACACCACCTTGTGTAGAGTTGCACCTTCCAGATTTTACTACACCTGACTTTTTACTCTTTGTAGCCTCGTTATTCAATTCCTTTTTGACCGACATTTTGCTTTTTTTGCCTACACTTGTCTTCTTACTCTTTGTAGCGTGGCTAATCAAGTCCTTTCTGCAAGACATGTCCTTTTTGGTTTGACCACCTTTTTCCTGTCTGCAGCCGTGCAAACGCACCAAGTAAACTTCAATCTGAGGTCGCAAAGCTGTTTAAAAGTGTGCACCCCGAGCTTGCTCTTGCTCCTGGTGTTTGGTTTACTCTTTTGAAACTTGCCTCTGGTGCACGGTACCTCTTGATCAATAACGTTCACGCTACCATCCGCTTTGGATCTCCATTTTGACTTTTGCGTTCCTACGCACGGCTCCTCCGGTTCTCCTTCGATCGTTTCAGTCACGATTGCGGGGTTTGTTAAAGACGATGGCACGGATGCATTGTTGTTTTGGAAAGAGTTACTGTCTTTAGGTTCAGGAACAAGTTTGTTTTCCTCTGGTTTCTCAGATGCAAAATTATTCTTTAAGTTTCGTCGACGCCGCGGCCCCACCGTCAGACTGAAGTTTGTCAACGAGGTTCGGTTAAGTTTTTTCCTGCTAGAAGAGGGTGACATGCTTATAAATAAAAAAAAACGACTTATCAAAGGGAGATAAATGATATATCTAGACCTGGTTACTTTGAAGGGTGCGGCGAGTAAACATGCGTGACAACGTCAAACATGCTCCCGTTCATAGCGTCCATTTTCTGTGATGCACACCCAAATTAATTGACCATATACCGCTCATTCTGCGCGTGCGCAAGATTGCTCATGGGAAACGTGAAAAATTGAAGTTACAAGAACATGACATATATTATAGAAGCCATACAAGTGGAAAATGTTCAGAGTTTGTAATTTCATGAATTATTTTAGGTATTGTAGGTTGCTTTGGTGTCATGGGAGTGAAAACACACAACACACAACACTAAGGGAAAACCCCTAAAAAAGAATAATAGGGCCCCTTTAAAGAGGTTTTCTTCTGATTAATTCAAAGAACAAAACCAGTCATATTTAAAAAAAACTTATATTTAATTTCTTTATTTGGGGAAATACTGTTAACTACAAACATATGGTATTATCCATGTTAAATGTGAGTTTAACATTTTTATTTGGTATATTTACTATACTCTTTTGGCAATTCATAATTTGACAGGATACAATGCATAGGAAATATACATCACACAGATTTGGACTAGTACTACAATTAATTAATCATCATTACATACAACATAAGAAAGCATATACAATGAGGAAGTCCTTTGAGACTGAGGTCAATCCTGTGAGGATGTGAGGGGTGAGGGTGGGACCCTGGTGTTGGGAAGTAGCCGGTCCTTGGATTTCGGCGGCCTGATTCACAACACCAGCTGTCCCGCCCCACCAGAACCAGCAGATGGCGCCCCGATGGTGGGAGAAGTTCTCCTTTCGGAAAGCAGAAAAGTGTTTCCATCTCATTGCATCCTCCCCGGGGGAAGAGTCTCCCTTTCCTCCTTATCATCGCTACATCTGGGATAACTGTGAGAAGAGAAAATGCAAATTAGAGTCAGAGGAAACCATCGGAGGTTAGGAGAGAGGCAAGCTTTCTCTAGGCTCCTCACGATGACTTCTCCTCATAAATCCAAAAACATGAGGGATTTTGGGAGTCTGTGCACCACCTCTCTACAACTGACAGGCATTAGACCACCCCCTGCTTCTGCACTCCAACAACATCCTCTATGCAAATGTTATAATCACACCAGAGCAATGAAGGATGTGCGTGTACGTACAGTGAAGAGGGATATAAGCTTTTACTTAGCATATGAAATGAGTTGGGATTAAAAGAGATAAAGAACGAAGTGAGGAGCAGAGGGAGTGTTATGAGAGAGGTCACTCATCATTTTGCGTCTTTGGAGCAATTTAAAATCTTCCTGACTGCTCTCACAGGGCTTGGAAAAGGCTCAACAGGGCCATAAAAGAACGTCGGCAGTTCCACCAATAATCGTGCACTTCAAATGTAAAGTCAGTTGAATGACATACGTTAAAATTACAAGCCTTTCTTTACAGACGAGGAAGAATGACCTATTAACCCGGTGAGCCAAACCAGTGAAGTTTACACTACAAATCATTAAGTCGTTTGATTACAGCCACTTCACTGATGCTCATTTATAAAGCATTGGGACAGACTAACTAACTGGAAGTATGTTAAAGGTTGCAATTAATCACTTTATGTTATTACTTTGATTCTCTTCTCAATAAATCATTAAATATTTAGTCTCCATAATGTCAGCCCATGGAGAATATATCACAGAAGACAAAGACTAACATGACATTTTTGAATTTCAGAAGCTCGAAATACATGATGCGTTTCATTTGTGTTTGAAAAACGACTTCAAAGCATTAATTAATTATCAAAAAGGTGAAATAATAAATGTTATTTCAATCAACTCGCCAGTTTCCAGACGAATCATTTATCTCTTTATTAAAGTGTTTTATTTATGTGATCATGGGCGGTTCTAGGGGGGGGGGGGCACAATAGGCCTGGCCCCCTACATAAGAACATTTAATGATTATACAATTAGGGGTAGAGTCGCAGCAAAGACTGTGCTGATAAAAGGATTTGTTTCCAATAATTTAATTTAAAAAATATTTATATTATAAAGTCATTGGCACAAATTCTGTTACTAAAACACACCATTAATAACACCAATAATGTTATGTTCTTTTTGTGGGCTATGACTCCATACTGAACTAAAAAAGCTCAAATCTTGAACTCTGTCTTTGTCTATTTTGCATTAAATGTGGCCCTATCATAAACCAACCGGCCCCAGTATGCCCCCCCACCCCCCCTGAAAATCGTTCGGGTGGCCACCCTGAATAAGACGTGTTTTTTTTAAAAGTCAGTCTGACTAGCAGTGCCAAGTGGTTACTTAGTGAACAGAAAAGCAGAATAATAGAGAGGAAGCGCTGCCTATCACTTACGGTTAGACGTTGACAGAGACACATGGGGGGGTTAAGTGAGAATACAGAAATGCTCTCAGTAGGTGATAGGAGGTAAATGTCAATTTCCTCCAGGTGTGCGTCCGACAGATAAATATGTGTGTGAGAAACTGTGATTTCCTTTGTCTGCTCTGCTTCTGTTTGGCATGCACAGCGCTGTAGGTGCACAACGTTTTTTCTTCCTCTCTCCATGTGTGACTGTCCGACGAAAAAAACCTCCCTGGAGAAAAAGGTGTGTTTGTTTTTTATATGAATACTTTCAGGCGTTACATTAGAGTGGCCCCCTTCTGCAGATGATTCCAGCAAATGTGCATCAACGTTAAAAAAAAGAATCCCCTAATGTGCAAGCTTTTGCATATATATTGTTTTATATATATTATATTGCAGGGAAATATTTTTTACTTTAGTCGAAAAAGAGGGTACATTTCATACGAATGGGTTCAAAATATGTACATTATTTAAATAACAGGATAGGTGTTTTAAAATGTAAACGCTTCATCTCGAATCGGATCTATTTAACTGGAAGAATACATACTAAGGAGGCATAGAGAAAACATTGAAGGGTAGGAGATTATTACTAAGAAGTTCAAGCAAAAATAAATAAATGTTCAGACTCCATTGTTCGTTTACGTAGAGTAAGCAGCCCTTAATTTATTCTGCTTCTCCGCTGCTTCGAGCCCTAATACCAGACATTAGACTGCAGGGGTGGAACTATAAGTGTCTGTGCATTCACTTCCACTTCTTTGTCTTTCAGTGGACCGGTGTGAAGCTGACGGGAATGCAGCAGCTGAATTCCTTTAAATAGCCCTGGCTGCCTCATCATATGGTTGCTATGGCAGCCAGACCTTAGTTTCAAGATAACGTCCACGAGCGCCTCGAGAAAAAAAAAAAAAACCTCCTCCACCTGAACACTATGGATCCACGCGAGCCGCTCGGCAAAAGAGGAGACTTGCCGAAGCGAGACGGCGACTTAATGGCGCGTATAAATAATGTTATGTGTGTCTACATGTGTGAGAAAACAATCAATATTGGAGACATATGCATTTGTGTGTGGGATCAATCTGCTGTCATTGCAGCTTCCCTTAGTGGGGGAATGAAAGAAAGGAGAACAAAATGTGTTTGAATTTGGTAATTTTAGATTTAAAGAGGTAAATGTAAAAAGGAAGTGCCGTATTAAAAGTCAAACGTATCAAGCTTTCATTAAAAGAAAACATATTGGACTTAAGAAAATCTATACTGCATTAACATTGTGTCAAAATGCACAAATTATAGCGTTAGGATTATCTCATGATTTTATAAGATAACATTTAAAGCAGGTAGAGCTACGGTGGAAAAATCTGAAACGAGATCAAAAGTGAAACAGATGAGTGAACGGCTGTTACAAGAAATGATGTGATACGGGAGAAACGGGAGAGGATGAATGATCCGAGACATTTCTGAGGGAATGAAGGAATTGAAAGAAAGCTAAAGACAGGAGGGTATAATAGGAAATGCCATCTTTTCAAAAGCCATCTCCCTGACTTTTCACCAGCTCTTTCCCATCCCCTCCCCTCAGCCCTGCCATTCCCAGCCCCCCCCATCCTTTGTCCTGCTCCTCTCTTCAGTCTTTTTTTTTTACCCGAGCTCTCTATTAGTCGTATGTTTTGCTGAGGGACAGTCAGGACTTCAAACAGCGAAGGATTGTTGTAAAGCTGGTGCGAGATCTACATGGATCCCTCCAAGTGCACTCAGGAAACTATTGTGAGGCTCAAAGGTTTGAAATCAATTACAGGGGGAGGAGAGGGACACGCAGACTTTTAGAAGGTTTAACAAAGCCACGTTTAAAGAGCTTCATAGTACTACCTGGAACGCAATTGAAGATCAGTTTAACGGCTTGAATATAGAACAAGAACGTGTGAAATGGGGTTTTTCTGACTGAAACAAAGTCATTCAATGTCAAAAAAGGAGGTACATGTAGAAAAGCCTAAAAGTGTGATCATTTGAAAGCACTGCCAATCCTTAATATTGTGTACAATGTGCAAATTGTGGCATTAGCAGAATGTTATATTGTTTTAATGTATGTCAAATTATGCCATTTACTCATTTCTAATGATGCCATCAGTACATTTGAAATTACTTAATACAAAAATGGCACTGTGGGTTAAAAATATAAAACATGACTCCTTAAATGTAATTGATGTAAAAAAAAATTAAGACATTGCACACAGTAGGAGAACATGCAATATATTGGAAAGCATTAAAGGCGCAAGATTTCAAGTGAATAGTATTTCAATCAGATATATTTATAACTTACCTTAGGAAATCTGAGTCTATCTAAATCTTTATGGGATGAGTTTATTCTTCACAAGCATCGTCTTTGTCTGTTTTTCCCCGAACCCTAAAAAGGGAGACAAATCAAATCAGTACAAGGTAGCCATGTGAAAAATCCATACACAGCTATTAATGTTTTTTTAATTATTTACTGAGACATTATGTCTGGGAAAGAGCGAGGAGAAGTCAGAAAGAAGACGGCACCCTCCATTTCCTCTTAAAACACAGAGGTAGGCTGATTACATTTGAGAGAGTTGGGCGCGCCTCAGCATCTCCTAATGCGTCTGTAAATCGAGTTGGAAAAATGACGACGTCTGTTGTCTGCACTTGGGATGGAAGCCAGGGAGGCAAAAAAGCTTTGACGTGGAGCACTCCCTCCCATACTCTGTGTTTCATACCCGCACTATTAACCAGCAGACGTGCACTTGTGTCAATCATTACTCTCCTTTCATTGCATTTGCGGCGAGCAAAGACAGAAACGTACAATACTTTCCTTTCCTCTTTTCACTTTTGTGCCGCATCGCCTTTTAATCAGCTGATGAATGCCTGTGTTAATAGATACGAGCAGACTTGTACATTATTATGTTCATTACCATTATCTGGAGCAACACAGTGGAGGCTGAGAGGTGTTAGTGAGTGCATTAATAGAAATGACTCTGTGTTTTGTTTCCATTATTAAAGGAGCAGGGGTGGTCGGCTTGGAGAGCAGCAGCGATAAGGACGCCGGCTGAGCATTTGCCAAGCATCCATTTGCTCTACACTCGGGTCTAAAAGGCCCTCTGCCAAAAACAGGTACACACACACACACACACACACACACACACACACACACACACACACACACACACACACACACACACACACACACACACACACACACACACACACACACACACACACACACACACACACACACACACACACACACACACACACACACACACACACACACACACACACACACACTGCTGTCCTCATTTTCCCTTTACTCAAAAGGTGGACATCAATATCTATCCAATTAAATGGGTTAACAAAACAAGATTACTTCTCTACTCCTGCCTTTTTAACTTCATCGCTTTTAGGGTCTTATTTCTAAAGTGACGTTAGCATATCGGTTTATAACAGAAGCTCTTTTTAAATGGGACCCAATAACAATAAATGGGCCCCTGGTCGCTCTGCTTACTGTGAGCTTTCTGCGATGATTACCCAGAACAAATGTAGGGATATAAAACCACACATAATTGAAATCAAAATACATTTATTAAGATCATATTCTGTACTTTGTTGAATTGTCTAGACTTTTTAATGTCTTTTTTTCTAGTTTTTATGGGGGAAATGCCTGCCTATAGCTGTGCAGTTGGCCCTAGTCCACTGTGTTTATAGACATTGAAGAAATGGCTCAAATCTATCATAAAGGATTATTTGAAAGTGAGAAAGAGAAAAGAGTGAAGCATTATCCTACCCAATCAATAGCAAGAGGTACATACACATACGTGCCCTTTTCACTGTCTCTCACACAAACACACACCTACATGTACACATCCTTAGACGCGGCCATTAGGATCCGCTGTGTAAACGTCTTTCCTCCCTGCCGTATCTCCACCATTCGGAGAAACGGTGTGACCACGCTGCTGCAAATGCATTCGAAACAGCGGCTGAGATTTTAATGTGTAAGCCTGACACACACACACACACACACACACACACACACACACACACACACACACACACACACACACACACACACACACACACACACACACACACACACACACACACACACACACACACACACACACACACACACACACACACACACACACACACACACACACACACACACACACACACACACACACACACACACACACACACACACACACACACACACAGACACTCACTCCCGCTCTCTTACATGTGCATTCGAGCCGCACACCCACACAGCTGAGATAAGGCCTGAGCGCTGGTAGTCATTTAGTTCAGCTTTGTCTTTTTCAAAGCGTCTCCCCGATGAACTGCTTAAAATGCTAACACTTGCAGTATTTGAATTATTAGCAAAATGGCAGTTTTTACTTAATCCAGGGATGCCTATAATCTGTGTGAGTGTGTAGTCTAATGTGAATGGGAGAAAAAAGGGTATGTAAATGGCAGAATGCTGTTTGTGTTTCTGTTTGTGTGTGTGTTTAAAAAGGTACGATGCTAAACTATTTTATCGTACGAGTGACCTTAAAAAGAGTCATTGATCTCTTTGTGTCAACGCGAAAAAACATTTTAAATCAAACAAACTAAATGGCCATCACTCGATATCTACTCTAAGATTACAATGAAACTTTGGCTTTTGTGCAACGACATAAAATGTCTCTTGACTTGTCCTATCGATCGTGATAAATCAGGAACAGGAGCAGTGTTTTAACCCCCCCTTCTCTCCCCCTCTCTTTCCCTAATGTAAGTATATTATTTGATTGTCTGGCCTTTGGTTTGAGTGCAGATCTATACACTTACAAGTTCCTGCCTGATGCTTGCAGACGATTCTGGCACAGCGGCTTGCCAAAGGCGCACTAACCCTGATGATTCCTGCAGGTTGCCAGTTCTGTGCAGGGCAGGGCCGGATTCGCAGGCTGGGCAGAGGGATGGATGTGAAGATATCTGGATGGCTGGCCGGGCAGAGAGCTGTAAAGAAAACACAAGGTCAGCTGTTTGGTGAAACACATTCAGCACCTTCATGCTGGTGTGTGAAAACGCTCTGAAGATGGTGGACGTGAAGCTGAGAGGGGCGACTCCCTGACGGCGCCATCTCTTCAGAGGTTTTTCAAAGCAGTATTTCCCAAGAAACACAATCTTAAACAGTTCGACACAATGGCTCCTACAGAAGAGGTATATTGAGGTTGGTAATTATGGATTAGCAGAGATCTCCTGTGAGCGGAGAGACTTCCCTCGACACAAAGCAGTCGGTGAAAAGCAAAAAGCAGGATTATTCTCACACAGGCGAAACACACACACATCCAGACGAACAGGTGTACACACAGACACGTAGACACAGCGCTGCTATACATGCACACACCTTAGACCTACACACTCCTGTCGGCCATCACAGACAGAGTGCCGGCACGGCAGCCATTTTGCAGGGCTGCTCTGGAATGTTCAATTAGGGTAATTGTTGCTTACGCCGCCATTTCCCGGTGTTACAAACATCATATATGCAGAAAACCAAAGTGCCATGTCACCTCACCTCGTAGTATTGGAGTTATAGAAAAAGAAGAATACTGATTCTGTGTCCGATTTCTTTTGTCAGCGCGGAGGCCCCCACAGTGTAAACCAGGACATGTATGACGGGGGCAGCCGTGTGTGAACTGCACATGGTTCTGAATGTATGTACGCCGCACGGCTCGGTGTAACGTATGTGGCGATGGGATGGGGGGGGGGCACGCCCTACAGCTTGTCAGTGCTCACATTAGGAGGAGGGGATGAGTGTGCACAGAGAAAAGAGAGAGAAAATGGGAAGATTGAGGAAAGAGTAAAATGGAAGAGGAGAGAGAGGAGGGCATTGAAAGAGAAAATGTACAGCTTGTTCTCGTCGCCTCCATTTCTACACGCAGACTGTGCATTTTGGTCACCGTACAGATTACCCCGCCGTCATGATACATACAACACTTAGTGAGCAGATGATGACAGCCCTCACCTGTCACGCACACCTTCACAATATTAAACATTTCTTTAAGACCAAGGGGTGCCGACTCCGTCAAATATGGAATTTTCCAGGTTATTGCACATTGATTGATGTCGTAGTAGTTGAACGCATGACCTGTGCATGTGCAGTTGGAGCCCTATACCTACCTGACTATTGTCTCACTTACACGGTACTCGCCAATAATTTCACAGAAGAAATCTGAAAAAATATGGAATCAGCACTTCTTTGACCAAATGAAATGGATCTTGAAGAATGTTCTCTCTTGCTTGAATACAGAATGAGACAGTTTAAGAGTTTACTTATCTGATAAAGGATTTGTTAATCCTCAACTCGTCTTAAAATCTAGAAACTAGACTAGACTGCACCCCCGCGACAAAGATCTGCAACCACACCGGCAGGATTTAACAAAGGCCACGTAAGGATACGAAGCACATTTATTGCAGTAGTTGACACAAAGAGCGGATTGATGATTCGGTGTCATGTGAACAGGGCTGGACCGGGTGAGACGGGTTCTGCTGCTGCAAGACGGCGGAGGGTCGGGGGGAGATGACGGCCGGCTGTCAAAAGGGGACAGGTTGGATAAGGGCGTCAGGGGGGGAGGGGGGGGGGGGGGGGGTAGAGAGGACGGAGAACACGGCAGCGCAATGCGCACGTGTGTGGAGAACGCTCAGACATGATGATCAGACATACTGTACATGGAGATGCCCCTGCGTTTACGTGACCGTTCAACCCTCCCCCAACTTCCCCACACACACACACACACACACTCAGCATGACACAAGGCTGCACATATGATCCGCCGCCCTTTGTCTGGGTTTATCGGTCAGTAATGGCTGGCACATTGCGCTCTCTCTCACACACACCATCAGTCATGTGAATGGCAGATGACCCCTCCTCGTGTTTTAACCCCATACTTTATGGTATGTCTAGCACACATTACAGTAGTGTCATGACCGACAACTCCCCAACCCCCCCCCCTATCAACCTCCCATCAATCCTCATCTGAGCCTCCGTGTCCTCAGAGCACACCCCCCCCCAAACACCCCCCCCCCCCCCGCCCCCCCGGTGATCATCTGCTGTGACCGCGTCCTCCTATCACCGTGAGTCAGGAGTGTTCGACAGCGATGGGTGGGTGGGAAATTGGAAGTGGAGGGGGGGGGGGGGGGGGGGGCACCCTATTTTACTTTTTTTTTTAGATCAGACATGATTGCTGACAGAAAAAACTTTCCCACCCGTCGGCGGCTGTGTGACAGCGCCAGACATAGGGGACCCTTTGTCTCCCACCACCCTTACGGGGAGGGACGGCGTATGTTACATGCACGTACACTGTACATTCTGGCATGGCTTACAAAACACACACACACACACACATACACACACACACACACACACACACACACACACACACACACACACACAGACAGAAACACACTCGCTGACAGTAACCACGCACAAGAAACACACACTGTTAGTATGTTGCAGAAGTGACAATACCCTCATCCTGGAGCATGTCGGCGCCTGCACACCTGTGTATGTAAATCCCTTCAATTCAACACCTACCTATGTGGAAACAATGTAAATTCATTGTTCACATATGTGTTAAAGTGTGTGAGTGTGTGTGAGAGTGTGTGCGTGTCCTCAGACTCACCTGGCAGCAATCCTGGAGCTGGTTGTCTTGGTAATGCAGCCTCAACTGGGGTTGCAGAGCAGTGACACCTGATGTCCCTCCTCCTTCACGCTCTCACCCTCTCTGCTGTAGTATAGGATCAGTAGCTACACCCTAGCACTGACAGAGGAGGGGGAGACGGAGAGGAGGGGGTTCTTATCCAGCCGGGCGGATCGTACCACCGGCCGGGCGCAGACGAGGGGACGCCAGGGGGCAGAGCTGGTTGGGTCGACCCTGATAACGCTCAGCGGAGCTGCCTCCGAACCCCCCTGCTGTCTGCGCCGAGATGGTCTCTCCCTGCTGCGGCTGCTCCGATTGGACGGCAAGCTTCCTCCTTCATCAAAATGTAAAATTCCAAGACAGAGAGTAGTGCAGCGTTTGTGTGTGTGTGTGTGTGTGTGTGTGTGTGTGTGTGTGTGTGTGTGTGTGTGTGTGTGTGTGTGTGTGTGTGTGTGTGTGTGTGTGTGTGTGTGTGTGTGTGTGTGTGTGTGTGTGTGTGTGTGTGTGTGTGTGTGTGTGTGTGTGTGTGTGTGTGTGTGTGTGTGAGAAAAAGAGAAAGTGTGTGTGCCTAAGAGACAATGCAAGAGAAAAAAACGCGTATACGTTCAGTGTGTATTTGAGAAATATTCTTCATGCAGACTAGTATGACTGCATGTATGAATGTGACTGTGTGTGTGTGCAAATGTCTGCGTGTGTGTGTTTGTTCATGTAAATGTGTGTGTTTGCGCCTTTGTGTCAGGCAGACGATATACAGGATGCCATTGTCTGTGTGGGCGTGTGATAGAGGAAGAGGTAGCCGAGGGAGAGACACAAGACAAAGAGAGCGAGAGATTGGAAGACATGGTGTGTGTGTGTGTGTGTGTGTGTGTGTGTGTGTGTGTGTGTGTGTGTGTGTGTGTGTGTGTGTGTGTGTGTGTGTGTGTGTGTGTGTGTGTGTGTGTGTGTGTGTGTGTGTGTGTGTCTGTGTGTGTGTGTGTGTGTGTGTGTGTGTGTGTGTGTGTGTGTGTGTGTGTGAGATAGAGAAAAAGAGAGCAGTGTGTGCGGCCTGAGAGCTGTCATCATTAGTCTCTCTGCAGCGGCTGGTGTTGGGCTGCGAAGGGGCTTGTCAGTCAGTTTCTGTCACAACATGTCACACCGGACATACACACACACACTCACACACACATACACACACACACTCACACACACATACACACAAACACACTTTCCCAGAGGAGATCATGTCAAGATAGGAGCCAGTTGCTTTGCCAAGCTGATCCAACCCCCCCAATAACCTTTCACCCCGCTCCTCGTCGACGGTGTCACACTCAGGATCAATCCCCGATCCTTCTGCCTCTCTATGTGCTTCACATGTTTGACAAAAAGGTAGAATAAATCAAGAAGTAACAACACGCAGAATAAAAGAGCGAAAGATTGTCAAGAGGCAGATGGCTTTGAAGGCTCACCAGAGCCTCGTCGAGTCTACTGTGAAATAATGCTGACTCACTGCTCTGTGGCAGGCCCTAAAACACACACATCCTCTACAGCCAGTTTTCACTCAAGAAGACCAAAAAAAAAGTTGATTACTGATAATATCAACATGAAAGGTGTGGGAATAAGACGCTACAACAAACAGCATTTTGTTCCCGTCCAATCGATGGCTGCAGAGGAGACTTTTATCCTCACACATGAAAGAGACCATTCTTTTTTTCCTGTCTTTTCCTCTGTCTCTTCTCCTGCTGCCGATTTAATTACCTTCTATATTTATCGGAGCTCAAGATGCTATTTTGGTTTCGAGACTCTTGTCACTGATATCGGGAGGCTACATTATTCAGAGTGAGAGCACCAGGGGCCGTCAGACACAGAAACAAGAGCGCTGCTGTTAACCCCACGGGGAAGGACGGAGGATATGTCACAGTAACAATATGGCTGATCATCGTGTATGAGAGTATTGTCTTACGTCCTTATTTAATACAGCTGCGTAGACACACTGATCTAAGGTGTGGTCTGTCTTTCTCGTGTCTCCATTTTCTGCTCCAATCTCAGATCGGTGGCAGAGAGTATTTCACTCACAGATGGCCACATATTCAGATATATGTTACAAAAAGTGTGCACAGCATGCCCGCGTGCACACAAAGCCGGTATAGATCGTGTCCTCCATATTTGGTTGTGATTTATGATGGCTCTTCAGTAGAGGCCACACTCATCTGGGAGATGATGACCATATCGATCAGATAAACAGTTTCATTTACTGCCAAAAGCTCACCATTCATACTCACACTCGCACAAACACACACACGCAGCTAAGGCACATAGATTCACAGCAGGAATAACCCAGCTTTCTGCTTCATCAATTCCCCACCTCCTCCACGTCTGCTTTTCTGTTTCTCTGCTTTTTCTCTTCTCCTCCCCCCCAGGCCACCTCACCCTCTCCGCCGCTCTCGACGCTTTAACCCGTTCCTCTCGTTCCCTCGTTCTCGTTCTTTCTGCCGTTCCTCTAACAATATTCTCCCCTACGCACCGTGGCCTTCTTTTGTTTCTCCATTTAGCTCCACGTGGCTTTACACTAAGGGTATATCTCAGTTTGCCAACGTTTCCCAGCATGCTTTAGTGAGTGCAGGAGATGAGTTTAACATGTACAATATAACATTCCCTCTTGTTTAGCCGTCGATAATAGTTTCAGATTTGTCAAGTCTGTTCATTTTACCTTGAAATGTTTGCTGTAATCCGTCCATACCGGCCTTGACGCGATGATGAGATGGGGAACATCTCAGGTTCTGTGGAGACACAAAAAAAATAAAAATAAAATAATGTTCAAAATCACGTTCCAGAAAACCACTTGACTGCTAAACCTCTTTTTTTTTTTTTATCAATATGTTTATCGATTTTCAGCTTACAAAAAACCACATACATAGGACGAAGACATAGAGCCAAAAGCAATACATATATACACAGGACAACTACTTTACTTTAAAAAAAAATAACAACACTAAATTAAATTGGTACATACAACAATCTTAACTTGGGAATGCATTTTTCGGCAGAGCAGGGACAGCGATCCACCATTTTTGACAGTAAGAAGTCAGTTCGACCAATATAAGGACACACTATGTTATTAAGTATTTTACTATTTTAAGGGTTAGGTTCCAATGGTGCCGATTGGGACTGTGTCAGACTGGTATGATCCAAACATTTATAATAACTCCAGAGCAAATTAAGTCTAAAAATCACAATTTGTGACCATTTTCTAGGCAATTAAATAATCTGCTACAATGCATATATGTTGGCAATTAGTCGTTCAAATACAACGAGAAATAGTTTGCTCTCCTACTTACTGCCCATAAAAGAAAGCTGTATTAACGGCTGTCTATCAGTAAGCTAACAGCACAATAAACTATCAAAAATGTCTTTCTGTATCTGTATTTTTACCTGGCCCAAGTCCTCACTTTCATACAAACAGTAGAAAGATTTTTGATGAATTCACAAGTTTGAAAGCATTCAAAGATAACTGAACTAATACAGACTAAGACTAATATAATCCAATAATTGACTATATTCAAATGAAGTATGTTGTTCATGGATTACTGTATTTTTTAGGCTGACACAAAGTATGACAACCTATAATGGAAGCATCAATAAAAACATAAATAGTGGGCCATGGCAGTTACCCAATGGCCAGTGTATCAATAGTCAAGGTCATGATTATGCAGCATAATGCCAGGATTTGTGTTGCAACATAACGCTCCTCTACAGTATGCACAAATCAGAAATGTTGAAATGTTAACCCCCAGGCAGTTTAGAGTCATAAAAGAGTTGTTTCATGAGGGAAATATCACACAATGTCAGTGATGTCTGCGGCAGCAATGAAACAGTCAGACTAAAACAGCGTTTACTTTGTGAGTCCATTAGATTCTATACTTTAATCTTTTAATATAATTAATCTGGCATTAGAAGGACAAATGGTTTTTCTAGAGTTTCAGGATGATTAATTGGTGTGATGGGTCAAACTGCCTTAATTAGCCCTGCTCTTAACTCGAAATTTAGTGCGAGAGTTTAAGACGACGGTCATAATGTTCATTTGAAATACTTTCCAGTCTAATTCCAGAAACTTTCTAAAACTGAGCCTTTTTTTACAGTAAAAAATTCCAAATGTGAAGACATATTGAATGTCAAAGTCAAAAAACCTCCTTCTCATGTGTCTTTCTCTATGTGTGTTAGTGTGTTTTGCATTTTTTTGTGAGTAAACAGATAATGTCAGAGGAGTGAAAAAACAAACAGACACACACACACACACACACACACACACACACACACACACACACACACACACACACACACACACACTCACGCACACACACACTAGAAGGCTTTCAGATTCTAAATCAATCCCACATCCGTAGCTAATGCAGTGCTGGGCCCTCTTCAGGAAGCATTAGGCCTATTAGTCAAAGTGCGTACGCATTCTTGTATTTGTGTGTGTGTGTGTGTGTGTGTGTGTGTGTGTGTGTGTGTGTGTGTGTGTGTGTGTGTGTGTGTTTGCGTAGAAGCCGTACACTCAGCAGTAGCCGATCTCAGTGGATCCTGTGAGGTCAGCAGGTGCAACTGGGAATGAGGGACCATCTTAGTGTGTGTGTGTGTGTGTGTGTGTGTGTGTGTGTGTGTGTGTGTGTGTGTGTGTGTGTGTGTGTGTGTGTGTGTGTGTGTGTGTGTGTGTGTGTGTGTGTGTGTGTGTGTGTGTGTGTGTGTGTGTGTGTGTGTGTGTGTGTGTGTGTGTGTGTTCCCTTCCCTCGATATCCTCTGGGCTCTTTATCGCTCTAAAATTATCCTCCATTTACTGGAAGACACTGGGCAGAGTGAGAGGGAGAGAGAAATATGGACACTCTAGTTTGAATGCCTTCCTGGATCACTTATGGATGTGGAACCGAGAGACAAACAGACTTCTTGCTTTGTCAAATAATCTAATTAAATAAGTGCGTCGGATAAGTTAAGAAGTCTGAGAGATAGTGAGACTGATGGGGAGGAGACTTTTAGGCTTTACACTAAATATCTAGGATAGATCGTTTGATGTGAGCACTAAAGCTGGAATTTGAGTGGTGTGTTAAGAAGTGGGATTATTGATAGTGAATACAACATAAAGTCAGTCCTAACACTGACATGCCATACATTGTTTGCTATAGTTGACCTTTCTGTCCATACAGACCTTAATGTTCCCCTCACTGCAACTCATGTAAACAATAACTATGCGTACCTATGTAACCTGATAAATACATTATTCTTCCAATCATTTATATAGAAAAAATGAAATAATTGTCCACTAATATTCCTCTTAACTGACAGCAGTGCATACTCTGACTAACATAAAACACACCAATGATATCTTACAGTTACTTCCTTTAAAAATGTCCAATCTCTTTTCTTCTTAAACTGAAGTGATGGTTATTTTTACTTTATTATAAGCTCTCCAAATTCTGCTAAATGGTGTCCTAAAAGCTGAGAGGACTCAGTCAGGCTTAAATCGAGAGGTTGTGGTTTGCAACCTGTGTGAAAAACCTCAATTGAAACGCATGAATACTCCTAAAACCTCAAGACTAGCATATCAGCATATCTCACTTCTTAATTGGAACATTCTGTGATTTTTAAAAGCCCAAATTCTGCATATTGAAATCCAATATCCAACATGCCCTAAATCGAATTGTGTGCAATTGCTATCTCTATCTGCTTAGCTCATGTCATCACTTTCATAACAACTGTAGAAAGATGTAAAATCCCAAGTTTGAAAGCATTCAAAGATGATTTGATTAAAAAAAAAGGCATAGTGCCAGGATTTGTGTTTCAACATAATGCTCTACTACAGTACCCAAAAGTCAGAAATGGTGATATGACACCCTCGGATATCCAACAGGGCCAAAATGAAGTTCTGAATCTTGTCATATTTGGAATAACAGCATCATTTTAGTGTGTGTTCCCGGTCTCTTATTGCCAGTGCTTTAGTATCTCCTCTCAGCCAGTGTGGGCAGGAGGAACGATGAACAGTGACCTGCTGGATTGTGAGTGTTCTTTAAAGATGGAGTGACCTTTAAGGCAGGTGAAGAAAGACTCCACAGTCCTTTCAGTGACACGCATCAAACAAAGCCATGCACACTGCAAACACTGTGCACGTCCAGCTAGGAACGAAATAAAGTAAAAATGGCCGTGGCACAGAAGTATTTTATGATACATGCTTAAATAGAAGTTAGCAGGATGTAACCTTACCCATTGTTGCTCTCAAAGTATATCAAATTATACAAACACAATTACAGTGGAGAACATAATAAACGCACACACAAACGCCTGATCATGTGCGATACATCTGTGAGTAACGGTGGTTCTATCAGCAGGTGAAATCCATCGTTGGTCTATAAATCCAAACCTCCGCTGTCTGTGTCTACGACCGGCATCCCACTAACCCATTATGTCAACTATAAATCCAGTTATGGTCTTACAACATAAACCATATTGGCTGGCAGATACAGACACGTTTCGATGTCCTTGTTTAACCCAAATGCACGTTTCCCTCACTCCTCTAGTGGTATCTAGCTACGCAAATAGTTTGGCCCAGTTTTTTTGAGATATAAATCCACAGACTTCACTGTACATCGTTTTATAAAGGGACTATTTCCTCAGTTGAAAGCATCTGTTAAAAACTGTTATGGGATTCATTGGGACACTGATTCCAGAAAAAACCCTGGTGAGTGTTGGAAATAATGAAGAACAATTACACATTTGCAATTGCTGCGATCTGGTAAACCCACAAACACTTGACCAACAAATATGTCACTCCTTTAAGAGCCAATGATACGGTCTTGATAAATAACAAGTTTAAAACACTGGTAATTTACAGTGAGATAAAACAAATACACATGTGGAGAAAACAATGCCTAGCTGCTCAGAGAGATCAGAGGGTATTGTACTTTAATATTATAATATGATTTCTGAATTATAAGAATTAAGTTTTCCAAGACTAAGCTATGATCACCCTCGGTTTAATGGGCGCTACACAAATGTTCGTATGTTATGTCCTGATATTGCGAGCACTATCTAAACTGGAGCATGATTCTGCAAAATGCCTTTCCTCAACGAGTGCAGAATATTTGTCATGGTTCGGGTAACACGGAGGAAGTTGCTTAGTGCTTACTGATGTCCAGCGTACGGTGGCCTACAAGTGCTACAACGGCTTCAATTAGGAGAAACGCACTGCACTTTCAAAAACGATGGAGATACAAAACGAAAATTCAACATCTTCACCATCTTGACAAACATGCGCAGCGTTTACTAAAAGCGCTGAATAAACGAAAGTCTGCAAATTTACAAAACGCTGCAAGAATCTCAAAACACAACAGGAACGGGGTCACGACACATTTGCACCTGACGACCGCCGTACCGATGCTCCTCGGTCAGTGCAAAAAAAGGCTCTAGTGACAATTTCTCCGCTTTTTCACGTCCATGCAATTTGTCGTAAAAATCCACACTGGAGTTACCGGAAGAAGTTTAGGTCGAACTTGGGAATGTGATTCATTTGCGTTCATTCTAACAAGTTAAGGTTTTCAAATAAACGTCGAATCAAGCACATCTGTTTCAAAAACGACATTTTGCATTTCTACATCCTTCTTAGTCATCCTCATATGGCCCTCCATCTCCTCTTTATCTCCTTTTCTCACATGGTCTCATGCCTCTTCCTCTTCCTCCTCCTCTTCCTCCTCACACTGAATCTTTCCCTGAGGATTTTCACATCCCGAGGTGGATCAAGTCTCTGCAAATCAATATCATCTATTCATGTGGGTGCAGCTCATGCATGATCATGTGCACATGCAGGCTTAAACAGCACATACGAGCACAGAAGTTGCTGCATCTATATGACCCCCCCCCCCCCCCCCCCCCCCCTCTGTGTATCTAAAACTCACAAAAGAGATGGATTCATAATGGGTGGGTCGTGTTGGCTAAATCAACTTCCTTTCACATTCATCTCCGCATGCTTATGATGGACGCTGGAGAGAATATCAGGAACAGCCTTATAAATAATAGCCTTGTAAGTACTCAGATCAGGCAGACAGAGCTGGTTAATAGACCCGTGGAGATGCTCAGGATAGAAATGAGGGTAAGGGATGGAGAGAGTCGGTGGAAAAGTGAGAGGGAGGAGAGGAAGGAGGAAGCCAGCGGAGAAAGCGAGACAGTGAGACTGGCCATTATAAATCATATCCGCTGTTGGCGCCGGCCTCGTATCCTAGCAACCAGACATACCCTCCTCCGCCTCTCCTCCATCCCCTCTCCATCTTCCGCTAACAGATTGGTCACTCTTATTACCCATAATGCACTGAGTCATGCCCCAAAAACTCATGGCAGAGTGCAGTTTTTCGCTCACAGCTAACTGGCTAATCAACAGTGGTTTTGTATTAACCTTAAGCTAATCACACCTAATAGCATCTGACCCCAGAACAGTGCGCTGCCAGAAGAAACTGCGTGCTGCACACACAATATAACTGGTTCCAGATCTGATAGCTTTTCTAACACTATTGGCTAGACGTCTGAATCTACGATGTATTAAAAGGATCTTCAAGGAAGTTTAAAAAGAGATAACCTTATAAAAAATATCCTGTTTCCTGACCTGACCTTTTTTTTAAAAATGTATTTTCTTTTTCTCTGACCTGAAAGGTGGGGTTTTTATGTTTTCTGTAAATGTGAAAAATGACCGAGCTGACTGTTTGTGTTGTTGTCCCTGTAGCTGACCGGTTCGATGACATTACATAACTTTATTGCCAACTTCTTTTAAACTGTTAAATTGTGTTAAAAGGATGAGCATGTGTGGTTGGGTTTCTAAAGTTGACGTGCTTGCTAGCTTGTTCTTAAAGAAAGAGAACGTATTCTTTAATGGTAAGATACATGTGTGCCCTTTATCACTAAAGACATTTTGACATGTCACAGTAGGAACAGCAGAAGAGTAAAAATAACGACGCCTAATTTCCATTCAGCTGCTTCAGTTTCAGCGTCCTGATAGGGTGCCTGCTGGCTCACTGTCATGGCTTTCTGGGATGCTTGAATAGCATGGAGCATAAATTAATGGTACCTGTGGTTTTCCTAATGTGACAAGTCAAAAGTCTGCTATGACAAAAGTTTGCACAAACAGGAAATTATGCAATATTTTTCACAGACTGACATCAATCAAACTGCAACATGTGAAAGTCACTGCCAATGAAACGTGAAGAGAAATCAAAATACTCTTCTCTCGTACTACACACAATTTATTTCATTTTTTTTCTGTAAGCATCCCTTCCTTTCCCTTATCATTGTGCTATAAGAGTGTTGTGAAAAGCACACACGCACTGAACCTTTTTAGTATGCATACCGGGTTTTAAAAGTATATTTAATATTGTCACCTCGTGTTAATGCACTCCACTCAAAGCCTGCTTAAATCTAGTTTGAAGCATGGAATTTAGATCGTTTTAATTAATTCCTGTAATCACTTGAAATCCAAGCACGCTTCCTTTTTTCTTCTTCTAGTCACCCATGCTTTGTTCATTTTAATGACATTGGGGAGCAGGGACTATATGTGTGAACTTTAGCGGGGTTACAAATGTAGTCAGACAGGATCATATTAAAATGAAAAGACACAATTTTTAAAGATTTTTTAAAGTATTATTATTATTATGAATGTAAGTGCGCCACAGGATAATGGTCAGCACTACAGTGAAGTGCTATTCCTCCAGTTGACACCATAAACACGCCCAAGAACAACCAGACAATTTAGAACAGGCACTATATTTGTGTAAACTTTAGCAAGGTTTCAAATGTACTTGGAATGAATTTAAGGCACTTTTTTAAAAAACGTTTTAAGTATTATTATCACTGAACTGTATTTAATGTTGTCTTAATGTACATTATTTAATTTCATATTCTGTTCTTGTACATATCATATTCTATTTACATGTATATAGATTTCTTGCACTATTTTGTATTCTTTATTTTATTATATATAATAAATATATAAATATAAATATAAATATACATTGTTGGAGGAGCTCAGGTCAGAAGAATTTCATTGCCATTTCTACACTGTATGTGCATATGACAATAACACCTTTGAATCTTTGAATTAAAGCCTTATTCTCCACGGCATAGCATTTGTAATATGTCAACAGAAATCTGAATGTAAGTGCGCCACAGGAAAATGGATCGCGTTACAGTGAAGTGCTTTTCTTCCAGTTGACACCATAAACACGCCCAAGAACAATCAGACAATTTAGACCCAATTGTAATGGCTTTGTCGATTATGTGAAATGTCCTCATGATGGTCCCAGGACTGATGACACTTAACAGACCCATTGTTAAGCCAATGTACTGCCAGACCACGGGTTAGTGATTTTGAGCCTCTGATAAACACGAGGAAGTAGATGCATGATGTAAGCTTCAGTTAGCATGATTAGTGGTGAGACTTTCTGCAGCTTTATGCCGTCTCCTCACTAAAGCTTCACCCAGTTAGCGCTCTCCAGACAGCCACACTACTGCTGCCCCTTTACGGGCTTCACCACAGCCTCATTGTCTACCGACTTATGAAATGTTGAGTGCTCAGCAGAGTGAACGGACAGTAACACACGGAGGGAAAGAGTGTGTGTGAGAGCGAAGGAAACGAACCACTCATGAACCACTCTGCCAGCCCATCGTCAAGTGGGTGGTATGAGAGGCAAATTGTGTTATAGGAATGAAGGACAAAGTAGCTAGTGTGCGTGCGTGTGTGTGTGTGTGTGTGTGTGTGTGTGTGTGTGTGTGTGTGTGTGTGTGTGTGTGTGTGTGTGTGTGTGTGTGTATTAATAAAACACAAGTACGCCACCTTGTGGACCAGGACTGCTTGGGCTGTCCTCAAATTGTCCTTGACCTGAGAGAGGAACAAAATGAAAAATCATCAGAGGTGGGAGAAGTACTCAGATCTTTTACTTAAGTAAAAGTAGCGGTACCAGAGTGTAGGAATACTCTGTTATAAGTTAAAGTCCTGCAATCAAAATGTTAATCATTTTAAATTACTAAAGTATTAGCATCAACATATAGTTAAAGTACCAAAAGTACTCATTCTGCATTTCAAAAAAAAAATATGATATGTTTTATAATTATTGATGCATTAAAGTGTTCTCAAAGCTGGTAAAGGTGCAGCTAGTTTGAATGACTTTGTATACTGCAGGGTAGCTTGTGAATTTACTCCAGGTGGAACTAAAGTCTGATGTAAGTGTTGATTATATTTCACATCATTCATCCAAATCTGCAAAGTAACTAAAGGTATTAAATACATTTAGTGGGGTACAAGTACATGATTTACCTCTGAAATGTAGTAGAAGTACAAAGTAGCAAAAAATGCCCTGAAGATTTTACTTAAGTACAGTATTTGAGTAAATCTACTTAGTTACTTTACACCACTGCAAATTAATGATGAGACATTGGAGAGGAAATCTTGTCAAATGTTGATTATCTCTGTCGAGTAATGTACATAAGTATATATTGTATTCTGTTTCGTCTAAATCCTGAGTTGGTGCTCTATCTCCCAGGTCTCCAAAAGACTAAATTAAACTCTAGTCAGCAAACACCGACGACAGAATAATTCCTTGAAGGGTGCTCCTGACAATTTCAAGGGTAATACCTAGTCTGTACATCTAGAAGATAAACCCCCTTTTAAGATTTAATGAGATTCACAGTTTGAATAAAAGTTAAAAAGGGAGAAAATGGAGATAGTAAACTCCTACAGCAGCAGGATCATACCGAACCACTCAATCCTCGAGGATAATGAATTAAATTAACTTCTCCTTTAATCTCCTTTACCTTATCTTAAATTAAAGTATGAAATGTACGCAGATAAGCACAGGTTTAATCTCTTTGCAGTAATTGTGTTTTCCTGTCTATTATTAGAAGAGATATTAGTGTGAGGAAAAGCCAAACACATCTTCCTGGTTTGACATTGAACGAGAAACACAAGATATTTATTTTTCAGCTTTACCAGGCAAATGTACACCATTTTCTGTAAGTGTTTTCATTTCTCATTCTCAAAACAGCTTTTTCCATCTTTCCATTTTTCTCATCAACAAGGCCCGAGACCCGATTGGCAGTGACTATTATCCACCCCATAATAACATTATGCATTACATTAATGCACATCCTGCAAACAGTATATATTTATTTGATTTGAGTATTGCCAGGTCTGCACAACCCTCCAAATACTTGTACATCTGTACACAAGTTACAGCTCATACACATTCCATATATTTTAGTTTATTTTATTATTGTAACTACTTGGCAATTGTACACTGCACGTAGTCTTTTTTTTGTATATCCAGATTACATGCAAATAATTGGTCTATATCTTTACGTATAATAGTTTGGGTGTAACCCTTTGAAAAAAGTAAAGACTAAACTGGTAAATTGTTACTCTTTACTGTATGTATTATATAGGCTATCTATATTCTTTAATGTTTATCTGCAAGAAGTGGAGTGACAGTATTATACACAGTAATTTTTATATATATATACATATATATATATATATATATATATATATATATATACACACTTAATACTTACTATACACTAATGTATATTTTATTTTATTTTTGTACTATTAAATCAGTTTAAGCCTCTGATTGGCTGAGTGACATCATGTGACTGAAACCTTCATTGGAACATGGTGTGCTAATTGACGTGCTAACATGCTAGCCCAATAAAAACACACCTGTTTTCTTATGCACTCGAGTGTAAGTGTTTTACTTCTATGTCTTTCATGTTAAATGTTAAATACGCAGCTTTTGTATTAAGGTGTTAGGCGGTCATGTATTTTCATTTTTTATTTCCTTATTTTTACTGGTAATTTACCTGTGTTGTATGAAACCACTGGTGGTCCGCTGTGCAACTTTGGCCCATTGATTATGTTTTGTGGCAGGAAAGGAAACAAAACTGCAAAAACGCCTCTTAACGAATTAATTTAAAGTAACACTTCTTAAAGTTAGCATAGACTTTTTCTAGTAAACTATAGCAAGATAAAGATTTGAAAACACGATGAACAAGCCCACCTGTACTCGGTACCATAAAAGTACTAAAAAAAAAGTGCTAAATCAAGAACACGATGCTGCCTTCACGTGTAGTTGGACATGAGCACTCTGAGTCCGTCCACAATAGATTATGATTTTTGATGATTTAAAAAAAAGAAAAAGATCTGTGGACTAAACTGTCAGCTAGGTTCGCACATACTAGGAATTTGACTTGATAAAATATAAAAAAACAAGAAATCTTCTTGTGTATCTTCGTACTAAATTATGAGCAGAAAACACACCAAATATACAAATACAAATAAAACGGTGGTCAAGTGGTGTGTAGAAATTGGTAAAATTGTTGGGCTTTTGTACTTTTGCAAAATGTCATTCCATTTCATTGAGACAACCAATACTTACTGGAAATGTTTTGAGGAAGTGACATTTGTGGATTAAATATTTTTCTAAAATAATCAAACTATTAAAACACGGTACTTTGGTTGATTTAATTATTTACGGTATGCACTTGAACGCAGCATAACAAAGTCTGACAGTACCTTTTCTCATGTTTCGCGAGAACATCACAAACTAAAACACCATGCGAAGGATGGCAGAGGAAATACAACCTGCCAAGCAGAGAAGGTGAGTTTAAAACCTTTAACACTATTTTATGTTAGTTGCCTTCAAACCGTGGTAGCTTATGTAAGTTTACCTGTTGCGTTTCCTGTCCGTTTTGTGATAAAAAAAAATACCCAACTACATTGTTTTATTGAACAAGCACTGACCCCCTCAGGAGTAATTTAAAAAAAAATGTAAAACCTACTCTTAAATATCAAAATTACGTTAAATATGAGTAAAAATGTACCAATATCTTCTAGGGTACAAAGTGTTCTACTAGGCAGATCGGTAGGATATAGGAAATAAACACTACTTTTTTTTTTACTCTTTCATGAATTCTCGTGTAATGTATTTGTGTTGGTATGACTGTCTGTTAATTCATTTGATGCATGCCGAATTAAACAGTGGCTACTAAAGATGTCTGTAAGTTATTAAGTCATCTTTTACCAAGTAAACATGTCTGTAGGGAGGCAAGTCAGCATTAAATTGACCTATTCTTAATTGACATCTGGAATTAAGATGTCAAAAGAGTGCAAACATAACAACTGGACGTCACTCTGTTTTACTGTGAAGTTTTTCTGGGGACTCAGGGAGCTGCTTTACAGATTGCATATCAACAACAGCCAATCTCATATGGTCAAAGTTCAGTGTTTGCCTTTGCCTGTTTGCATGTCCCACACATGTTCTGTCTTCCTGCTTGTTACATTATATTACATTTCTTTTGGCTGACGCTATATCCAAAGCAACTTACAATAAACGCAAAAAAACATTAAGATTCAAATTCCTAACAACAAAGAAAGTGCAGATATATTCACATCAAGCAAGTCATACCGTTTTAAGTGCCTATGAGTTAGTTACAAGTACTCAATTAACTTTTTTAAGTGCTTTTCTGTGCTTGTGTTGTTGTCTGAATCACAGCTCCTGGATGTTAAGCTGGCTTCCCACTTGGTGCCCCACTTCTGGCTCTCAGCTGAAAGATGCAGAGGAGAAAATGCTCAAGAGTAAGTGTCCAACCACTGATTAGAACATGAGCTGGTTTCAGTCACAAGTTTTTCTGTGAGGATTTGGTGTCTTACAACTTTTATCTTTTGAAAAGGTTTTAAAAAGCCACACACTATCCTCGTGATTCACTAAACTCATGAATCTGAAGTACTTTTTTCCTCCTCCCTCCTTTCCTCTGTCCCATATTTATTTCCTTTACTTCAGGTGTGAAGCGGCCTTTCTCCAGGCAACACGTCCGGATATCCAACAGCAACTATCTGTGGACCATAGCTTTCTCCACACAGCCATGCTCTCCCCCCCCTGCCCACCCAAGGACTCCTCTGGTCCTGCTGCATGGTTTCGGAGGCGGGGTTGCCCTTTGGGCCCAAAACCTTGACTCTCTCTCCAGCAGCGGACCGGTCTACTGCCTGGATCTGCTGGGCTTCGGCAGGAGCAGCCGCCCCGAGTTCAGCAGCGACCCAGAGGGCGCGGAGGATCAGTTTCTGTCCGCCCTGGAGGAGTGGAGGGAGAAGGTGGGACTGGAGGAAATGGTGCTGCTGGGACATAACCTCGGAGGATACCTGTCTGCTGCCTACACACTCAGATACCCCAACAGGTACTTTGGCGTGTGTTTGTGTTTGTGATGTGGGTGAAAGGGCACAAGTAGGGCACGTTTTTGGACAATTCTTAAGACATCTTATAACTCTCCCGTGACAGCAGCTAATCCTCCTTATTTAAGACACATTTTCCCCAACTTACAAACCAATCAAGTTTCATTTATGGATGCCAGGCTGAAATGAATGCTCATGATGTGTTAACAAACAGAAAGCAGATCAGAACAGTGATGTCTGAAGTTGCAGTAAAAAGGATTTAACTCACTGATAAAACACCAAGAGCAATAGACCTGCTAATCACATACATTTAGAAAAATAACGCCCTGTATAAGCTTTTAATATTATATATATATAAGTGTTCTTGTTCAGTGTATTTTAAATATAGGACGTTTTTTGGTGCACTTCATTTAGCAGGGAAAACTAGTAGCCTCACATTTTGTTCAGAATTATGTTCAAACTACATTTATGTTCAGTTTGAATCAACTTGTGCCAATTGTGAACTTAGATCTGCTATTTAAAATCTCAAAGGCTTTGAAATCAAAGACTATCGCACTTTGTTACCATCTGCTGAATGAGATGGAATTCTTTCAACAAGCAATGTAGAGATTTTTTATTTAAAGTTATAGCGATGTCTTTGACTGAAACATTCTTAGGCAACTCTAATTTAACTTTATACCAATGGATTAGTTGATCTAACGTAGAAGCACCACTTTAAATCTGTTCACTACAGATCTGCCCATAAGTCTCTTAAATGTGGAAAATAATATTTAGACCAAAACGACCAAAGTTAGTGGATTCATCAGAGGAGGCAACCCTAGAAACTTAACGTCGTGTGTGTGTGTGTGTGTGTGTGTGTGTGTGTGTGTGTGTGTGTGTGTGTGTGTGTGTGTGTGTGTGTGTGTGTGTGTGTGTGTGTGTGTGTGTGTGTGTGTGTGTGTGTGTGTGTGTGTGTGTGTGTGTGTGTGTGTGTGTGTGTGTGTGTGTGTGTGTGTGTGTGTGTGTGTGTGTGTGTGTGTGTGTGTGTGTGTGTGTGTGTGTGTGTGTGTGTGTGTGTGTGTGTGTGTGTGTGTGTGTGTGTGTGTGTGTGTGTGTGTGTGTGTGTGTGTGCAGGGTAAAACATCTGCTGCTAGTGGAACCATGGGGGTTCCCAGCACGTCCGGAGAACCCAAACCACAGCTCCATCCCAGTGTGGATCAGAGCCATGGGGGCCGCAATGAGCCCCTTTAACCCTATGGCTGGACTCAGACTGGCTGGGCCTCTAGGTCAGCAAACACACACACACACACACACACACACACACACACACACACACACACACACACACACACACACACACACACACACACACACACACACACACACGTACGTCAGAAGAAGTTTTATTTTCCTGATATCTCTCAGGTCCGAAGCTGGTCCAGACGATCAGGTCCGATTTTAAGCAGAAATACTCGACAGTGTTTGACGACAACACAGTATCCGACTACATCTACCACCTGAATGCCCAGAGTCCAAGGTGAGGAACTTTTGAAGCCTTAATGTGATGTTGTTTTACTCCTCTCCAACGTTTTTTACTCTGTGTTTCAGTGGAGAAACGGCCTTCAGCTACATGACCATTCCCTACGGCTGGGCTAAGAGGCCCATGCAGGAGAGGATCGGACAAATCCAGGCGGACATTCCCATTTCCTTCATCTACGGATCCCGCTCCAGCATCGACAGCGACTCTGGATATGAGCTGAAGAAAACCAGACCAGATGTGCAGATCACGGTAAGTTCTTTAAACTGTCGTCCTATCAAGTCTCGATATATCAACATCATTTTCACATTTTGATACATACGAGACATTGTGTTTTTAATTTAGGTTTTAATACTTTCTAGTTGTTTTATCTGAGTTTGATAAATGAGTGTGATGCTGCATTACAATAAAGTCATGTTATTTTCTGAACTTACCAGACTTGTCCTGCTGTTTCATTATTTGCCTAATCATCATATCCATGTTACTGATGATTAATTATCAGGATTTTCTTTCATTTATAAATATTATGTTGAAGCATTAATGGTACAAACCCTACAACATCGTCACAATACCCACGTATTTGGTCACAAAAATTGTGATATTTGATTTTCTACATATACACCCCTGCCCTAGTCTCAAGTAAGCTAACCTGTGCACCCGACCTCTGACCTCTGACTCTTTCTACGTGTTTATGTTTTGTCAGATGATCAGAGGAGCAGGCCATTACGTTTTTGCCGACCAGCCTGATGACTTCAACCAGACAGTCCTCCAGATCCTAGCTACGATGGAGAGGAAAAGCAAAGAGGAGTAAACGAAGCAGAGATAGCTTTCTGACCCAGGCGACCAGCTGGAGGTCAAAGGGTTCAACTAACCGAAACTCACAACGCCACCTCAGCTGTACGCCTCTTATCATACACTTGACTCTTAAAGAGAAAGCAATCACTGACTCAGAACAATTTATTCATCATTTCACCGTCTAACACTCCCTTAGGGTTAAAGGTCAGATGATGACATGTTTCTTTATCCAAAGTCCATAATGTTTTGTAAATAAATGTGAGATGCACTCTGAGTTGCTCACTTGGTATCAATCACAACAGAGCCAATCAGAGCAGACTGGGCTGTGGTTTCAGACAGAGGGTGAAAAGAGGTGCTGCAGCACAGGCAGTATGAGAACAAAAAGGCCTAGTGAACATTAAAGCATGGAGACATGTCCATAGACGTCGGAACTAGGGGTGCGGGGGGTGCGGCAGCACCCCCTCCCGTCAGCCTCAGGAATCACAGGATTAGCCTACGTTAAAAAAAATAAAAATAAAGATTCTGAATTTAAACTCAATTTGTCTGACTTACATGTATTTCTTAATACAGATCTTTTGATGTGATATGCACCCTGCCTGGCTCAATACAGCAGCCTGGCTGGCATGGCATAGCTGTTGCTATGCAGACTGCATCTGACAGCTCACTGTGACGTTGGCCTATGTGTAAAAAAAAAAAGAAAAAAGTAGCGGGAATTTTTTTTATGTTTGCTGTGTTCGCGGCTCTCATTTGTTTTTAGCATATGCATAGGCTACATGATTTGAGTTCAACTACGCCAGCTAGAACTAGCCTATGTCTCAAAAACGAATTTCAGATTTTTTTACAAATCCGCCCGACCCAGCTAAACGTCCGAGAGAGACACCTAGAGGCTGTGTGCCAGCAACCGGACAGCAGCAGCAGGCAGCCGAAGGGCCCGGCGGCCCTCGGCCTCGTCCTCCCTCCCCAGCGCCACCGCCAGCACCCGGTGCTAGCCAAGAAGAGGCAATATCATGCAAACCACCACAGGATTACAATTTTCCTTCCAAGAAGTTGGGTGAGAACTTCACTCGTTCCTGCAAGGCCGCCTGGTTCAGAGAGTGGCCGTGGCTGGAATACATCGCGGTCAGTGATGGCATTGTGTGTGGTGTGTGCAGGTCAGCTGTCAAGCGCAAGTTGGTCGGGTCAGAACAAGCTGACAGTCCGTTTTTGAAAGATACGGGCTTTTCAAACTGGAGAAAAGCAAAGGAGAAAATCAGAGACCACGAGAAAACACGCATTCATTTAGATGCGACTCAAATATTGGCTGCATTGAAAACTACGCCAATTAATGCGCTTTTGTCTGAGGCTGCTGCTAAAGAACAAATAACAGTCCGGAAAATGCTGGAGCTCGTTTTCAGCAGCGTGAGATTCCTGGGGCGCCAGGGACTCCCTCTGAGAGGAGCTGCAAATCGGGATGGGGTGTTGTGGCAGCTAGTGGTCGAGAGGGTACGCGCTGATCCTGACCTGCAAAACTGGATGAAGAGGAGGGACAATTGGATGTCGGGCAGCATCCAGAATGAAGTTCTGGAGCTGTTTGCCCATGACATCCAGAGGAAAATCGGAGCCAAAGCATCCGAAAGTCCTTTTTTCGGCTTAACTGCTGATGGGACCACCGACGTCAGTGGAAAAGAACAGTTCTCATGCAGTATACAATTTGCAGATGACAATCTTGAAGTCCAGAATTTCTTTCTGGGCTTTTACAACGCTCCAGACACAACCGCCGAGATGCTTTTTCTGTGCATTAAAGATGTCCTTGTTCGGCTAAATCTGCCGCTGGAGAAGCTGAAAGGCTACTGTTTTGATGGAGCCAGCAACATGTCAGGGAGGTTCAAGGGAGTGCAGGCAAGATTAAAGGAAACATGTCCTGACTCCTTGTTTGTCCACTGCGCAAACCACTCTCTGGATTTAGTGTTGCAAGAAGTGGCAAAAGAAGTGCGCCTTGTTGCCGATACACTGAACTTTGTTCGGGAAGTTACAGTTGTGATTAATGATTCAGCAAAGAGAAAAACGTTATACCAGTCTCTTTTTGGATGTGGAGAAGTGATCAACCTGCTTGCCCTGTGCCCAACTCGGTGGTGCGTCAGAGTTGTGGCACTGTCACGGTTGCTGGCATGCTATGGAGAGATGCTGCAGACATTTAGGACCTTGGAGAGTGACAGGATTGTCAAGGGGGAGACGCGTGCCAAAGTGGCAGGATTGCTCAAAAAGGGCACCACTACGCGCACAGTCTTTGGTTTGTTTGCCTGCGTTACCATGTTTACGCCATGTGAATCCGTGGCTCGGTCACTGCAAGGCACCAAAGTCACAGCCCTTGGATCAATGGAAGCTGCCAAACTTCTTTGCCAGCGACTGAACACACTCAGACAAGATGACACCTTCGCTGACCTTGTGGCCAAGACCAAACAATACACAGAGCGCTACAACTTGAAGCCTCCTCATCCAGTGCGCACCAGCAAGACCCCAGCGCGTTTTCGCCATACAGCGGAGGAGGAGGAACGGGAGTTGGAGAACGAGGGTAAATAAATAGGCCTAAATAAATAAATAAATAATGCCAACAGTATTTTAAAATTAATCATAAAGCTCATCGGTCTGTAATGTTGAAAGAATGCAACAAATACGCACACAGAGCGTGCTCTCCAGCATTTGTGGACAGATTTGATCTATCCATAGAAAACGATATCATAGTTCATAATAATGTACTACATCCATGTACGCTTATTTGCGAAATTAGCCTGCAATTAATAATTCATTACAACGGTATCAACTGACTAAATAACGTATAGGCCTACTTTCATAACAAACCATATTCATAATTTGAATTTAAATTGAAAATTTAAGGTTGACCCACCCAGCTTAAATAGGCAGCCCATATGGAAACTATTTGTTGGTTGTTGTTTAACTGTTATATTTAACTATTAAAGAATATCCAAGCCTGTGGAAGAGGAAATTGTTTGAGGCCCTGGACTTGGTGCGCACAGAGGTGGAGCGGCGCTTTGACCAGGAAGGACTCCGCGTAGCTGCAGGGCGAGAGCAGGCAGTTCTACAGGCGGCCCAAGGGAAACGAGTGGATGTGGGTTCCCTGGAACTGACTTCCTTTTCAAGAGAGCAGCTAAGCCTTGAGCTGGACATCCTGAGCGACGTGTGTAGGGGGCGAGAAGTGAAAACCATTCAGGATGTATTGGCCATTCTGCACACCTTGCAGCCCCAATCCCGCTCCATGCTGTCGGAAGCGGAGAGGCTCATAAAGCTCTGTCTGGCTCTGCCCATTTCTGTCGCGGCATCCGAGCGCTCGTTCTCGGCGTTGCGCAGGTTGAAAACGTGGCTGCGCAATACTATTAAGCAGGAGAGACTCACTCATTTGGCCATTATGAATGCGCATAGCGACCTTCTCGATGAATGCGATGTCTCGACCCTGCTTAAAGAATTTATCAGCAGAACAACGGAGAGAAGGTCTACTTTTGGAACAGTTTAAAAGCCCTTACGAGCGCAAAGTAAACCGTTATTTTTCTGAATGTTCCATTAGGCCTATGTTCGTAAAGGCTTTATTATTCTGTTGATTTTCTGAATGCTGTAGGCCTATGTTATCGCCTATTAGGCTACAGTATGTTCCTTAATAAAGGCTTGATTAATTCATTAATTCATTTTATTTCATACATTTTCGTAACAATTAAGATGCTGCGTGTGTTTATGTAGCCTATATCTGTTATGTATAGGCCTAGGCTATTAGGCCTACGTGTCGAGTTCGTTAATCATTGATAGTGTGAGTTTCCCCCCCGACCCTCCCAGCAAAAATCCCGCACCCCCCCCCCAGAAAATAGTTCCGACGTCCCTGGACATGTCACAGTAGAGACACAACATACAGATGTGAATCTGAAATGATGGCAATAGGGCGCCTTTATGCAGGCGGGGCAAACTGTTGGGAAATCATCTCTCAAGGGAATATCTTGTTTTTGGGTTGAGGTCTAAGCGATGTACACAGGATGTTCCCGTCTCTGACCGCTCACCCACTCTGTGAGAGATATGAGGCAGAAGTGTTTGGGTCAAAGGGCTGCCGTGTTGTTCAAGAAACTCCCTGTGATTGTTAGAGGCCAGCAGGTGGCAGCACAGTGACAGCACAGTGACAGCATGCTAGATGCACGTTACCTCTCCTCTCCTTTATGCAGAGGGGTGACAGTGAATCCCATTCAAAGCGCCCTCACATGCATATTGAGTGGAGTGACCCACTCAGGAGACCTGGACAGCCAAGCATCAAGAGCTGCACGACACTCGGCTCTCTGCTCGGTCACAGCTGCTGTGACAGAATAGGGTCAGAGATGTGTTGGACTAAAAATAGGCCTTCTACTTCAAAGGGGGTCGACATGAGTTAGACAATTTGATCCCTCACTGGGAGACATACACTTTGTAAATATGTGAGTCTGCAGAAATTAGCTTTTTTTTTTAAATATATGGACATGTGTCTGTTTATGAGACATTTTGTAGAAACGCACATAAAACCCCTAAATTCATATCTACAGGTAACACTTTTTGCTACAACATGCGATTATCCCCCAGTCTTGATTGTCACGAGGGAAAACCTTATTCATCATAAAATACTTACTAGGTGTGAGAAGTGTCTTAATTGCAAAGTAAAAGGTAGTTTCCCCCTTGGTTTTCAAAGTGCCGCAACTTTAAGAGTACTCTACTACTATTTAGAATTTCACTTCTATATCGTCAGACTCATAACAGACATTATCAAAAAAGATCACAATCGATTCAGCAAAAACACATTATGGTTTTCTTATTTTTACATCATGAATTATTTTTTCCTTTTAAAAACGGGTGCCTACATTAACCACAATGCAACTTAACCACCAACAGTGCTGTCAGTGATGAATGTGTTTTTATGCAGCTTCATGCAGAGATGAGGAGCGGGCTGCAGAATTTCCATAACCCTCAGATTGATTTCCTTTTCAAACTTATAGTCCTGGGGCCCTAACAGATGCTGACTCAAGTGACTTCATTCAACTTCTTTACATATGCAGTAGTAATCCACTGTCAGGTAAACAGACTTGTACATTGGATACAAAAAGATGAACAATTCCAGCTCTCGGTTTCACTTTATTCTACGGTTTGATTTGATTTGATTTGATTTGTTAAAAAAGGTTTGGACCACTTGCTTGATATAAAAAATTCAAAAAAGTGTTTTATTTGGAAGGAAATACTCCCTATTGTACACACATTCAACACATTAGACTTTGGGAATGCATACAATATGTTTCCTGGAGAAAACCAAAATGCAAACATAACTACAAGTCTGTTAACAGGAACGCTCAACAAGACACCTTTTTTACATTTGATTCCCAAAACATGTCATCTTTATGCAGAAGGTACAAAATGGTATTAAAGGCTCTGGGTTTGAAACGTTAAGAAGGAGAGACTTGATAGCAGGAGATGTGTTATTTCTGAGCACCAAGACCTGTTACCTCTGCCCGTCTGTCATTTCTAAGACATCCACGCGGCCCACCCGAACTGTCTCCTGGCAACAGGGTAGCCACGGAGACAAGTCTTTTGGATCCCTGACTTGCAGGAAGTGATGCTGTGGTGGGAAGAGGTAATTATGGGCTGCTTGTTTCCCTGAAGATGCAGGCTGGCTGCTTGTCAGAGAGGAGGATCAGCAGCAGCTACATGTGTGCAGCTTCTCTGTTGAGACATGCACACATACTGTGCCCTGGCCTCTGTCCATAAAACTCACTTAATAAGCCTGCAGGTTATTTCATCAGGTCTCAGTCTCCCACCCAGTCACATGGGCATGAAATCATTTCATTACGGAAAGTGAGAAAAGTGACAGGAGCTTTCATACTGGGTTTGGATATAATTGAAAGCTTGACGGCCTGATATAACTGTGGATAAAAGAGGTGTGCACACAGAAACACACACTGCTCGCTCGGCTGCTGGCCACCTCTCAGCTCGCTATTTTATCTTTCATCCATACCACCACATACAGGTTTCTGCAGCCAGAGCATCAAGCTCTGATCTAAAAGCTATCAGTGATATCTCTGTCTGACTAAACATATATTTCAATGATTTTAAGGACTATTTTTATGGTTCCTGTGTAATTTATGTTACATTCAAAGCTTTTGAGACCCTATTCTGCTTTTTTGAGTTCTCCTTTTCCTGTAGTGTGTTTAATAGGTTTAAAAAGAAAGACCTTTTTGAACATTCTAGCATGGAAACAATGCTAATTTAATTTAATTAAAGTGATTGATATCATTGGATAAAATAAGTTGGTATTTTTCTTAAATCAACTTTTGTTCTAGTTTTTTCACTTAAAATATTGTTTTTGTAAACCTTAACGCATAGTAATATGAATTAAAGTGGTAATTACTCCTAAACTAAAAACATTTGATCGGATTTTGATGTTTTTTACATCCATCTGTTTTCAATGCATTTTGAACGTCAATAGTTTCCAGTTACTGAATTTCTTCCTATCACACACGTTGAAAGCAGTCCTAGTAAAGTACTAATAACATTACTCTAGCCTAGTCTGTATCATAAACTGAGTTCCATTGAATACAATAAGTTGAAATGCAAAAAATGTAAAGCTAACAACAATACAACAAACAATTATTCAATTTTTACGTGACAATCCACTGCAATGACACATTTGCAGCTCCATACCCGCTTGTCTAAACCAAACTATTAGAGTAACTCCTAATATTTATTTTTATCGCAGAGTTGGTAACTAGCTTGATATTTGCACAATAAACAAGAACAATATGTCACTAAAGTGTGCAGTGCCACTGTGTTTAAAAAAAAAAAAAAGGAATATCTATAAAGTAAATTCCCCGACTACTGATATGAAAGCTAGGTTTCTTTGGCCAGAAATCCCACAATTCTCAGCCTTGATGCATTGAGAGCTCTTCAAAGCACACACATCATACCAAAGGCGTCTAATGATCACAGCATTTAAATGATGCCTGAAAGAAGTAGATCTGGAGTTTGCCAGCTGGTTATTCTCTACAGACACAGCACAGGAAACGCATGTGGATGTGATGACTTCTCTTCACCTCGCAGGAGGAGGTAAATGCATCCAAAGAGGCAATGAGAGTTTTACATTCAGACTCATGCAGAGCCATCTCATCAGAGACTTCACTGCGACTGAAACTGAAGTGCTGCTGATTCATAACGTCCTGTGTTCCTCCTTCTTCACTAAAACTATTGAATACAACTAAATCTGGTCTAGCATGTCTCCAGGCAAATGTACAAGCGTGTCTCAATTGTTTGTTTACTTTCAGTTCAAGGTTCGAGGTTCAAGGTTCTTTACTTTGTCCTATAAACATAGCTACAGTGTAGTCATGACATGAACATCTTAGATCACAGGCTTCTCCAACAGTGCAACACAATAACACAGATACACAGAAAAAAGTAAAGTTAAAAGTAAAGCTGGGCGTTCAACACCTACACATTTAAACTCATTATAGAATTATCATTAGTACATATTCAGATGGCTAATTTATATGTACTGAAGATGTAAACATAACTTTAAAAAGAGTACTCCAGTGGTCGCCAGTAGGAAGTTGTTGGACTAAAGTTGACTCCATCTATTATACAAGAAACAGGTTTTTAAAAATGAATGCAGCAGTTAGAAATATCCTTACTTCAAAGCTAGTCAAAGCTGCCTCAAAGCTTACTTCAGCTAGTTCCCCTGAGCTCTATGCAGCATTTTAGCATCTTTTTTTTACATATTGTTTTTTGTTTTATTGCTTGAAACTTGTCTCACTGGTTGTTTTCTGCAACTGACAGCTGTTTCCAGCTAAATAGAGTCTAAAGAACCCTCTGAACACCAACCGGCAAGCGCCAAATTAGCAACTGCAGTTAGCTACTAGAGTTAGCCATTAGAGTTAGCAACTAAAGAGCCAAATATTTTGAACTAAAACTTAGCTAAAACCAAACACTTTTTATTGTCACCCTGCAGACTGTTTTGCCTTTCTTGGAAAAGGGCTGTTGGCTGCATTTGTTACTTACTTTCGAACAATGGCTTTCTAGCTAAATGTCTTCCTCACAGTTGAGGAGCCTCGATGGGCACTTTTAGAAACGCGCTTGGGCTAGATCCAAAACGCCATTCTCATATTTAAGATCATTAGTGTGAAAGAAATCGTCCTTCAACCAAAAGGATGTGGCATGGAAGGAAGTCCCCTGTCCTCAAAACCAGTAATTATCTACTCTATAGTCAATTCAATTCTCATATTCTTAAAGCTGTAACTTCAAAGCTATATCGTGCAATCATCTTTGCCTTTGTGCAGCTTTGTTTTTTCCTGTTTAGCAGCAATGTTGTGGCTGCCATTTATAGCACAATGCCCAATGTTCCCTGTGTCCTGCCTGTTTTCTTGTGTGTGCACTCCTGCTGTTTGCTCCTTCGATTCCAGGTCATATAATTAGAATTTCACAGGTTTGTTTTTTGTTAACCCTTTCATGCATGAATTATGAAAACCTCAGTCAGGATTTTTTTACCAAGTGTTATTATTGCTCTTGGGGCATGAAAAACTTTAGTTTTTTCAAATAGATTTGTATATGTCCACTCAGGTGGACAGTATGTGATGATATGATAAATTAAGATGTGCAAACTTAAAATTACATTATAAAAACATAAGTATATTGATTTACGGCCCAAAAAGATATTGCAGATGAAGTATTTTCAAGAATAACCAGAGCCAGGGGCCAATTTGAGGCCCCACGCAGTTATTTAATGAGTGCTAGTGGAGCCTCGCAGCAGCGAAACCGTGCCGCGCCACCCTAATTGCGTCACATAAGCGCATAGGTGCGCCTCAGATGAGGCCCCCCTCCGCAAGGTGTGGCCCCCTCCACAAGGTGAGGCCCCACACAGTCTGCATGATCTGCCTGTAGGGAGGGACGGCCCTGGGAACAACAGCAGCAGTACCAGTATTCATTGTAGTTTAAATATAGCCAGTGATGCATGACGTCCACTGTAGTGGACAGGTGGTTAATCTTGATTTCCTGCAAACATAAAATCAATACTTTGATAATTTATGAATCATATGATTCCTTAGTTGTTACTTGATGTCACCACATGTTTTATAGCTGCAGGGGACGCTTTCCATAAAAGGATTGGCAAGATATAGATGGGAGACTTGGTCCATATGGCTTTCTGTCGTCCATCTTGGTTTAGAGAAATGTATCATGCACTTACACTGACTTTCCACTGAGTGGCAGTCTATAGGATGATGCATTAGGGTCCTATGTAGTGGCTGATGGTGCAACTATGCAAAAAGAAAACAATGCATATACAAGAAAACACCTTTTGAATAGCTGTCCACTGTAGTGACCTCTATGCATGAAAGAGTATTTAAAATACATTCTCCTAGCTTTTCCAAGACATATGTTTGTTGGTGCCAATGTAAAAAACACAACTGGAACACTTACTTTTCATTTTCCTTACTCTTTGGCAAGAAGGGATAACAATCCAAAAGCACTATCCTCTTCCTGTTTTGGTTGTGTAGTTGCATTAATCCAGCCTTCATTTTCCCGGAAAATTGTACCTTTTGAAAGACAGAATTGCATACTGTAGTGAACGAGAGGTTTATAGGGAACCAATCCCCATAAAAAGATTATGCATATGAATGCATAACGTGTAGGCACTGTGACAAGAATGTGGTATCGGAAGTACCACGTTTGACTGGGATTTGGTGAAATTCAGTAAAATGGTTGGTGTGGAGATTAGAAAAGGCAAGCTCAAATTTGTATTGGAATGCTTTGGCTAACGTCTGACAAGAATATCCCTTTTATTAACTTACAACTAGTTTGTCGCAGTCTTAATTTGCTAATCAGACTTAAGGGGCACACATGAGGAAATCTACGTGGTTCCCATCAGAAATGTAGCCCTTGCCTGGAGAGGCTCTAAAATTAATAAGGAACCAATTTGAAAGTTGATGGTGTCATTATTTTACAGCCTTGACATTTTGCAATCAGCATTTTCCTCATAATGGAAAGTTAAAGCAAAAAAAAAAAGGGTCTAATTGCCATGGCTTTTGTTGCCTTCCATGTAATGTCTGTAATAATTGTTATTTTATGCTCTCCCTCCCCTGTTTGCTATTTTCCCAGGCTGTCACGGCTAATGAAAATTCCCTTTAATTGACTTGCTGTTTTCTCTCTCTCACTCTTTGGCAGTCCTTGGTTTCACATTGCATAAGATGAGCAAACACACACTCTGTTTCAGAAACACTCTGAGCAAGTGAAATCAAATGTACTTTACACACACATAAAGAAAACATTGCTAAACACACACTTATCAATGCCAGATTTAAAAGAAAGGTTTGTTACATGGCCAAAAAAAGTGTCTGTTTACTCTGAGACCAACCATGTTAGTGTGTAAGGGTGTGTGTGTATAATGTGTGTGTGTGTGCATGTGTGCGTGTGTATGTGTGTGTGTGTGTGTGTGTGTGTGTGTGTGTGTGTGTGTGTGTGTATGTGTATGTGTGTATGTGTGTGTGTATAATGTGTGTGTGTGTGTGTGTGTGTGTGTGTGTGTGTGTGTGTGTGTGTGTGTGTGTTTGTGTGTGTGTGTGTGTGTATATTTTTTACATGTTAAACTTTAAACAAAATCTCACAATACGGCTGGCATTTGGAGGTATAGTAAAAGAAAACATGGTACATTTAACACTAATTTATTGTATTTACACCCTTTTTTATACAGTATTTTCATGTTTTTAATTAAAAAACAAGGTCTTGTCTGCAATCCAAGCCTCAGACGTAATATACTGAATATGAGACAGAGGGAAGAATACAAATGTGTGTGTGTGTGTGTGTGTGTGTGTGTGTGTGTGTGTGTGTGTGTGTGTGTGTGTGTGTGTGTGTGTGTGTGTGTGTGTGTGTGTGTCCGCGCGTGTGTGTGTGTGGGGGGGGGGAGCTTTAGTTCAGCCATAATATTCTGCTTCACTGACAGTTAGATTAAATGCTCTGTGCTTTTTCCATACCATGTAAAAAAAGAGAATTACATATAATGGACATAATGCTCAGAAACAAAGTGCGAAACCAGCTGATATTGCTGAACATGCTGTTATCCAACAGAAATGACATGCATTGGATGAAAAAGAGAAGAGCTACTCTAAGAATGAAGGGCTTTTCTATGTGAATATTTTCCAATGATTAAAGCAGCTTTAAGTACAATTTGGAGCCACTTGTGCTTCATTTCAGCAACAAGGCAATTCAAAGTGCTTTGAATAAAACATTGAAAACATCGAGACAAAGTGAAAAGAAACACACCTCTGAAGATTTTCAAATACAAAAACAATCACCAAAAAGCCAAAAATATATGAAATTGAAAACAACTCAAATAGAATAAGACAGGTAAATGAAAAACTTACAGTGCAATGTAAGACATTATTTATTATTTCAGTTAATTAAAGGCATGTGAAAAAATAGAAAAGTCAGCAGCCTTGATTAAAAAATCCCTAGGACCTGCAGTTTTTCATAAAAACAAGAAGAATAATGACGATAACATTGTAGTTTCTATACCAATTTCAGGCTTACAAAATACTCTTTTGTGTCAGTACAAATGTCAGTAAGGGATTAACTTTAAAAACCTCCTGCTGTTAATACGCACTGACATGCCAGAAGCAGATAATCTGTCTGCTGCTGTGAGCGGCGTGTCTGTGGACCGAGTTTTACTGACTGTCTGCCAGAATGATCCCCCGCTGCCCTGTACGAACCACAGGAACTAATTTGGACTCACAGGATTACATAAAACATGCTCTACAGATTAGGTAATTTAAACATACTATTAAACTAACTAATAGAGGTGTACAGGGAAGGAGAAAGACCCTCATTGCTTTTCTAGAAAAATATGTATTAATGTACATATATGTGTGTACAGTATGCATGTGTATATGTGTGCGTATCTATGTATGTATGTGTGTGTGTACATATGTGTGTGTTTGTGTGTGTGTGTTATATATATATACACACACACACACACACACACACACACACACACACATACACATTGTATACAATACATATATATATGTATGTATTGATATCAATGTCCATGTATTTGTATAGTAACATACCATTGTGGCAGTAACCATTTAAAACATTGTAACACCTATAATTACAATAATAGCAGTAACTTTCCTTACTATATACACACTGGATCGTTCATGTATAGTTACCAGCATAACATACAAAATAAAAGGCAAATATAAGGCAGACATCTTGTAATGTTCTAATAGCAGTTAAGTGATATACCACCCTGCAGAAAACATGACTTTTAGCTTGTCGTTTGTGACAGAAAACCCCCCCAGAGATTATCTCTTTGGACGGAGCAGAATTCTCTCCATGTATTTATTTTCCTGAATGGTCTGGAAGCTTCCCTCCACACACTGCAGCGAGTTGTAATCTCTGCAACATCTGGGCCACTGTTCCACATCAGCCAGCTGGGGGGAAATCAGATCCGACCAGATGAGCTCCAGGGCTTACACACACACACACACACACACACACACACACACACACACACACACACACACACACACACACACACACACACACACACACACACACACACACACACACACACACACACACACACACACACACACACACACACACACACACACACACACAAGCATGGTAAATGCAGGATAAGGTGACAAGTTGTAAATGTTGGGTTAAAAAAAGAAAGAGTAAGGCCAACCAGTGGCGGTTCTAGACCAATTTGACTGGGGGGGCCACTGGGGGGCCAGTTATTTTCTGAGGGGGCCACTAATAAATGCACGACGAAAAAGAGAACTAGACCGTATGAAGTAATTGCGCATAAGAAAACAATGCAATACAGTTATTGGTATTTGTTTCAGAACACTTATTTATTTCAGATATATCTTATAGTTATTACTGTTAGCTTCAGCTTAAGTTATAGTATAATTTTTGCACTAACACCATATCGTATTTATATAAAAATAAAGGCAATGAACAGTTACATCTCTGCTTTACATCTACAATTACACGGATACAATAGTTTAACTCACCTTCAATTATCGTGTTAGTCTCTCGAAACGTAGGTTTCAATCAGTCTTTCTTGGATGCAACAGCCTGATGATCCGAGATGAAAAGTGTTTGTTTTTCGCGCGCTTCAGACGGACAGTGAAAGTGAGTGCACCGCTCTAATGGGTCCGACTAGAATGACGAATAACGTTAGTTCCGCCTATTCCGTCATTCAATAAATTGTTTAATAAATCATACATTTTTCATTTTTTTCACTTTTCATTTTTCTTTTCCCCCTGGCCCACCCTAGAACCGCCTCTGAGGCCAGCTGAATATTGTGTCAGAGAAAGGCATGTACATTTACTTAAGTACTTTAAAGGGGCCCTATTACGCTAATTTTGTAAGGTTCATAATAGTATTTAGTGTCTCTACTGCAGTGTTAATTTTGGCAGCTGTTTTTGATTTAGTCTTAGTCTTTAGACGAAAATGGTTATTAGTTTTAGTCACATTTTAGTCATTCCTATCCTTCATAGTTTTAGTCTAGTTTTAGTCGACGAAAACTCAAAACGTTTTAGTCTACTTTTAGTCGATGAAAAATTAAATTTTAGTCAACTTTTAGTCAAAATGTTTTCTCTCTTTAAACCAATTCAGTGAGGCAAATACAGGTAGGTCGGATTGGAATCAATGTGACAGTATCAAGTGTTGAAATTCGTAAAGCAACATTTCACTCTCTTAACACTTTACTTGTGTAATATCTAGGGATGGGTATCGTTAAGGTTTTCTACGGTACTACTAGTCTTATCGATACTGCTTATCGATCCAGTACTTTAACATATTCTTGTATTTACTTTTTGTTATTTTTTAAAGGGAAAAACTAACAAATTGTTAACCGAATTAATTGCTTTATTTAAATGTGAAATAAATGAAATATATATAATTATGTTAAAATATTGTACTGTACTTGAGCACAATGTTGAGGTACTTGTACTTTACTGGAGTATTTCAATGTGTTGCTACTGTGTTTATACTCCACAACATGTATTTAATACCTTTAGTTACTTTGCAGATGTGGATGCATGATGCGAAATCTAATCAAGTGTTAAATCAGACTTTAGTTCCACCTTGAGTAAATTCACAAGCTACCCTGCAGTATACAAAGTCATTCAAACTTGAAGGTCTCCAGCATGTGTCCCACTCCCTTCTGAACGCTCCGTCCCCGGCAGATCTCTGTGTGCCGCTCATAGACTGGTGCCGCTGCAGCATGTCTGTTAGGCCCCGCCCCCCACACACAGAGAGACACAGGAGGGAGATCGCTCTTCTGGAGTGAAGAGAGCGGAAATAATGATATTGCAAGTTAGAAACGTAAGATGCATTTTGACAGACAAGACAGACAATTGGGGGAAAATACCCTGCATTTTGAATGTCCGTTAGTCCACCATTAACACCTTAGTCCCGTCTCGTCTCGTCAACGAAAACTAAATATACATTTCGTCAACGTTTTCGTTATCAAGAATCTATTTTTAGCTCGTCATCGTCTCGTCTTAGTCATGTAAAAAAGGACGTTGACGAACATTTTTCGTCATAGTTTTCGTTGACGAAATTAACACTGCTCTACTGTGACATGTTAACATGCTTCAATGTTCAAAAAGGTTTTTATTTTTCTCATATTGCCTGTGCTTCAGCACCTCTTTCACCCTCTGTCTGAAACCAGAGCCAATAGAAGCGTGAGTGTTACATGGTGATGTCATTATTTTACAGAAGTAAAGGAGTCCCAAAAGTTTCAGGCGGGGGGGGCAAGGGTGTGGGAGCCTTTGCTGTCCATTTACATGCACTAAAACCTTTGTTTAACCTTTTGCTTTGCGTAGGATACTTTCACAAGATTTTGAATGCAGGATTTTAATATATATGCAAATTAGTACAAGAAAAGAGCGCATCAACTTGAATTAAAGAAAAATCAAGACTTCATTCACTTTTTTTCATTTTAATATATCTCTATCATATACATACAGTACAATATGCTCAAGACAGAATTTATGGCACATCCATTTTTGTTGTACATTTTGCAGTCGCTGGTATTGCTGTGAGGCTACAGTAAAGTGACCATTTGAGTCTGTTAGTTCAGTAGTTAACGCAGGTGGGTCAGAGTAATGTTGCTACAGTAAAAACACATGCACTGTCAAGTTATATATTCCACTAGGGGTCACACATCCAGTAACACAGACCGATACTTGGAGGGGCGGTGTTGTTTTGTTATAATAAAACCCCTCGTTGTTGTTTTTGTCTTGGAATATGCTACAACAGTGGCTACCGTGATCCTGGAACGCTACGGGATATACAAGGTTTCCTATCCAGAAGTCATCTGAATTTAAAGAGCTGCCATTACCTATATCCTAATTTATTTTAAATTGTATTTTCAAATACATTTCTATCTCCGGGTTTAATGGAAACCTTGAATAACCAGTAGCCGTGATGATTAATGGTGTATAAAGGATCTAGTATTCAGGTTTCTACTGAAATACAACGTTACCGTCAATACTACAGGTACAGAGTACTGCTATTCACATATGTACAAACTCTGACGTGTTACTGCAGAGACTTGACAGGTGGGTGCGCCTTTTCCTTTCTTCCGATTCTGTGGAGCAAGTACGAGATAGAAAAATAAAACAGTGATAGACTACAAAATACTGTGTGCCACCATCTTAAGTGCTGCTATCCATTTTCTCTGTTCTCATTTCAATTAAAAACAGAATTTCAGTCAGAATAAAAAAAAGTGATAAAATGATTGTCTCAAAAAATCATTAAAAACAATTATGATATTTAAAAACAAAACAGCATAAAGTACAACTAAATACACCATGTAACATGATACTAAAACTCCTCATCTTTCCCTTTGATCAGCTTATCAGAGAGTGATATAGTGTGGATGTGTACATACAGTATATACAAGTGTAAGAGCAGGGATGTGAGCACCTCCAGTATCTATTTCCAGAACGTAATGTCTCTTATTTAAACACACCAGCAGGTTAAAATGTCCCTTTAGTGTCCCGTATAATCTCCTGAAAGTGCTTCACATGCTCTGCAAACCTCTGAGTCTCCGAATGTGCAAAGTAGGCATTTCTCCCAGTTATCCACCGTTAGTGTTAAATAATAGTAAACAACATGAAACGCAACGTGAACTCATGAGCCAGTAGTGACATGTATGAATCAAATGATGAGTTCGTCTATTTGCCAACTCCTAGGGTCCTATTGTGAACCCGGAAATGTCGAGTACCCCAAAGTTTGATATTAGAAATGTTAAGTACGGGTCCCCAGCACATAGAAACTGCCGGATTTGCCAATTGCACAATTAGTATAAATTGCGTTAATTAGCATTATAGCTTAAGTTGACAAAAGTTTAAAAAATGGCTTGTCCGATTTGGACAATTTTGGAGTGGTTTCGGGGGTTATTGAGGATTCTGAGTCAATTTCTGACACGTTCAGGATACAAAATTGAAGGTTTAACCAGATTGTTGCCATATTTGTACCCCTGATGGAGTGTTTTGATACATTTTGGGTCGGTTTTGAAGTCTTAGGGGATCATCTGTATTGGAGAGATTGCTTATCTATTTAAAGAAAATAAAAAAATTGTCCACAGTAGAGGTAATCATTTTCCTCTTGTGCTCTCTATATCCAATGGTCGCAAACCTATTCTTAGTCAAAATCAGCCCACAGAAATTAAAAAATATGGCGACCTATGCTAATTGTGCAAATTGCCCAACATATGCAAGTAAGCATGTGCTGGGGACCCGTACTTGACATTTCTAACATAAATCTTTGCGGTACTAAACATTTCCAGATTCACAGTGCTGGCAACTAGACTAAGTGTGGAGGTGCAGCAGATCTAGATGACCTGGCAGCAGCTGTGGGGGGTGGGGGTGCACAGCAGACCCTCCTTGGGGCCCCGGTGGATGTTGACGGACAGAGTCTTGTCGCTCAGAGGCCTCTGCAGCACGCGGTTCTTCATGTTCCTGTGGTTCTCCCTGGCCAGGTCCAGCTCCCCCAGCCTCAGAGTGCCCGAGTGGGGGCCGTCCAGCAGAGGGTCCCCCAGCGGGTCCCCCAGCGCGGGCTGCTGGTGGTACAGGTTCCCCCTGGGGGAGGGGCCGCCCAGGAGCGAGACTTTATCAAGGCTGCCGGTGGAGCCGCCCATGCACATCCTCCACATTGGGCGGTCCTGTGTGTCCCCAGCAACAACAACACCCCCGCCTTCCCCGCCCCCCCCTCCTCCCCCCGTCAGGTTGTGGAACTGAGAGCTCAGACACAGGCTCATCAGCTTCAAGCTCTCCACCAGACCGCTGGCTGCTTTGGCCTTGCCTTGACCCGACAGGGACCCAGGACTGGCGCAGTTTGAGGGACTGGACTCCCGGTTCTCCCCCCCCTCTTTGCTCTCCTCTCTCCCGCCCCCGTCTCCATCTACACACGTCGTATCCAGTTTATGGTGACTCTCTGTCTCGTCGTCACTAGTCTCTGCGCTGGGGGTGAAAACAGCGACCGGTGCTCTTAGTGTTACCGTTTTCGGCGATGATATGAGCGTGGTCGGGGACGGTGGTCTAGGGTTCAGATTGAGGCTGAGGCTGGGTTTGGGTGGGCCGAATCCATGCAGCTCCCTCCTCTCCTGCTGCTCTTCCTCCTCCTCATGGATCTGGTTGAGAACAGGGGCGCTCATTCGGGATGTCAGCCGATTACCAGAAGAAGACGAGGGAGCTTTAGCACGAAGAACCACCTGAGCAGGTAGGGAAGAAGGTTTGTCGTCCTCTTCCTCGTCCTCCTCCACGCTGAAAAGACTGGGACTGCGAGTTTTTCCAGGACCCACTAAGGTCAGAGAGCCCAGCCTGAGGGGGTTGATGTGGGGATTCACCGGAGGCCTGGGCCCCCTCTCCTGGGTCTGGCCGAATGCTGGCCGCTGGCCGAGGTCCAGCAGGGCTGTTTTGGGCCGGGGGCCTCTGTGGAGGCTCTCAGCGCTGCGGGCAGGGGACTGTGGCCCCCCGGGGAGAGAGATAGTTGGACCCCCCAAGCCATCGCTGACATCCTGGTGAACATCCACTCTGGTTGGCCAGGACTGCCTGTGATAGGTTGAACACACAGAAAACAAGGTTTAGTAAGTTAAACTGAAAAACATGTTGATATATTTGAGTCGTTAATAAAAGGTTAACAGAAAAACACCAAGGAATATTTTGGAAATGATGTGTACATTTTCTAGAGTTCTAGATTAATTCCTTAGCTATCTGGTTAGCTTTAATCCTGCAGCCACTTTGTTTCTATGAATAACAATAACAAGATGTCTAGCTTATAACCCTAAAGAGATAACAAAATTCTTCTTCAACCTTATTAATAAGGACACTAGGAGCTGTTTCTCCTTTTATTTCAAGATATCTTTTGGTAGTACATGCCGGGCAATATTGCTGATCTGCAAATTCTCATCTATTCTCAGTCCGTTCTCTATTCTCTGCTGAATGAAAAAGGCTTTGTCTGTCCATCTGCTGTCAAACTGAGAGTACACAAACAATGCAGAGGCAGCACCCTGTCCATCTGAAGATGTGTGTGTGTGTGCGTGTGCGTGTGCGTGTGCGTGTGCGTGTGTGTGTGTGTGTGTGTGTGTGTGTGTGTGTGTGTGTGTGTGTGTGTGTGTGTGTGTGTGTGTGTGTGTGTGTGTGCGCGCGCGTGCGTGCGTGTGTGTGTGTGTGTACCTGAACTGGGCCTTGCTGGGGCTGGGGGAGCGTGTCTGGTTATGCTGCTCCTTCTCCTGCTTGTCCCTCAGCATCTTCTCAGCCAGCAGGAAGTAGGTGGCTGTGATGTGGTTGTACTGATTCGACTCCAGAGCCCTGAGAAGGAAAGGAGATGGAGAGGGGAAATCAATTTGAAAAAAAACACACCGAGACACACAACATGACCTCTGATCAGCACATAAAACCCTGAATAAAAGGAGTGACGGGGGGAGAGATTCAAATAGACATGGCAACATCTCAGTAGTGACAGCTGCTTGTTAATGGCAATTATAACTGTCAAAGCACTCAGTAATCTCTGTGCACCGTGGCGAGTGTTTGAGATAACACAGGAGAGAATAGCTGCATGATCATTTGTGAGCAGTGTACAAAGTTATAGTAATCTGATTACATTTGTGTATAACGCAGTAATGTAATGCGTTACTGTTGGATCAGCAGTTATTACATGACAGTTACTGAGCATGAAATGATGTTGTTACTTTAAGGTCTTCGACTGTCTCTCTATCTCTCTGTCTAAAGCCAGTTGAGTAGCACTTGAAATGTTTTAGCTCTATGAAACCTGATGTACTTATATGATTCTGTTTTCTTCTGTTTGTATCTTGTTGGTCGAATGCACTTAGTCGCTTTGGATAAAAGCGTCAGCTAAATGCAAAGTAATAATGCATAATGGGAGGACTTGGACATAACGCAATGGAAACTGAGCTCAAAAAAACATGGCGGATGTTCAAATGAAGAGCAGAAAACAGAGGGCAGAATTGTCCTTATTAGATTAAGGATTTGTGTCGATCTTAAATTAGGTTGAACTTTATGTTGCTCTCAGGTGATGTTACAGAGTAATCCAAAATGAATGAAACGAATAGTGTAACTAATTACTTTCTAAGGAAGGCATTTTTTATGAGTGTGTGTGAGATAGAGACATACTCGGTGATGGTGTCTCTGTCTGCGATGGCCCCCAGCACCATGCGCTGGATGATGGAGCCGTGCTCCTCCTCCGACAGGCTGCGGTGGGACACCAGAGGCGTGGAGAGCTTGGTGGCCGGGGAGGGGTCGACTCCTTGAAGCCATTCGTGGGCCCCGATCTCCTCTAGGGTCGCTCTCTTTGTGGGTTCCCTCTGCAGCATACGGGCTATAAGGCTGGAGGAGACACAGAGGGGGAACGTTATTATGCAATCAAAATGTCTCGTCAATGAAATGTGTTTAAATACGTACTCATATCACTAAATCTGGCACATTTACATGAGGGACTTGAGTGCTCATGTTATTAAAGCGAAATGTCCGTGAAATTATCATTTTATATGGGAACATTATGTCCATTATTTGCCATTTGCACAGTAAAAAAAGAGTATATTTATTGAAGGATGTATGCAAATCATACAACTACAAAGGCTGCACATTTTATATAAATGATATCAAAAATGTGGACTAGTGCAATATCCAAAATCACAGTTAGTGCAATATATGGCATACATTTCACACAAGAGGGCCGTAGTAGAAGATTGAGAAGGTGTTATGGATGATTTACTTAAGCCACTTTCTGTCTATGTTCGAGAACAATTGTAAACTAAAATGTCAAATTATAGTGTTAATAACAACAAAAACGTGAATAAAAACAATGGAAATGAAAAATGATGGTGATGAAATTATGAAATAAGGTTTTATAGGGGATGCTCATTTTGAAGTTTGTTCTTGTATTTTGGGTTTCACATGTACTTGTTTCCATGGTTTAATGTTTAAAAAACATGTTGTTTTTATCATACTGTCTGTGTGGACGGCATACCATACCTCTCTGCTCTGCTTCCTGCCTCTTCATAATTAACTGTCCAAAGGCTAAATGCTGTAAAAAATCTGATAATAGATTTGCAGTGCCTTCTGCCTCCAAGAAGAGGGATGATGCCCTTTTTTCAATAATGTAATTTTGGTTTAAGTGATCAAATTGCTCTGCTGGCGTGACAAATGGTCAAATGCAGAGATATTTCACAGTGTCAGTAGGAGTCGACCTCTGCGGCTGATATCCAAGAGCCATGTTATCGGTGTTTGTCTTTAAACCCATCAGTCAAACTCTAACCTGGCAGAATCCAGGTTAATCCTGTAAACAAGCTTTCTACGTTTACTGTGTGATTTTGCAGAGCTAACCTTTCTGTCTAAATCTCTCTCACAAAACAGGAAGATGTGCTACTTCCTATGTTGTTTCCAGACCAACCAAACAACAAAGGAATCGTGATGTGTGCCAATATTTCAAGTCATGTCCGAAAACATTGTGAGTGTTCTCGAAGCTACAGCCATTCAAAATGTGTTCTATTTTGCCCTTCTCTGCTTTGACGCATCGCTAAACCCTCGCAATGTTAAAAATAGAGGGCCGATTTTAAAGGGTGCATTAGATACACTTAACGCAGCGCTGCATCTCTGCTGGAGCAGCTGACTGCAGCAGAGAGGGAGAAGCAGGACGAGGAAGAGAACAGAGGTCTCTCTTTCTCTTCACACATCTATAAACATGAAAAATGCAGCACCTGCAGAGTACTCGGTGCATCTGTGTGCACGTGCGTGGTACTCACTCTTTGCATGCATGGGAGATGTGTGGAGGCACGGTGTATTTGCAGTCCATGATCATGGTGAGCGTCTCGCTGTCGTTAGTCTCCTGGAAGGGGGGCTGACCGCAGACCAGCATGAACAGGATCACCCCCAGACTCCAGATATCTGCAAGGACACGCAGGGAATAATGTATGATCACACCAAAGAGAGTTGTGCACACAGTATTACAACTAAGTGTGGATTTGAAGCAGTGGTGTAAAGTAACTAAGTAGATTTACTCAAGTACTGTACCTAAGTAAAATGTTGAGGGACTTGTACTTTCCTTGAGTATTTCCATTTTATGCTACTTTGTACTTCTACACCACCACAATGGTGTAATTTAACTCCACTACATGTATGTAATACCTTTAGTTACTTTACAGATCTGGAGTAATGAGGTGAAATATAATCAAGTGTTAAATCAGACTTTAGTTCCACCTGGAGTAAATCCACAAGCTACCCTGCAGTATACAAAGTCCTTCAAACTAGCTGCACCTTTACCAGCTTTGAGAACACTTTCATGTTTTGATGCTAATGCATTTGTACTTTTACTTGAGTAACATTTTGAATATAGCACTTTTACTTGTAACACAGTATTCCTACACTCTGCACTTCTACTTTTACTCAAGTACAGGATCGGAGTACTTCTACCAAATTGGATTTTAAGGAAGATGGACTTGGAAACAAACAAAAAATAAGGAAGACAGACCTGAAGCGTGTTCTGCTTACTGACCTAGATAAATAATCTAGACAGATACATTAAATGAAGCGTGAATAGTATTCGATCAGAGACATTTCTATAAATATGTCGTGGCTTTGGACACATCTGTCTAACCATGGGTGAGTCTCATCCACACACAAACACACACACACACACACACACACACACACACACACACACACACACACACACACACACACACACACACACACACACACACACACACACACACACACACACACACACACACACACACACACACACACACACACACACACACACACACACACACACACACACACACGCGTTAAATTGTTCATCCCCTTCATGTAAATGCTCATTTCATGCAGCAGTTCTCTTGGTCTAATGATCCGTTTTTAAAGCAAAACCTTTTCGCTCCGGTGCGTTCGCTGGCTCTCTGGACAGCGCGATGGTCCACTGACACACATTCTGCAGTCACACCGACTCAGGCAGAGAGACCGTGACAAACAGCCTGCAGTCTGTTGAGCCCCGAGGATTACTTTTATTCTTTAATATTACAATGCCGTACTGAAGTTGTTTTGTTAGAATAAGCTCCCCTGTATCAAAGTAACAAGAACCCGGTGTTTGTCATTATGTTGAAAACCAATGTTCAGTTCTATATATAATAGTTCTAAAGAAAATAATTTATATATTTATGATAATATAATCTACCTGGCTTTTGTTATGATCCTTTTCAAATGTATCTCTAGCCATCATCTGTTATATTATTTAAATGTATTTGCTTAAGATTTTAGGATGATGTACTTGGATTCACAAGGAAATGAAAAAAACTGGGTTGAAGATTTTGAGTTTTACGTGTGCTATCAAGCAGGATTAAGGGTTAATAAACGAGAAGATAAAGCCTTCATTCTTCTTTTTGCTATGCAGGTAATTTACAATCTCTTCATCATTTTACAGGTTGTGTTTATTTATTTTTTAAACCACTTTGGGGCAGCACAAAAAGCTCCAAACGTAACATCGGGGTCGTCTTCCTGTTCAGCTAGTTGCTAATTATGTTAGTCTGAGGAGGAAGTGTGTGGATGAATTATCAGGTTTTTTTTTACAACCAGCTGATAGGCTAAGGGGCGGGACATCTCTAAGGTGTCGACCAATCACCAGTTTTAGTGCTAATCTTTGAATGTGCCTATTGCTGAAGCTACTTTGCACTACACTTTGCTCAGATCACTATTTGATCAAACCAACGGTGTGACTTTTCTCTTAAAGATTTCCTGCTGATTAAGCTTTTCTCTGCATTGCTGCTAAGGCCGAATGTCCGTTCTTCCTCTGAATATTAATACCAACAAAATACTTTTTCTCTGAAGACACAACAACAGAACCTTGAGCAGACCCTTTGCTCATGTCACCTGCATCAGTTTGATATTTTAAAGACTTATTCTGCAGAAGAAATGTGGGTAAACTAAGCGGGTTTATCCTCCCTGACATCGATGATACGTCTTCACATCACTGCAGTTTGTCACGTTACGCCTGAGATTCCCATCAGGTGGACTAACTGTGCCAGTTGACTGTAAGCGGGGAGTATTTCTTGCTCCGAGGCTGATGGAGGGAGTCAACGCTGCTGCGGTCGCCACCACCATCTTACCCCTAGCCAAGGTATCCTAGCAACCGTCACCCTGCTCCATCATTACTTGCGTCAGCAGTGGTCCAACGAACTTCCTTCCCAGATAACTTTATTTATAAACCAGATGGCCGACACATCTCTGGATAACACCTTTTTGCGTCACTGGCCATTTGCATCACTCGAGGAAACGACGCCGTCTACTTATTGGCGACAGCTCGGAGTGTAAACATCCCATAATACTGCCCGCGTTGCATTTGGACACCAGTTTCCTTCCTGAGATAACCAAGAAGCACTTCCTTGTGTTGGGACACGGTTCACCCCGAGGTGGAGTTAAGCATCCTGTCCTGCTGATCATTATGCAACATCTTCTTCTACAAAATCTTTCCTAATTGTGAATGATTGTTATGCACAGATATGCTCTAAATTATGCATAGGCCCAGGATATGTACTTTGAAATTGCTATTAGGAAAGTGTTTTTTTATTTCGAAGTGCAGCTGGTGCTTCTTGGAGATTAAGCAAATATCTATATTTAACTTTCCATTAAGTGGAGACAAAAGGAGAGAGCCCTCCCGTTGCATAACATCAGAAAGAGGCATCTTTTCCCAGCACTTATGAGTCCATTATCTGCTCCCAGAAGAGACACCCGGCTGCATTGTGACAAACCTGTGATTTCCTTCAAATGTTATGCATAACAATAAAGTTCACCTGCTTTTGTTGACTTATTTCTCCCACCTTGAGAGCTAAGATGATATTATCTTTTTAATTATTATTTTGACATTTTAGAGCCCAAACAAGTCATGGGAAAGAAAACAAATCATTGATTGATATAAACAAATGATAATAAGGGTCGTTATGTCCAGCCATGCTGATAATGAAGCATGTAACAGAAGGATTGTGTGCTGTTAAAAGCACTTGACAAGCGCCTTTTTTGTCAGCTCTTTTAGCAGTTTGCTAGCGCTAATTGGCTCCTTCTGTGGGACTGACGGCTGGTGCTAACGTTTAATCCTCTCTATTTTGGATCACTTTTCATCTCAAATTATTTTCAGCACTTCCTCAAAAGGGCCACAACTCATCGGCTTGTGAGCGGGCCGGGCGGGGACAGCCTCTTTATCTCTGCAACAAACGGGGCCGGCGGCCACATGGCTCGCCTCCAGCACAACTCAGCACCCTGCGACTGTCAGCAGGTACTTAGGCAGCGATGTAATCCCAGGCCGGGTTGCCTCAAAGCCCCCAAAGTCAGGACTTCTGGCCTCCGTTCAGCCTGTTCCATTTAAACCTGCACCGCTGATAGAATCGCATAATATTACATCCTGGCTGGGTGGGTAATCCCCGCAATCAAAACATCATCATCTCAGCTGAATGAACAAAAGGCAGTATGAACACACACACACACACGCACACAGACCACATGTCCACATCTGATTTATCATCTGGGTCAAGTGCTCAGACAACCTATTACAGAACAGCTGACCGCACATATCCAGCTACTCACATCCAAAAACACTGCTGGTGGAAGAAGTACTCAGAGTTTTTACTTAAGTAAAAGTAGCTATACTTCATTGTAAAAATCCTGCACTCAAAATTGTGAAAGTACAAATGTATTGGCATCAAAATATACTTCTAGCATCAAATATAAAATAACTATTTTTACATATTATTATTAATGCATTAATGTTGTTGTTGCACTTGGCATAGGTGGCGATTATATCAATGATTTGACATACTGCTGGGTAGCTTAACCTATAATAATACATAATAACTTGCTATTTATATTCTCTTTTATAAATCCATGCCTGCCAAGCAGCTATTAACTACATTTTTTAAATAAATGTAGTGGAGTAAAAACTAAAAATATACTTCCAAAATGCAATAAAGTATAAAGTAGCATAATGTGAAAATACTCAAATGAAGTACAAGTACCTCAAAATTGTACTTAAGTACAATACTTGAGTAAATGTACATAGTTACATTCCGCCACTGAAACACACACACTACTAAAATAACTATTACTACTGCACTTCCAATATTTGGGAGCAGCAAATCTGCAGACAGAAGAAAATGTCCACTGCGAATCCATTCAGTCAGAAAAAATAGAAAGTGTTTGTGAAGCAGTGGCTTCTGGGTAGACACACAGAGGTAATTCTGATGCATTTTCTCACTCGTTTCCTGTAGTTTCTCTCCCTGTCTTTCTGAAGCTTTTTCCTCCCCCGAATCTTCACGCCTGTTTCATTTCTTTTCCATTACATTTTGATTGAATATCTAAGCTGTGGCTCAGTGTGGATTGGTACCACTATCGATGGGAGAGACAGAGGGCTGCTGGCGAGGCTGCTTCAGAGTGCTGAGGAAACCAATTTCTCCCTTATCTGATTTCAGATTTTGTTATTCACAGAAAAGCCATGACTCTCAATGAAGGTAAACCACAGACACAAAATAAACTGCAGGTGTAGGGCGGTAGTTCTGTGGGTTCAATTATCGTCTTATGTCAAAGCTGCATGGCAGACTAACACAATCTGAACTTTGAGCAGCTCTCCTCCCTCTGATAAAGCTTCAATGCTGTCTGCACGGTCCATCCAAAGTCCTGCAGGCTGTTCAGTACGGTCAAAGTGTATTCAGAGCTATGAGTAGATTGTACCTACAGAGCGAGTGTGTGAATGTGAAAGCATCAGTTCACCAGGATATGAACTACAGGACAGCATGCACCATGTCCTGCTGCTGGGAACACACACACACACACACACACACACACACACACACACACACACACACACACACACACACACACACACACACACACACACACACACACACACACACACACACACACACACACACACACACACACACACACACACACACACACACACACACACACACACACACACACACACACACACACACACCAGACTTTTACAATAAAAGCTATATTACATTACATGGTGCAATCAACCATGAGAATACAAAATCAGAACAGCAAGAATCCTGCAAGTACATTAGCTTCAAATAAGCCACACCATGTTAATGAACCTTTTTACAGACAAAAGGTTTGGTCAGAACAGGTGGGTTTTGTATACCATGGTAGAAAATGTGTAGACTTTCTGCAGTCCTGATTTCAATGGGAAGTTCAGTCCACCATTTTGGAGGTCAGTAGGTCAGCTCTTTTGACTTACCCACAGCAGGAGCGTCGTACTCGTCCCCCAGCAGTATCTCAGGCGCAGAGTAGGCCAGCGAGCCGCAGGAGGTGTTGAGCGTCTTCCCGGGCTGAAACCTGTTGCTGAAGCCGAAGTCGGTGAGCTTGACGACGCCCAGCTTCTCGAAGAACACCACGTTCTCCGGCTTCAGGTCCCTGTGCACCACGTGCAGCCGGTGACAGTAGGAGATGGCGTGGACAATTTGGGCGAAGTAACACTTAGCCACCTTGGAGAGGAAAGACATGAACGGTAGTTAATTAAAGTAATGTATCTTGTTAATAACAAGACGGACAACCCTTGAGGTTATTTAGATTCTCTAATCCATCTTAATTACATTATAAGCTTGTGAGATAAATATCAAGAGATACTGGAAATACTGCTAAACAACAATGACCTTTAGCAATGCAAGTAGACACCTTAAGGCGGTATTTAAACATTTCAAGAAGTACGCATACTTGCTTTATGTCTGAGATATGAACAGTTTGAAACCAGGTTAGCACCAACCCCACAACCACCCTTCTTTTTTCATGTTTTACTCTAAGCTATGCTAGCTCTTCTGCCTTTGACTCCGTAATTAACAGACCAATATACCTCTGTGCAAGAAGGCAAATAAGCATACTTCCTTAAATGTTTACTTCCTTTGAATTAAAAAACAGGACACCATTTCTCATTTCTCAACAGATTCTCTGGGGAAAACATTGACAAACATCTTACAAAACATGACAACCTTTGTTTCAACATATTTTATTACAAAACTGACTTTAACTTACTCATTGGCTCTCACCATGTACCAGTGAGCGTGCATACAAACTTAAAGGGACCCTTTTATGCTTTTTGCATTTTCCCTTTTCTATAGTGTGTTATATAGGTTTTGTAAATGGTCGGCAAAGGCTAAAATCCCAGAGTTTCTCTCCCACACACTCCACCTGGAGGGCAGGACATCTCTAAGAGGTTGACCAATCACAACAGAGCCTGCCAGCTAACAAATCAGAGCAGACTGGGCTCTGGTTTTAGACAGAGGGTGAAAAGAGGTGCTGCAGCACAGGCAGTATGAGAAAGATAAAGAGCTTTTTGAACATTACAGCATGGAGACATGTCACAATAGAGACACTACCTACAAATATGAACCTGAAAATGAGCATGATAGGGCCCCTTTAATGAAAAGCTACTGTTAACCATGCAGTTTGAGAGCTTCTCAGCCCTTTTCCCTGCTTAACTTGCAATGTCGCAGCTTTGAATGTCACACACTTGCCTCCTGGTGTCGGGAATTGATTCCCTTTAAAGAATCGGTATGCGCGATGCATTGGTGATTTCCTAACTACCTTTGAAGTGTCCTTCCCTGCATTCCAACAAAGTAGTCTTAACTTAAATAAAAAAATACATTTAAATTCGGTTCCAAAGATATGTTTTACTTCAGTGATTCTCATCCATTCAAAGGAGAATGAATATGATCCATTATATATCTACTTTCTCTTGCTTTATGGTAGCACAGAGGGCCCTTCTGCAGGTAGGGTTAACCTTCCTCAGCCAGCAGAAAGCCTTAAGTCCTAAATCCCACTCACCTCCTCAGTGAGGCCTCCTTCGTGCTTCATGATGCAGTCGTACATGTCTCCTCCGTCTCCCAGCTCCAGGATGAGGTAAAGCTTGGTTGCCGTGTCGATGACCTCGTAGAGGCGCACCACGTTGGGGTGCTGCACCATCTTCATGCAGCGCACCTCCTGGAAAAGATGTGCCCGCGCCACTGGGTCCAGCTTAGTCTTATCTATCACCTTCACTGCAACCTGGAAGAAAAAGAAAATGAGAAAACTGAACAACTGATAGACATCTGAGCCAATCTACAACTATCACACGCAGCGATTGCACACTGGACTGACGTGGAGTGCCTTAAACGCTTTTTAAACCCATGCATACAAATACTTTATTCTTAAAAAGACAAGAGGTGATTTATGCCAGACTTGAGCTAATATCTTATTTCAATCTGCAGGCCCTGGGCAGGTACACTTATATATTGTGATTATTTTACATATATATGATCTATTCCTGCACTCTTTTATGGTAAGGCTTGGTGATATGAAGTGGGTAAAAGCAAAACAATTGAAAAGCTGCAAGTCTGTCAAACTGTAACTCATACTTTTAAACCAGGAAAAGAAAAAGCTTACCATATTACAATATGAAAAAGACAATCTCCCTCTTTTGTGAAATGTATCTTGAAATCCACTCAATATCAATATATTACCTAGCCCAATTATGGCAAACTATTTTACCTTTCTTTGTATTTATCTTTCTATTGCTTCTTTTTTTGTGTTAAGTATATTGTCTAATGCATTGTTGAAGGTGCCTGAGACTTTGCATTTCAGATTTCCATTGCCAACAATTACGCTGTAGCTATTGTGCACATGACAATAAAGCATTTGAATCTCTTGAATGATTATCAAACAGTAACATGACAAGTATTTAGGGTTAAGTAAGTGCCTTGAGAAGGAAAGACCATGATGTGTCGCTTAAGCATTCATAAAAGCCAAGATCAACACAATATGTTGGCGAATCGCTTCACTCATCACCCTTGAGAGCACACGATACTCGATTCTCAGAAGTGTTATCAGTCACCCTTGTGCTGTTTATAAGGGTGAGGCTACCTTTAGCTATTTAACGCTGAGGAATTTCAATACAAGCATTGCATTTGCATGTGCAGACAAGCCTACCTTTTCCCCTGTGAATACATGTCGGGCCAGTTTCACTACGGCAAAGTGTCCACGGCCCAGCGTCTTATCCAGGTCATACAGCCCGGCGACCTTCCCATCGTGATGACGTTTGAGCCCCGCCATGGACACTGGTGGACAGGGGGGGGGGGGTGGTGGCCTTCTGTTGCCTGGTGGTTTCCAGTCAGTTCTCCATTTCTTCAGGTTAAAGTCAGACAGTGAGATCCGTTGGAGGCTCCTAGACGTGGACTTTCAAAGGTAACGCTTTGACGATCAAAGGTTCTGCTGGATGGGAGCAGCAAAAATTCAGAGTTTTGTCCAGCTCAATTCTTTCCAATCCTTTTGGTATCTGAAGGTGAAAATGATACAACAGAAGAGACAGAGAATGAAAACTCACCCCTCTATATAGAAAATATGACACCAATTAACCTGTAAAATGAACTGAGTCACCGCTTTGGAGGGAATACTGCCGAACCCTCATGAACCTTGGCATGTTAGTGTGTCATGTAGCAATTAAATCAGTTGTTATAATGGAATCCAATACTTCCTATAATCCTATTAGGTGGCTCACCATTAAGAATTCCTATTAATTAAAAATGAAACAAAAATACTACAGCCATGCTTGCAGCTCTTTAGCGCTTTGAGCTAAATGCTAACATGCTACCGTGCTCATACAAGGACATTGTTAACATGCTGATGTAAAGCAGATCAAATGTTCACCATCTACGGTTTTCTGTCAAACATTTATTTATTATCAGAACTATACAAATGTACAGCTGGTGGGCTTGTTTGGCTGGCAGTTGATCACAAACCTTAAGTGTACAACCGAACATATGGCAGAAATCTTTAAATGTACTGATGATTTATTGTTCTATATACTGTAGGTATTGGGAGAACCACTGGTAATGTGTACAATGACGTTTTTTATAGTGTTGATGAGACTTTGTTATTATACACTTATCCTATCCCTTACCAGGTGTTAGTTTTGGCAAAGTAAATGACCATAAAAGTAGGGAGTACAATTTGGCCTTCAAATAATCCTTTAAGACATTTTTGATAAATCAGTAGTTATTTCAATTTTCTATTAGTAGACTGTAAAAAGTAAAAACAATCAGTTCTTATAACCAAAAGGAAACATTTGTATATGTTTTGTCCGACCAAAAGTCCAAATATATCCGATAAACAATGATATCAGCGGCGTGTGGCGCAGTGGGTTGTGTTTAGGTTGTGCGTAGGTGCGTTGTGCGTAGGTGTTCGGATCAGGAGGTCACAGGTTCAAACCCCACTGCAGTCAGCATGTCGTTGTGTCCCTGGGCAAGACACTTCACCCCAAATTGCTCCTGTGGGGATTGCCCACAGTCTTGAGTATGTAAGTCACTTTGGATAAAAGCGTGTAACATGTAATGTAATAATGTAATGTAATATCAAGCGGGGAAAAGCAGAAAATCCACTCGACTCCAAATGAGTACCTGGAACCAGCAAATATGTATATTCTTTCTTGATTACATCCCTAAAGCGGTCCTATAAAAAAGAATAATAGGGCCTCTTTAAGTGATAACATGTTTCTGAATCATATTATTTTAAAGTATTTATCAATGACTATTTTCTCAACTCTAGTTAATATATTGCATCATCGTTCTCCGGTTCTCTGTGTATTTAGATTGTTGTAATGTTGCGTCACGTCACGTCTAACCCAGTCTATGTTCTAACCCTCTGTTTTTGTTGATCACAACCAGGGCTGTCATTCAGTGCGATGCTTCACAACCCTAATTATGAAAGAATGCCCCCGGGGCAGCCATAGCATTCCTCTTCTAGGAGTCTACCTGCGTGCCAAGATCGAAATGTACAAGTGAAGAACATTCCTGGGAGGTGATACTTCACCAAGGAGTGTCCTTCTCACCTGGATTCACAGAGACAACTGGAAACCAAACAAAGGTTGCCTGGAAACATGCCTAACAGTTTAACCGAGATGAAAAAAGAAAAAGGTCTCTGATCCACTGGCAGTTTGTGGCTGCTCAAATGAAACGTTGAAAGCCTAAAAAGCTCTTTTGGGGGGTTTTATGTGATCCTCAGTTTGTACCTGTGAGAAAAGAGTGAGTCATTTTCTTATAATAGGAGGCTGACAACTCCGTCTGTCTCTGCTCTGAGTCTCTCTCTCTCACACACACAGGCACAAAGTAATCTCAATGCTTCTCAACTCCTCGCCTGACACTGACAATGTGTAAGTGTTGATGTTAGAAAAACTGCTATGAAAATAAAAAATAAACCACATGCACACACACACACTAGGGCTGCTCAATTAAATCGTATTTTAATCGCAATCTCGATTACGAAAACGTTTTTAATAATCGTGATATCAATTATTGACCCAAATAATCGAGATTATGATTTTTGCCATAATCGAGCAGCCCTAACAACTGCGTCAAGCCGGGATCTACTCGTCTAAATCCAGACATCTTAAATCACCTGAAGAGTGACTGAGTGTGTGTGTGTGTGTGTGTGTGTGTGTGTGTGTGTGTGTGTGTGTGTGTGTGTGTGTGTGTGTGTGTGTGTGTGTGTGTGTGTGTGTGTGTGTGTGTGTGTGTGTGTGTGTGTGTGTGTGTGTGTGTGTGTGTGTGTGTGTGTGTGTGTAATCACTTGATCGGATTAAAGCAGGTGATGATGACATTACAAGATGAGAAAATGCAAGTGACCTTAAAAAACACCCAAACCTCTCCGACATGAAAGTGCAGCACAGCAGTGTATCAGTGTGTGTATCAGTCAGTTGTGTAACTATACAAGGTGCTGGAAGTTTGTTGATTTACAAGGTAGTACACAAACACAAACAAATATGAGGTCAAGGACCTGTTATTGGAGCTGCTCCGCTCGAATAGCTTGTGAGATTCAAGATATGAACGGGAGGTTATCAAGCCTCTGGTTAGCTGGAATTAGCTTCCGGGTAATAAGATATCAATGTGTTGAAGATTAGATATAACTTTATTGCTCAAGTACAAAGACAACGCACGATGCAAAAAGCAGTAAATTGCAGAAAACATTCACATAGGTAGAGAAAGAAATAGTGAGATATGAACATTATATGCAGAAAGTTATACACAACAGTATGGGGTTAGGTTTATAATACAGTGGTATATAATAGGGTATACATAAGGTGTATAGATCAGTCAGTTACTGTATGGACAGTAGTATAAATATATACAGTACAGGTCAGTGAAAAGTTATATACTCAAGTTAGTTGACAAGCTAATGTATGTGATATACTGCAGATGGTCCTCAATTAAAGATTGAATTATTTACCGGACAAAGATTTGGTTTTCCCCGAGCTTTCCAACCATTGTGGCAGGCACTGACCAGATAATATTAGATATTACTACAGTAGTAGAACCTAAGATGTTATTACATAGGCCCAAAATTACACTGGTAAAATTGTAGAGATTTGAGGAAAATCTAAATAAATAACATTTTAAGTAGCACAAATATCGTCTTTTCTGCTGTCCACAACTCATCATTAGAATATACTTGTATCCACTTGCATACCCAGGTTGGGAGGCATTACTAATAAAATAAAATACAAATACAGCAGAGAAGTTATAAACTTAACTAAGGGGCAGGATATATATGGCGAGACCGTAGTATTTGTATTTCAGTGTTCAAGAATGTCCTATGCATTAACAAAGAACTTAATACCATTATATTTCCTGCAATGGTGCTATTGAGAACTCAATGTAAACTCACAGCACAGGAATACTGTATGTACCTAGTTTGATATAATTGGGAAAACAGTCGAAATGTATGTGATACATGTATGCAATGCGGGAATATAGGTGCATTTATATCTGCTTATAATGCACACATCTGTTCATTTAACATTTACATTTGTTCTACTTTACAGTATTTACTTTTACATTATGTTTTACCCTATCATGTTTTACATGTACAGTATAGCTATACATGTATAGTTCCTGCAACTTAATTGCACCACTATTTGTTTATTTTAAGTATAGCATGTTGCATTGTAAAGATTGTAATGCCATATATACATTGTAGATATTGTGCCTTTAAAAATGAAACACACTATGAATCTTTGAATGCTTTGCTGGCCATCCTACACTGCATTATATTATGTTTTACCTTATTCTTGAATCATTATGTCTCTTGCACTATTTGTATATTTTAAGCACAGTATGTTGCATTGTAAATATGATACATGCTATGTCTAGGTTTAGTGCCTTTGTAAATAAAACACACTTCTCCTAATCTTTGAATGCTCTGCTGACCATCCTACACTGGGTATCTATCCCTGCATTGACGCCAATGCCCATATGGGATCCGTCCAACCCGTCCAACCCCCCCCTCCACTGTCAACATGCCTGCTGGCTGCATCCACAACAACATGGCAGTACTGACCACCCTGCGCCAAACGCACACACACAAACACACACATATGAAATGCAATAAACAAGCGCCTCAAAATATTCACATTTAGGAAACCTTGAAAGCTTCTTTGACACATATTACTCCACGGGGCCCTGCACGCGCCGCAGCAGATCTACTCACCACACAGTGATATAATGATGATGCGTCCTCCCGGTTACACTGCGGGGGCTCCGTGCGGTGAACAGGGCCCAAGACCTCCGGTAAACACTCGGTACCGACTGATAGGAAAGCGGTTATTCCATATTCCCTGTGCAAGTGTGTGACACTGTCAACTCAACCTCCCTCTTTCTCGCCCCCCTCTCTCGAGCGTTAAGTTGCGTCAAAGTCACAGGTAAGCAAGGCAGTACCGGAAGCGTTGCTTTCAAAATAATAGGTTATATTGGGGTTTCTTTCGATTCAACAATCTATGTGATACAGACAGGGAGATTGATATGCTGCGTCTCACCCTCCCAAATAATAAAATACATGTGTATACATACATACATAACTATGGACAGTTATTGCACTACTTGTATTTGTGCTGTTCTCATATTCAACCGTTTTTGTCTACCAGACTGTTATTTTTATATATTTATTGTTGTGCCTTTTTATGAATATTTTATTTGTATTTTTTTGTATGTACATATTTTTATAAATTGTAATCTTTGAGACGGTGGGAAACGGCATTTCGGTCTCCCTGATAATACCACACACATAGAGATACTTTGACTTTGATACAAACCTGTACATCCACTCATATATATTGTCATACATAGACACACATACACACATTAAGAGGGAGAAATAAAAAAAACTTGTTTATCATACCTATTTTGACTTGTGAAATGAAGCATAACGTATATTTCACATCATATTTATTATCCCCCATGCCATGCCCAGGCCTGCATATTTGGACAATTGTAGAGGAAAATAGACACAATTTAATGCAAGAAATCACATGGATAAATGTACGTACACCCTCAGACAGTTTGACTAGTTATCACATATTTTGTACTAGAGCCACAATGTACAATTTTTTATCGATTGAGCCGACGATTATTGTTCTAAATGAACCACTTCAAGTTTTGGTGTATTTTTAACACATATATATATTTAAGATGTCCATAGCATTTACTCATCTATCTACCTATCTACCTACCTATCTACCTACCTATCTACCTATCTATCTACCTACCTATCTACCTATCTATCTATCTATCTATCTATCTATCTACCTACCTACCTACCTACCTACCTATCTATCTATCTATCTATCTATCTATCTATCTATCTATCTATCTATCTATCTATCTATCTATCTATCTATCTATCCATCTCTCTCTCTCTCCATCTATCCATCTATCTATCTATTCCACAGCGTGAGCACACCGTATGTATAATGCTTTTATTTTGAAGGGAAACTAGCTTGTGTTCCGGTGTCGTTAATACTGATTGACAGCTCCATGGCCACTGCGCATCCGTACCATTCATCTCTGACGTCAGAACTACGCTCCGAGAAAAGCGTGTTAGTCAGGCTCAACACAAAATGTGCATATTTACTTTAATCAGTCTTTTATATGACACAGGATACAAAACCACAATGGGGTCATTATTTTACTTCCTACAATTATAGTATTATTATATAAAAGTAAAAAGGTTTATTTCTTAGTTTATGTATATCTTGTATCAACTAATAACCTGAATCTGGAAGTGATTTTGTAAAATACATGCAGACTTAAAAGTAAATAATTGTTTCCAAATGGAAGTATAAAGCAGCATAAACCAAAAATAAAGAGTAAAGTACTACCCCAAAATCATACTTAAGTACACCACAGAGGTGGGAGAAGTACTCAGATCTTGTACTTGAGTAAAAGTACAAGTACCAGAGTCTAGAAAAACTATGTTACAAGTCAAAAGTCCTGCAATCAAAAGGTTACTCAAGCAAAAATACAAAAGTATTCACATCAATATATACTTTAAGTAGTTTTAAGTTCTCATTGTGCAGATTGGCCCATTTCAGAACAATATATGATGTGTTTTATAATGATTGACCATTAAAGTGTTCTCAAAGCTGGAAAAGGTGCAGCTAGTTTGAATGACTTTTTATACTGCAATGGTATATGATTGTCTTTCACATCACTCATCCAGATCTGTAGAGTAACTAAAGGTGTTACATACATGTAGTGGAGTAAAAGTAGCCTACACCATTTACCTCTGAATTGAAGTGGAGTAGAAGTACAAAGTAGCATCAAATGAAAACACTCAAGTAAAGTAGAAGAATCCCAAAATCATACTTAAGTACAATACTTGAGTAAATGTACGTCACCACATTACTCACTGCTTATTGCAGACTTGGGATGGTTACTTTAAAAATGTTATCCATTACAATAACTAGTAAAAAAATGTAATCGGTAACCTAATCTGAGAATCTAAATAGAAAAGTAATCCGTACTTTCTGTTACTTTTGGATTTCCTCAATATCAAATGCAATGCAAATAAAAACAATAGAAAAATAAATAAAATGCTTTTTACAAAAGTGTATGTAACAATATAACCTTAGAAAAGAAGAAACCAAGATATTTTATATAGAAAATGTACAAAAGTAATAGTTTACAAATGCTGTTTAATAGACTCTATTTCTGTTTAATAAATCAGCTGTCCACCAATTTCATTAAAACAAATGTTTTTAAAATAAATTAAAAAGTATCCTAAATATAAACCATAAAGATAATTCAGTACGTATATCTATATTATATCAATCTTTATTCCAAAATGTATGGTAACAATGTCATCCTGCTAGTAATCTCAATTTATTATGTTACAGTAATCCGATTATCTTTTTTTTTTTAAATGCAATTGTCATTTAATTAATTTACCTTTTTTTTTTACCCCGATTACGTATTCTCGTTACATGTCGTTACAATGCCCTTCATGCTTTTATTTAACTATAAAGGAATTAACTTCACATACGAGAATAAAAACCTACATTCATGCTTTTGGGGAGGGTTTATTTAAGATAGTTTATTTATAACTAAAATAAAAGACAAAGGGGTCAGCATCCTTTGTTAGCTGAGACTGACATCTAGTGGACGTTTGGGCACAAGGCTCTTATAAAACAAACAATTTCCAATTACATTCTCTACTTTAATGCTACCAGGGCCCTTTCTCATTTCTCTAACTCCCCTCCTCGACTCCTATCCTCGAGACTGAGTCCCGCCCACAGGAGATGCGAGGGGAGGAGCCGGGGAGGGGAACCGAGGAGAGAGGAGGGGAAGCAGCAGGCGGTTAGAGAAATGAGAACTTCTCTCCTCTGAGTGGTCATTTTAAAGAGACGTCCATTAATGATGACAGGAGGCACAGCAGCACTCTGTTTGATGGAAAGAAGTGTTCATGACGACTTATATATTTACTTTAATTCATTCACAGTGCGGTATAATGACACAATAACAGGCTACAGATGCGGACACACACGCACGCACGCACACACACACACACACACACACACACACACACACACACACACACAATTTCAGAATCAAACAGAGCACTCGTAACGTAACACTCAGAGACTGGATATTCCACCCTCCCCTCTCTGGTCGCTACAATGAGGAAAATAAATGAAGGGCCCAAAGTTTAATTTACAAGTATTAAAAGTAAGCAGAGGACACCAACCCAACTGAGACCTGTCTGTCCGCTGCATCTACAACACAAACACCTACACACTGTACCAAACGCACCTACAGCTCCTAAAGCATATAATCAGGCTACAGCCGTTGTGTATTTTATTATGTGAAGCACTAAATGTTTTTTTTTAAATTGACTTTGTTTCTTGATATCTACTAAACTAAAGCAAATAAAGAGAGTAGGCCTGTTATACTGAGTTATATATATATATATATATATATATATATATATATATATATATATATATATATATATATATACACACACTGCTCTGCTTTCTGCACGGACCTCACAGCTGTTCTCTCTGTAAACATCGCGTCGCGATGAGAGCAGTAAAATAATATCCAGGGGATGCATGCAGAGCTGTCATTGGCTGAGATAAGTCCGGCTGTGCGTCACGTCTCTCTGAAAAATCTCTGTTCCCGGAAATGCATCCGTGGAGGACCCATCAGTGTATCCTCGGTTATAGCTCCTCCAGAGAGCCTCCTCGACGCTCGATCCTTGATCCTCGAAGTGCATTTCATGGTGCATTTAAAGAAATTAGATGCCCTTCAACATGGCGCGCTGAAATTCATTTCCGGGTCACTACCGGAGGACCGAGGAGTCGAGGAGGGGGATTGGATGAAATGAGAAAGGGCCCTGGTCTGCAGTGAAGACACATTTAGGGGACTCCAAATCAATCCTAAATCCAGATTAAATTGAATCCCAGGAAAAAACTAGATTAGGAAGAGCAGACTAAGTTATACAATGCATGCAAGTATTTAGAAACACCTGAAGGTCAACATTCAAGTGGAGCTCTGTAACTATTTAATAAAGTAAGAATATTGGTCGCAATAATCAGTTCAGTTTAAATTGCCGTGTGTGCTTTTGTTCAACGTCTGTTATCCGTTACTGCTTATATTCAGATGTCAATATCCCTAATTAATTTAATTCATATACATTCATTTTAGATTATTCAATATTAGCACTTTAACCATCTCTTCATGTGTATAGGTATTTCTATTTATCGATGCACATTGACACAAAACAGGGGCTTGAAATTGAACCGCTGATACGCATATGGCCTGAAAATGTCATAACTGAACCAAGAGTTTATAGTTGTGTGGCTGGGAGAAAAGCCAAAGTGTAATCTGAACTCAGATCAGTAATGTGTCTTTTCCCTCAAAGCAAAACACAACCCTTGAGCTGAACATAAGTGTGTGAATGATTATGGCGTATATAAACAAAAGTTATTTAAGTTGATTATTATTTACTTTTTGCATCTTATGAATAATTAAGATGGAGGGAAGTTGGGTGTTATGGTGATTTGCCATCATCCTGTTTTCCCGTAAGTATATTTCTTTAATTTAGTGACTGAATGACAAGTGGATGCTTATATAAACATACATGGTCTCATGGTTGTTAAACTCGAGAAACTACTGATTAAGTGTTGCCTCCTTGAGAAGCAATATATTAAAAACATTCAAAGCAAACCCCACAGCACTGAACCGTCTGAAACACCAACCAAAGGCAAAGCTGAAGCAAGATCAGACGGGATTCCAGGCTTGACCAGTCAATCATTTCATTTTTAATTTGGCTACAAGAGTTTAACTTTAGAGTATTAACAGACTAAAAAGCGGTGCCACAAAATACTATGTCCTGCATATTGCATTATGTTTACACTTCATTCCCCTGCTCGCTGCACATACAAACATTTGTAAGCCTAAGGTTGACATTTACCAGTCACTAGTTTATATTAAAGTACACACGAGAAGGAGAGTAAACCTCTAACTGAGCCATTAGATGTTTTTCAAAGATGGCGAAGACAAGACACAGATGAACAATTGAACAGGAGATTTATTTTGTGGGCACTGTTCACTTCTTTGCTGCCTCCTTCTGGAGCTTCTTCACCTCATGCTTGATGATCTTGTTCCTCTGCAGAGACAAAAAGTGCATCGATTAAGAACTGCTCAATGACTGCTGTACGATCTCTATTCTACACACTTAGACCAATGGACCCGTTACATTTAATTGGCTTTGGTTGTTAAATCAAACTGCTGCTCGTAGGAATTAATAACCACATTTCATTCGAGGGCCAGAGACGGAGCATCGGCAGGAACAAACCATTGTCAATTATTTCTCTCTGGGACAATTAAAATCAGCCCGACCCATCATTAGTTTTATGAGCTGCAGCTGTTTAGTCAGTCAGCTGTGAGAAGAGCTCCATCAGGAGGCATTACAAGTCCAACCTCCCAGATCTACAATGGCCCATTTTATATTTAACCATTACTATTGTGTAATAAATGTGACTTAAAGAAGGAAATGCAGGATAACTTAAGACCACATATAAAGCAAGCATCAATTTGCTGGCCAGGTTTTCCCCACGTGAATGAAAGCTGCCTAAATCTGTTTCACTTACCATCCTCTTGGCCTTCATCACCTTGTAGCGGTCAAAGTCGCACATTTTGGACCTCTGCAAAAAGAAGGAGAAATAGTCAGGGAAGAACCAGAGTAGTTGATTTCTCTCACAGTTTAGCGCAGCACAATTCAGTTTTAAGGATGGACATGTGCATTGATAAAGGGAGTCAGTTTGCTTTAAGTTTAATGTTTGGGGCACATGAAGCAATCCAGAGACCCCTACAGCTGGAGAAATGGAAGGTGGGCTGCCTCTTTAACAGAAGCCTATTTGTGAAACTCAAACCTGCAGGGAAACCGCTCAGAAAGGAGGGGCCGCATTTTTTTATACAATCCTCTAAACTTATCACACAAACCACCATCAGGATCAGCTGAGCAGTAAACAGTGACAGCTCAGCCTCACACAAACACCCTCCATGTTAAATAAAGCAGAATATAACACAGTTGGGGAAAAAACTGAAATCATGTTTTTTCAGAAATCGTTGGAGCAATTGTATGGGAACCAAACTGCTGCACTCACCAGCTGAATGTACTTTCAACTATGTCAGTAACTACGTAGCGGATTCAAATCGAGCCGTTTCCTGGAGAAACCGTGCAATCCATCATTGAAATACTGGTAAAAATATAATTTGGTCTTGCTTCTATGGCATTCAAAAGTCTTTACCTACCCTAGCACATTTTCCCACACTAACATGAGAAGTTAAAAATATTTGTTTTGGAATGCAACAGAAATGTTGAACAAAAAGCCTGATACTGCTGAACGGAAATCATCAAAATCTTAGCAAGATTTGAGAAATTCTCACTACCGGCTAGGGATGAGTATTGTTTGAAATGTATCTATTCCAATTCTGATTCCGGTTCTTATCGATTCCGGTTCTTATCGATTCCCCGTTTCGATTCCAAAATGGTAAAAGAAAGAGGTCAAACGTTTAGATAACAAAAATATCTTTATTCTTTTAAGCTTTAACTTACATTTTTACAAATAAAAAATATACATGCAATAAAAATGTATTGCACAATAGCTGTGCTTTATTTTAACTGAGCTATGCCTGTGGCAAGCTATTAACTTGCCAGAGGCCTATATAGCTTTGTGCCTTGTCTTTTTTAGTGTAGAGGAGCCTCACTTTAGAGCGTTTACCGCGATCCATCTTTAGTGTGATGTGAGTGAGCTCGTGAACTGTCTACGGGAGGAGCCTCGCTGCGGGGCAACTGTGGACCTCTGTCGCCTGTCAGCGCAACTTAGATGATGCCGTTTTAAAATAATAATAAGGGCGGACCATGCCGTCAGCGAACCGAGCCGACCGTACCCTGTATTCCACCGGGTCACCGCAGCGCAGACGGAACCGTTGGAATACAGGGTCTGCCGCGTTTAGGAACCGTTAAGCAGAACCAAAATTGTGTATTTTGTCAGGAGTTTCGGTTCCCAACCGTACTACCGGCTATAATACATCTTACATTTGAAGGACAAGTAGGATGCCATGGTTTTGCCCATCCTTGCAGTGTTCAAAGTGAATAAATAATGCATGCATTTGCCTTACGACTCTTCTTTTACCCATAGGACAACCTTCAAACTAGTTTCATGACTGTTTATGTATCCCTGCTGTCAAACAGAACAAACCAGCGGGGGAAACATCTCCTCACTGCCGGAAGCAAATCAATTATTTAAAAGCCAACTGGAATCTGCTGCAATAACAACTTATAAAATCGTTTTTTATTATCTAATATGTTCATAATGACCAGAGGGAAACATTGCCTTACCTTCTGTCTCGCCTCGATCTTCTTGGCCCAGCTGCTTTCCGACCACTTCTGGGTGACTTCGGCCTTCACCCAGGCTCTCCTCACAAACTTCTGACGAGCACTGTGAATAAATACAAACAGTCAGTACATATACAAGAGGGATTACTCAAGTTGTATCAAATAACAACCACGCAGAAATCATGTTTTTCCTTTTTGAAGTATTAGAAATGCAGTCACGGTAGTCTCATTTGCAATACTGCGTTTGCACAAATCTGGATTTCTTAAGATGCTCGATACGAGGAATTTCTGCAAGGCTGTCAAATTTTGAAATAATGAATTAAGAGTCCTTAGCTCTGCCTCCCTGGTGCTCCCAGTAAACCGCTTTATTACATGTAACCGCTTGTAGAATTAAAAACTATCTCCAACATTAAAATAACAGATAAGAAAGTGGTTCCTTTTGAACTAACTTTGATTGCAGAGACAAAAAACGATGTTGTGCCGCCCTATTGACCACAATGACAGGCCCCTTATAAGATGCCGCTTCTATAAAATTGCAAACTAGGGTTATCCTTGAGTGGTTTCTAGAAATGCCTAAACTCTTGTGTACCTAGCCTGGTAGGAAAAGGAACACAATCTGTACCCTTTGTTTAAAATAAGTTGTGTTTTTGTTTTAAGAAAAGGACTGTTCCCACTCACCTGTGAGGTACTTTGATGACGTAGTCTGTAAGCTGCATGCACTTGAAGGGCATGGATTGTCTCTTCACACCTGTGCAGGGACCATCAACAAGGGCCTAAAAAATAGAAACACCATTATAAAAAACTATATAAAACAAATCCAAAGTGATGCTTACGCTACTCAAGCCAATCTCACTCACCCTGTTTTGGTCGATGACATCTACGATGGCCACCAGCTTGCCAGCATGGGGTCCGAAGGAGATGTAGGCAACGCGGCCGATCTCAACGAAGCGTTTGAACACCTGAGAAACACACATCACAAAATACAGAAAGTCAAAATGAGGCCTTTACATGGACAGGTGGATAGTCTCAGTTTAGCCAGTGGGGCAAACGAACTAAGTACTTATACTAGAGAACTCTACTTTCTTCTTCTACCCCACTTCATTTTTACCAGGTAAATCCTGTACTTTTACTCCACTATTATTTAATACCTTTAGTTACTTTGCCGATTTGAGGAATGACGTGAAATTTAAACAAGACTTTAGTTAAACTTGAAGTAAATTCACAAGTTAACCTCCAATAAATAAAGTAATTTAATGTAGCTGCACAGTTACCAGCTTTGAGAAACACTGATGCATAATGTGTTGATCTACAAATTAGACAATCTGCATAATGTATGTTTTACTTTTGTCAACCATATTTTGATGTTAATACTTTTACTGGAGTTACATTTTGAATGTAGGTCTTTTACTTGTAACCTATTATTCCTACATTCTGGTACTTCTTATACTTGAGTAAGATAAGATGTAGTATATTGTCGCAAATTAGTTTGTTTTTTTCTCCACTAAGTACAAGATCCGAGACATTACATTTCAAACCTTTATTTAACCAGGTTGGTCCCATTGAGATCATAAATCTCTTTTTCAAGGGAGACCTGCAAAAGTACTTCGAGTACTTCTTACACCTCTGAGTTTAGCCTTTAATTGAAGACACCCAAATCAAGAGACTGTATATTTCTGAGTCAACACAACTGCTCGATTTGTAGGCAGGAGACTCACTTTTCTTGACTTATAGCTATGTTCGGATATACCAGTTGATAACGTTGCAAACAAGCTAATGTATGCTAGCTAATGTGTCTGCTAACGACTTGCATGCCGCTAAAACGGGGCTACGTAGAATCGTATTTCCAGGTGTATGTATAAGATATGTCAAACAATTGAAAAGAAGACATCGCATGCAGACGATATCAAGCAATGTTGTCGTGACAAAACACGTGTAATTAGTCCAATAAAGCGAGCAGGCCTCTCCCCGGACGGACCACGTTGTAGCCGACATCTTACGCATATAGCGTTAAAACTTCAAATACAACCATAATACCACACAAAACTATCCATGAATATATGTGCAAGTGTGTTAACATTGCACATTAGTCTCGTTGTTCCAGTTAAATTAGATATATGAAAAGAATTTCGACAAAGAAACGCTACAACTCTGATGGCGAACTCACCATGATGGCAGTCCGGGAGCAGAAAGGCCGTCTCAGCTTCCGGTTGACGCAGATACGTCTTCCGCTTATACTGTACGCATGCGCACTGTGTATATTTTCTTCTATGAGTTTTCTCTTTTATAATTTTGGATACCAAATTCATGATGTTCATATACGTTCTTGTATAAATAAAGGGGGAAAAAAACCAAATCTTTACAAAGATAAAAGTTACAAACAACAACAATAGGATTTATTAAAGTAACACAACGAATACGTGCATTACTGCCACCTACTGGACTGGAGTCTGGATCAGCAGATTTTGTTTATTAGTTTTTTTTTGAGAGAAATTAACAAAAATTGTCTAATATTTGTTGAAGCTTTTGACAATGGGATGTTTATTTGAGGAAAAACACATGTAAAAAGTGTACATTTACAGGGACAACAAACATTTCAGACCCCATTATATCCTATACAACTTTGTGCAATACATGCAAGTGCAATTTATCCTCCTGCAATTTGACGTTTATTTTTGTATTTATTATTTATTATCTTTATTTACAATTGGCAAACAGTACCAACTAGCTTTTTTATTCAATATGGTCACTTTTCTTAAAAAACAAATATACTGCTACTTTTTTTTACCATGGTGTACATATCTGCTATTTAGTTTTTGATTTATTGTGCTAATAATAACGTGTGCATACTTAGACATTTTTATCTGCTGTTGTAATCGTGTACATTTCCCTGTTACTGTTTTGATTCTGATTTCAACACTAACAATAACATATCTTTAAAAATAATTTTAAAAGAACATTGAGAATGTTTACCAACATTAAGCAAATGTTATCTTTTTATAAACCGGAAAGCAAATACATTTATACCTTGAAAAATGTTTTATCCTTTAATTTTATTAAGGGAAATGTTAGAAGATAAGTGGTTTTGTTAGATCTTGAAAGGGACAACTTGGGACTAACACTTTGTAGACGGTCCCTGCAGATAGAAGTTGCGCATCTCGGTGTATATCGGATTGTTTTGATAGAAATAAGGTTGATGCTCCTTTACTCAAGTTATGGTGGTTAAGAAGACACAACGTGTGTGTCTTGGGAACATTTTGTTTGACGTATTGATCAATGTCTTTCTAACTTAGCCTAAATGTTTCCAGAAGGTGTTTCGATCCACAGATAATAGCTCATAAAATGTCATATAAAGTCGAAACACTGTACATATCTTAAAGTCTGGCTAACGTTGGCCCTGCAGTAAAATAAATACACTATTAATATGCCAAAGACAGGTTATTATGGAAGACATTGTGATTGGTTGTTCTCGTCACCACTACTTTTAACCATGGATTTAACCATGGATGTATAATATGATATTATTTATATATAATAAGAACGGGATACAGCGTCGGAGGCGGGGTCTCGTTCTTTCCTATGAGAGCTGCTCCTTGGCGCATGAGGACAAAATGGCCTTCACAGTTTTAACACAACTCTGAAATTATGTCTGGAAGAGGCAAGGGAGGAAATTCACTTGAAATATTTTGATCTGTAAAGATGAGTGGAAGAGGCAAAGGAGGAAACTTTCTTCATAACGTCGAAGAATAATCTAATAGAAAATGTAAACATTATTCCTATAGTTGACCGTTTGAGGATTCGTTCTGAGCAACCCGATCCAACAGACTCGAAAATGAGTGGAAGAGGCAAGGAAGGAGCTAAAAAACGGTGATAAAAATGCGTGCCATCTTTTGCTTCAAAATTTGACATTTGAATTTCACAGGCTCAGGAGAACCCCCAGGTTGTGAATATGTTGGAGAATGTTTGATACCGAATAGAAAGTAATTTGAACTCTGCTTCTTGAAAGAAGCTGACGTTTCCTTGATGTTCTTTCGACTAAAACCTCAGATCCAAAGTGGAAAGACTTGACTTTTTAATCTTCAATTCAAATAGATATTTCAAAAATCCTTGTTAAATTCTGGACTGGCCGAATTCCAGACCATGATGTTGAAACCTATTTGAAGAGATATGGAGATATAGCCTAATCAGTAAATACAAACCCATACATTTGAGATATGGTATGGGGTGAGAAAATATAAAATCAAGATGAACAGAAACAGTGATGGTGAGATCCAAAATCTCCCAAACTCTCTTTGTCTCTGCCCCTACAATGGGAGAATAATTTTATCCAGGGCAATCCGTCACCTGCTTCATCTGCAACTCAGCTAACCATCAGCTCAGAAAATGCACCACAGTGAAATGTTGGAGATGCAATGAACTGGGCCACAAGGCTAAAGATTGCAATTCAGATAGTCTCTGCAATCTGTGTGGAAAGATCGGGCACACCTTCTTCAACTGCCCATCTTCTTATGTAAACAAGGCAAAAACCCAGCAGCAGCCTGGTCCTCCTCCAGTCACCCAGCAGCAGCCTGGTCCTCCTCCAGTCACCCAGCAGCAGCCTGGTCCTCATCCTTCAGCCCAGCAGCAGCAGCCTGGTCCTGGTCCTCGTCCTGCAGCCCAACAGCAGCCTGGTCCTGGTCCTCGCCCAGCAGTAGCCTGGCCCTGGTCCTCGCCCTGAAGCCCAGCAGTAGCCTGGCCCTGGTCCTCGCCCTGCAGCCCAGCAGCAGCCTGGTCCTCATCCTGCAGCCCAGCAGCAGCCTGGTCCTCGTCCTACAGCCCAGCAGCAGCCTGGTCCTCGTCCTGCAGCCCAGCAGAAGCTTGGTCCTGGTCCTGCATGGTCCTCGCCCTGCCGCCCAGCAAGGGGTTCAAGGTTCTTTATTAGTCAAACATACACAGTGTAGTTATTTATGATGAAAATCTTGTGTCACAGGCTTCTCAAAATACAACATTTTTAATTGTCCTTATGTCATAGAAAGTGCTCATTCTTATATATTTAAAAATAGTTGTTTGTTTTAATCTTCCTCTCAGAACTCAGATTTCATGTATTTATTTTAACAATGTATCCGTACACAGATGTCTCCAAAACATTCTCCGCAGCGACAATGGAGTTTGCGAATAAAGTGAGTACCACATGTTGATGGAAAAAGAAGTATGTAGTAATGTTACGTATTGTGCCGAGGCTTCGGAGCATGTGTATGGTAATCCCCGAAGCCTTTTGTGAAGCTTGTATCGAGGCTTGTATCGTTTTGGGCCAGTGACGTCACCGATGACAAACAAAGCCTCGCTGCCTGTCAATACCTCGTGACTGCTTCAGAAAGCGATTCAGATCGGTTGAACCACAACGCTCATATTACCCATGGATGTATAATAAGAACCATATTACCCTTCCTGTACCCGGGCCGGGTGACACGATGGAATCAAGAGAGCTCAGACCCTCACTTATATAGAGGTCGGAACATGTCATAAGTAGGCCTATAAATAAATAAAAGAAAATAAAAGTAGGAATAAAAACATCAATTAATTAATTAATAAATAAATACAGGAATAACTATAGAGTGTTTTCAGTCAGAATCAGTGTCTGTGCTGTGGCTCAGCTGGAAAACAGTTGACTCACAACCACAGGGTCACTGGTTCAACGACTGGTCAATATGTCTTCTTTTTTGTTTATAAAAGTTACAGCTAAATGAGATAATGTAATAAATGTATTCTTTGATATGGTTTAGCCTTTCTCAGGCTACAACATGGTTAAGTTTACGAATATTATTAAGGATTTATTATTTTTTGAGAGCAAAACGTTACAGATTACCCGTCATACCTGGCTGTCAGAGCAGAAATACCTGTATGTTCGCTCATAGAGCATGCACAGTGGAGTTGCCACTTTTACAACTTTAAGGACCTTATGAATATAATAAGGGCAATACAAATGTTCATACTGGCTGGTTTATTTAGTTAAAAAAAAAGTATCCGCTGATTTACAGACGTCTCTTTCCCAATGTTCACACCCCAGCCAGTGCTTTAAGGTCGGCTGACCAGCTGTTGCTGATAGTGCCCAAGAACAGGCTCAAAAGAGGAAACCGAGCCTTCGCAGCAGCTGGCCCCAGGCTCTGGAACAGTCTGCCCCTCCACTTGAGGTCGGCCCAGACACTAGGGTTTTTTAAATCCTCACTAAAAACACACTTTTTCTCTCTGGCCTTCTAGTCAGAGCGGAGTAGGACACCTGACTATTCCCTGTGTTTTAGTTTTTTTGTATTTATGTTGTAAATTATTGTCTTTTATTGTGATTGTAGTTAAGTGTTTTTATTACATGTACAGCACTTTGGCTCGAACAAAAATTGTTTTTAAATGTGCTATATAATTAAGAAAATGTTTGATTTGATTTGAATGAATGGGAAAAAGTCTTTCTGGAACCAGTGACGTCCCAGACTGATACGGAAATTGTAGTACCGCCGTTTGGCCACTACGAATACTTTCCTCAGAGTGTGGCGCACTTCCTTGGAGCTTGCTGCAGCTGGGTGTTATTGAAAATATCAGGCCATTTTGTCCTCATGCAACGCTGTATCCTGTTGTTATTATACGTCCATGGTTCATCCAGGAACAGGGAGTGGTTAAAGTCGCTATAAATGTGAATGCTAGTGATGGGCAAATGAAGCTTTGAATGAAGCATCGAACCAATGGGACAATTGTGTCGGAAATAGGTTAATTTCTCGAACCTTCAATTACAGCGACCTCTCCTGGCGAAATGTGCAGTGGGTTTAACGTATCTTTGCCTTGAAAAATATTCGATGCACACACACTATTATACTGAATATCATGTTCTATTTGCAATTAAAGATTGATAATTGTGTGTATTGAGTTATGGAAAGGAGAGTGCTGGAAAATGTAACATTGGTGGGGTGTGCTTGTGTAATTATGGCAGGGGGTGATTATGTGGGATGGGGAACACTCAAAGATCTTTATTGAGATCATTATTATTTTGTATTTTTCTAAAGGCATTTTTTTGGCCAGGGAGGGCCTTTTATCAGTTATAGTATTAAAGTTGAAAAGCGGGCAATGATTAAAAGTTCATCCATACCAGGATTTGAACCAGTTGCGCGGAGGACATCACCGCATGCGGGCCTCCGGCTCTATCCACTAGGATATCTATTATTTAAACTATCCGACTTTTTTTTAATACTCATAATTTGTTCACAACTTCTCCACATTTTGAGGTGTTTCCCGAGCTAGAACGACCTATCTTTCTTCCTGGCTTGCTCTATAATGATCCAATACAAATGCAGGACAACAACAACGCAAACTACTACAACAACCCACACATTGCGCATTGTTTAAAGCGGTTATAAAGTGTTGAAGAGCTCACATTCGAAACTGTTTTAACCTGTCACCTGTCAGAATCGAGACGAGGCAGTGCATTGAATCACCTGATTGGACGGCGAACCAGTGAGTTTATTCAGGCCCAATCACAATCCACTCCCTCGACCCTACCCCTCCGTGCGTCTGTAGCCACACTCGCAGCTCAACGAGGCTCCCTCCTGTCAGATGGAGGGAGTAAATACAGCAGCAAACTTTGGGACAAACTCCCCTCTCTCCGGCAGAAACAGGAAATGCCGTAACTGTATAACTGTAACAACGGTTTCAAATCAGCATCTCTTTGACAAAAAATGTAAATTAATAACTCAAATAAAACATCTTTAATTGTGTTACTTTTTTGTAAAGCTCTTTTAGTTTTAAACCTGATGTTTATAAGCTTCTTAGTTTTTGCAACAGTCTGTAAATATACACAACTTTATAATAAAATGCACACATTTACCTTTTTCTAGACTAAACACAGGTATGATCCTAAATTGAGGTTATCATGAGGTTGTTAACATTGCAGTTTATCAGTGAATGTTTGCTGGAACTACTTGTTAACAGCTTGTTTCCTGACGGACACACACAGCGTTGAGACGGGTCAGGTAGAGACCAGTCTCAAGTCAGCACCAATGCAGACCTGATGCAGACTCGCTGTTTGAGGGCTTGATAGCCCACTCCCCGTCCACACCGCTCCACACTCGTTGCTTTGGAACAGCCCTTAATATGGCGGACCCTCCGCGTGAACGCGCAAACGGAGGGGTAGGGTGTAGGGGGCGGTTTGGGACGTCGTATGTCACGTGATTTGAAGCAAGCTTCGAAGCACTGCTCCTATGGAATAGGAAGTCCAGGGTTTCAAGCACGTATCGAAGCTTCAGTGCCATCACTAGTGAATGCAACTTCAATCTACTTTTTGGGTAACTATTATTTTCGTTTGTATGACTTATCCCACACTTTCGGTTTACTTACTTCAGTTCGAGGTGTATTTGTAAAACAATTGTGCAGGCTAACATTGACGTAGAATATGTAAATCAAGAGTTAGTGTTATTTTATTTTTGCGTTTTACTCATATAGGTTTAGGCTGCTTAACATTATATTCAGATAGAACCTTGCCAATTGTGCTAATAGGTTTAGGAGGATTACTCGAAGAGAAAAGGGTGTTGTCTGGGCCCGTCTTTAAAGGAAATGCGAAAGCAAATGTGTTCCTGCTGGTTTCTGGCGTAGGGACAAATACATACCGAGTATTTCTCGTACAAATCCACACGATTCGACTTATAATGAAGCACGTATGTATGCTCGAGTCCTCCTGTCTGTCGGCTCTGCTGCTCCGCGATGAGGGTCTAACTTCAGCAGCTACATTACCTACGGTGCGTTTGTTTACAGTAACTGTGCGGAGTCACTGTGGCACAGACTGGACCGCTGGTGAACAGCTGTTATAACAGTTCAGGTGTTCAGAGCAGAGCTCCCTGTCGCAGCGGCAGAGCGTGATGTGCACTGAAAAGTTGTTCTGTCGCAATATTATTTAAGGAATCGTTGAGCTAGCTAACTAGCATACATTGTCACTATCTGCTAACGTTAGCTGTAGCCTTCGTTTTCTAATAGTTTTTTTCATAGGCTATCAACAGAGGTGGTAGAACTAGAAGTAGTCCTACTCAGATATTGTACTTGAGTAAAAGTAGAAGTTCCCAGATCTTGTACTAGAGTAAAATTAGAAGTACACAGATATTGTACTTGAGTTAAAATAGAAGTAGAGTACACATATCTTGTACTTGAGTTAAAGTAGAAGTATCAGAGTGTAAGATTACTTTGTTCAGGCCCGGCTCCAGGATGAAATGACTGAGGGGGCTGTAAACAAATCCGAGCGATTTTTTCCTTCCTCACTGCTCTACAATCTCTTTGCTTATTTATTTGTATTCTGGATGTACCCCTCTCATTCCATTATTTTCCTATGATCTTTAACGATAGTAAATTATTAGATGGCTGCACTTTTTTAACAGACTTTTGCCCCCTCGTGCCGCCGGGCCCGACTCTGTTACAAGTAAAAGTCCTGCAATCCAAATGTTACTCAAGTAAAAGTGCAAAAGTATTATCATCAAAATATAGTTAAAGTAGCAAAAATAAGGTAGTCATTGTGCACCACTGGTTATAAAGATAGAAAGACTAAGCCTTGCACAGAGGCATGAAAATACATTTTCAAAATGCTCAACAGTGCTGCCAAAATTATAAACTGACTGCTACACAATTAAAATAAATGCTATAATATATTTATATTAGATGTGACTCTATGGCGTTTCTGTTATTATTACCACTGCTGCTTTAGTTGTTCTGACTGCTAAAATCCTCCGTTATCCCAAATTTTGAAGCCGATATTCCGTGGGGTGGGGGGGTTCGGATCCTTGTCACCTTTTTCATACCTAATGAGTTTGCATCCCTTGACTTAATACAATTATTATTTTAACAATGTTTCTGTACACAGATTTACCGTACTCCAAAACCTTCTCCCCAGCGACAATGGCAGTTTGTGTTGTTGAAGTGAGTACCACATGTTGATGGAAAAAGAACTATGCATTTATTAATTAGTTAGATGTTGTTAAATGAAACAGACTATTACAATTGTAAATTTGAACATTTATATTGCAACATTAAATGCAATATTAGATAAGCTATACCTTATTGGCTCAGCCAACATTTTGTAACACTATTTACCCTTTATAATAAATACAAGTTTAAATATAACTATTATTATATTGTCTGTTATTGTTTTTTTATTAACATTTTTATTGATTAGATTCGATGCTCTCTGTTGATATAGTGTATCATAGTGTTTCCGAAAAGACACAAATTCTGTAATGGTGTTATAATGAGTAAAGGTTTTGATTTAGATTCATTTTACCACTGTTAACAATGCATTTTATTTTTTTGTTTTCCTTTAACAGCAAGCTATTGTGGAGCTCAGTCTGGAGAGCAAGTAAGAATTTTTCTTTTCTGTTAAGGTGACTTCTACACCTTTTCATTACGAGACCCTCAAGTGTCTTTGAGAGTTTGGAGTGAAGAATGTGGTTCAAAGAAGATTTGCAATTTTGCTGTGCACATATAAGACCTGTACCACAAAACTAACTGCGTCATGAACACCTTCAAGAGGAGAGACAAGATCAGGGCCGTCCCTCCCTACAGACTGCGTGGGGCCTCACCTTGCGGAGGGGGCCTCATGTTGCGGAGGGTGCCTCAACTGAGCCGAAAATGTCATATAACTTTGCGTGGGGCCTCATGTTGGCCAGGGACGGCCCTGGATAAGATGCACTGGCTTGAACACTGACGAGAGACAAGAAGAAGTAGGATAAAGAAGGGAACTGTGGATAACAGGAAGAGCAACAGGATCACCATTGGCTGAGTCATTTGGAGGATAAAAAGCTGTGTTATAAATACAGAAATTGAAAATGTAACTTCATCACTGGATTTTTTTTAACATATTTGTGAATTAAGTAAGAACAACTCTTCATAATGATGTCATTAATTGTACATTTTCAATAGTATGGCATGGTCAATCTTATTTATTTTTTAGGAATCACAGCATCTCATAATTTCTGTTTGTGTGGTTTTTGTTAGCAGCCACATTCAGGCGTATCATGGATTATAAAGTTGTAAAATTAGAAGGACTGCAGAGTTGATTCACACCATGATGACTAAGTGGCTTGTCTTCAATGTTTGTCATATAATTTTGATAACAGAGAAATTAAGTGGCCAAAATGAGTTTCCCCTTTAGGGTGGATGGCTCACCCTTATAGATCACGTATTATATCTGCGGTTCCTTTGTATTAAGTCGAAACAAGAATATTGTGACAGCGTCTAGAAGAGTTTTGAGTAAAGAATGTCGTTCAAAGAAAGTCCATTTCCAGATGTTGCCAATCACCTGGACCACAAAAACTCCCCTGTGTCATGAATACCTGGAAAGATGGAAGACTACACAGAGCAGGTAAAAAATGGACTGATTTAATATGTTCTAGTCTTTGCGACCACTCAAATCACGGTTTAAACACGTCAGCACTCGCCCATTCCAACACAGTCACCATTACCCTTGACACCAGGAGCAATTTGGGGTTCAGTATCTTGCCTATAGGTACAAATTCAACATGTTGACCAGAGGGGGCGGAGATTAAACCACCAACCCTTCGATTGATAAAAGACCACTGAGCCGCAGACGTCCCAACATCTTCTAAACAAAGAGGAACAAAGGCGTAGCAAACATTGGCTGTGTGTCTCCTGGAGAATGAATCCGAGATGTGTGGAGGGATATATGAGCCATGACTTTAACCAACTCAAAGTCCTGGGGAAAAAGAGACGGACAAGGTCTCAAGATGGCTGATGGTTTGTGTACATCGGTACTGAAAAACTGAATTCAGGACACACTGGCATTGAGCCTCATGGCTGTTGAACATTTACTGAAAATGAAGCTGAATCAAGAGTCTCCTGGGATCACAATCATGTAAAGAAATGTGGAAGAAATGGACTGGAGCTCTCTGATTAACTTGCAGCCATTCATTGGGAAACATTTTTTGTCTTCTCTTCCATTCAGGTCATTAGATCTGCTGTTCGGGAAAAAAGGAAGAAAAGGTGAGATAAGATAGAACTAAAGAGAAATGGTTGTGTAGTTGATTAGACTACACTCTTTTTGCCTCACATTTAATAAAAACTGTGAACTTTTGTTCGGCATGTGTTGCAGGTCCAGATTACCTGAAAGGGGTTTTAGATTGTGTGTCCAAAGAGAAAAGGCACAAGATATTTGACTTAAAAAAACCAGCTGGCGCCAGATGGAAGATAGGACCCCTGGAAGACACCATTTACAGTGAGGAGCCTAAGGTAGTGAATGGGTGGGGGAAATTCTATCTTCCCGAGATAGTAAGCATGCAGGTTGTAGGTGTAGTGGAGGGGACCTCCTGCCCATGGGACCAGCTCGTTCTAATGATCTGTGAGGATGAAAAGCTGTATGCCTACGATGGAGAGGAGCTACATTTGGTGGCTTCAAGCCCGAAGCAGCTAGATAAAGAGGGAATAAGCTATCCAGGATCCAAGACATACTACGAAGGGGAGGCCTTCAAAGACATGGTGAGAAGTTATGGTAAAATAGCTGGGAACAAACAGCTTTGTGTTTGCTGAACCTGATCGTTTATCACCTGCGGGCACCGACGAATGTTTATTTATATAGTCTTTTGTGTGTAGACCAAAGATGACTGGGAAGAAGTGCGGAAAGGACCTACGGGGATGAGGCTGGAACGAGAACATCTTAAACTGGTGACAGACAAAAAGGCCAAATTTATGGAATATCTCAAAGTCACAGCCGCAGCAAAGGGTGAGTATATTTTTCTCTGCTTCAGGGCAAAGATGAAGGTCATGCATTTACCGTCACTAGGGGTGGGTATCGTTAGGATTTTATCGATACCGATACTACTTATCGATACCGGTATTTTTCGATACTCTTATCGATACTTTTCAATAATTTGGTGCTCAAAATTATAGACATGATTACAAGATGTGAAGATTAAACAACAGTCATTTTATTGTAATTTATTATTTAATGTAACTTTTTCAATATCATACCAAGCAGGTGTGAGTGTGTTTGACAGTGTGTCTCTAGTGGAAAGGGGGCGGTAATTAGGGGCAGTTCATAAATCCATGTAAACATGACCATTATTCAGTTAGAACGAGACGCTGCCTGCGCACCTCCTAAACCGGAAGCTCCAGTCGGCTAACCATTATAATCCGTTAATTGCGTTTATTATTTATAATTGTAATGGTGGATTATCCGTAATCATTGTAAAGTTACACAGAGACATTGGGATTAACCGTTTTTATGACCTTGAACACAACTTTTGATCACAAAACAGCAAAGGTAAGGCATGATTATCATCATGGCTACGTGAAGTGAAGTTGTTTTCTTGCTCTTTCCTGGCTGCTAGTTCAGTGAGTTTGTTCGTACAGTGATGAGACTTATACCAATGGAATCTGTGGAATCTCAGCTTTCATGTGATATGTTGTTTGTGCAGATACAATGATGTAGAAAAGATCGCTTTTGCCAGTTATATGCTAAAGTAGCCGTTAGCCCCGTTAGCCCGTTTTGCTAAGTGTTGATTTAGAGTCTTGGTGTTGGACTTCTGTTCCGTGTAGGTAAAATGGTTAATATTGTCTGTTAGCTGAGTTTCTTCCCGTTAAGTGGGTATGGATCATTAATAGGTTGTTAAATGTTAAGAAGCCTGGAGACGCTGTTTCTTGCAAGATGTTGCGTCTGCCCTTATGGTCTGCCCCCGGGATTCTCACAATAATAAGAGCGCTGTTAGGAGAGTGGCATTCACAGTGGCCAATCAGAGTGGTAATCAAACCGGATACGTCACACGGGATGAGGGTTCCCAACCAACCAGATTTGTTTAAACTAAGGAAGTAGTGTAATTAATATACCGATAGCAGCACCGTTTGTCCAGCGGCTTAATAACGGTATACCAATACCTTCCAATCAGGTACCGGTACTGACTTAGTACCGGTTCTCGATACCCATCCCTAAGTGTCACTATCATGTTTCTTCTGTATTGAGTTATTTAATTTGCTCATTTGTTTCTCTCTCTCTCTCTCACTTCCTCTTTCTTTCTCACAGCCGGTCCCTCCCAGAAGCCCGTGACAAGTCCCCAGGTCCTTGTCAGTCGGTGACGTCACTTGTGCCCAAAAATACTAATGTACATATTTCGGATGTGCTCCTACATTGTCTGCTTGTAGTTGTTGGGGAAATATTTTCCTGTGCCTATAACTTTGACCCAGTTTATCAGTTTGTACTGCCCTCGCTGAGCACAGGCCTGCAACCTTGGGCTGCTTTGCTCTCAGTGTTTTGTCTCATTATTCCTGCCTGTTGGCATAAGCTGATGGAGGTGTTCTAGTGCTCCTCCTGTTTTATCTTGTTATGCACAATGTTGATTATTCTCTCAGAGCCAGCTAAATAAATGGGTATGGGGTAGAGATCTTCAGAATTGGTTTGGCAACCGCTGTGTCACCTCGTGGCACACGGCATGTCTTGTGAAATCTCCGGCCGAATCTCCAAATAAACCATCAGTGTTTGCCATCAAAGTTCCTGCTCTCCCTGTGTCTCTCTGAGTCCTTTCTCCATTGCTTCAGAAGTTTCCATCACAGTAGTTAATTAATAAAAAGTACAGGAGCTTGGGAAACATGCATTTTTAACAGCCGGAGATCTGCATAATACATTGTGAAAGGGAACATCTTGATTTTTTTTCCCCCCACAAATGATTAAGTCTTAAAACCTGTTAAGCCCCAAGCTTGTTTTCCAGGTCTCAGGCTCGAAAATGACATTCCCAGAACAAATGACCATAACTACACTTTTAAAAGGGGAACATTAATAATCTTTTTTCTCAAAGCAATGATAAACCTGTGAGTTGGATTTAGAAGAGTCAGAATCAATATAGATTTTTTTTATTTTAAAGTAAATTCAGATTGAACACAGTAAAAAAATGTAAATTATTGGGTCTTTGTGGCCTAAAGGCACCCTACAGCGAGAATGTGTAAAGGTGATTCTGATTCTTCTGATTCTTACTACCTGTCAAAGATGGAGAATCTTTAACTCAAACTGAAACATATTTTTTAGAAATAGTGCCTTCATTTCAATACAATGGGGAATAATAATTTATTTGTACTAATAAAAGAGAACATGTTTAAAATTGTTCTGGAGGGATTGGATTCAGCCTTCTCATTTCTGCAGTGACTCACTATCACCTCGATGGGAAAAAGTGGTACAAAACAGCGATGGTCGGGGCTAGTCAGTTAGCATGCTAATTTCAATGTATATATCTGCTACACAATACATAGACATCTTTGACATAACGTTAACAGTGTACAAATGTCCTATTCTGTGGATATTGTTAGCGTTGTGTTGATTAAAGTGGGTTTCATCCCTCCGATTCTATCTATCTATTTATCTATGTGCACCTGGGTGAAAATAGCTACAAAAACTGCGAGCCGGCACGCAAGACGCTCCGCTTCTGAAACGGCCCGGTTGGTTATGACGCTGGAGGAGGTCGGACCAAAACCGTGGCGCTGCAGGACACGGTGGAATCCTAGGCTACTAAGCGCCTAAGCTTGCTCCAAAAGTCATGTCCAAACTGTAGTTAAAGAAGTTTTTTCAGAGACGAATACTCAGTGGCGGCTGGTGGAAAATATTGTTGGTTGGGCTATGGAAATGGTGACAAAACCATACTAGGGCATTTAAAATCAGGAGACTAAATAGTGTGTGTGTGTGTGTGTGTGTGTGTGTGTGTGTGTGTGTGTGTGTGTGTGTGTGTGTGTGACTTGCCAACCCTCACGATTTTCGCGGGACACTCCCGCATTTCTCCCTATTTCTGACAAAATCAGATTTACTCGCGACTGTTTCCACTCGGACTTTAATACAGCTACACCATTGTTTGGTTTCCATGGTAGCGCGTCTCTTTAGCAGCACGCGCAACTCAAAGTCTGAGAGGGTGAGGAAGATGAAAACTGAACAAGAATCGAATCGACAACTCGACCCTCTGATCACTCCTTTCCTGTCCAGCCCACACATACAGTATGCTCCATGGTGCCACAGGCATTGCCCTTACAACTAAAATAAGCATGTAAATGTTAATCTACAGCTCCGGCGATCCACTAGCACCGGATTCTACACCTGAAGACAACTACTGGAGCGTCACCTTGGATACAAAGTCCAAACAACTCACAGACACACAGGCCAGGGCGCTGAAAGGGCGCCCTTTGACATCAGATCTGACGACGCTGATAGGCTGAAATTATGTTTCGGCGGCATAGTTTACAGATAGCAACAGTCAGCTTGTTGGCTGCTGCTGCTCTGGCTGAGGGCTCCTTTCTACCGCCCGGACGAGAGAGGGTAATGATACACGCTGCGGCCAGGCAGGAAACATGTGACTTATCAGTAACTTTAGACATCGTAAAACAATTTTAAACGAGATTTTATTGTAGATTATACATTTTACTGATACCAACTATATAATATTTACCTTGTTCATTAAAAATTAAAGAAAAATATATATATTTTTTGCAAATATATATTTTTATTTATTTTTAATGACAATCAAACATGTGGGAAGAGGGTGGGCGGCGCCCCTAGCGCCCCTATGGGCCGGCCGCCACTGCGAATACTATATACGAGAGAAGGTAAACATGCACAAAAACACAAAATATACTCTTTACAAAAACTTTATGTTTTCGGATTGTGTCATTTAAATGAAATGGTAATATATGCGGAGTTGCTCTATGATGAGCGAATGTAACTAGTCTAACCAAGCCAAATGTTATTTGCACAGCAGCAGTCTGGCTGATGGACATAATTGTGTTTATTACAATTTAAACATTTACTTTCAATTTATTCACAGTATTGTATAATGAGACAATAACAAGCTACAGATGCGGACAGGTGCCGGTATGATTTGACTGAGGGGGACGAAAAACAGGCAGAGCCCAGCGCTCTGAAATCTGTGATGCGACCAGCTGGCCTGCATTGTTATCACCCAGGGAGAGCGTCTCTTCAACCCAGGTTCATACTAGGAAACAGCCGTGGACAGCTGCTAAAGGGAGGCCTACAAACAATCCTCCTAAACCACCAAGTGTGCCAATCCAGAACAGATACGCTCCACCGACACAGAACTGGAGATCTCTTTCTGATTACCTGGATAACTTGTCCTCTTCACACAGCAGGGTAAGGACCAATCGTTACTCCAAAAGTAAAAGACCACAGGGAAAGCTAACGACTGAGCCTGAAACTCTGATTGTGGGTGATTCTGCTGTAAGAGATGTAGTAAGAAAAACACCAAAGTACTCGGAGAAGATACTGCATATTGGGGCCGAACATCCGAATGTGAAAAATGTGGTACTGCACATTGGAACAAATGATGTTGTGAAACAACAGTCAGAAGTGCTTAAAAGAAGACTTTAAATATCTGCTGACCTTATAAAACAAAAGCGGAAGCCTGTTAAAAGGCAAAACGCTGACAAATGGTTTGACCAAGAATGCAAGACCATCAGAAAAGACCTGAGAAAAATAGCAAAGGAAAAACATCGGCAACCAAACAAGCCTTACGCATTAGATACAATGAAGTTTTAAACAAATATGAATGTACAATAAGCAACAAAAAACTAAATGATACCCACATGAAACTTGAAGATATTGAGAAAGCCATTGATCAAAATCAATTCTGGGATCTGTGGAACAACTTCAACACAAAACAACCACAAGCATTACCCATCCAAAACGGTGACATCTGGAGAGAACATTTTGAAAGTTTGTACAAAGGCATACCAACAAATCTAATGAATTCAGATCAATGTATTACAAAAGAAAAACTCCAAACATTAGAAGAAACTATTAAAGACAACCAAAACCCCCTGGATTTCCCAATGACTTGGGAAGAATTGACCACACAGACACAATCTCTCCGGCCAAGGAAAGCTTGCAGCCCAGACAACATTAAAAACGAAATGCTCAGATGCAGCACCCCAGAGATGCAGGGTACAGTGTTTAAGCTGATCAATATCATATTGCAGTCAGGATGTTTTCCTGACATCTGATGCAAAGGGCTCATTTCCCCCATTCATACGATTGGAGACAAATCAGACCCTAATAACTACCGTGGCATCTGTGTCAGCAGTTGTCTGGGAAAATTATTCTGTAGTATTCGAAATAAAAGAATACAAGATTTCCTAAACAAACAATCCATCTTGAGTAAAAATCAAATTGGCTTCCTTCCAAAACACCACACCACCGACCATGTACAGTATATATACCCTTCACACTTTAATTAACAAACATGTACACCTAACAATTTTTTTAAAATATTCAATTGTTTAATTGATTTCAAGAAAGCTTTCGACTCTATTTGGCATGAAGGGCTCTACTATAGACTTCTACATTGTGGTATAGAGGGCAAAATGTATGATCTGGTTAAATCAATGTATTTAGAAAATAAGTGTGCTGTTAAAATTGGAGACAAACAAACTGAATTCTTCACCCAGAGAAGAGGTGTTCGTCAGGGTTGCAATTTAAGTCCGACCTTATTTAATGTATAAATAAATGAACTTGCTGTTCAGTTGGATCAATGTTCCTCTTGGCCTTTCCCTCCTAGATAGAGAGGTGAAGTGTCTGCTTTATGCTGATGACCTTGTTCTGCTGTCTCCTACTGAACAAGGACTACAACAACAGCTGGACATAGTAGACCAGTACTGTAAGAACTGGGCCCTGGCAGTCAATATGAAGAAAACTAATGTCATGACCTCAGTGTAGAGGCACTCAAACAGGAGAACAGTGTGCTCCGTGTTCAGTTAGCCAGTTTACCATAAATAATCATATCATTGAACATAGTATGAGTTATACCTACCTTGGTTTAACCATAACAGCACCAGGAAGTTTCAACATGGCAGTGAATGCACTGAAAGAAAAAGCCAGAAGAGCTCTAAATGCAATTAAGAGAACATTTTATAATGTCCAAATTCCAATTTAAAATCTGGCTAAAAATATTTGATAGTGTGATCCAGCCCATTGCGCTGTACGGTAGTGAAGTATAGGGTCCACTCAGTCACCAGAGCTATACCCGCTGGGACAAACATCCAACAGAGTCTTTACATGCAGAATTCTGCAGATACATTTTACGTGTACAGAGAAAAACACCAACAAATGCATGGAGAGCAGAATTAGGCGGATACCCACTGATCATTAACACTTTGAGAGCAACATGAAGAGATCTATGGATACATCTCAACATCCATAAGAAACAGAACTCTAAGCAGTTTTTCTTTTTATTTATGGGTTTTTTACAAATCACCCCCCTTTTAAACTATTATTGTTGTTTATTAATAAAAGCTTTTTTTTACTGTCATATAGTATTTTATACTATAAGAGAATAGATGAAAATCTATTCTCTTATTTTTTTATAACCATAATGATCATGTAAAGGTGTGCCTTTACCTCACTGAGCTGAGGTTATCAAAGCCTCTCAGTCTTTCAGGAGAGAGCTCTCTAAAGCTCTCCTACCTGCGGCCGCTTACACAGTAAATTCCAAGTTAATAAAAGCTGTATACGTTTTTTGGGAGTTTGATTTATTTTAAATGAACACAAATACAAAATTAAAACCGATAATTGCACACTAAAACCATCATTTAAAAAAAAGAACTATTTCACATACACCTCTGGTTTTGACTGGGGCTGGGGCAGTTCATCTTGATTTGGGGGGGGGGGGGGGGTGCGCAATAGTTTATGGGCGCTGTATGCAATATAGGCGTAGTTCTGTTAGTATAAGATAATAAGATGCACTTTGTTGATCCAAAATCGGGAAATTGTGTTGTTATGAAATCAAATCTTTTTCTAACATTTTTTTTTTTAAATTTCGGCGCCCCCCATAGATTGATGCGCCCTTAGCATTCGCCTATAATGCCTATGCCAAGGGCCGGCTCTGGGAGAGTCCTCTGCTGTCAGACTGAGAGACTGATAACTACAGCTCAGGTGAGGTTAAGGACTCTCTGAGTGTTTAGATAGTTAATTTAGTCTAAGTTATCTCAGTAGGTGTCAAACGGTTTGGTCACCATTTATGTAAACACATATTTCCATTTGAGGGAGTAGTGATTTGTAAAATATGCATGAATAAAAAGAAAAACAATTTAAATAGGTGAAAAAGGGTAAGATAAACTTTTAAAACTTGTTGAGAGCTAAAACTAGTCTTTGCTTCTGCCTTCTACACTCACAACTATAAATGAACCAAAAATAAACAAATAAGCAATTTTCAATTTGTTTTCAATATTGGATATAGTATGTTATTGGTTATGGCCATGTTCTTAGGATTTTATGATTATTTAAATGTATAAAGTTCTGTTTCATATGGGTGTTTCCATAGATCTAGTCTATTTATTTCCCCCTCAAAGTGCACCAGATTGATGCATTTAACTCCAACATTTAAAACAAAAAATCTTACCCTGGGGGGCACCGGACCCCCCTAGAGGGTTTGAGGTCCACCCCCAAAAATGTGTTCACATAGATAGGTTCCCAAATACATTTGCACATTTTTAAATAGTAACCCCTGTCCATATGTTTATTTGTGGGTAGTACATTTAAACTATAGGGCTATCACTATGGGCAGCAACGCTTTCAATATTCACAAATAAATCCAGCAAAATGGCACAAAACTGTAGTGGCCTGGCTGGGTGTATAATTGCCGGCCTGACTTATTGTCCCAGTCCCAGAAGAAGACGACATGTATCAACAAACCACCGCAGCCCGGACTTGTATCGGAGCAGCGGAGGAGTGATGAGGTATCTAGAGATCTGACTCCAGCGGGCTGCTTGTGTTTCTGTTCATCAGGACATCATAGGACCAGCAGATCCTGTGTGAACGCACTACGTTAGTCAGTGGACGTCCGACAACATGCACACTAACTTGTATTGCAGCTATAGGCTATACTTTGGTTTAAATTGCGTGAATAAACTAGCTAGAGAGCTCAAGTTAATTACATTCATCCAATGTCAGAAGGATTACCTTTTAACAAACGTTGTAATGCTTTTCTTTCATTTTAATTTGAGTAAAACATTGAAGATATAACATTGTATTGTTTTCTTTTTACACTGACTCAGGTATAATGAAAAGACTACGTCAGTCGAAGCTCAGCTTTGGTAAGGAAGAGACAGGACAGGCAGAGAGAAAGAGAGAGAGAGAGAGAGAGAGAGAGAGAGAGACAGGGAGAGAGAGAGAAAGAGAGAGAGAGAGTGAGGGTGAGAGAGAGAGAGAAAGTGATGGAAATCAGGGAGGAACTGCAGGTACAGTCACACACAAATAATGTAGGCTTATTTACTCAGCTGTACAGAGCAGCAGTGGTACAAACCAAGAACTATGGCAAGTCTGAGAATAATGTCATTGTAATTCAAATACTAAAACTACACACTCATCATGTCTCATACGCACATCATCTCATCATTTCTATATCTTGCTTAAACCCACAGTGTGTAAAACAGGCCCGGTAGAGAACATGGCTGGGATGTCCGCAGTCCAAAGCAGAGAACAATGTCAGAGAAAGTAAAGTGAGAGATTAGTAGTTATGTGAAAGTAAGCTATGCACACAGAATAGTTTATGTGTTGATGTCTCTGAGAGCTACCACCACCATGCTCCACCACGGCCAGATCTACCACTGGCTGGCTACAGACTACAACCATCTGCATGCGTTTTTTGTTGTTGTGAACATCAACAGCTGCCCTTAAGGGGATAGTTCTGCATGGTCTTTAGAAGTGGGGTAGTGTGTATATCCATAATCAGTGTATTACAGTAGACCAGTGGAGAAACATACAGGAGCAGAGCCATGTACTGCTGAGGACGTGGGCAGAAGCAACATTTATTTTATCCACCCAAAAAAGCTGTATCAGTTTAAGTGTACGTTATTTAATGCTAAATATAGCGATTTTTTCAGGTGGGCCTTCATTTTTGGGTGCATAAAATAGGTTTTGCTGCTGTGCTGGTACTCTTGTCTCTCCTACTAACTGGGGTCGTGCCGACCGCTGTCTTCAGGGGCGCCGTAAGGGGGTGAGCAGTTAGGACGATTCTAAGGGCCCGTGAATGACGGGCCCAAACAATTTTAGAACATTAAGAAAAAACAGTTTAAGTAACCAATGTGATTATCTTTTCATAGGGCCCAAAATCCCTGGCGGCGACCCTGGCTGTTTTCTGGAGGTTATACACTGACTGGATAAGAACCTCATACAGCCCATTTCAAACAATCCAAACTATCATCTTAAAGTCTCTTGAGGTCACCTGCAGATGAAAATATGCTGATTCAACACATATACAGAGACAGTGACGTGATCCAAGGGATAAAAGAGACAACAGACCTCTGTGTGTCTCTACCTACATGCACAGCTGCCTCAAATGTCTGTTGATATATTACAATTAATGTCAATAAACATGTGTGTTGAGAATTAAGCCTGGTGTTTCTTAAATCACTGTAGTTGTTCAGAGTAATGAGATACAGATAAATAAAGCAATGATCATATTTGTAACCGACTCAAAATCTGATCAAGACAAAAAGCTTTTGTAACATTTAACAACATTCAGTACAATTCATTTTTCAAAATAGCTTTATTTAACACAAAAACATAATAGCATATAGTAACACAAGTCCACAACCCCCCCTAACTAAACACACATTTTAATCAATTAAACACTGCAAACAAAATAAGCAAACTGAACCAAAACACAAAGCCTCTAACCCAGAGGTGTCAAACTCAAGGCCCGGGGGCCAAATCCGGCCCGTGACTTCATTTTCTGTGACCCCACAAGAGCTTGCAAAGAATATTATATGTTTATTATACGGTTACATGCCGATTTACAGGAGCACGTTGCCCATAAACTGCATGTCCCACAATGCATCTCAAATTAGACTTTTTTCTCAGAATTTGACTTTTTTTCTTCTAAATATGGCTTTTTTCTTAGAATGTGCTGTTTTCTCAGAATTTGTTTTTCAAGATGTTACTTTTTTTTTTAAATGTCACTTCCATTTAAAAAAAATGTCACTTCTTGTTTTTAAAATTTCACTTCCTTTTTTTTAAATGTCACTTTAAATGACTTCTTTTTTTCTCCAGAATTTGGCTTTTCTTTTTAAATCATTTTGTGACATTCTCACTGAAGAGACTTGCAATTATTTGCCCCAGACTTCTGCTTTCAGACGTAGTTAATTATGAAGTTATTACCCTATGTGATAATAATCCAATGCAGAGGCAATAATGTAATATAATACATTATTTTATATATATATATTTATATACGTATTTTTAAATAGTCTTAAAGTTACAACCGGCCGTTTGAGTGCAGCCATAATGCTGATGTGGCCCGCGATTAAAGTGAGTTTGACACCCCTGCAGTCTAACCCCTAATAACATCCCTTTATTAGGGAACAGCAGATTGATGACTTCCCCCATCCCTGCCATTTCGAGTTCTCTGTCCATTGTTCAACGCTGGGTATGTCTACCAGCCATGTCGAGACCTGAAGTCAGCATTGAGCTCTTCATAACACCATCAATAGAGGATTGATAGACAATATACTTGACATTGTGAATTTAAAAGTGAGGTGCATGCATGGGACAGTTAGGAGTTGGGTGGGAACCACTTACAATCCCACATTGAGTGTAGAAATCAAAAAGGGAGGAAACGGCATGCCTTTGGAATGCTGACACTGGAAGGGAAATATTTCCATATTGACCCCAAACACAATAAATGTTACTTTCCTTAATAATATACTGTACATTTTATAAATGCCAAATTTGTACTTGGAAATAATATAGATCCTTTGACAACAGCAAAAAGATCATCCTTTAAAATGTTACGTCAATCAGTGAGATTTTATGGTGATTTATATATTTTACACTGGTCACATAATAGGAATTATGGATGTATAATGCTGTGGGTGGAGGGGGAGGCGGGTGTAGTGTTTTATTTAAATGAATATTTAGATAGTCAACTAAGAAACATAAAGTACTTGAAACATACATTTTGGTAACAATTTTGAATATGATCATTTTCTTGATCTTTAAACTCCTGGGGTCAAAATGACCAGCAAGGATAAAGGGTGTAAAGCAAATGTGAATATAAAGGAGGGTTAAGAATACATTAGATTTTCGTTTCACAATTTCCTAAAGTCTATTTTTAACACACTATTGAGTTGGCTTTTACATTATATTTAAAGGTCCCATGTCATGGCCGATTGTCGAACCTCAGATTGAGGAGGAACAATGCAGATTCCGTCCTGGTCGTGGAACGACGGATCAGCTTTTTACTCTCGCAAGGATCCTGGAGGGGGCCTGGGAGTACGCTTATCCAGTCTACATGTGTTTTGTAGACTTGGAGAAGGCGTATGACCGGGTTCCCAGGGAGTTACTGTGGGAGGTGCTGCGGGAGTATGGGGTGAGGGGGTCTCTACTCAGGGCCATCCAATCTCTGTACTCCCAAAGCGAGAGCTGTGTCCGGGTCCTCGGCAGTAAGTCGGACCCCTTTCAGGTGAGGGTTGGCCTCCGCCAGGGCTGCACTTTGTCACCAATCCTGTTTGTAATATACATGGATCGGATTTCGAGGCGTAGTCGTGGGGGAGGGGGTCTGCAGTTTGGTGGACTTAGGATTGCACCACTGCTTTTTGCAGATGATGTGGTTCTGATGGCTTCATCGGTCTGCGACCTTAAGTACTCACTGGATCGGTTCGCAACCGAGTGTGAAGCGGCTGGGATGAGGATCAGCACCTCCAAATCTGAGGCCATGGTTCTCAGCAGGAAACCGAGCTCCTGCACCCCCCACCTCCCTATGAGCCCAGTGGCCGTCTGCGAGACAGTGAGACACAGCGAAACCCAGGCCGAAACCAGCCCGAACACACACACACGCACGCACGCACGCGCACACACACACACACACACACACACACACACACACACAGGCTGATGCGTTGACTGGGACAGATGGAAAGATGAGGCTGATGAGACGGAAGAATCGTCGAGGAACAAACTAGGGTCAGAGAAATAATCATATTTTAACCCTTTAATTGCACGACCAAGAAGAACTCTATGGACAAATTATTTCTTTGCATTTTTTTTTATCAAATAGGACACAAATAACCACAAACCATTTTTATTTTTTTTACTGACCACACAGTTTTGTTTTTATGAGCCTCTACCAACTGGTCGAGAATACATTTTTTTCTTTTATGGAAGATGAGCAATATATACAACCAGATATATTCATAAAAAATATAATAAATAAAAAAATAAAAAAAATGGAAAAAAGTAATGGAAAGTGTTTTTCATTACACTCTTGTTACAAAAATGTTTTGTGCACCAAGTGATATAATTCTGTTCAGTAAGTGCTCTGACACTAAAATATGTCAAAGATTATGGTTACCTTACAAAAGTTGACCAAAAAGAGTGATTTCTTCAGGAGGAGTGATGTTTAGTATGCCAAATTTCTCAGTGGAAGCTAGCTGAAGGGTATTCAGTTCGAACCACAGTGACATCTAGAGGTTGTATTGTGCATAACATGTCAACCAAACGATAGAGCTGGCTGAATCAGATGGAGTTACACTTTTTAATTTATTTTTCAACAAGATATCAAGACACAAAATGTGCTCTACCAAATGGTGGCGCTGGCTGTTAAAGGTTAAGACAGCATCATCCTAAGAGGCCAACAAGAGTGACAGGATGTGTCACTTTGCTGAAGGATATACCAGCTATCCAGGATATTCTCTGAAGATTTCCCAAGGGGTAAAAGCTGCTGGAGTACTGACTGGAAGTAGTGCTGATATCATGTCTACCATATCCTCAAAAAATACTCTGTCCAACAATATAAGTCTAATGAAAAATTTGTATTTAAGATGCATTCTTGTACTAAGGAGGGGAATTTGAAAAATAATACCTGAAAAAGTACTTGTTGGTGTAGTTAAATTAGTATACTGAGTCACACATCACTCTCATTAAGAATTTATGGCAGAACATCATTTCATCTCTCATCAAAGATAGCAGAAAACATGCATTATTGTACTCAAGAGGGGAGTTAGAGAGAGTACACAGTAAAAGTACTCTAAATAGTATTTATCAATCCTCAACCTCCAAGCTATTTTAATATATAGTTTTGAAGAAAAAACCCTCGATGCTGACATGACCACGCAAACGGGAAATACGGCCGCATCAATTCAGCAGTGTCAGTAACATCAAACAGAGAGATATACAATAAGATAGGGATTCATGGCTGACAGTGCAAGACAGTCAGACCAACAGACCGACAGACGCGCACACACATACATACACACACACGCACACACGGACAGACTGTCTTCTGCATGTTTTGCATGTAGCCATATATTCAATGTTGTGCAAGCACTGCACTGTCTATGCAAAGAGTATGAACCTTTATGTTGAAGATCACAGCGCAATCATAGGGCAAACTAGCCAATCAGAAGCAAGGAGGAGACACACCCTGCTATGGAACGAAACATTTAGTGGTATACAGAAAAACGAAAAAACGAGCTGAATTGCAGTTTTTTCATTTTGGGGCAACATTGAAAAACAAAAAAACGACCCGTTTCTGTTTTTATTTTTGTTTCAATTATAACTAAAAAAAAAACGGTTAAAACGTACCTTCGTCCTTTATCTTTATGACACAAAACTAATCCCATACTTGCCTTGCCCCGCCTTCACATAATGCAAGTTCCGTTTAAGGCGTGGTAGTTCAAAACACGATTTATTTATTACCGTTCATTTCCTCCTGACCTACAATGGTAAGTAGCTGCTTTTAACTGCTTTCCTTTGCTAATATTTGAAGTATTTCTGAATAAATTCTACATTGTGGTGATTGACTCCGACTCCCGTCTCTCGGCACTACAACATTGCAAATTTACTTTCACTTGTAAGCAGTGATGCAGTGGGGATTTTTTAACTGGGTGGACGGGGACGGGGACGGGTGCTGGGGGTCGGGGCAGCACACTTTTTGTGGACCTCTGTGTTGCCTGTCAGCGCAACTTACATGATGCCATTTAGATGTTATAATAATAAAGGGCGGTGCCGGCTTTAAGCGAACCGATCCGGCCACACACACACACACACACACACACACACACACACACACACACACACACACACACACACACACACACACACACAATCTTGCAACTGATAACACTGGAAATGATTTTATATTTATTTGACTATGAAAAAAAAATCATGCTTCAAATAAGTGGGGGTACGGCGTACCTCCGCATCCAACGCCCACTACACCACTGTAAGTGTAAGTGTTATAATCATGGTTTAATGTGTCGTGTGTTATTTCTCACTTTATAGAATAATTAGTACTCCAATATCATCTCTCCTATCTATCATGGTCAAAGCCAAAATCATACTAAACATAAAGTTGTAAACACACTGTTTCTTTTCTTTTTAAAACTGACCATGCATTGGCTCTTGAAGTCATAAGTAACCTAAACATATTTAAAGATATCTCAAGACTTGAGATTCTCATGTGAGGTCGAAAAGTAGCCTTTCCATAATGTTTAAAATGAGTTTAGCTTGCCAGTCTTAAACAACAAAAATGTTGCTAGCCCCAAACTTTCTCTTTTAACTGGTCGCATGCCTGGACAGTTTCCAAATAATTGCAGGGAAATGTCTAATGTGGGACAGAAGAAAGCTAATCTAACACAGTTCAAAAGTAAAGATCATCAATTGTCATCCTGATACATGTTTCTTCATTAAAGGTTAAGAATATACTTTGATAATAATATCTGATTAATTTTGGGGTAAAACGACGGAAACCTGCTTAGTGCAAGTATGCAGTTTGACCAACTATTAAAAGACAGTCCTCCGATTTAGCCTAGACAATCTTATTACCTTAAAAGGTATATCTGAAGTTATTGTGTTTGAATCCAGAGAAAACACATCAAAACCAATCTTCAAAATCTCATTCAAACTCTTGTGAGGCTTTTTTCTGCTGAGGAGAACAACTCAAAGTTATCGATATTTCTCTGTAGATTCATAAGCATTACACAAAAATTCATTTGATCCAATATGTTTATGGGATTATACTTTAAAGATTTTTTACACAAATTAGATGCTTTTCCCATTTATATGAAACATGACCTTATTGTTATCACAACGTTTTGACTAAATAGTTTTTGGTTATTGACTAAAAGTTATAAGCACACTTATCACTAAATTCATTTATTTCCATTCATTCACTCCTGACCTACAATGGTAAGTAGCTGCTTTCAACTGCTTTCCTTTGCTAATATTTGAAGTATTTCTGAATAAATTCTACATTGCTAATTTACTTTCTATTGTCAGTGAAATGTGTTATATTCATGGTTTAATGTGTCGTGTATTATTTCTCACTAGGCTTCTAGAGAGCAGAGGTGAGTACGCTGATTAACCAAACTTTACATTAATACTGACTTGTCATTTAAAATGACCAAAAACAACTTAACACTGTCTATATATTATTATAGACAAGAAGAATTTGAGGAGAGGACAACGCCTTTCAGAACAAATGCTTTTCGGATTATCTACAAAATGATGGAGCTGAATGGCTCCAGTGCAAATCCAACTACACAGTTAGTAGATGAGGTATGTATGATGTGGCTTTTATGAACTTTTGAAATTATGTGTTTTTTGGGCATAATGCATCTTTCATAGAGCATTACAGTTACACACATTGAAAATGGCATCTCTTTTTTGACAGATTCTTCACAGCATCTTTTTTTTGGGAAGGATCAGCACACCACCAATTTCACCGGAAGATATTGTGAATGTTAAGGATATGTTAGATGCGTTGAAGAACACCTACCCTCTGCCTTTTGAACTTTATTCCTCTCAACTACCCAGGAGGAGTCCATTCTCATGTGTGCTCGACATGGTAAGATTAGTTTGTCAATTCTTCTATTTATATAGCTCCTTTTCCCCCTAAAATCATCCTGAAATATAAGAGTTGTATGCACATATTCAAACATGAAGTATGACATAGTTAATTACCAGCTTGATCAAATTTCTAAATTATTTTCAGATTGTTTTCCTGAAAGGACGAGAGAAGGAAAATGAAATAAAACAGAAGCTTCAAGAGATCATCAGAGAACTCGACCTTGATAAGAGGGATCCTCTGGTCTCCTCCACCTTCTGCGTCTCTCAGAAGAACCCAAACTCAGCCAGGTACTACGGGGTCTCCATGTCCACTTCTAGCAAGGTTCCTAGGAAAATCATGGTTGCTGCGTCTTGTCTTCCTGGTAGCTGGGACAGTTATGTTGCTGGTGCAGTGATGACATTCAATCAAAATACGAGCAAGAAGCCATATTTTGATGGAACCATCAAACTGCCTCAGCATGTAACGTGCCAGGCATATAGCCTCCACGGGGAAGGAGCACAAATGGATCCTTGCAAATCATGTGTGGAGTTGTTTGGTTTGGGAGGAGACGACACAAAGAGGTTTCTCTATGGCAACTGTGCTGAGGTTGAAAGTGTGAGCAACTTGTTTAAAAAAGATACAGAAGTTAGGGAGCAAGCACGACCAACATCTGAGCTGTGCACACCTGAAAACAGGAGCAAGGCGGAGGAAAGTGTCAGGGATGATCTCAGGAATTTGCTGAAAATATTTAAATTCCCATCTGACGATTTTCACTTCTACATCCCCTCAGCGTAAATGAAGGGGGGAAATATTGGACATTAAATATTGATCAGTCTATTTAGCATGGTCTTTTAATATGTAGTGAAATTACAGATATCTTGTGATATTATTCACAAATACTTAACCTTCAAACAAATTATCTCATTTTAATCCTCTTATGAAATTCCTGTTCTTCAATCAAATACATAATGCTTTATCTTTGCTACTTGTTATGTGTAACAGTAAATATATAAATTCAAATGTTTGTCAACTGTCTGAATGAAGTATGCAGGCAATGATGTATTGATCATGTTGTTAACAATAAATTCTAATAACGTACGCTAAGTTTCATACATTGTGTTGTTTTTTTCTCCTGCCACTTCAAGTGATTCTTTGCTAGAGAATAATAAGTACTGCAATATCATCTCATCCTTATTGTTATCTATGGTCAAGGTCAAAATCAAACTAGACATCAAGTTGGAAACACTGTTTTTTATGTTTTTTAAAAGTATGACCATGCATTGGCTCTTAAAGTCATTGACAACATATTTGAAGATATCTCAAGACTTGTTGAAAGTTGAAAAGTAGCCTATCCATAATGTTTAAAATGTGTTCGGCTTGCCAGTCTCAAACAATACAAATGTCGCTAGCCCTTAACTTCCCCTTTTAACTTGTTGCATGCCTGGACAGTTTCCAAATAATTGCAGAGAAAAGTTGAATGTGGGACAGAAGAAAGCTAATCTATCAATTGTCATCCTGATACATGTTTCTCCATTAAAGGTTAAAAATATACTTTGACAACATTATCTGTTTAATTTTTGGGTAAAACAACGGAAACCTGCTTAGTGCAAGTATGCAGTTTGACCAACTATTAAAGGACAGTCCTCCGATTTAGCCTAGACAATCTTTTTACCTTAAAAGGTATATCTGAAGTTATTGTGTTTGAATCCAGAGAAACACATCAAAACCAATCTTCAAAATCTCATTCAAACTCTTGTGAGACTTTTTTCTGCTGAAGAGAACAACTCAAAGTGATCGATATTTCTCTGTAGATTCATGAGAATTACACAAAGTCATTTGATCCAATATGTTTATGGAATTATACTTTAAAGGGTTTTACACAAATTAGATATTGTCTTGGAAAAAGTTGACACTTTTCCACTTTATATGAAACATGACTTTATTGATATCACAAAGTTTTGACAGGTTATTGACTAAAAGTTATAAGCACACTTATCACTATCACATTGAAAATAAGAATTAGGAAACTTCAAACCTGATCATTAATAGTATATTCAAAGTTTAGTCACGTTTTGTTTTGGTGATAGCTAAACCATACTTTCTCTTTTTAATTTAGTATTTGCTCATTAAAGGTATTCAGTAGGAAGTCGTAAACATATCTGCTGGTTAAGCTGAATGGTTGAAAATGGAAACCAGAGGTAAATCAAGATAAAACATACATTAAAATGATTAGACAAAAATGTTTGGAGATATATTCAGACTTTTCTATCTTTGGTTTAACAGTAGAGCTTGTGCACAGTCAGCTCTGTAAGTATTATCAAAAAGTCCAAGAGAGCAGCACATGTAATGCCCCATTGGAGGAGGCCAGACTGTGATTGTTGTGTGAACTCGGTGAAATTTAGAATGACGTTCACTTTATCACATTTTTCAAAATCTTTCGGCTCATTTTGTGTTTCTTCTATTTCCGAAAAATGGCAGCAACAGTTGTCTCCTTCTCATCTGCTGCTTTCTGATGGTCTTTTAGCCAATCCCAGCCTTCTGCAGGTCTACAATCTTGTCCCTGAGGTCCTTAGACAGCTCTTTAGTCTTGAGGTTGGAATCTGATTGATTGATTCTGTGGACAGGTGTCTTTTATACAGGTAACTAGTTGAGGGTTACAATAGTCCATGCTGCACAACAGAGTGGGTCAGTTGCCGGTTCTTCTTGGTGAAACAGGAACTGTGAACTGCTCTTCTTGAGAAACAGGAACTGTGCATTGCTAAATAGAAAAACAGAAACTTGTTGAAGACACTGTGTCCGACCCCCCGACAGTTAAAGGTTAAACATAGGTCCAGCAAGGGACATTAACTGACACTGTGTCATCATGAAACTGCTGCATTTGGTTTAACCATATAAGCCTAGGTAACATAAGCAATTCCCACTATCAGGAGTACTTTCTTAAAGGAAAAGGACTTATGTAACCGGTCTGTGGAAGCCAGAGTTCTTGTTGGTTGAAAGGGGGATCAAATTCTTATTTCACACAATTACATGCAAATGAATGTATATCTCTTATATGATGTACATTTCTGGATATTCTTTTTGATATTCTGTCTCTCATTAGTAAAATAAACCTACCATTGAAATTGTAGACTGTTCTTTTCTTTGTAGGTAAACTTGCAAAATCGGCAAGGGATCAAATACTTATTTCTTCCACTACATGTATATTCACAAGAAGTGACAAACAAATCAGAGAGAGAATACTCAAAGCATTTCCTCATATCAAACACTTCTTCTCTATATTCTATAGGCTCATGATTAAAACCGAACCCTTCTCAAGTGTTTGCTGACTTCACATATATCCTGCAACTGAAAAAGTCTTTAATTAATTAAATAATTAAATACAATTTAACTAATTAAATAAGTCCCTATTATGCTATTTGGGGTTTTTGCTTTCCTGTAGAGTGTGATATAGGTTTTTGTGCATGTAAATGGTCTGCAAAGGCTAAAATCCCTGTGTTCCCTCCAGACAGAGTTTCTCTTCCACACACTCTGCATGAAACACCTCCGTTGGACTCCTTTGTTAACTACCATAACATAATGACATCACGATGTAACACTCATGCTTCTATTGGCTTGCGCGCCAACACTTTAGATTTGATAGACTAAGGGGCATCAGAGCCGGCCAGCTAACCAATCAGAGCAGACTGGGCTCTGGTTTCAGACAGAGGGTGAAAGAGGTGCTGCAGCACAGACAGTATGAGAACAATAAAGAGCTTTTTGAACATTAAAGCATGGAGACATGTCACAGTAGAGACACTAACTACAAATATGAAGCCTGGAAGTTATAAGAATAGGACCCTTTAAAGACTGGTAGCTGATTTTAACTGAACATGGTGGTGCTGCCATCTAGTGATGCTTCTTTGCCACTGAAACAAATACTTTCAGAGAAAAGTAAATCTGAGTTTGAATGTAAATCATTGGGTTATGTTTAACATAAAGCGGATTTTTTTTGATAAGTTTATAGAAAACTTGACATTGTTGTTGCCGTCTCTAGATGTTTTTGTGTTTTTATATGCAGCTTAAGATAATGGTTTGATTCACACCATAATCTAATAGACTTTTAAATAAAATTAATGTTTGTGTCAAAGTCTTTTACCACCTTTACCTCTGACAGGCCAGACTGTTTCTTTCACAGCAAACAACGACAGAAGGCGTGCTGTGGTCCGCAGAATCATTTCCCATATTTTAAAGGGAAGAATAGGAAAAGTGCAGCAGGTATATTCACAGCCACCTGTCATCAGACGGGCTTATTGAGCGCTATAGGGGTATACACCTTTATAGTTTATAAAACAATTCCCCCAGAGCATTAATGCAATACTGGGCAAACAAAACAAAATACATCCATTGTTACTCAGAAGGAGACATTGACAGAGGATTACTGGAAAAGTACACAGTAAAAGTACTTAGTAGTAGTAGTTTCAGTCGTACTGAGTCCAACAGGATCAATCTCAGGAAGAACTATTAGCAGCAAAAAATAATTCCTTCATCAAACTTAGCAGAAGTGGCTTGATTTTGTTCTGAGCAGGGGACTTTCTCAAAAAATACACATTAAAAGTACGTCAATGTATTGTTAGTAGTAGGTTAACTAATACAAAGTCAAACAGTATACATTTTATTAAGAACTAATGCTAAAATTGTATTTTTATCATTCATCAAAGATAGCAGAAAAACATGTTATGTAATATGGAGGGGACTTTGACAGAGGATTACTCACAAAGTAGCTACACAGCAAAGATACTTCATTTTATTTCTGGTAGCAGTCAAACTAGCCTAATACCGAGTCCAACAGCGCCAGTTTTATTAAGAACTTGTGGTAACAAATATTTGTATCACTCATCTAATATAGCAGGAACAAAAATGAAGAGAGCTGATTTGAAAAAACAAACGCGAGAGACGGCTGAGGTGAACGCAGTCCAGAATCGCTGTATAGTTTAAATCTCCTAACAATGCTGTCCATTTTAGACATAGGCTTATTATATTTACAGCCCTTAATAACATTCGTTTCCGGGCTCAATATGTGTCTTAGCCGTTTTCATTGTGATCGCTAAATTCACCTTGTTTATAATATTATCACCGTTCCTTCAGCCGGATACTGTAGTTCTTCAAAGTGTATTATAGCAAAGGAGTGCGTTTGTTTTGAAATCACTTCCGTGAGTTTCTCCCCGCACCTCGCTCCACTGACCATTAGACCATTTGGTAAGGTAAAAAGCAAAAAGCAAAAACGCCTCTCAGACGCTCTTCCGTTTACTTGTAAACGATTTTAAAGAAAAACAAATGGTCCGTAGATACACGGATTTAGAAGATATTTCGATCGTATGACAGATCATAGCTCATAAAATGTCCTATAAAGTCGAAACACTGTAAAGTTCTTAAAGTCTGGCTAACATTGACCCTGCAGTAAAAATAAATACACTCTTTAATATACCGAATACATGTTATTAGGGAAGACAGGAGGGATTGTGATGAGTTGTTCTTGTCACCTGACTGGCGGTGCACACTGCTGTGTTCCAAAACTTAAACTACTTTTGACCATGGATGTATAATAAGATATGTATAGCTAAGGATACCTTCATAAGTGGCGTCTATGCGTAATTTTCCTCAGAAGAAGTGTTCTCCGGGAGCATTTCTCTCCTCATATATGAACTTGTTATGTCTAGCCAAAACACTGTGTCATAACATTACAGTACATTTGTTAGACGCTTTTATCCAAAGCGACTTACATACATTCAGTACTGTGGACAATCCCCTCAGGAGCAATTTGGGGTGAAGTGTCCTGCCCAGGGACACAACGACATGCTGACTGCAGTGGGACTCGAACTTGCTACCCCCTGATTCGAAGTCCAGCACTCTACCCACTTAGCCACACCTAACAAAGGTGTGGCATGTTGTTCAAACCAGGCAGAAAGAGTGTTTAAAGTCGCTATAAATGCGATTACAATTCTGAATTTAAATCGAAGACACCAACGACTTCAATCTACTATTTGGATAACTATTATTACCGTTTGCTTACTTCAGTTTGAGGAGTCTTTATAAAACAGGTAGGCTAACATTCACGTAGAATTGTTCATCAAGAGTTACTGTGTTATTTTATTTTTTGCGTTTTACTCGTAGGCCTACTATAGCTTTAGGCTGCTTAACATTATATTCAGATAGAACCTTGCCAAATGGGTTAATAGGTTTGGGAGGATTACCATGGGGTTAGATTTGTCTCAATAATATTTGTGTTAACATAAAAATAAGTTGTTGTAAATGTGTGATTTGTAAAAGTAAAACATCTTCCACAAATACATTCAAAAGACTTGAAAACTCACAAAACAATGTGCAAATGTAAAACGGATCTGCAAATATTTTCAAAAATAAGATGAACATGTTTTATTTAATGAAACATCCGTCTGTCTGTGTTACTCAAACATTTTGGGATACTTTCCAATATCTGGGAAATTGTTGTTCAATACATTCAATACAAAATACGAGGGATCAATTTTTGTTTTTATGAAACAATAACTTCAAAGTTACATTTAAAACACGCATTTTAGAATATTAACATTGAAATCATGCAAAAAATATTGAAAATAATTTTAGTTGTCCTTATTTCATAAAAAAGTGCAGTTTCTTATTTATTTAAAAATAGTTTTTTGTTTAATCTTCATCTCACATCTCAGATTTGATGTATTTATTTTCAAGTAATTGTTTCTTCCACATTTGAATTTAACTACGTTTCTGTACACAGATTTGTGGCTGTTTGTGGCATGATGGCAGTTTGTGGCACGATGGCAGATGGTCCAGTTCTCTTTAAAGTAAGTACCACTACTTGATGGAAAAAAGAGGGCATTTATTAATTAGTTAAATGTTGTAAAATTAACCTTTCTTAAAATGGTAAAATTGCACATTTGTATTGCAACATTTAAATGCAATATTATATAAGCTATGTATTCTACCAATTAGCTCATAGCCAATATTTTGTCATGCTATTTAACCTTCATAATACGAGCACGTTTAAATATTGCTATTATTATTATTATATTATTATTTTTTTTTTTATTATTAGATGCTCTTAGTTGATATAGTGTATTTCATAGTGTTTTCAAAAAGGTCCAAATTCTATCATATTGTTATAACGAGTAGAGGTTTTGTTTATTATATTTTATTTATTACTGTTAACAATGCATTTTCTTTTCCTTGTAACAGAGAGCTAGATTGGAGGACAGTCCGGAGAGCAAGTAAGAAGTTTTATGTTCTGTTAAGGGGGGGGGTTTAAACAACAATGGCAGACAACACCTTACTGTGGTACACAGTCTTTCCTGTTCTCTTGTTTCAGTCAATCTTGTAATGTTGAATATTAACTACGTCACATGTAAAGCAACTTCAAGATGCTTCCAACTTCACAATTAAAAGCAAAATGCGTCTATAAAAGAAAATGCCAGAACCTATTTACAACCTTAATTTAAAATGAATTCTACACCTTTTATTAAGAGACCCTCAAGTGTCTTTGAGAGTTTGGAGTGAAGAATGTGGTTCAAAGGGGATTTGCAATTTTGCTATGCACATATAAGACCTGAACCACAAAACTAACTGCGTCATGAACTCCTTCAAGAGGAGAGACAAGATGCACAGGATTGAACACTGACGAGAGACAAGAAGAATTAATTGTACATTGTCAATAGTATGGCATGGTCAATCTGATTTTTTTTTTAGGAATCACAGCATCTCATAATTTCGGCTCGTGTGATTTTGGTAGCAGCCACATTCAGGCGTATCATGGATTATAAAGTAGTAAAACAAGAATATTGTGACAGCGTCTAGAAGAGTTTTGAGTAAAGAATGTCGTTCAAAGAAAGTCAATTTCCAGATGTTGCCAATCACCTGGACCACAAAACTTCCCCTGTGTCATGAATACCTGGAAAGATGGAAGACTACACAGAGCAGGTAACAAACGGACTGATTTTATATGTTCTAGTCTTTGCGACAACTCAAATCGCGGTTTAAACACGTCAGCACTCACCCATTCAAACACAGTCACCATTACCCTTGACACCAGGAGCAATTTGGGGTTCAGTATCTTGCCTGAGAAAAATATTCAACATGTTGACCAGAGGGGGCGGAGATTAAACCACCAACCCTTCGATTGATAAAAGACCACTGAGCCACAGACACAAAGGCGGAGCAAACATTGTCTGTGTGTGAGAATGAATCCGAGATGTGTGGAGGGATATATGAGCCATAACTTTAACCAACTCAAAGTCCTGGTGAAAAAAAGAGACGGACAAGGTCTCAAGATGGCTGATGGTTCATGTACATCGGTACTGAAAAACTGAATTCAGGACACACTGGTATTGAGCCTCATGGCTGTTGAACAAGTACTGAAGCTGTAGCTGAATCAAGAGTCTCTTAGGATCACAATCATGTAAAGAAATGTGGAAGAAATGGACTGGAGCTCTCTGATTAACTTGCAGCCATTCATTGGGAAACATTTTTTTGTCTTTTCTTCCATTCAGGCCAGCAGGTCTGCCATTCCCACAGACAAATGGGAAAACAGGTAAGCTAAGGTAGAACTAAAGAGAAATAGTTGTGTAGTTGATGAGACTACATTCCTTTTGCCTCATATCTTAAAAACCTTGATGTAACTTTTTTCAAATGTATTTTGTTCGGCATGTGTTGCAGGTTCAGATTACGTGAAATGGGCTTCAGATTTAGTTACCAAAGAGTATAAACACAAGACCTTTGAATTAAAGAAACCAGCTGGTGCCAGATGGAAGATAGGACCCCTGGAAGACACCATTTACAGTGAGGAGCCTAAGGTAGTGAATGGGTGGGGAGAATTCTATATTCCTGAGATAGTAAGCATGCAGGTTGTAGGTGTAGTGGAGGGGACCTCCTGCCCATCGGACCAGCTCGTTCTAATGACCTGTGAGGATGAAAAGCTGTATGCCTACGATGGAGAGGAGCTACATTTGGTGGCTTCAAGCATGAAGAAGCTACGTCAAAATGGAATAAGCTATCCAGGATCCAAGACATACTACGAAGGGGAGGCCTTCAAAGACATGGTGAGAAGTTATAAAATTGCTGGGAACAAACAGCTTTGTGTTTGCTGAACCTGATAGTTGATTACCTGTGGGCACCGACAACTGTTTATTGATATTGTCTTTTGCGTGTAGACCGTGAAAGACTGGGAAAAAGTGTGGAAGAGCCCTACAGGGAGAGCGCTGAAAAAGGAACATCATAAACAGGTGATGGAACACAAGACCAAATCTATGGAATATCTCAAAGCAACAGCTGCAATACAAGGCAAGTATATTTTTTTCTGCTTCAGGGCAAAGATTATATTTGTGCATTTAATGTCACTATCATGTTTCTTTTGTTTTGAGTCACCTCATTTGCTAATTTGTTTCTGTTTCTCACTCTCACTTCCTCTTACTTTCTCAATTCCTGTCCCTCCCAGAATCCCGTGGCAAGCCCCTAGGTCAGTCGGTGACATCCAGGGCCGCCCCTTCCTACACTCAGATCACGCAGACTGCGCGGGGCCCTCACCTCGCGGAGGGGGCCTCACCTCGCGGAGGGAGCCTCACCTCGCGGAGGGAGCTACACCTCACAGAGGGAGCCTCATCTGAAGCGCAACTGCGGCGCAATTAAGCTCGCCGCAGTTTCACCGCTGCCAGGCTCCACTAGCACCCACCCGCCCTCCCCCCGTCGACGTTCACGACACATAGGGCCTCCTCACATGACTTTGCGTGGGGCCAAAAGTTGCCCAGGGGCGGCCCTGGTGAAATAACTTGGGCCCAACAATACAATAAATATTACAGTCTAAAAATAGTCAATTACAAGTAATAGTACTGTATTAAAACTTAGGTTAGGTCTGCAGCATAAAATGCAATAGAAATCCAGCCAGGTTAAGAGGCTTTATCCTCATAATATCCTGCTGGGTAGTTAAGCTAAATGCACTTTAATACAGGGCTAACTCCTCTTGCACTTTACGTAGCTCTTGTATCTTATCTTGCACTTCGCATGTCGTTGCTGCTAGATTGTACTGCCATGTGGTAAATACTTGTATATGCTGCTCTTGCTCTTTTGCACTTTTTGCACATCATTTATTTAATTTTTGCTATGTTTGTAAAATGTAATTTTCTTAAATGTTTTATGTTAGGCTTAAATGAGCTCAAAGCTAAATCTGGCGCTGTGACGCTTGACACATTTGTAATGTTTTAAGTGTTCATCACTGTGCATTGTCCCTGCCAAATAAACAATTAAATGAAATTAAGCCAATGTTGTAAATAAGAAGCTTGTTGAATTATTGATTTGTGGATTTTTTCAAAAATAATTCAATACATCTACAGCACGTGCACTCCACTTTGCCTACGGCTCGCTGCACCGGCACTGCGAGGGGGACCCAAGTTCCCATCAGCAAAAACACGTGGGTTTGCTATCCTGGCTCCAAAATGGTGGAATGAGCTCCCCATTGACATCAGGACAGCAGATAGCTTACACATCTTCCGGCGCAGACTGAAAACTCATCTCTATCGACTCCACTTCGAGCGATAGAATTACTAACAAAGCACTTATATACTAATAAAGGACTGGCTTATCTAAAGCCAGTTGAGTAGCACTTGAAATGTTTGGCTCTATGAAACCTGATGTACTTATATGATTCTGTTTTCTTCAAGGTTGTATCTTCCTGTTCGAATGTACTTATTGTAAGTCGCTTTGGATAAAAGCGTCAGCTAAATGCAATGTAATAATGTAATGTAATTCACATCACAAGTCACAGCTGCCAGAGGTTCTGACTGCACGGGAGAGTGCCACGTCAATTCTGAAGAACTCTACCCCAGACCCATGTATTTAGCTAGTCCAGAGAGAACAATCAACATGCTGCATAACAAGATAGAATCATAACACCTCTATCAGCTGACGCCAACAGGCAGGAACAGGGAGACAAAACACTGAGAGCACAGCAGCCAAGGTTACAGGTGCGTGTGCTCAGTCAGGACAGTATGAACTGATAAACTGGGTCAAAGTTATGGACCTTAGAAAATATTTCCCCAACAGTGAACACCTTTAACATTTTATATGGGATGCATATGATTTCGACAGCAACTTCATAAAGACACATATCGACGGTCTAATAAAACCAATTTCTATGCTAGTGAATCGAGCAGCACGAGGGAAGTTCCATCGTCCTGGAAGGTGGCCACGGTGACACCGAACTTTAAATCTGGGGATAAGGCAATGATGTCCAATTACAGACCAATCAGCATCCTCCCCTGTGTCTAAGGTAGCTGAGAAATGCGTGTCAAAACTAATCACCAAACATATAGACAAAGGTTTCGCTCCAATACAGTTTGGTTTTCGTGCTCACCACTCCACTGAGACAGCTAACTGTGTCTTTGTGGTAAAGGTTAAATCTATGTTGGACACGAGCCCATATGTAGGTGCTGTCTTCCTTGTTCTCAGGAAGGCTTTTGACACTGTTGACTATCAAGTGCTCCTTACAAAGCTGACTCATTTCAAGTTTTTGGCAGTTTCGATACATTGGTTTAAGTCTTACTTATCGAACAGAAAACAGTGTGCTTTGGTCAACGGTGCCAAATCCCCCTACCTTGTGAACCCTGTTGGGGTTCCACAAGGTTCCATTCTTGGACCGTTACTGTTTTCTCTGTACATTAATGACTAGCCTAATGTATGTCCTGAGTTGAATGTGCAAATGTATGCCGATGATCCGGTCATTTTTGTACACGGGAAAAAGACTGAAATAATCTCATCCTGTCTCTCAAATGCATTGGACAAGGTTCAACACTGGCTGAACAACATTTGCTTTCAGTTCATTGCAAAAAAAACGTATGCATGATGTTCAGTAAACAAACGGTCAAAATCAAAAGATCCAACGTGTTTTTAAACGGAGCAGAAATAGAACTAGTCTCCCAGTTCAAGTATCTTGGAGTCATACTGGACTTAAACTTGACTTTTAAGAAACATATTTAGAAAGTATCCAATACCGTTAAATTCAACTTGCAAAATGTGTCAATGCTGCAAAGTCATACCTCCACTGTATGATTCTATCCCACATTGAATACTGTTTGACAAACTGTTTGTTGCTTGTGCCACAAACCTGAAACCCATAGAACAGCTAAGAGAGCTATCCAGGTGTTTGACAGAAAGCCAAATTCATACCACCACTGTACCATCCTGGAAAAACACAATTTCTTGAGTTTTGACAATTTCAAGTCTTTTAAAAGTATGTGTTTTTTTTATAAATGTTTCCATGGACTGCCCCCCCCCCCCCCCCCCTCCCTTCGGGGAATTCATCCACAAAGAACACACTGGACGCTGCACTAGGTCAGAAACCAGAGGAGACTATGAAGTCCACCGCAGACGGACCACTTTTGGACAAAATGTCCTCTCCATTAAGGGCAGCTCTTTCTGGAATAGTCTCCCAACTGAGATACATCATCAAAACAATGGAAGAATAAATGAGAAGGTAGCGTTCATACCTTATTCTGACCGTGATAACAACTGCTTTAAATAAGGCGTGGTAGTTCAAAACATGAGGCAGGGCTTAATTCATTTATTCCCATTCATTCACTCCTGACCTACAATGGTAAGTAGCTGCTTTTAACTGCTTTCCTTTGCTAATATTTGAAGTATTTCTGATCAAATTCTACATTGCTAATTTACTTTCTGTTGTCAGTGAAATGTGTAAGTGTTGTAATCATGGTTATAATGTGTCGTGTATTATTTCTCAGAAGGCTCCTCGAAAGAAGAGGTGAGTCAGCTGATTACCTGAACCATACACTAATACTGACTTCTGCTTTTTTATTTTCTAAAGACAATTTATTACTGATTTTATATTTTTATAGGACCAGAAAAGTTCTGCAGCACGAAAAATCTCTGCAGAACATAAAGTCTTTCCAAAGCAATGCGGAAGGGATTATCCATAAAATGTTGGAGCTGAATAACTCCTGTCAAGATGAAGCTATACAGTTAGTAGATGAGGTATGTCTGATGTGGCTTTTATGAACTTTTGACATGATGTTTTTCTTTCATAGAGCTTGACAGTTACACACAGCATTAAAAATGGCATCTCTTTTTTTACAGATTCTTCACAGCATCTTCTTTTTGGGAAGGATCAACACACCACCATTGTCACCGGAAAATATTTTTTCTGATAAGGATTATTTAGATGCGTTGAGGCACTGCTACCCTCTGCCTTTTGAACATTATCTCTCTCAACTACCGAGACGGAGTCCATTCTCATGTGTGCTAGACATGGTAAGATTAGTTTGTCAATTCTTCTATTTATATAGTTGCTTTTCCACCTAAAATCATCCTGAAATATAAGGGTTGTATGCACATATTCAAACATGAAGTATGACATAGTTAATGACTTGTAGGGATGACAGCAGCTTGATAACATTTCTAAATTATTTTCAGATTGTTTTCCTGAAAGGACGAGAGAACGAAAATGAAATAAAACAGAAGCTTCAAGAGATCATCAGAGAACTCGGCCTTGGTGAGCGGGATCCTCTGGTCTCCTCCACCATTTGCGTCTCTCAGAAGAACCCAACGTCAGAAAAGTACTACGGGGTCTCCATGTCCACTTCTGGCAGGCATCCTGGGCGAATCATGGTTGCTGCGTCTTGTCTTCCTGGTAGCTGGGACAGTTATGTTGCTGGTGCAGTGATGAGTTTCAATCCAAACAAGAGCAAGAAGTCATATTTTGATGGAACCATCAAACTGCCTGAGCATTTAACGTGCAAGGCGTATAGCCTCCACGGGGGAGAAGCACAAAAACCTCCTTGCAAATCATGTGTGGAGTTGTTTGGTTTGGGAGGAGACGACACAGAGAGGTTTCCCTATGGCAACTGTGCTGAGGTTGAAAGTGTGAGCAACTTGTTTAAAAGTGATAAAGGAGTTAGGGAGCAAGCACGACCAAAATCTGAGAAGTCCACAACTAAAAACAGGAGAAAGGTGAAGAAAAGTGTCAGGAAAGATCTCAGCAATTTGCTGAAAACATTTAAATTCCCAAGTTATTTTCACTTCTACATCCCCTCAGCGTAAATGAAGGGGGGAAATATTGGACATTAAATATTGATAAGTCTATTTAGCATGGTCTTTTAATATTTAGTGAACAGACAGATATCTTGTGATATTATTCACAAATACTTAACCTTAAAAACAAATCATCTCATTTTAATCCTCTTGTGAAATTCCTGTTCTTCAATCCAATATGTTGTGGTGACTATTGCCACTCAATATCACCCGGGATTTGCTAAACTGGGTAAACTAATTGGATGCTTGCAATTTCCATGTACGAAGAAGTTTTTAGCTTTCAATATCTTTTATTTACAAAGAAAAAAAGCGTGTTCACAGACACGTTCAAAAAACTATTGCTCTCCCAGTCACAATCAATCACAGCTGTGCCAGGAGATCAGTTATATGTGTTAACAAAAACATACAAACCATTCTAATGGGTGCAACATATGTCATTCTTTATCTTTGCTACTTGTTAGGTTGAACGGTGAATTTATAAATGCAAATGTTTGTCAACTGTCTGAATGAAGCATGCAGGCAATGATGTGTTGATCATGTTGTTAACAATTCAATAAAAATAATGTAAACTAAGGTTCATATTTGTTTTTTTTCTTTCCATTGCAACTTCAACTGATTATTTGCCAGAGAATAATTAGTACTCCAATATCATCTCATTTATCCTTATTGTTATCTATGGTCAAAATCTAAATAATACTAGACATAAAGTTGGAAACATACCATTTTTTGTTTGTTTTTTAAACCCATTAACTGACCATGCATTGGGTCTTAAAGTCATTGACAACATATTTGAAGATATCTCAAGACTTGAGATTCTCAGGTGAAGCTTATCCATAATGTTTCAAATGTGTTCAGCTTGCCAGTCTCAAACAATACAAATGTTGCTAGCCCTTAACTTCCCCTTTTCACTGGTTGCATGCCTGGACAGTTTCCAAATAATTGAAAGGACATTTCTAATGTGGGACAGAAGAAATCATTTATTTGATTCTCACAACAGTTCATTGGGTTTACTTTGACTTTTTTCCATGAATACTGAAAAAGTAGAGATCATCAATTGTCATCCTGATACATGTTTCTCCATTAAAGGCTCAAAATATACTTTGACAACATTATCTGTTTAATTTTGGGGTAAAATTACGCAAACCTGCTTCGTGCAAGTATGCAGTTTGACCAACTATTAAAGGACAGTCCTCTGATTTAGCCTAGACAATCTTATTACCTTAAAAGGTATATCTGAAGTTGTTGTGTTTGAATCCAGAGAAACACATCAAAACCAATCTTGAAAATCTCATTCAAACTCTTGTGAGGCTTTTTTCTGCTGAGGAGAACAACTCAAAGTGATCGATATTTCTCTGTAGATTCATGAGAATTACACAAAGTCATTTGATCCAATATGTTTATGGGATTATACTTTAAAGCTTTTTTACACAAATTAGATTCTTTTCCACTTTATATGAAACATGACCTTATTGTTATCACAACGTTTTGACAGGTTGTTGACTAAAAGTTATAAGCACACTTATCACTATCACATTGAAAATAAGAATTAGGAAATTTCAACCCAAATCATCAATTCTATAGTCAAAGTTAAGTCAAGTTTCATTTTAGTTATAGCTAAATCTCACTTTCTCATCACACTCTGATTTTGATTTGAATTTGCTCTTTAAAGGACTATGCGGTAGAAAGTCTAATATTAGAAAAATAGAGAGTTACACAAAGGATAATCATGTAAATAATTATTTATTGAGTTGTTTGTCAGGGCACTTGCCGTAGACGTCTTCTTTATCTACTGATGAATTGTATGTTTAAGCAATAGCTCACGACAGGCCGCGGTGTATGGTCATTATATCACAGGTACGTCTACACTACAGGCATCAAAAAATGCTTTCAACGCTTCGCCCATTCACTTGAATGGGGTGACGTAGAAGATTTGTAATCTTCGCCGAACTGCATTGTGGGGAGCATGGCATGGCTTTGCAAGCATCACGAGCATCTATCGGCATCAAAAGTTGAACAATGTTCAACTTTTGAGGCTCGATGCTTGGCATCAGCCAAGTCCATTTATGCAAATCCCGCCAGTGCAAGCTCAGCCAATCAAACCGCGTACAAGCTGGGAGAGCCAGACCGCAATTCATTTCCTCATATTCCAAACGAGATATTACGGTAGCAAATCACCCGGTTCTTTACGACCGAAACTATTTACCGGGATACAAACCGGAGGAACCAGGCATGGAGGGAGGTGGCAGAGACAGTGGGTGAAACTGATAGTTTTTTCGCCTGTTTGGAGAGTTTATATCCAGTTTACTTCGTTTTAACATTGCTATTGCTTTGTATGTCGGGGGCGGGAGATTCATGTGATTGGTTGCTCGCAAAAAATCGCCAAGCTTCAGACACGCCCAGCTTCAAGATTTTTTCATGCCTGTAGTGTAGACGGGCCGCGTGGTTTTATGCAAATTATAAAACAGCTTTTGTCTGTGTGAGTACTCCGTTTGAAAACCTTTGTTGTTTCCTGTTCTTTGTACCTTCATTCTAAGCAATGACAACTGGAATGACTGCACCTGCCCTTATTAATTAACAAAAACTCCCTGAAAACCAACAACGCTGATATTGTTTTCAGTTTGTGAGGCTGTGCGTGTCATCATAACAAAGTGTGCTTCACGGAACATACTATTCACATGCTACAAGGAACTATCACAGAAGTGGTTTTGAGCATTTGCACGTCTGTCTGTGAACAGGTTTTGTCCTCTCACGTGGAACATTTACAAAAAGGGAAGATTAAAAACGCACCTGACAACAGATATAACAAATCAGTATTATATTAGGTATCCCTCACAGTGACTCCTCTCACATGGAATGTTTACAGAAAGGGAAGAGGAAACGTGAGGGACACAATATAAAGGGGAAGTCCCCACAACCGAGCGACCACACTTCAGAGGTTCCGCCCACTGATCTCCGACCTTGTCAGGCAAGGTATTGAACATTCAATAAATGAAGAACACAAAATTACTAAGTATAAAACACAGAATGTGTGTTATTATACTAAATGATTTACAAATAAACCCCACTGCATATTTACAACTGTTACACATACACAACTGAGCCGTAATGTTTTCATGAATTGTAAAGCAATTGTGTTGAAACGTGCTTTATAAATAAAGAGTAAGATAAGTGGTTAAAACACGCTGGTATAGCAGATGTAAGAATGAAAAAAGCACAGTGTGTTACAAAGTGAGTGAAAACAAATCTGAATCCAAATTATTAAAGCATATAATCATATCATACTACTCACAGTTATTCTTTCTGTCAATTCTTCTATTTAGTTGCTTTTCCCCCTAAAATCATCCTGAAATATAAGAGTTGTATGAACATATTCAAACACGAAGTCTGAGGTAGTAAATTACAGCAGCTTGATAACATTTGTGATTACTTTCAGATTGTTTTCCTGGAAGGATGAAAGAATGAAAATGAAAAAAGAGGCTTCAAGAGATCATAAGTCCGCTAAACCAAGACTATCTGGTCTCCGGTGCCATCTGTGTCTCTAAGATCAAGAACAACCAAAACTCAGTCTGTAGGTACTACGGGGTCTCCATGTCCAGAATGTCGCCTGATTTCTGCCGTATCATGATTTCTGCGTCCTGTCTTGAATACTGGGACAGTTATTGCTCCAGACATCCAGATTTTGATGGAACCATTACACTTTGCCGTTTAAACTTTTTACGGGGGGGAAAAGTGACCATGCCTCCTTGCAAATCATGTCAGAATTTGTTTGGTTTGAAACCTAAACCGTTTCCCTATGGCGACTTTGCTGAGGTTGAAAGTGTGAGCAACTTGTTTAAAAATGATAAAGAAGTTAGGGAGCAAGCACGACCAAATCCTGAGAAGTTCACAGATGACATCAGAGAGACGGCTGTAGAGAGGGTCAGGGCAGATCTCATGGAATGTTTGCCCGACCCACAGTTGTAGAATTGATTTGATTGAGTTGATGATAAAAAAAAATATATATTGAATATATTGATAGGTATAATTGTTATGGTCCTTTTTCATTAAGTGACCAGACAGATCTCTTTTGATATTAGTCTCAAGAACTTAAACTTACAAATGATCTCACTTTAATCCTCTGTGTTATGAAACATGAACTTATTGTTATCACAAAGTTATTGACTAAAAGTTATAAGCACATTATCCCATTGCAAATAAGAATTAGGAAACTTCAATCCTAATCATTAATACTATATTCAAAGTTTAGTCACGTTTTGTTTTGGTCATAGCTAAACCATACTTTCTCATTTTCATTTAGTATTTGCTCATTAAAGGTATATTCAGTATGAAGTCGTAAACATATCTGCTGGTTAAGCTGACTGTGTTACAGAATGGTGAAAATGGAAACCAGAGGTAAATCAAGATAAAACATAAATAAAAATGATTAGACAAAAATGTTTGGAGATATATTCAGACTTTTCTATCTTTGGTTGAACAGTAGAGCTTGTGCACAGTCAGCTCTGTAAGTATTATCAAAAAGTCCAAGAGAGCAGCACATGCAATGCCCCTTTGGAGGACGCCAGACTTTGATTGTTGTGTGAACTCTGTGAAATTTAAAGGACGTTCACTTTATCACATTTTTCGAATTCTTTCGGCTGGATCACTATGAAAAAGTTTGGCTTTAGGGAATCTTTTTGTACCTGATTCTATCTGCAAATCTTCTTAAATCCAGAAATTGACATTATTATTCAGATGTTCATGGTCAAATTTCAGACGGGCCTTTCATGAGCCTTCTCCAGCAGGGGGGGGGGGGCTTCAGGCGCTGCAGGACTTGATCCATTATGGTGTAGTGTGTAACCAATAGTTTTCTTGGTGACTGTGGTCCCAGCTGCCTCGAGATCATTAACAAGTTCCTCCCGTGTAGTTCTTGGCTGATCCCTCACCTTTCTCATGATCATCAATACCCCACAGGGCCAGATATTGTGTGGAGCCCCAGACCGAGGGCGACTGATGCTATTTTTGTGTTTCTTCTATTTCCGATCAATCGCACCAACAGTTGTCTCCTTCTCACCAAGCTGCTTTCTGGTGGTGTTGTATCCAATTCCAGCCATGTGAATTCATCAGAGGGTCTAAGGACCTCAGGGGAAATCTTGTCCCTGAGGTCCTTAGACCGCTCTTTGTTCTTGCCCATGGTGGAAAGGTTGGATTCTGATTGATTGATTCTGTGGACAGGTGTCTTTTATACAGGTAACTAGTTTACATTATGAGTACTTTCCTAAAGGAAGAGGACTTACCTTGGTCTCAGGATCATGGACAGACCATGTATGTCCATGGTCAGACCATGGTCAGACCATGGACATTAACCATGGACATACGTGATCTGTCCGTGATATTGTCCATGGTTGACCATGGTCTGACCATGGACGTTAAATGGCACCATGGATGAATCATGGAAACCCACGGCCAAGTGAAACATGGACAGACCACGGTAATTCATGGACATCAAAGACGTGGTTAGCCGTGGTCTGTCCATGGTATAGTTAACCGTGGTTTTCCGTGATTGATCTGTGGTGCCATTTAATGTCCGTGGTCTGACCATGGACAACCATGGTCTTATCGAGGCTTGCAATAGTATGGCCGTGGATGTCCATGGAGAGACCATGGTCATCCATGGTCTGACCATGGACTTCGATGGTCAGACCATGGACATCCATGGTCAGACCATGGTGCCATTTAACGTCCATGGACAATATTATGGTCAATGGTCAGACCATGGATATCCATGGTCTGACCATGGATATCCATGGTCTGACCATGGGTGTTCCACCCCTGAAGTTATAGAAAGCTTACCAATTTGGTCAATTGTTACCAAAGTTGTATATAACAAGACTTACCATAATGTCCACATAATGCTCCAGGGGGGGAGGGGGGGCTACAGACAGGACCAATTTAACTTGCATCTAAAGTCTACAGATATAAATGTGCTAAGATTGCATTTCAAAATGTTTATTAATATCTTATCATGACACTCTTGTACAAGAAATACTACACAGGATGTTTTTTAACGAATCTCAGAGAACAGACAGTGGTACAAAACTTAATTCACACAATTAAATGAAAGGTTTGTCAATCCATGGGAACATTTTACAGTATTTATAACATTTAAGTAGAATCCTTGTCTGCTTTACCACAAACGATACATAACCAGTTCCCTTACTTACATATGACTTTGTATGAAGAAATATGTGTGCCAGATATATGTTCACCATAACAACATACATTTTCTTCCCAAATGTACACTTAAGTCAGTTTTCACACTTTTTTTAAGCCTTTTTGCACATGGTGCACCTTCTCCACCATATCCTTGTCTTTCATTTCGGGAAAGCGTCCCCGCATCAAGTCCTTGTATACCAGGAACTTATCTTCCGGAAATTGTGGCTTTGGTGGAGTCATCCGGTTGGGAGCTTTCCCGGACACACTGTGGCTGAGGAGATCGTCTTTGGAGAACAACTGTGTCAGCAGCCGTCTGGCTGCTTTGAAGGTGCTCGTCTCCAAGACGACAGTTGCACGCAGCTCCTCCATGGTGTTGCCATTGTACCGTGGCTCACAAACTGCCACACGCCCCTCGCGGTTCTTTTCCAGTTCGCGAACTCTTCTCTTGAGTTTCCTTATACTCTCCTGTGATTCCGCAAACTGACCTTGCAGCTCGTACAGGTTCTTGGCTAGTCTGAAAAAGAAAGATTGCTTAAAAATATAATGCCGAAGTAAAAACAATACAGACGGAACAAAAATTACATCTACCACAGTCTTCAAATATATAATTTGCTGCCATATCAGACAATGTGTAAACACTATTTTGGAGTCATATAATATTAACCACATTATTTTCCTTCCCAGCAAACAGTATATTATAAAAAGGGAACATCTGTATCTGTTAACAATATAAAAAAATATATATATATAAATATATATAACATATATAATAATATATATAATTAATATATATAATTAAAATAACTTACTGGGCAACATTGATATCCTTTCCAGCTGCAAAGGGAGATCTGTAAAAACAAATACCCAAAAACTAGAACCTAAAAGGTAATGTGTGAAGTTGAAGCAGTATACAAAAAGGTTTACCATGTTCACCTGGTATCAATATTCATTCCATCTTAAAATAATGAATAAACAGATTTTAAACAACATTTTGCTGATTGTCTTCTACACGTCTCTGGCTGCAGTCAATTGGAACTGCGCAAGTAATTTACCTTTTCAATTTATGACTGATATTTCCAAGTCGACTCCAATGAAGTCCAGTGATGTTCAACACTAGACCTTTGAAGGTATGTGTGAAATTTATCAAGTTCAGTCTGCATATTTGTGCATGGTTTTATCAGCAGATAAACTTCCTAATAGATCTTTTCACAATGATAGTGTGCTACATTTTGTTCTCATTTACACACATATACATATACATATACGTATATGTATATAATATTAATATTACCTGTGCTTCTTTTTGGTGATCGTTGGAGATGGCGACCCCAGTTCCAGTCTCCTGTGAGCAGAGGGGGAGGCTGTGCCATGCTGTGGAGGTGAGCGACTGCATCTGGGTGCAGCCTTTTGAGGCGACTGGCTGTGGCTGCGTGCTGACGGTGCAGCCTTTCTGGGCGATGACCGGTTGCAGCGAGGTATTGTGTTCCTCTGAGGCGATGGGCTGTGGCTGTATCTAAAACCTAAACCCTCTAAAGATCATATCAACCCTCCCGACTTGAAATGATCAATTTATTAATATGAATCTGAAATAAATGCAACTGGAAAAAAACGGCCGCCATCTTGTGAAATTATCTATTTATTTAAATATTAAAAACTTATTTTTCTTCAAATGGATCATATTTCTGGTCTCTGATATGTTAATAATCAAATGTACTCACCCTCAACGTTGAAAGATCAGTATTTCAATGTGGATGTCAAAGGTTTTTAGCAGTCTTCTCTCAACTGCCGTCCTATGTAAACGCTAGACAGGAAGTGGCTGTTCCGCCACCCGGAAGTGACGCCAAAAACGGCGGAATTAAAGGTAACATGACCATTAGCACTCATAGTGGTTACTCCATGAACTGCAAGCAAATTATAATATACCAAATGTCCGTAAAGACAGTGTATTTAAATTAAAAAATATATAAATCCGTTTTTTAGATTTTTAAAAAATATATATTTTATTTTTTAACTCATTCCACCCTAAATGTATTTATCTATATAAGAGTAAGAGTAAAGTTAGAGTGGTATATATTAAAGTAAATAAATAAAGAAGTATTCTAAAGATCAAACCGTGAACATTAAAAAACTTCTGGTACAGGTTACACTTCTTTTGTGTTTTTAAAAAATTCTAATATTTAAAGAGTGAATATAAGCGGACATTTAAACGCCATCACTCAGTAGAATTGGTCAGTTGACCTCTTCTACTTTTAGTCTAACCACAAAGTTTCGCGGTCCGACTAAGGTTTTAAGTGTAAATCTATTAAATGATTATGTTATTTTTGAAGTATAAGTAAGGAGGTTCTAAAAGGATTTAATATAAGATATATCTTAATATAAGATATATCTGGCACACTTAATTATATTTGTTCATATTGAAGTAAGGGAACTGGTTCTGTCTTGTTTTTGGTAAAGCAGACAAGGATTCTACTTGGGAGTCCAATATTGTAAAATGTTTCCATGTATTGACAAAATTGTAACCTTTCATGTAATTGTGTGAATTAAGTTTTGTACCACTGTCTGTTCTCTGACATTCTTATTGTATTCATATGAAATTGGCACTGTTGTTTACATTTTCAATGTCAGTCTACCAGGTAAATAGAGCACATGTCCAAAAAAAATTCCTAAATATGTAGTGCGTGCCAAACCCTAATTTTCATGTTGGCAGGGGTATTGCTAATGTCATATTTGCAAACAATTTATTATTTCTGCTGACGAACATGTAGGTCACATATTTAATGTTATTTGATCAGACATTACATTTATCTGTACATTCTGAAATAAATTAAATGTGTCTATTATAAATACTGTATGTTGTGCCTTCATATTTTTCATAAATCCCCAGTTCAGCCCTGTGTAACTCACTACTCCAGGACAAACAAAAAGAGTCAGAACTGAGAAAAAAAGATTGGCACCAATATCTTTGATCTGCATTCAACATTGAGACCACAGAAGAACATGATCATTTCATGGTTAGAAATATCAGAATTCTATCCATGTTTTACCATGTTTCATGACCACAGAAAAGCATGAATATTTCATGGATAAAAATATCAGTGATTGTCCATGTTTCACCGTGTTGCATGACCATGGAAAATCATGGATATTTCATGGATGGAAATAATATAGGATTTGTCCATGTTTGTCCATGTTTCATGACCATGGAAAATCATGGTCAATTCATTGCCAGACAAGTGAACATGTTTTTCCATGTTTCATGACCATGGACAATCATGGTCAGTTCACGGCCAGGCGGGTAGTACGTGTTCTGTCCATGTTTCATGACCATGGACAAACCACGGACAAACATACCATGGACACCCACCATGGACAGATCACGGATGTCCATGGATGACCATGGTCATCCATGAGTTTTCCGTGAAACATGGATGACACGAGACCAAGGTGTAAGCGATCTGTGGGAGCCTGAATTCTTGTTGGTTGCAAGGGGGATCTCTTATATGATGCACATTTCTCAATATTCTTTTTGATTTCCGTCTCTCATTAGTAAAATAAAGCTACCATTGAAATGATAGACTGTTCATTTCTTTGTAACTGGGTAAACTTGGGATCAAATACTTATTTCCTGTTTGTTGTGTGAACTCGGTGAAATTTAGAATGACGTTCACTTTTTCACATGTTTTTATGGACTTATGAGCCACATTTAATTTAAATGAACTGTTAAATTATTTCGGCTGGATCACTATGAAGAAGTTTGGCTTTAGGAAATCTTTTTGTTCCTGATTCTATCTGCAAATCTTCGGAAAGAGGGCACTTTATTTGTTTCAAAGGGCCAAGCAAAAAATAAAGTGTGTTATTTTAATGAATGATGTTTGACCACTGCAACAGTATTTCTGATGTATGTAATCGACAATGGTGTATTACACAACACGTTCTTCAATTCAGTGGGCCTCAGTTGATGCCTCTGTTCCGCATCTGATCTTAATCTATTTTTACCGGATTTTATCACGAAAGCTTCGGAGAGAGGGCCCTAGTTGACGCCTCAGTTTTGCATCTGATATTTCTGTTTCCTCTTCTATTTACATTGACCCATCTCTTTGCAGGCATCTTTTGCATTGCAAAAATCTCCCTGCACGTCACCTTGAGAAACAACAAACACTCTCTGTCAGATGTAACAAACTGGTCATCAACAACAACAACAAAGAAACATCAAACATCTACAGTGTGTGGGCGCAGCAAAACCCGAGTGCACTGGAAGATATTTGTTTGATGCAAATGAAATGTAAAAGGCAGAAAGAGAAGCATGTGTTTCCATACATACTGAAATGAGTGGATAACTCATATTTAATACAGCAGATGTAAGAATGGAAAAGTGTTTGCTTATTATGCTTCATCTGTATGTACAGTCGATACTGAAAGTAAGTAAGTATCTACAGTGAAGGAAACACATATTTGACCCCTTGAAGATTTGCCCACTTACAAATAAATTAAAAGTCTATAATTTTAATGGTATGTTTATTTTAACAGTGAGAGTAAGAATATCTAAAAGAAAATCCTTAAATTGACATTATATAAAATATTAAAATGTATTTGCATGTAACTGTGGGAAATAAGTATTTGATCCCTTTGCAACACATGTCTTAGTACTTGGTGGAGAAACCCTTGTTGGACAGCAGAGGTCAGACTCTTCTTGTAGTTGGTCTCCAGGTCTGTGAACATCTCAGGAAGAATGTTGGTCCACTCCTCTCTGAAGATCCTCTCCAAATCATGAAGCTTTTGAGGCTGATGCTGGGCCTCTCGAAGCTTCAGCTCCCTCCACAGATTTTCTATGGGATTAAGGTCTGGAGACTGGCTAGGCCCTCCATCATCTAACTGCTCTTCTTCTTTAGCCTCTCCTGTGTTGCCTTGGCCGTATGTTCAGGGTCATTGTCGGGCTGGAAGACCCATCCAGGACCCATTTTCAGTGTCCTGGCTGAGGGAAGGAGGCTATCGGCCAAACATGGCCCTGTACATCCTCTCCTCAATGCAGGGAAGTGGTCCTGTCCCCTTAGCAGAGAAACACCCCCTAAGCCAAATGTTTCCACCTCCATGCCTGACGGGGAGATTGTGTTCTGGGGTTATAGTCAGCATCCTCTTCCTCCAAACACGGCGTGTCGAGTTGATGCCAAAGATCCACATTTTGGTCTCATCTGACCACGTCACCTTCTCCCAAGCCTTCTCTGAATCATTCAGATGTTCATCGGCATATTTCAGACGGGCCGTTCATGTTCTTCTTGAGCAGGGGGGGGGGGGCTTCAGGCGCTGCAGGATTTGATCCATTATGGTGTAGTGTGTAACCAACAGTTTTCTTGGTGACTGTGGTCCCAGCTGCCTCGAGATCATTAACAAGTTCCTCCCGTGTAGTTCTTGGCTGATCCCTCACCTTTCTCATGATCATCAATACCCCACAGGGCCAGATATTGTGTGGAGCCCCAGACCGAGGGCGACTGATGCTCATTTTGTGTTTCTTCTATTTCCGAATAATCGCACCAACAGCTGTCTCCTTCTCATCAAGCTGCTTTCTGATGGTCTTGTAGCCAATCCCAGCCTTCTGCAATCTCGTCCCTGAGGTCCTTAGACAGTTCTTTAGTTTTAAGGTTGGAATCTGATTGATTGAGTCTGTGGACAGGTGTCTTTTATACAGGTAACAGGTTGATATCAGGAGTACTTTCTTAAAGGAAAATTACTTATTTAACCGGTCTGTGGGAGCCAGAGTTCTTGCTGGTTGAAAGGGGGATCAAATACTTATTAATAATAATAAACAAATGAATGTATATCTCTTATATGATGTACATTTCTGGATATTCTTTTTGATATTCTGTCTCTCATTAGTAAAATAAACCTACCATTGAAATTATAGACTGTTCATTTCTTTGTAGGTAAACTTGCAAAATCGGCAAGGGATCAAATACTTATTTCTTCCACTACATGTATATTCGCATGAAGTGACAAACAAATCAGAGACAGAATACTCAAAGCATTTCCTCATATCAAACACTTCTTCTCTATATTCAACATGAGCTCATGATTAAAACTGAACCCTTCTCAAGTGTTTGCTGACTTCACATATATCCTGCAACTGAAAAAGTCTTTAAGAGGCCCTATTGTGCTATTTGGGGCTTTCGCTTTCCTGTAGAGTGTGATATAGGTTTTTGTACATGTAAATGGTCTGCAAAGGCTAAAATCCCTGTGTTCCCTCCAGACGGAGTTTCTCTTCCACACACTCTGCATGAAACACCTCTGTTGGACTCCTTTGTTAACTACCATAACATAATGACATCACAATGTAACACTCACGCTTCTATTGGCTTGCGCTCCGACACATTAGATTTGATAGACTAAGGGGCATCAGATCCGGCCAGCTAACCAATCAGAGCAGACTGGGCTCTGGTTTCAGACAGAGGGTGAAAAGAGGTGCTGCAGCACAGGCAGTATGAGAACAATAAAGAGCTTTTTGAACATTAAAGCATGGAGACATGTCACAGTAGAGACACTAACTACAAATATGAAACCTGGAAGTTATTAGAATAGGACCCTTTAAAGACTGGTAGCTGATTTTAACTGAACATGGTGGTGCTGCCATCTAGTGATGCTTCTTTGCATCTGAAACAAATTATTTCAGAGAAAAAGTAAATTTGAGTTTGAATGTAAATCATTGGGTTATGTTTAACATAAAGCAGATGTGTAAACTTTTTGATAAGTTTATAGGAACCTTTACATTCTTGTTGGTGTCTCTTGATGGTTTTTGTGTTTGCATATTAAGATACTGGTTAGATTCACACCATACTTTAATAGACCTTTAAATAAAAAAAAATGTTTTAATTAATGTTTGTGTCAAAGTCTTTTACCACCTTTACCTGTGACAGGCCAGACTGTTTCTTTCACAGCAAACAACGACAGAAGGCGTGCTGTGGTCCGCAGAATCATTTCCCATATTTTAAAGGGAAGAATAGGAAAAGTGCAGCAGGTATATTCACAGCCACCTGTCATCAGACGGGCTTATTGAGCGCTATAGGGGTATACACCTTTATAGCTTATAATTAAAACATTTACCCCAGAGCATTAATGTAATACTGTGCAAACAAAACCAAATACATGCATTCTTGTACTCAGGAGGGACATTGACAGAGGAGTACTGGAAAAGTACACTATGAAAGAGTTTGGCTTTAGGGAATCTTTTTGTATCTGATTTTATCTGCAAATCTTCGGAAATACAGAAATTAACGTTATTATTCAGATGTTCATGGTCAAATTTCAGACGGGCCTTGCATGAGCCTTCTCCAGCAGGGGGGGGGGCCTTCAGGCGCTGCAGGATTTGATCCATTATGGTGTAGTGTGTTACCAATAGTTTTCTTGGTGACTGTGGTCCCAGCTGCCTCGAGATCATTAACAAGTTCCTCCCGTGTAGTTCTTGGCTGATCCCTCACCTTTCTCATGATCATCAATACCCCACGGGGCGAGATATTGTGTGGAGCCCCAGACCGAGGGCGACTGATGCTCATTTTGTGTTTCTTCTATTTCTGAATAATCACACCAACAGTTGACTCCTTCTCACCAAGCTGCTTTCTGATGGTCTTGTAGCCAATCCCAGCCTTCTGCAGGTCTACAATCTCGTCCCTGAGGTCCTTAGACAGCTCTTTAGTTTTTAGGTTGGAATCTGATTGATTGAGTCTGTGGACAGGTGTCTTTTATACAGGTAACGTTGATATCAGGAGTACTTTCTTAAAAGAAGATGACTTATGTAACCGGCCTGCGGGAGCCAGAGTTCTTGTTGGTTGCAAGGGGGATCAAATACTTATTTCACACAATTAAATGCAAATGAATGTATATCTCTCATATGATGTACATTTCTGGATATTCTTTTTTATATTCTGTCTCTCATTAGTAAAATAAACCTACCATTGAAATTGTAGACTGTTCTTTTCTTTGTAAGTGGTTAAACTGGCAAAATCGGCAAGGGATCAAATACTTATTTCTTAAACTGTACATGTATATTCGCATGAAGTGACAAACAAATCAGAGACAGAATACTCAAAGCATTTCATCATATCAAACACTTCTCTAACCGGTCTGTGGGAGCCAGAGTTCTTGTTGGTTGCAACAATTAAATGCAAATTAATGTATATCTCATAGGACCCCTGAAGACTGGTACGATTACCTGAACCATCAATCAATGAATCAATGAATCAATGAATCAATGAATCAATGAATCAATCAATCAATGAATCAATCAACCAATCAATCAATGTTTATTTATATAGCCCAATATCACAAATGTTACATTTGTCTCAGTGGACTTCACGGTTTGTACAGAATATCAGTATGACAATACGACACCCTCTGTCCTTAGACTATTAAAAAAAGAAATCATGCTTCAAATAAGTGGGGGTATGGCGTACCCCCGTGTCCAACGCCCACTACACCACTGACTGCAACTACAAAAAGCTAAGGTTTGTTTTCTCATCAGGAAATGCAGACCGGCTCAAACAAAAGATTTTTAAATCATCATCCTCACGATCATTTAATGTATCATATGTTCGCCGAATTGACATGAAAGCACTAATAAATGTAGTTTCATCCACTTGAGTTTACAAAAATAATCGATTTGTTTTTATATCACATCCGACGGGAGGAAATTCAGCAGCTCTCACTACCGATTTTTAATCCTAATTTAATCATCATCTTCACCACGAGTATTTATGTTTATGTTCGCCGAATTGACATGAAAGCACTGACAAATATGAATATACTGTAGTCAACTTCATTAAAACGTTATTAACATGCCTAAACTCAGTAATTCACCATTTCTACGCATGACCACACACTTTGTCCGTGTTTGGCTCTCTCGCCGCACAGTGAAGCGTTCCCGCTTTGACGTCACTTCCGGCTTCCCCCAAAACCTCAAAATGAGTCGAAGGAATTTTCCCGCGATGTTCGAAATTATTGATATTTATCGGAACGGTATCGCTTTTTCGTTTTTAAACTGAAGGTTCGAGATTACTAGTAGCCCACTATTTCATTGCACAACAGTTGTTGTGTTCGTGTCACAGGCTCTTTAAGTGACCAGACAGATCTTTTTGGATATTAGTCACAAGAATTTAAACTTCAAACAAATTATCTCACTTTAATCCTGTGTTGTGAATTTATTTATGTGGAAATCAATATGTCATGCTTTATCTTTGCTACTTGTTATGTGTAACAGTAAATATATAAATGCAAATGTGTGTCAACTGTCTGAATGAAGCATGCAGGCAATGATGTATTGATCATGTCGTTAACAATAAATTCTAATAACGTACGCTAAGCTTCATACATTGTTTTGTTTTTTTCTCCTGTCACTTCAAGTGATTATTTGCTAGAGAATAATAAGTTATCCAATATCATCTCATCTATCCTTATTGTTATCTATGGTCAAGGTCAAAATCATACTAGACATCAAGTTGTAAACACACCGTTTTTTTGTTTTTTAAAAGTCTGACCATGCAAAATATTTGAAAATATCTCAAGACTTGAGATTCTCATTATGTAAAAAATGTGTTCAGCTTGCCAGTCTCAAACAATACAAATGTTGCTGCTAGCCCTAAACTTCCTCTTTTAACTGGACAGTTTCCAACTAATTGAAGGGACATTTCTAATGTGGGACAGAAGAATCATTTATTTGATTCTCAAAACAGTTCATTGGGTTTAGTTTGACTTTTTCCCATGAATACCGAAAAAGTAAAGAGTTGAATCAACTATTAAAGGACAGTCCTCCGATTTAGCATAGACACTCTTATTACCTTAAAAGGTATCTGAAGTTATTATGTTTGAATCCAGAAAAAAGTTGACTAAAAGTTCTAAGCACACTTATCACTATCACATTGAAAATAAGAATTAGGAAACTTCAATCCAAATCATTAATACTATGTCAAAGTTTAGTCACGTTGAAGTCGTAAACATATCTGCTGTTTAAGCTGACCGTGTTACAGAATGATGCTGTGAAAATGGAAACCGTATGCTATGCCATTTCTCCACATAAACATAACAGTCTGCAAAGAAACGGTTGTCTCCTCTGTGCTCCACTTCCTACTTGGCGCACCGGTAACTTTCTTGTGCGAACGAGAAACTAACAAAATACTTCCTCTTTCGCACAAAATACTATCTTGCGCGCACAAAATAGCATTTCGTGCGCACAAGATACTTTTTTCCCCCTCCATGAACCTTTAGGGCTCCGTAGTAAATCAAGATAAAACATAAATACAAATGTTTAGACAAACATTTTGGAGATATATTCTGATGTCTCTATCTTTGGTTTAACAGTAGAGCTTGTGCACAGTCAGCTCTGTAAGTATTATCAAAAAGTCCAAGAGAGCAGCACATGTAATGCTCCTTTGGAGGAGGCCAGACTTTTTATTGTTGTGTGAACTCTGTGAAATTTAAAGGACGTTCACTTTATCACATTTTTCGAATGTTTTTATGAGGACTTATGAGCTTCTTTTAATTTAAATGAACTCTGTTTATGCTAAATTTTTTCGGCTGGATCACTATGAAATAGGAAATCTTTTTGTTCCTGATTCTATCTGCAAACCTCCAGAGAGAGGGCAAATTATTTGTTTTAAAAGGCCCAAGCAAAAAATAAAGTGTGTTATTTTAATGAATGATGTTTGACCACTGCAACAGTATTTCTGATGTCTTGTAACCAACAATGGTGTATTACACAACAAGTTTTTCAATTCAGTGGGCCTCAGTTGATGCCTCTGTTCCGCATCTGATGGACTTGGTCCGACTTGACCCTTTTACTCTTCAAGTTGCATAGTGAAAATTAGTAGGCTAGTAGTCTTACTGCCATTGTGGGCAGTGTCCGTCAAACAAAAAACGTAGAGCCAATCAGGAACTGAGAATTTACTCCAACTCACTTCCTTTTCAATCATACTCTCTCACACACATAACGATTCTTATGCACACACTCTATCATTCTGTTTTATACACACACATACAGGGGTTGAATTGGGATTTGATATGTGGGGGGCTCTGTTTTAATGGTGCGAGGGGGGGGGGGGGGGGGGGGGAGCTCGGCGCTCAGCGGAGTCCGGGCGATGCTGCTCCTCCAAGGAAGAGACGGTCACTAAGCCGTAAAAACTATATCCGGTCACTAGGCATGGGCGGTATCATTTTTTTCATACCGTCATACCTTGCTGACATCATACCGTGGTATACGGTATATGACGGTATCAGTCCCAATTTAAGGGGTAATTTCTCCCCCCCAAAAATTTTTTACTCACTATATCAACAGCCCCATCAAAAATATTTTCCACCAGCCGCCACTGACGGTATGACTTGGGTCGACTTGAGTGAGGTGGCGTTCGGCGGCGTTCGGCGGCAAATACATGTTTCGAACGGTATATTATATGTTCGGTGTAAAATGCAGCCCGAGCGGTAGACGCTCGCAAAGTGCCGCGACGTGCTCGCAAGTGCAAAACAAGGGCTGCATACATGACACATTGTGCAAATGGCACATTTTGAGATGGGATACAGGACGCGTTTGTAGATGTCCGACGTTGTTTCCATAGTGAGCTAAGTTAACAATATATCATCATACATAAACATTTTCCGGGAGTAAATACTTGACTTATTGAATAAATTTTGCTTTATTCAATAACTAGTTTGGCAATATTATTCCGTGCATGTGTTAAAAACCTTATTTCCATTTGATTCATTGGATTACTCGCGTGAATGTTTAGCACGTAAATGCTTTCGTTTTTAAAACCGTCCGACCTCGACTACAAAACCATCAACCAGTTGCATAGGATTAAAAAATGTCAACACTCACTCACCCCGTCTTAAACATTCCCAAAGAAGTGCCTCTGTCTCTCGTTGTGCTGGATGAAGTCACTGGCGACGAGTAAACCCAAAATAGTCCCAAACAGGCGCAGAGGTATTTTTCTTTTTTACTAGTTGTCCGAGTTCGGGGCCGGCAAATGCTGCCGCCATCTTGCTCAGCTCAGCTCTGTGCTGAGCTCTGAGAGCGGGAAAGACGGACTGCCCTCCCCTGCCCTCTGCTGGCGCGTGCTGTGCATTACAACCAATTTCGTCCCTGTCAAAACTCCGTGTCAGTGTAATAGAATGAAACGCATCTGTGATTTGGCGCACAGTCTGTGACGTCACGGTATTGAAAATCATACCGACGGTATTTCGAAATACCCTGGTATACCGTAATACCGTCATACCGCCCAAGCCTACCGGTCACAGAGATCTGCTATTTTAAAGTGAAGTCAACACATATGAACCCTAAAAAGTTTTAACATATATATCGTTTTTTATAAACATATGACAAATGTGCGAGGGTGATGACGTCAGAGCATCGTCTTATGTGCCGCGGCTTAGTCCCGGAAGGCCTCGGCCCAATTTAACTCCTGCCTATATAGTCATTCACATTAACTATTATTACCTCTTTTATAAGCTATTCACTGCTATTCTGTTTTACATATATGACTATTGTTATTAACATGAAATACTATTCCCTCTTACATAGGTTATTATTCTGTCTTACATACATTGTTTACCGATTACACATACTACTATCCTCTTTCACATACACTATTATAATGTGTTATTAGATTATAGTTGTTTGTGAAAGACTATATTGGTGTGTGTACGAGAGTATGATGGTGCGTTTAAGAGATTTAGTTTTTGTGTGTGAGAGAGAATAGTTATTTATGTATGATAGTATGATAGTAAATGAAGGAAGGAATGACAGTGCGTTAAAGACGGAATGATACTGTGTGTGAAAGATTCTGGTGGTGTAATGATATTGTTTGTAAGACCAAGTATGAGTTGTGAGCTAGACGGCCTCTCATATTATCGCCTCATGGCACAAAAACTCACACCCTATAAAGAACAATGGGATATACAGATAACCATATCTCTCTTCCTGTAGTGTCATAAAAACCCCTCCCAAAGACATCTGTTTACCACACATACATTTACATGACATCCCCAGGATACAGCTGTTACATTTCATTATGATTACACTGTATTAAGCTTCATCATTTCCATAACAATACCTTATTATGGCAGTCATAACATAATGTAACCGTATAAGGCGTGGTAGTTCCTAGAGCTTACGAGTTACACACATTGAAAATGGCATCTCTTTTTTGACAGATTCTTCACAGCATCTTTTTTTTGGGAAGGATCAACAAACCACCATTTTCACCGGAAGAGATTGTGACTGATGAGAAGATGTACGATGCGTTGAGCTACTGCTGCCCTCTGCCTTTTCAACTGAAGTCCTCTACCCAACTACCCAGACGGAGTCCATTCTCATGTGTGCTAGACATGGTAAGATTACAGTTTGTCAATCCTTCTATTTACGGTATATATAGTTGCTTTTCCCCCTAAAATCATCCTGAAATATAGGAGTTTTATGCACATATTCAAACATGAAGTATGACACAGTGAATTACTTGTAGGGATTACAGCAGCTTGATACAATTTCTAAATTATTTTCAGATTGTTTTCCTGGAAGGGCGAGAGAACGAAAATGAAATAAAACAGAAGCTTCAAGACATCATCAGTGAACTCCATCTTAAAAGAGGCGTGTGGTGCAGTGGGTTGAGCGTTGGTGTTCGGATCAGGGGGTCAAACCCCACTGCAGTCAGCATGTCGTTGTGTCCCTGAGACACTTCACCCCAAATTGCTCCTGTGGGGATTGCCCACAGTATTGAGTATGTAAGTTGCTTAGGATAAAAGCGTCTAGCAAGTGACATGTAATGTAATTAAAAAAGATGAACCTCTGGTCTCCTCCACCATTCTGCGGATTTTATCACGAAAGCTTTGGAGACAGGGCCTCAGTTGATGCTTCTGTTCCGCATCTGATCTGAATCAATTTTTATCTGATTTTATCTCGAAAGCTTCGGAGAGAGGGCCCTAGTTGATGCTCATGTTTTCGCTGTTTCCTCTTCTATTTGCATTGACACATCTTTTTCCATGCATCTTTTGCATTCATAAAATCTCCCTGCACGTCACCTTGAGAAACAACAACACTCCCTGTCGGATGTAACAAACTGGTCGTGAACAGCAACGCAATGCAAATGAATTGTAAAAGGCAGAAAGAGAAGCATATGTGTTTCCATACTGAAATGAGTGGATAAATCATATTTAATACAGCAGATGTAAGAATGGAAAAAGTGTTTGCTTATTATGCTTCATCTGTATGTACAGTCGATACTGAAAGTAAGTAAGTATCTACAGTGAAGGAAACACATATTTGATCCCTTGCAGATTTGCCCACTTACAAATAAATTAACAGTCTATAATGGTAAGTTTATTTTAACAGTGAAAGTAAGAAAATCTAAAAGAAAATCAATAAATTGACATTATATAAAATATAAAAATGTATTTGCATGTAACTGTGGGAAATTTGATCCCCTTGCAACACACGTCTTAGTACTTGGTGGAGAAACCCTTGTTGGACACACAGAGGTCAGACTCTTCTTGTAGTTGGTTTCCAGGTGTGTGCTAATCTCAGGAAGGATGTTGGTCCACTCCTCTCTGAAGGTCCTCTCCAAATCATGAAGCTTTTGAGGCTGATGCTGGGCCTCTCGAAGCCTCAGCTCCCTCCACAGATTTTCTATGGGATTAAGGTCTGGAGACTGGCTAGGCCCTCCATCACCTAACTGCTCTTCTTCTTTAGCCTCTCCTGTGTTGCCTATGTTCAGGGTCATTGTCGGGCTGGAAGACCCATCCAGGACCCATTTTCAGAGTCCTGGCTGAGGGAAGGAGGCTATCGGCAAAATGTTATGGTACATGGCCCCGTCCATCCTCTCCTCGATGCAGGGAAGTGGTCCTGTCCCCTTAGCAGAGAAACACCCCCAAAGCCTAATGTTTCCACCTCCATGCCTGACGGAGAGATTGTGTTCTGGGGTTATAGTCAGCATCTCTCTTCCTCCAAACACGGCGTGTCGAGTTGATGCCAAAGGTCCACATTTTGGTCTCATCTGACCACGTCACCTTCTCCCAAGCCTTCTCTGAATCATTCAGATTTTCATTGTTATGTTTCAGACGGTTCGTTTATGTCCTTCTTCAGCAGGGAAACCTTCAGGTGCTGCAGCATTTGATCCATTATGGTGTGGTGCACATGTGTCAAACTCAAGGCCCGGGGGCCAAATCAGCCCAGTGATGGATTTAATTTCGGCCCGCAGGATAATTTCTAATTACTATTAGATCTGGCCCGCCGGTATATTGCACGCACACCTTCACACAATCCTGAGGATTTCCTCAGCTCAGAGCCTGAACCCAAACATTGATGAACTTACACCCAAGATGAGAGTAAACTAGCATCACAGAGCAGCAAAATAAGTTTCAATGGATATTTTCTTCTGCACTTTTTTCTTGCGACAACAAGGCATGTTCTTTTTTTTTCTTTGAGGCTGTTGGACAAATGTAATCATAAGAAATGAATGCAACTGATTATTTAATGTTTAATGTTGTTTTTATAGGCATTAATTTAAGCTTTACTTATTTCTTCCACTACATATATATTCGCAAGAAGTGACAAACAAATCAAAGAGAGAATACTCAAAGCATTTCATCATATCAAACACTTCTTCTCTATATTCAACATGAGTTCATGATTAAAACTGAACCCTTCTTTTATCAGACTGATCAGGCAATAAGCCCTTTCAAGTGTTTGCTGACTTCCCATATATCCTGCAACTGAAAAAGCCTTTAAGAGGCCCTATTAGAGTACGGTGTGAATCAAACCAATATCTTAAGGGGCATACAGGCGCGCCGTAAGGGGGTGAAAAGTTAGGACGATTCTAAGGGACTGACAGGGGCCCAAACTATTTGAGAACATTAAGAAAAAAATGTTTAAATAACCAATGTGATTATCTTTTCATGGGGCCCAAAATCCCTGGCGGCGCCCCTTATACAAACACAAAAAACAGCAACAAGAATGTAAAGTTTCCTATAAACGTATCAAAAAGTTTACACATCTGCTTTATGTTAAACATAACCCAAAGATTTACATTCAAACTCAAATGTACTTTTTCTCTGAAAGTATTTGTTTCAGTGGCAAAGAAGCATCACTAGATGGCAGCACCACCATGTTCAGTTAAAATCAGCTACCAGTCTTTAAAGGGTCCTATTCTAATAACTTCCAGGGATCATATTTGTAGTTAGTGTCTCTACTGTGACATGTCTCCATGCTTTAATGTTCAAAAAGCTCTTTATTGTTCTCATACTGTCTGTGCTGCAGCACCTCTTTTCACCCTCTGTCTGAAACCAGAGCCCAGTCTGCTCTGATTGGTCCCAAGTTGACGCCTCAGTTTTGCATCTGATAGTTCTGTTTCCTCCTCTTTTTGCATTGACACATCTTTTTGAATGCATCTTTTGCATTCACGATGTCTCCCTGCATGTCACCTTGAAAAACAACAAACACTCCCTGTCAGAAGTAACAAACTGGTCTTAAACAACAACATAGAAACATTAAACATCTACTGTGTGTGGGCGCAGCGAAACCCGAGTGCACTGGAAGATCTTTGTCTGATGCAAATGAAGTGTAAAATGCAGAAAGAGAAGCACATCTTTCCATATACAGGATAATGAAATGAGTGAATAACTCATATTTAATACAGCTGATACAGCAGATGTAAGGATGGAAAAAGGGTTTGCTTATTATGCTTCCTCGTACAGTCGATATTGAAAGTAAGCAAGTATCTCTATTCGCAAGAAGTGACAAACAAATCACTTCTCCTTCCTGGCAACCAGTGTGACTGCCCTCAACACTGGCAAATAAATAATCCGTATTTGCACCATGCACACATGAGGAGGCTGATAACTGCATCCTACTGCACCTAGGAGATGTGTGAAGGAAGGCTATAGCAAGGTGTCAATACGCACAGTTGACACGGATGTGGTAGAACTGGCAGTCACAGCAGCCCAATCCCTCAACATCACTGCTGTTGGTTGCATTCGGAGCTGGGAACAGTTTTCGGCATTTAGCAGCTCATGAGATGGCGAGATCACTAGGTCCAGATCGATGCATAGCCTTACCAATGTTCCATGCATTTACTGGATGTGAAACTCACTTTCATAATATCAAACACTTCTTCTCTCTATTCAACTTAAGCTCATGATTAAAACTGAACCCCTGGTGACTAAACAAACTAAAACGACCTGTCAGAAGTGAGCAAACTGGTAGTGTGACATTCGTTATCATGTGACTACATCAAACAAAGCCTCAGTGCACTCAGAGGTGGAAGAAGTACTCAGATTATTCAGTAAAAGCAGAAACAAAGTCTGTAAACATTCTTTAGTAAAAGTACTAAATTCAATATTGTACTGTACTGTAATATCTGATCATCACTTGAATGTTGCACTTGGTAAAGGTGTGGTTTATTTGAATCACCTTATAAACTACTGGATAGCTTAATTAATATATAATATATTTATAAATTGATTGAAATTGTTCATTTATAAGCTAAATGTTTAAAGAAGCTGTAAATGACGTAACGAAGTTGCCTTAATTAAAATGAATAACGCAATTAATTTCATAGTGGAATTAGATGGATAAATACTTTATTTCATGTTATTTTATAATCGTTAAATATGGCATGATTTAATACAGTTTGTTATACATGTTAAACCGATATGCGTATGTGTTTCTTGTGCCTAGGAACTAATGTTTGTTCATGTGCTGGTACTGCGTGTTTTGCTGTTACATTGTACAACTCAACGTGGGTTGACGTCTTTTTTGAAGCTCTGCTGAAGTCTGTGATAAAGTTTTAATTTGACAAGAAGTCTGTGACAAAGTTATGCAGAAAAGGAACTAAATGAATCTCCTTTCACGACAAGCGACCAACGAGGTATTTGTTTTATGTTTTCATTTTCTTATTTTCATTCATATGTGTAGCACAATATGCTAATATGTTTGGCTATGTATACGTGTCATTTCGGTGTTGTAGTTCTCACGGCGTAACGGAATAGGGGAGGCTACAGGATGAAAACTCCCAAGAAATAAAGGCCCGTTTTAAAGAACCGACCTGTGTCTGTGTCGTGAAAAGAGCTACAGTGAGAACTCGTTGGCCACTTGTCGTGAAAGGAGATTAATTCAGTTCCTTTTCTGCATAACTTTGTCACAGACTGAATCTGTAAAATAAATATAGTGGAGTAAAAAGAACATCATTTTCCTGCAAAAGTATGAAGCAGGATTTTATTTGTTACAAGTACTTCAATTAATTACATGAGTACTTGAGTAAATGCACTTTGTTACATTTCACCGCTGAGTGCACTGAAATATGTGAGTATGATTCAAAAAGAGTGCACGAGCAGGGATGAAATTCAGAAACACAGAACATACAGAATTTGGATCAAATGGGCTTTCATCAGACTGATCAGGCAACAAGCCCTTTCAAGTGTTTGCTGACTTCACATATATCCTGCAACTGAAAAAGTAATTAAAGGTCTATTAGAGTACGGTGTGAATCAAACCAGTATCTTAAGCTGCATATACAAACACAAAAACATCTAGAGACAGCAACAACAATGTCAACTTTTCTATAAATTTATCAACAAGTGTACACATCTGCTTTATGTCAAACATAACCCAATGATTTACATTCAAACTCAGATTTACTTTTTCCCTGAAAGTATTTGTTTCAGTGGCAAAGAAGCATCACTAGATGGCAGCACCACCATGTTCAGTTAAAATCAGCGACCAGTCTTTAAAGGGTCCTATTCTTATAACTTCCAGGCTTCATATTTGTAGTTAGTGTCTCTACTGTGACATGTCTCCATGCTTTAATGTTCAAAAAGCTCTTTATTGTTCTCATACTGCCTGTGCTGCAGCACCTCTTTTCACCCTCTGTCTGAAACCAGAGCCCAGTCTGCTCTGATTGGTTAGCTGGTCGGCTCTGATGCCCCTTAGTCTATCAAATCTAAGATGTTGGAGCGCAAGCCAATAGAAGCGTGAGTGTTACATTGTGATGTCATTATGTTATGGTAGTTAACAAAGGAGTCCAACAGAGGTGTTTCATGCAGAGTGTGTGGAAGAGAAACTCCGTCTGGAGGGAACACAGGGATTTTAGCCTTTGCAGACCATTTACATGTACAAAAACCTATATAACACTCTACAGGAAAGCAAAAACCCCAAATATCATAATAGGGCCTCTTAAATAAAAAATGTTGTTAATTAATGTTTGTGTCAAAGTCTTTTACCACCTTTACCTCTGACAGGCCAGACTGTTTCTTTCACAGCAAACAACGACAGAAGGCGTGCTGTGGTCCGCAGAATAATTTCCCATATTTTAAAGGGAAGAATAGGAAAAGTGCAGCAGGTATATTCACAGCCACCTGTCATCAGACGGGCTTATTGAGCGCTATAGGGGCACCTTTATAGCTTATAATTAAAACATTTCCCCCAGAGCATTAATGTAATACTGTGCAAACAAAACCAAATACATGCATTCTTGTACTCTGGAGGGGACATTGATAGAGGATTACTGGAAAAGTACACAGTAAAAGTACTTAGTAGTAGTAGTTTTAAGTAGTACTGAGTCCAAAAGGATCAATCTCAGGAAGAACTAATGGCCACAAAAAATAATTCCTTCATCAAACTTAGCAGAAGTGGCTTGATTTTGTTCTCAGCAGGGGACTTTCTCAAAAAATACACAGTAAAAGTACTTCAATGTATTGTTAGTAGTAGGTTAACTAATACAAAGTCAAACAGTATCTATTTTATTAAGAACTAATGCTAACATTTTATTTTTATCATTCATCAAAAATAGCAGAAAAACATGTCATGTACTTTGGAGGGGACTATGACAGAGGATTACTCAGAAAGTATACCGTAAAAGTACTTCATTTTATTTCTGGTAGCAGTCAAACTAATACCGAGTCCAACAGTGCCAGTTGTATTAAGAACTTGTGCTAACAAATATTTGTATCACTCATCAAATGTAGCAGGAAAAAAAAGAGGGCTGATTTGAAAAAACAAACGCGAGAGGCGGCTGAGTTGACCGCGGTCCAGAATCGCTGCCTGTAGGCCTATAGTTTAAATCACCTAACAATGTTGTCCATTTTAGACATAGGCTTATTATATTTACAGCCCTTATAACATTCGTTTCCGGGCTCAATGTGTGTCTGGGCCGTTTTCATTGTGATCACTAAATTCACCTTGTTTATAATAGCCTATTATTGCCGTTCCTTCAGCCGGATACTGTAGTTCTTCAAAGTGTATTTTAGGTATTTTAGCATAGGAGTGGGTTTGTTTTGAAATCGTTGTTTTGAGTTTCGACCCGCCCCTCGCTCCACTGACCATTAGACCATTTAGTAGGGTAAAAAGCTTGTTTAATAAATAAACAACAAATGGTCCGTAGATACACGGATTGAGAAGATATTTCGATCGTATGACAGATCATAGTTCATAAAATGCCCTATAAAGTCGAAACACAAGTTCTTAAAGTCTGGATAACATTGACCCTGCATCAAAAATAAATACACTCTTTAATATACCGAAGACATGTTATTAGGGAAGACAGGAGGGATTGTGATTGGTTGTTCTCGTCACCTGACAGGCGGTGCACACTGCTGCATTCCAAAACTTAAAAGTATACTTTTTACCATGGATGTATAATAAGATATGTATAGCTAAGGATACCTTCGTAAGTGGCGTCTATGCGTAATTTTTTCCTCAGAAGAAGTGCTCTCCGGCAGCATTTCTCTCCTCATATATGAACTTGTTATGTCTAGCCAAAACACTGTGTCATAAGTTAACCTTACATTACATTTGTTAGACGCTTTTATCCAAAGCGACTTACATACATTCAGTACTGTGGACAATCCCCTCAGGAGCAATTTGGGGTGAAGTGTCTTGCCCAGGGACACAACGACATGCTGACCGCAGTGGGACTCGAACTTGCTACCCCCTGATTCGAAGTCCAGCACTCTACCCACTTAGCTACACCTAACCAAGGTGTGGCTTTCTGTTCAAACCAGGAAGAGTGAGTGTTTACAGTCGCTATAAATGCGATTACAATTCTGAATTTAAATCAAAGACACCAACGACTTCAATCTACTATTTGGATAACTATTATTACCGTTTGCTTACTTCAGTTTGAGGAGTCTTTACAAAACAGGTAGGCTAACATTCACGTAGAATTGTTCATCAAGAGTTACTGTGTTATTTTAGTTTTTGCGTTTTACTCGTACTATAGCTTTAGGCTGCTTAACATTACATTCAGATAGAACCGTGTCAAATGGGTTAATAGGTTTGGGAGGATTACCATGGGGTTAGATTTGTCTCAATAATATTTGTGTTAACATAAAAATAAGTTGTTGTAAATGTGTGATTTGTAAAAGTAAAACATCTTCCACAAATACATTCAAAAGACTTGAAAACTCACAAAAGAATGTGCAAATGTAAAACGGATCTGCAAATATTTTCACAAATAAAATGAACATGTTTTATTTAATGAAACATCTGTCTGTGTTACTCAAACATTTTGGGATACTTTCCAATATCTGTGAAATTGTTGTTCAATACATTCAATACAAAATACGAGGGATCAACTTTTGTTTTTATGAAACAATAACTTCAAAGTTACATTTAAAACATGCATTTTAGAATATTAACATTGAAATCATGCAAAAAAAATTGAAAATTATTTAAATTGTCCTTATTTCATAAAAAAGTGCCGTTTCTTATTTATTTAAAAATAGTTTTTTGTTTAATCTCCATCTCACATCTCAGATTATATGTATTTATTTTCAAATAATTGTTTCTTCCACATTTGAATTTAACTACGTTTCTGTACACAGATTTGTGGCTGTTTGTGGCATGATGGCAGTTTGTGGCACGATGGAAGATGGTCCAGTTGCCTTTAAAGTAAGTACCACTACTTGATGGAAAAAAGAGGGCATTTATTAATTAGTTAAATGTTGTAAAATTAACCTTACTCTTAAAATTGTAAAATTGCACATTTGTATTGCAACATTTAAATGCAATATTAGATAAGCTATGTATTCTACCAATTAGCTCATAGCCAATATTTTTTATTTAACCTTTATAATAAGAGCAAGTTTAAATATTGCTATTATTATATTATTTGTTTTTTTTTATTGATTAGATGCTCTTAGTTGATATAGTGTATTTCATAGTGTTTTCAAAAAGGTCCACATTCTGTCATATTGTTATAATGAGTAGAGGTTTTGCTTATTATATTTTATTTATTACTGTTAGCAATGCATTTTTTCCCCCTTGTAACAGAAACCTATGGTGGAGGACAGTCCGGAGAGCAAGTAAGACGTTTTATTTTCTGTGAAGGGGGGTGGGGGTTAAAACAACAATGGCAGACAACACCTTACTTTGGTACGCAGTTTTTCCTGTTCTCTTGTTTCAGTCAATCTTGTAACTAATGTTGAATATTAACTACGTCACATGTAAAGCAACTTCAACATGCTTCCAACTTCACAATTAAAAGCAAAATGCGTCTATAAAAGAAAATGGCAGAACCTATTTACAACCTTAATTTAAAATGACTTCTACACCTTTTCATTAAGAGACCATCAAGTGTCTTTGAGAGTTTGGAGTGAAGAATGTGGTTCAAAGAATATTTGCAATTTTGCTGTGCACATATAAGACCTGAACCACAAAACTAACTGCGTCATGAACTCCTTCAAGAGGAGAGACAAGAGGCACTGGATTGAACACTGACGAGAGACAAGAAGAAGCTGGATAAAGATGGGAACTGTGGATAACAGGAAGAGCAACAGGATCAACATTGGCTGAGTCATTTGGAGGATACAAAGCTGTGTTATGAATAATAATTTAAAAAAAAATGTAACTTCATTACTGGATTTTTAAAACATATTTTGGAATTAAGTAAGAGCAACCTGCTTGTTTACTCTTCATAATGATGTTATTAATTGTACATTGTCAATAGTATGGCATGGTCAATCTTATTTATTTTTTAGGAATCACAGCATCTCATAATTTCTGTTTGTGTGGTTTTGGTAGCAGCCACATTCAGGCGTATCATGGATTATAAAGTAGTAAAACTAGAAGGACTGCAGGTAGTGGATTCACACCATGATGATTAAGTGGCTTGTCATGTTTGTCATTTTCTAATGTTGATAACAAAGAAATCAAGTGGCCAAAATGAGTTTCACCTTTAGGGTGGATGGCTCATCTTTATAGATCACGTAGTATATCTGCAGTTCCTTCGTATTGAATCGAAACAAGAATATTGTGACAGCGTCTAGAAGAGTTTTGAGTAAAGAATGTCGTTCAAAGAAAGTCCATTTCCAGATGTTGCCAATCACCTGGACCACAAAACCTCCTCTGTGTCATGGAGACCTGGAAAGATGGAAGACTACACAGAGCAGGTAACAAATGGACTGATTTAATATGTTCTAGTCTTTACGACAACTCAAATGACAGTTTAAACACGTCAGCACTCGCCCATTCCAACACAGTCACCATTACCCTTGACACCAGGAGCAATTTGGGGTTCAGTATCTTGCCTGAGGAAAAAATTCAACATGTTGACCAGAGGGGGCGGAGATTAAACTACCAACCCTTCGATTGATAAAAGACCACTGAGCCACAGACGTCCCAACATCTTCTAAACAAAGAGGAACAAAGGCGTAGCAAACATTGGCTGTGTGTCTCCTGGAGAATGAATCAGAGATGTGTGGAGGGATATATGAGCCATGACTTTAACCAACTCAAAGTCCTGGTGAAAAAAAAGACGGACAAGGTGTCAAGATGGCTGATGGTTCGTGTACATCGGTACTGAAAAACAGAATTCAGGACACACAGGCATTGAGCCTCATGGCTGTTGAACATGTACCGAAGCTGCAGCTGAATCAAGAGTCACTTAGGATCACAATCATGTAAAGAAATGTGGAAGAAATGGACTGGAGTTCTCTGATTAACTTGCAGCCACTAATTGGGAAACATTTTTTGTCTTCTCTTCCATTCAGGCCAGCAGGTCTGCTGTTCGGGGAAAAAGGAAGAAAAGGTGAGATAAGATAGAACTAAAGAGAAATGGTTGTGTAGTTGATTAGACTACACTCTTTTTGCCTCACATTTAATAAAAACTGTGAACTTTTGTTCGGCATGTGTTGCAGGTCCAGATTACCTGAAAGGGGTTTTAGATTGTGTGTCCGAAGATAAAAGGCACAAGACATTTGAATTAAAGAAACCAGCTGGCGCCAGATGGAAGATGGGACCCCTGGAAGAAACCATTTACAGTGGGGAGCCTAAGGTAGTGAATGGGTGGGGGGAATTCTATCTTCCTAAGAAAGTAAGAATGCTGGTTGTAGGTGTAGTGGAGGGGACCTCCTGCCCATCGGACCAGCTCGTTCTAATGATCTGTGAGGAGAAAGAGCTGTATGCCTACGATGGAGAGGAGCTACATTTGGTGGCTTCAAGCATGAAGCAGCTAAATGAAGAGGGAATAAGCTATCCAGGATCCAAGACATACTACGAAGGGGAGGCCTTCAAAGACATGGTGAGAAGTTATGGTAAAATAGCTGGGAACAAACAGCTTTGTGTACCTGATAGTCGATAACCTGTGGGCACTGACAACAGTTTTTTTTATATTTTCTTTTGTGTGTAGACCGAGAAGGACTGGGAAAAAGTGTGGAAAGGACCTACGGGGAAGAGGCTGGATCAAGAACATCTTAAACTGGTGACAGAAGACAAGGACACATTTATGAAATGTCTCAAAGCCACAGCTGCAATAAAGGGTGAGTATATATTTCTCGGCTTCAGGGCAAAGATGAAGGTCATGCATTTAGTGTCACTATCATGTTTGTTCTGTATTGAGTGATCTCATTTGCTCATTTGTTTCTCTCTCTCTCTCTCCCTTCCTCTTTTTTTCTCACAGCCCGTCCCTCCCAGAAGCCCGTGACAAGCCCCTAGGTCCTTGTCAGTCGGTGACGTCACTTGTGCCCAAAAATACTTGTGTGTGTGTTATTAGGAAAGGGATAACATGTCTTTCTGAAAATGTCAATGTTTTAATGACTGTGCAATGATAATGTATATATTCTACTTTAAATCTGTCCATGACAGGGTGGACATATTTTGGATGTGCTCCTACATTGTCTGCTTGTAGTTGTTGGGGAAATATTTTCCTGTGCCTATAACTTTGACCCAGTTTATCAGTTTGTACTGCCCTCGCTGAGCACAGGCCTGCAACCTTGGGCTGCTTTGCTCTCAGTGTTTTGTCTCATTATTCCTGCCTGTTGGCATAAGCTGATGGAGTGCTCCTCCTGTTTTATCTTGTTATGCACAATGTTGATTATTCTCTCAGAGCCAGCTAAATAAATGGGTTTGGGGTAGAGATCTTCAGAGTTGGTTTGGCAACCGCTGTGTCACCTCGTGGCACACGGCATGTCTTGTGAAATCTCCGGCCGAATTTCCAAATAAACCATCAGTGTTTGCCATCAAAGTTCCTGCTCTCCCTGTGTCTCTCTGAGTCCTTTCTCCATTGCTTCAGAAGTTTCCATCACAGTAGTTAATTAATAAAAAGTATAGGACCTTGGGAAGCATGCATTTCTAACAGCCTGAGATCTGCATAATACAATTGATGTGAAAGGGAAAATCTTGATTCTAAAATGTACCATGGGGCCAGATTATAATTTTCATGAAACCCCCTTTTCATGCTAAACGAAAAGGGGGTTTGTTTAGCATGACTCGTTTTATGGAGGCAGTGAGAATTATTAATTTGGGGGACACTCTGTCCTCTGCAGACATTGGTGAAAACAGTAATCTGTTTATATCTCAAATTAATGACTTCCTTCTCAAGGAGAGGGTGCCTTAGGGACAGGAAGGAACATCATCTTCCCTGGCTAAATCTACAATGCAGGAATTTAATAAAATCTAGAGACCAACTATTAAAGCAGAGCTTGAAATCCGGACGATCCACTGATAGACAGAAATTATTCACTCATGCTCGTAATAAAGTACTCAAACATTAAGACAGGCCAAAGCAAACTTTTTCATCAATATAATTGAAGGTGCGAAAGGTAACAGTAAAAATGTTTGGCAAATCTTAGATAAACTATTAGGTAAACATACCAAACAGGAAAATAATGCTCTAGAATAAAAAATCAATGATGCCCCGATAAAAGACCCTGCAGTGTTGGCCAGCTCTCTAAATTAGTATTTTATAAATAGTGCTTTGGACATCACAAAGCTCTTCCCGCCATCTGAGGTCTCCCCTAGCCCGACTGTGGATACAAACCTCGTTTTTGACCTGGAGGAAATCACAGAGGTTGAGGTCAAAAATATAACCTCAGGGTTAAGAGGTTATAAGGCTAGGGATGCAGATGATTTAGACACCAACTTCATAAAGACACATATCGACGGTCTAATGAAACCAATTACTATGCTAGTGAATCAATCTATCAGCACGAGGGAAGTGCCATCATCCTGGAAGGTGGCCACGGTGACAATAATGTCCAACTACAGACCAATCAGCATCCTCCCCTGTGTCTCTAAGATAGCTGAGAAATGCATGTCAAAACTAATTACCAAACATTCAGACAAAGGTTTCGCTCCACTCCACCCAATGCAGTTTGGTTTTCATGCTCACAGCTAACTGTGTCTTTGTGGAAAAGGTTAAATATATGTTGGACCCGAGCCCATATGTAGGTGCTGTCTTCCTTAATCTCAGGAAGGCTTTTGACTCTGTTGACCACCAAATGTTCCTTACAAAGCTGACTCATTTAAATTTTTCAGCAGATTCAATACAGTGGGTTAAATCTTACTTATCAAACAGAAAACAGTGTGTTTTGGTCAACGGTGCCAAATCCCCCTACCTTGTGAACCCTATTGGGGTTCCACAAGGTTCCATTCTTGGACCATTACTGTTTTCTCTGTACATTAATGACTTGCCTAATGTATGTCCTGAGTTGAATGTGCAAATGTATGCCGATGATGCGGTCATCTTTATACACGGGGAAAAAGACTGAAATAATCACATCCCTCAAATCATTTGGTCAAGGTTCAACACTGGCTGAACAACATTTGCTTACAGTTAAATGCAAAAAAAACAGTATGCATGATGATCAGTAAATGACCAGTCAAAATCGAAGGATCCAATGTGTTTTTAAACGGAGCAGAAATAGAACTAGTCTCAGTTCAAGTATCTTGGAGTCATACTGGACTCGAACTTAACTTTTAAGAAACATATTAAGAAAGTATCCAATACCGTTAAATTCAACTTGCAAAATGTGTCAGTGCTGCAAAGTCATACCTCCACTGTATGATTCTATCCCACATTGAATACTGTTTTACAAACTGGTTGTTTGCTTGTGCCACAAACCTGAAACCCATAGAACAGCAAAGAGAGCTATCAAGGTGTTTGACAGAAAGCCAAATTCATACCACCACTGTACCATCCTTGAAAAACACAATTTCTTGAGTTTTGACAATTTTAAGTCTTTTAAAAGTATGTGTTTTTTTATAAATGTTTCCATGGACTGCCCCCCCCCCCCCCCCTTCCCCTCCCTTAGGGAATTCATCCACAAAAAACACTAAAAAAGCTAAATCTGGCACTGTTACGCTCGACACATTTGAATGTTTAAAGTGTTCATTATTGTGCATTGTCCCTGCCAAATGAACGATTAAATAAATAAATAAACACTTGAAATAACTAAAGGACAAGTTAAAAAAGAAAGTAGAAAGAAAGTGAGGTCATAGAAAATTATTTCTGCTAAAAAGTTAGCAATGATTGAGAGTCAGAAACATTTCAGATGTGTGTATCTCACACTGCACTGTAACTTTAATTAATGTACCTTTGTTATTCATGTTTTATTATCTTTGCTTTTAAATGAGTGTTTTTAAATGCCTTTTTATAATATGTTTCTTAATGCTCTTAATGGCTTTCATTTTTGTAAAGCACTTAGAATTGCCTTGTGTTGCAAGGTGCTATATAAATAAACTTGCCTTCCCTTGCCTTGCCCCGCCTTTACATAATGCAACCGTTTAGTAAGTAGTTCAAAACACGAGGCAGGGCTTCATTCATTTATTTCCATTCATTCACTCCTGACCTACAATGGTAAGTAGCTGCTTTTAACTGCTTTCCTTTGCTAATATTTGAAATACTTCAGATTAAATTCTACATTGCTAATTTACTTTCTGTTGTCAGTGAAATTTGTAAATGTTATAATCATGGTTTAATGTGTTGTGTGTTATTTCTCCCTAGGCGTATAGAGCGCAGAATAAGTGAGTCAGCTGATTACCTGAACCATACACGAATACTGACATCTCATTTAAAATGTGTGATAACAATTTAATACTGACTATATATTATTATAGAGAAGACCGTTTTTTGGAGGGGAAAAAGGATTTCAGAACAAATGCTTGGCTGATTATCAAAAAAATGATAGAGCTGAATGGCTCCAGTGCAAATCCAACTACACAGTTAGTAGATGAGGTATGTATGATGTGGCTTTTATGAACTTTTGAAATTATGTGTTTTTTGGACATAATGCATCTTTCATAGAGCTTTACAGTTACACACATTGAAAATGGCATCTCTTTTTCGACAGATTCTTCACAGCATCTTTTTTTTGGGAAGGATCAGCACACCACCAATTTCACCGAACAGGATTGTGAATGAAGAGGAGATCTACGGTGCGTTGAAGCTCTGCTACCCTCTGCCTTTTGAACTTTGTTCCTCTCAACTACCCAGGAGGAGTCCATTCTCATGTGTGCTCGACATGGTAAGATTACAGTTTGTCAATTCTTCTATTTATATAGTTGCTTTTCCCCCTAAAATCATACTGAAATATAAGAGTTGTATGCACATATTCAAACATGAAGTATGACATAGTTAATTACCAGCTTGATAACATTTCTAAATTATTTTCAGATTGTTTTCCTGAAAGGACCAGAGAACGAAAATGAAATAAAACAGGAGCTTCAAGAGATCATCAGAGAACTCGACCTTGATAAGAGGGATCCTCTGGTCTCCTCCACCATCTGCGTCTCTCAGAAGAACCCAAACTCAGCCAGGTACTACGGGGTCTCCATGTCCACTTCTAGCAAGGTTCCTAAGAAAATCATGGTTGCTGCGTCTTGTCTTCCTGGTAGCTGGGACAGTTATGTTGCTGGTGCAGTGATGACATTCAATCAAAATACGAGCAAGAAGCCATATTTTGATGGAACCATCAAACTGCCTCAGCATGTAACGTGCCAGGCATATAGCCTCCACGGGGAAGGAGCACAAATGGATCCTTGCAAATCATGTGTGGAGTTGTTTGGTTTGGGAGGAGACGACACAAAGAGGTTTCTCTATGGCAACTGTGCTGAGGTTGAAAGTGTGAGCAACTTGTTTAAAAATGATACAGGAGTTAAGGAGCAAGCACGACCAACATCTGAGCTGTGCACACCTGAAAACAGGAGAAGGGCGGAGGAAAGTGTCAGGGATGATCTCAGGAATTTGCTGAAACCATTTAAATTCCCATGTGACGATTTTCACTTCTACATCCCCTCAGAGTAAATGAAGGGGGGAAATATTGGACATTAAAGATTGATAAGTCTATTTAGCATGGTCTTATAATATTTAGTGAAATGACAGATATCTTGTGATATTATTCACAAATACTTAACCTTCAAACAAATCATCTCATTTTAATCCTCTTATGAAATTGCTGTTCTTCAAATCAAATATATCATTGTTTTATCTTTGCTACTTGTTATGTGTAACAGTAAATATATAAATGCAAATGTTTGTCAACTGTCTGAATGAAGCATGCAGGCAATGATGTATTGATCATGTTGTTAACAATAAATTCTAATAACGTAAACTAAGTTTCATACATTGTTTTGTTTTTTTCTCCTGCCACTTCAAGTGATTCTTTGCTAGAGAATAATAAGTTATCCAACATCATCTCATCTATCCTTATTGTTATCTATGGTCAAGGTCAAAATCCTACTAGACATAAAGTTGGAAACACAGAGTTTTTTTTGTTGTTTTTTAAAAGTCTGACCATGCATTGGCTCTTAAAGTCATTGACAACATATTTGAAGATATCTCAAGACTTGAGATTCTCATTATGTAAAAAATGTGTTCAGCTTGCCAGTCTCAAACAACACAAATGTTGCAAGCCCTAAACTTCCTCTTTTAACTGGTTGCATGCCTGGACAGTTTCCAAATAACTGAAGGGACATTTCTAATGTGGGACAGAAGAAAGCTAATCTAATACAGTTCAAAAGTAAAGACCATCAATTGTCATCCTGATACATGTTTCTTCATTAAAGGTTCAAAATATACTTTGATAACAATATCTGATTAATTTGGGGGTAAAACGACGGAAACCTGCTTAGTGCAAGTATGCAGTTTGACCAACTATTAAAGGACAGTCCTCCGATTTAGCCTAGACAATCTTATTACCTTAAAAGGTATATCTGAAGTTATTGTGTTTGAATCCAGACAAACACATCAAAACCAATCTTCAAAATCTAATTTATACGGACATGAAAAAAAAAAAAAAAAAACAGAGAGAGAAAAAAAAAAGTCAGGATAACGGGTTAGTATCTCGTGCGCACGAGATACTTTCTCGTGCGCACGAGATACTAACCCGTTATCCTGACTTTATTTTGGGGATAAAGTTACCGGTGCGCCAAGGAGGAAGTGAAGCGCACAGGACACAACCATTTCATTGCAGACTGTTATGTTTACGTGGGGAAATGACAGTGCATTATTTGAGATATATTTCGTACTCAGACTTCACTTTCAGGACATTTCGGCCAGGGGTGTGTGGTCAGTCCGCCACTGGCTCTGTGTGTGTGTTCTGAGTGTTTCTTTCACTATAAAAAAGCTGCGGGGGAAGCAGGTACTCTGCGAGTCACGGACATTAATTCATACAAACTCTCCTGTTTTCCGGTGCTTAAACAAATAGCTCTACACCCCTGGCCGAAATGTCCATAAAATTAAGTCTGACTTCAAAATATAGTCTATCTCAAATAATGCATTCTCTGTCATTTCCCCGCGTAAACATAACAGTCTGCACTGAAATGGTTGTCTAATGTGTGTTCCACTGCCTCCTTGGTGCATCGGTAACTTTGTCAAAAAAAATAAAGTCAGGAATCCGTTTTCCTGACTTTATTTTTTTTCTCTCTCCATTTTTTTTTTTTCCATGTCCCTTTAGGGGCTCCGTACATTCAAACTCTTGTGAGACTTTTTTCTGCTGAGGAGAAAAACTCAAAGTGATCGATATTTCTCTGTAGATTCATAAGCATTACACAAAGTCATTTGATCCAATATGTTTATGGGATTATACTTTAAAGATTTTTACACAAATTAGATACCTTTCCACTTTATATGAAACATGACCTTATTGTTATCACAACGTTTTGACAGGTTGTTGACTAAAAGTTATAAGCACACTTATCACTATCACATTGAAAATAAGAATTAGGACATTTCAACCCAAATCATCAATTCTAGTCAAAGTTAAGGTACTGTTTTCAGTTTGTGAGGCTGTGCGTGTCATCATAACAAAGTGTGCTTCATGGAACATACTATTCACATGCTACAAGGAACTATCACAGAAGTGGTTTCGAGCATTTGCACGTCTGTCTGTGAACAGGTTTTGTCCTCTCACGTGGAACATTTACAAAAAGGGAAGATTAAAACGTACCTGACAACAGATATAACAAATCAGTATTATATTAGGTATCCCTCACAGTGACTCCTCTCACATGGAACATTTACAGAAAGGGAAGAGGAAACGTGAGGGACACAATATAAAGGGGAAGTCCCCACAACCGAGCGACCACACTTCAGAGGTACACTGATCTCCGACCTTGTCAGGCAAGGTATTGAACATTCAATAAATGAAGAACACAAAATTACTACATATAAAACACAGAATGTGTGTTATTATACTAAATGATTTACAAATAAACCCCACTGCATATTTACAACTGTTACACATATACACAACGGAGCCGTAATGTTTTCATTAATTGTAAAGCAATTGTGTTGAAACGTGCTTTATAAATAAAGAGTAAGATAAGTGGTTAAAACACGCTGGTTTAGCAGATGTAAGAATGAAAAAAGCACAGTGTGTTACAACGTGAGTGAAAACAAATCTGATCATCAGACCGCTAAACCAAAAGCATCTGGTCTCCCGCGCCTTCTGTGTCTCTCAGAACATGAACAACCAAAACTCAGTCTGTAGGTACTACGACATTTAAACTTTTCACGGGGGGGAAAGTGACCATGCCTCCTTGCAAATCATGTCAGAATTTGTTTGGTTTGAAACCTAAACCGTTTCCCTATGGCAACTGTGCTGAGGTTGAAAGTGTGAGCAACTTGTTTAAAAATGATACAGAAGTTAGGGAGCAAGCACGACCAAATCCTGAGAAGTTCACAGATGACATCAGAGAGACGGCTGTAGAGAGGGTCAGGGCAGATCTCAGGGAATGTTTGCCCGACCCACAGTTGTAGAATTGATTTGATTGAGTTGATGATAAAAAAGAAAAAATATTGAATATATTGATAGGTATAATTGTTATACTCCTTTTTCATTAAGTGACCAGACAGATCTCTTTTGATATTAGTCGCAAGAACTTAAACTTACAAATGATCTCACTTTAATCCTCTGTGTTATGAAACATGAACTTATTGTTATCACAAAGTTTTGACAGGTTATTGACTAAAAGTTATAAGCACATTATCACATTGCAAATAAGAATTAGGAAACTTCAACCCTAATAGTATAGTCAAAGTTTGGTCACGTTTTGTTTTGGTGATAGCTAAACCATACTTTCTCATTTTAATTTAGTATTTGCTCATTAAAGGTATTCAGTATGAAGTCGTAAACATATCTGCTGGTTAAGCTGACTGTGTTACAGAATGGTGAAAATGGAAACCAGAGGTAAATCAAGATAAAACATAAATAAAAATGATTAGACAAAAATGTTTGGAGATATATTCAGACTTTTCTCTCTTTGGTTTAACAGTAGAGCTTGTGCACAGTCAGCTCTGTAAGTATTATCAAAAAGTCCAAGAGAGCAGCACATGCCATGCCCCATTGGAGAAGGCCAGACTTTGATTGTTGTGTGAACTCTGTGACATTGAGAATGACGTTCACTTTATGAAATTTTTCAAAATCTTTCGGCTGGATCACTATGAAAAAGTTTGGCTTTAGAGAATCTTTTTGTACCTGATTCTATCTGCAAATCTTCGGAAATCCAGAAATTGACATTATTATTCAGATGTTCATTGTCAAATTTCAGACGGGCCGTTCATGTTCTTCTTGAGCAGGGGGCCTTCAGGCGCTGCAGGATTTGATCCATGATGGTGTAGTGTGTAACCAATAGTTTTCTTGGTGACTGTGGTCCCAGCTGCCTCGAGATCATTAACAAGTTCCTCCCGTGTAGTTCTTGGCTGATCCCTCACCTTTTTCATGATCATCAATACCCCACAGGGCGAGATATTGTGTGGAGCCCCAGACCGAGGGCGACTGATGCTCATTTTGTCTCTCTTCTATCGCAGCAACAGTTGTCTCCTTCTCACCAAGCTGCTTTCTGGTGGTCCTTTATCCAATTCCAGCCATGTGCATTCATCAGAGGGTCTAAGGACCTCAGGGGAAATCTTGTCCCTGAGGTCCTTAGACCGCTCTTTGTTCTTGCCCATGGTGGAAAGGTTGGATTCTGATTGATTGATTCTGTGGACAGGTGTCTTTTATACAGGTAACTAGTTTACATTATGAGTACTTTCCTAAAGGAAGAGGACTTATGTAAGCGATCTGTGGGAGCCTGAATTCGTGTTGGTTGCAAGGGGGATCTCTTATATGATGCACATTTCTCAATATTCTTTTTGATTTCCGTCTCATGAGTAAAATAAAGCTACCATTGAAATGATAGACTGTTCATTTCTTTGTAACTGGGTAAACTTGGGATCAAATACTTATTTCCTGTTTGTTGTGTGAACTCGGTGAAATTTAGAATGACGTTCACTTTTTCACATGTTTTTATGGACTTATGAGCCACATTTAATTTAAATGAACTGTTAAATTATTTCGGCTGGATCACTATGAAGAAGTTTGGCTTTAGGAAATCTTTTTGTTCCTGATTCTATCTGCAAATCTTCGGAAAGAGGGCACTTTTTTTGTTTCAAAGGGCCAAGCAAAAAATAAAGTGTGTTATTTTAATGAATGATGTTTGACCACTGCAACAGTATTTCTGATGTCTCGTAATCGACAATGGTGTATTACACAACACGTTCTTCAATTCAGTGGGCCTCAGTTGATGCCTCTGTTCCGCATCTGATCTGAATCTATTTTTACCGGATTTTATCACGAAAGCTTCGGAGAGCGGGCCCTAGTTGACGCCTCAGTTTTGCATCTGATTTGATGTCCCCTCCTCCATTTACATTATCTCTTTGCATTGCATATTTTGCATTCATAAAATCTCCCTGCCCGTCACCTTGAGAAACAACAACACTCCCTGTCAGATGTAACAAACTGGTCGTGAATAGCAACGCAATGCAAATGAATTGTAAAAGGCAGAAAGAGAAGCATGTGTTTCCATACATACTGAAATGAGTGGATAACTCATATTTAATACAGCAGATGTAAGAATGGAAAAAGTGTTTGCTTATTATGCTTCATCTATATGTACAGTCGATATTGAAAGTAAGTAAGTATCTACAGTGAAGGAAACACATATTTGATCCCTTGAAGATTTGCCCACTTACAAATAAATGAACGGTCTATAATTGTAATGGTATGTTTATTTTGACAGTGAGAGTAAGAAAATCTAAAAGAAAATCCATAAATTGACATTATATAAAATATAAAAATGTATTTGCATTTAACTGTGGGAAATAAGTATTTGATCCCTTTGCAACACATGTCTTAGTACTTGGTGGAGAAACCCTTGTTGGACAGCAGAGGTCAGACTCTTCTTGTAGTTGGTCTCCAGGTCTGTGAACATTTCAGGAAGAATGTTGGTCCACTCCTCTCGGAAGGTCCTCTCCAAATCCCTCAGGTTTTGAGGCTGATGCTGGGCCTCTCGAAGCTTCAGCTCCCTCCACAGATTTTCTATGGGATTAAGGTCTGGAGACTGGCTAGGCCCTCCATCACCTAACTGCTCTTCTTCTTTAGCCTCTCCTGTGTTGCCTTTGCCGTATGTTCAGGGTCATTGTCGGGCTGCAAGACCCATCCATGACCCAGTCCTGGCTGAGGGAAGGAGGCTATCGGCCAAAATCTTATGGTACATGGCCCCGTCCATCCTCTCCTCGATGCAGGGAAGTGGTCCTGTCCCCTTAGCAGAGAAACACCTCCAAAGCCTAATGTTTCCACCTCCATGCCTGACGGTGAGATTGTGTTCTGGGGTTATAGTCAGCATCCTCTTCCTCCAAACACGGCGTGACGAGTTGATGCCAAAGGTCCACATTTTGGTCTCATCTGACCACGTCACCTTCTCCCAAGCCTTCTCTGAATCCTTCAGATGTTCATTGGCACATTTAAGACGGGCCGTTCATGTTCTTCTCCAGCAGGGAAACCTTCAGGCGCTGCAGGATTTGATCCATTATGGTGTAGTGTGTAACCAACAGTTTTCTTGGTGACTGTGGTCCCAGCTGCCTCGAGACCATTAACAAGTTCCTCCCGTGTAGTTCTTGGCTGATCCCTCACCTTTCTCATGATCATCAATACCCCACAGGGCGAGATATTGTGTGGAGCCCCAGACCGAGGGCGACTGATGCTCATTTGTGTTTCTTCTATTTCCGAATAATCGCACGGTTTGCACCAACATTCTCCTTCTCACCAAGCTGCTTTCTGGTGGTCTTGTAGCCACTCCCAGCCTTCTGCAGGTCTACAATCTCGTCCCTGAGGTCCTTAGACAGCTCTTTAGTTTTGAAGTTGGAATCTGATTGATTGATTCTGTGGACAGGTGTCTTTTATACAGGTAACAAGTTGATATCAGGAGTACTTTCTTAAGTCAAGTTTTATTATGGCTAAACCTCACTTTCTCATCACTCTCTGATTTTAATGATAATTTGCTCATTAAATGACTATGCAGTAGGAAGTCTAATATTAGAAAAATAGGGAGTTACAGAAAGGAAAATCATGTAAATAATTATTTATTCAGTTGTTTGTCAGGGCACTTGCCGTATACGTCTTCTTTATGTTAACACAGATTTGTGAGAGCCGATGAATTGTATGTTGACATTTAAACTTTATCACAATAAGCTAAAACGTTACCATTCATTAAAACAATGACAAGAGTTGTTTGTCCTGAATGTGCTGTTTATGAGTCTGGAAGATCTTCTGAGGTAGCATTTATTAAGGTGGGGATGATAATTGCACAATGCAATTATAACACAGCTTTTGTCTGTGTGAGAACTCAGTGTGAAAACCCTTCTTATTTCCTGTTCTCTTCTTGGCTCTGATTTGTTTTGTCTCTCTTCAACTTAATTCTAAGCAATGAGATACAAAACTGGAATGACTGCTTACTAAGTTTATCGGGAATGCATGATACAAATCAACACAATAGCCTCTCCTAACAACAGCGTCAAGTTGGTTTTGATACACCTTCAGATTTGTGTTAAAAAAAAACTCCCTGCACCTCACCTCCCCAAATAACAAACACTCCCTGCTAAACAATAACGCTGGTATTTGTTCAGTTTGTGAGACTGTGTGTCATCATAACAACTTGTGCTTCATGGTACATACTATTCACATGATGTACAAGGAGTTTTTTTCCACGTTACGTTTTTTCCAACATTAAGGTCAAGTTTGGAGATCGATGAGGACAAAAGAGATGGGCCATGTTAGTTGATTCAACAGTTTTGTTTGCGATACCCCGGTGTGCTTTTCTTTTGGCTTTGGCACTTCTTTAATATAATCATTTTACTGCAGGTCTAACGCAACTCTTACTTTTTTTTAAATCAAGGCAGAAGATTTTTTATTTTTGTTGCTGCTTTCGAGTAAAGCAAGTAACTATTAACATCTTGCACTGTAACATTAATTATTGTATTTGATCCTGTCTTATTCTATTTCGGCTTGTTTCATTTTAATTTTATTCTTGTAGCTTTTTCATGAATTTAAGATCGGATAAGTTAAGACAAGATGGACTTTTATTTATCCCTGTGGGGAAAGTCAGGAGTTTAAAGCAGCGATAGAGTGAGAGTGGAAAACAGGACAGAACAGATTCACACAAGGATAATAAAATAAAAGATAACATTATATAAGTAACTGCAAAAACAAGATCTCACAACAAGGTGAAACGTTGATCATTTAATGAACATATGTATACACAACGGAGCCGATATTTCTCTGTATTCATGAGCATTGCACATAGTCATTTGATCCAATATGTTTATGGGATTATAGCTGTTTTAAAGGTTTTTTACACAAATTAGATACTTTTCCACTTTATATGAAACATGACCTTATTGTTATCACAACGTTTGGACAGGTTATTGACTAAAAGTTATAAGCACACTTATCACTATCACATTGAAAATCAGAATTAGGACATTTCAATCCAAATCAATTCTATAGTCAAAGTTAAGTCAAGTTTCATTTTAGTTATAGCTAAACCTCACTTTCTCATCACACTGATTTTAATTGGAATTTGCTCATTAAAGGACTATGCAGTAGGAAGTGTAATATTAGAAAAATAGGGAGTTACAGAAAGGATAATCATGTAAATAATTATTGATTTAGTTGTTTGTCAGGGCACTTGCCGTAGACGTCTTCTTTATGTAAACACAGATTTGTGAGAGCCGATGAATTGTATGTTGACATTTAAACTTTATCACAATAAGCTAAAACGTTACCATTCTTTAAAACAATGACAAGAGTTGTTTGTCCTGAATGTGCTGTTTATGAGTCTGGAAGATCTTCTGAGGTAGCATTTATTAAGGTGGGGATGATAATTGCACAATGCAATTATAACACAGCTTTTGTCTGTGTGAGAACTCAGTGTCAAAACCCTTCTTATTTCCTGTTCTCTTCTTGGCTCTGATTTGTTTTGTCTCTCTTCACCTTCATTCTAAGCAATGAGATACAAAACTGGAATGACTGCTTACTAAGTTTATCGGGAATGCATGATACAAATCAACACAATAGCCTCTCATAACAACAGCGTCAAGTTGGTTTTGATACACCTTCAGATTTGCGTTAAAAAAACACTTCCTGCACCTCACCTCCCCAAATAACAAAAACTCCCTGCTAAACAATAACGCTGGTATTTGTTCAGTTTGTGAGGGTGTGTGTCATCATAACAACTTGTGCTTCATGGTACATACTATTCACATGATGTACAAGGAGTTTTTTTCCACGTCTCTATGTGAACAGGTTTTGTCTGAAAACTGATGGGTTAATGAGATCAGAGTCATGGCCCCATGTGTGGATGAGATCAACATTAAGGTCGAGTTTGGAGATCTATGAGGACAAAAGAGATGGGCCATGTTAGTTGATCTACCAGTTTTGTATGCGATACCCCGGTGTGCTTTTCTTTTGGCTTTGGCACTTCTTTAATATAATCATTTTACTGCAGGTCTAACGCAACTCTTACTTTTTTTTAAATCAAGGCAGAAGATTTTTTATTTTTGTTGCTGCTTTCGAGTAAAGCAAGTAACTATTAACATCTTGCACTGGAACATTAATTATTGTATTTGATCCTGTCTTATTCTATTTCGGCTTGTTTCATTTTTATTTTATTCTTGTAGCTCTTTCATGAATTTAAGATCGAATAAGTAAAGACAAGATGGACTTTTATTTATCCCTGTGGGGAAAGTCAGGAGTTTAAAGCAGCGATAGAGTGAGAGTGGAAAACAGGACAGAACAGATTCACACAAGGATAATAAAATAAAAGATAACATTATATAAGTAACTGCAAAAACAAGATCTCACAACAAGGTGAAACGTTGATCATTTAATGAACATATGTATACACAACGGAGCCGATATTTCTCTGTATTCATGAGCATTGCACATAGTCATTTGATCCAATATATTTATGGGATTATAGCTGTTTTAAAGGTTTTTTACACAAATTAGATACTTTTCCACTTTATATGAAACATGACCTTATTGTTATCACAACGTTTGGACAGGTTATTGACTAAAAGTTATAAGCACACTTATCACTATCACATTGAAAATCAGACTTAGGACATTTCAATCCAAATCAATTCTATAGTCAAAGTTAAGTCAAGTTTCATTTTAGTTATAGCTAAACCTCACTTTCTCATCACACTGATTTTAATTGGAATTTGCTCATTAAAGGACTATGCAGTAGGAAGTGTAATATTAGAAAAATAGGGAGTTACAGAAAGGATAATCATGTAAATAATTATTTATTTAGTTGTTTGTCAGGGCACTTGCCGTATACGTCTTCTTTATGTAAACACAGATTTGTGAGAGCCGATGAATTGTATGTTGACATTTAAACTTTATCACAATAAGCTAAAACGTTACCATTCTTTAAAACAATGACAAGAGTTGTTTGTCCTGAATGTGCTGTTTATGAGTCTGGAAGATCTTCTGAGGTAGCATTTATTAAGGTGGGGATGATAATTGCACAATGCAATTATAAAACAGCTTTTGTCTGTGTGAGAACTCAGTGTGAAAACCCTTCTTATTTCCTGTTCTCTTCTTGGCTCTGATTTGTTTTGTCTCTCTTCAACTTAATTCTAAGCAATGAGATACAAAACTGGAATGACTGCTTACTAAGTTTATCGGGAATGCATGATACAAATCAACACAATAGCCTCTCCTAACAACAGCGTCAAGTTGGTTTTGATACACCTTCAGATTTGTGTTAAAAAAAAACTCCCTGCACCTCACCTCCCCAAATAACAAACACTCCCTGCTAAACAATAACGCTGGTATTTGTTCAGTTTGTGAGGCTGTGTGTCATCGTAACAACTTGTGCTTCATGGTAAATACTATTCAAGAGATGGGCCATGTTAGTTGATTCAACAGTTTTGTATGCAATACCCCGGTGTGCTTTTCTTTTGGCTTTGGCACTTCTTTAATATAATCATTTTACTGCAGGTCTATCGCAACTATTACCTTTTAAAATGAAGGCTGAAGATTTTTTATTTTTGTTGCTGCTTTCGAGTAAAGCAAATAACTATTAACGTCTTACAATGGAACATTAATTATTGTATTTGATCCTGTCTTATTCTATTTCGGCTTGTTTCATTTTTATTTTATTCTTGTAGCTTTTTCATGAATTTAAGATCGGATAAGTTAAGACAAGATGGACTTTTATTTATCCCTGTGGGGAAAGTCAGGAGTTTAAAGCAGCGATAGAGTGAGAGTGGAAAACAGGACAGAACAGATTCACACAAGGATAATAAAATAAAAGATAACATTATATAAGTAACTGCAAAAACAAGATCTCACAACAAGGTGAAGCGTTGATCATTTAATGAACATATGTATACACAACAGAGCCATAATGTTTTCATCCATTGTAAAGCAATTGTGTTGAAATGTGCTATATTAATAAAGAGTAAGATAAGTGGTTAAAACACGCTGGTATAGCAGATGTAAGAATGAAAAAAGCAGCGTGTTACAAAGTGAGTGACAAGAAATCTGAATCCAAATGATTAAAAGCATATAATCATATCATACTACCCACACTTATTCTTTATATTGAACATAAGCTTATGATACACAGTGAAACCCTCCCTGCGCCTCACCCTGTGTAAAAAGCCCCCCCTACTTTACACCCCCAAGATGTATTTTGATTTGAACATAGGTGAAAAGAAGCTGAAAAATGGAAACCAGAGGTAAGTCAAAATAAAACATAGACACTCAATTTTAGACAAAACATTTCGGAGATATATTCACATTTTGTAGACTTTGGTTTCACAGTTAGAGCACTTTATCACATCATTTTCTGATGAGGACTTATGAGATACTTTTCATTTGAATGACCTCCATTTATGTTCAATTATTTTGGCTGGATAATTCTGAAAACGTTTTGCTTCAGGGAATCTTTTTTCTTCGGAGAAAGGGCCCTAGCTGACGCCTCAGTTTCCCATCTGATACTTCTGTTTCCTCCTCTTTTTGCATTGACACATCTCTTTGAATGCATTTTTTGAAAACTCCCTGCACGTCACCTTGAGAAACAACAAACACTCCCTGTCAGAAGTAGGCAAACTGGTCGTAAACAACAACAACATAGAAACATTAAACATCTACAGTGCGTTGGCGCTGGAATATCTTTGTCTGATGCAAATGAAGTGTAAAATGCAGAAAGAGAAGCACATATTTCCATATACAGGATAATGAAATGATTGGATAACTCTTATTTAATACAGCTGATACAGCAGATGTAAGGATGGAAAAAGGGTTTGCTTATTATGCTTCATCGTACAGTCGATATTGAAAGTAAGCAAGTGTCTCTATTCGCAAGAAGTGACAAACAAATCAAACACTCAAAGCATTTCCTCATATCAAACATTTCTTCTCTCTATTCAACATAAGCTCATGATCAAAACTGAACCCCTGGTGACTAAACAAACTGAAACGACCTGTCAGAAGTGAGCAAACTGGTAGTGTGACATTCATTATCATGTGACAACATCAAACAAAGCCTCAGTGCACTCAGAGGTGGAAGAATTACTCAGTAATTACTCAGTTATTATTCAGTAAAAGCAGAAACACAGTCTGTAAATACTCTTTAGTAAAAGTACTAAATTCAATATTGTACTGTACTGTAATATCTGATCATCAATTGAATGTTGCACTTGGTAAAGGTGTGGTTTATTTGAATCACCTTATAAACTACTGGGTAGCTTAACTAATATATAATATATTTATAAGTTGATTGAAATTGTTCATTTATAAGCTAAATGTGCAAAGAAGCTATTGACTGAATCTGTAAAATAAATATAGTGGAGTAAAAAGAACATCATTTTCCTGCAAAATGTGGTAAAAGTATGAAGTCATTTTATTTGTTACAAGTACTTCAATTAATTACATGTACTTGAGTAAATGCACTTTGTTACATTTCACCGCTGAGTGCACTGAAATATGTGAGTATGATTCAAAAAGAGTGCACGAGCAGAGATGAAATTCAGAAACACAAAACATAGAGAATTTGGATCAAATGGGCTTTCATCAGACTGATCAGGCAACAAGTCCTTTCAATTGTTTGCTGACTTCACATATATCCTGCAACTGAAAAAGTCATTAAAGGTCTATTAGAGTCAAGTTAATCAAACCAGTATCTTAAGTTGCATATACAAACACACAAACATCTAGAGACAGCAACAACAATGTCAAGTTTTCTATAAACGTATCAAAAAGTTTACACATCTGCTTTATGTCAAACATAACCCAATGATTTACATTCAAACTCAGATTTACTTTTTCCCTGAAAGTATTTGTTTCAGTGGCAAAGAAGCATCACTAGATGGCAGCACCACCATGTTCAGTTAAAATCAGCTACCAGTCTTTAAAGGGTCCTATTCTTATAACTTCCAGGCTTCATATTTGTATGTAGTGTCTCTTCTGTGACATGTCTCCATGCTTTAATGTTCAAAAAGCTCTTTATTGTTCTCATACTGTCTGTGCTGCAGCACCTCTTTTCACCCTCTGTCTGAAACCAGAGCCCAGTCTGCTCTCATTGGTTAGCTGGTCGGCTCTGATGCCCCTCTATCAAATCTAATGTGTCGGAGCGCAAGCCAATAGAAGCGCGAGTGTTACATAGTGATGTCATTGTGGTAGTTGAGGAGTTCAAAAGGAGGTGTTTCATACCGAGTGTGTGGAAGAGAAATTCCCTCTGGAGGGAACACAGGGATTTTAGCCTTTGCAGACCATTTATATCATGCACAAAAACCTATATCACACTCTACAGCAGTGATTCTCAAACTTTTTCTGTCAGGCCCCTCCTTTGGAGAAAAAAAAAAGTCGGGCCCCCCCAACACAAGTCAGGCTCAGTGGCGGCGCCAGAGATTTATTTTGGGGTGCTGTGGGGTAGCTTGACGTTTCATAGAGGGTGCTCAAACATTTAGGGTTTCCCATTAATGTACCGGGCGCGACAGTGGAATTTTCTACTGCAACAATCCTCACGCAAATACACAGTGTACCCACGACTGTTACAATGAAGGCTCGATAATCAGCTCACGGCATATAGATGTAAGGAGGGGTAAATTGCTATTTGTATAGGTGGTGTGTGGACCTCACATAAGGGGGTCCGTGGGCAAGCTCCCCCGGGAAGATTTATTTTTAAATATTGAAGTTAAATGCACCAATCTGGTAAACTTTGAGAGCAAAATGAAGAGATATATGGATACCTCTCTCAACACCCATATGAAACAGAACTGTAAACAGATTTACTTTTTCTTTATGGATATTTTACAAATCACCCTTTTAAACTTTATTCTTTTTTTACTTTCATATAGTATTTCATACCTGTTTTTCATTTATTCTCTTGTTTTTTTATAACTATAATGATCATACAGTATAAACGTGTGCTTCGGAAATAATTGTTTACATTAATGGGGACCAAAACGTTTGAGACCCACTGAGATAACTTCGACTAAAGTTAACTATCTAAACCAGGGTTCCCCAGACTACGGCCCGCGGGCCGCATACGGCCCGCCACGCCCCTTTGACCGGCCCTCCACCTCTCTGCACCTCACCATTTGAACTGGCCCAAAGAAGAAAAAAAAAAAGAAAAAAAATAATAAAATATATTTTTTAATATTTTATTTTAGTTGTCCAACTTGTTTTGTGAAATAATAACATGACTCTCCAAACGAGGGCGGTAATCGCTGTTCATTCCGTCACCTGAGATTAGAACTCGAGGCCGTCAGTATGTAGTGGCCAGAGCGGCTCTGGTAGTGGCCATGAGCCAAACAGTGGAACTGTCAATCAGATCGCCAGCGCCTCTATCACGCTTTAAAAGCAACGTTATGTAACGTTCTGGTTGACATCTGTTACATTTGCATCTTGTTTTTTTAACACTAAAATATTTTTTTATTAACCATTTATATTTTATATAATTTAATATGTGTGTCTGTATTATTTATATGACGTATGTTTATGACCGAATTTCCGCCACCTTACAAGCTGATCGAAGTCATGCGCAGAAAATATTATTCTACAGTTGAACAGCAGTGTAATGGCGTGCAGTAAAGTGAGGAAAATTGACAGAGAGTGTCGGGTTTTTAAAGAACAATGGACCAAGGATTATTTTTTTGTTCCATGGAAGGACCGTGCCATTTGTATTATATGTAAAGAAAATGTGGCCGTGTTTAAATAATTCAACCTTCGCCGCCATCACGAAACCCGGCACAGAGAGTATGCTAGCTTGAGCGGGCTAGCGAGAGATGATAAGGTTCGGCGTCTGAAAGGCGGACTAGCTGTTCAACAGGATGCCTTCCTTCGTCAATCCCGGGTCAACCTGGCTGCTTTCCGAGCTAGCTACAAAGTAGCTAACCTACTGGCTACCCACGGCAAGCCGTTCACAGACGGAGAATTCGGGAAGGCCATGATGCTGGCTGTGGCCGAGGAGGTGTGTCCCGAGAAGACAGATGCCTTCCGTGGGGTGAGTCTCTCAGCACAAACGATGACGAGACGAATTGAGGAGATGGGAGGAAACGTGTTTGACCAACTGAGAGAGAGAGCTGCAGAATTCAAGTGTTTTGCTTTAGCCATGGATGAAAGTAATGACGTACAGGACACGGCACAACTGTTGATTTTTATTCGTGGAGTCAACACACGTTTTGAAGTGTCAGAGGAGCTGGCATCACTGAGAAGCCTAAAAGGCACAACAACTGGAGAAGACCTTTTTGTCGAAGTGTGCAAAACAATGGGCGAACTTGGTCTGCAATGGGCTAATTTTGCCAGTGTCACTACAGATGGTGCGCCTAGCATGGTCGGATCTACGAGGGGTCTAGTAGGGCGCTTGAACGGCGAGTTCGAGGAACGAGGTCTCGCCCCACCGATTCAAGTCCACTGCCTGATTCACCAGCAAGCGCTGTGCTGCAAAGTTTTGAAGTGGGCGTCTGTGATGAAGGTGGTTGTGCACTGTGTCAACTACATCCGGAAAAATGGGCTGAAACATAGGCAGTTCCAGGCCTTTCTCTCCGAGCTGGGGTCTGCTCACCAGGATGTGCTGTACTACACCGAAATCCGGTGGTTAAGTCGAGGCAAAGTATTGCGCCGTGTCTACGACCTGCTGCCCGAAATCAACACCTTCCTCCAGTCTAAAGGTGAAATGGTACGGTAGCTGACCGACCCGGAGTGGAAATGGGACCTCGCGTTTTTAACTGATGTGACTGAACTGTTGAACCACCTCAACCTACAGCTCCAAGGCAAAGGGAATCTCATCAGCGACATGTATTCCCACATAAAAGCATTCGAGGTCAAACTGCAGCTCCTTGTGCGACAGGTCCAAAAGCTGGACTTCACACATCTCCCTGCCACCCAAAGCTACTGCGCCGAGAAACCAGCCGCCCCTTTCCCAGTCGCGAAGTGCAAAGATGCCCTGGAGATGCTGCAGCGAGAGTTCAGTGTGCGCTTCCGCGAGCTTCATGTCAACAACAAAGACATAAGTCTGTTCCAGAACCCCTTTGCTGCTGACATTGACGACGCACTTCCCTCTCTTCAGTTTGAACTAGCCGAGCTGCAGAATTGTGATGTCCTTAAAGATGCATTCAAGCCTGACCACCTCCTTGAGTTCTATGCTGAGCTACCAGAGGGCACTTACCCAAACATTAAACAACATGCTCTGAAGATGTGTACCGTTTTTGGCAGCACCTACACCTGCGAGCAGACGTTTTCCCGCATGAAGCAAATAAAAAATCCAACGAGGAACAGACTCTCAGATGAACATTTGCATCAAACTTTGAGACTGGCAACGACTAGGCTACACCCAGACATCGGACTTCTCACCAGCCAGAAGCAAGCACACAGTTCACACTGATATGGTAAATATACTGATTTGAACTATTACAATTTTATATGGCTGTAAACATGAACTATGATTTTTTGATGAAATATGATTAATGTTTTTAATGAATTTTAATGAATAATGCTACACTGTATTTGTAAAATCACATCACAAGGAACAACAGGCAGCATATTTATGTAATTTACTGAATGTGTCCAATGTCATCCCTTTATGCCAGGTTTCCAGGCAGCAAGAGAGGGGACTGCAACTGCTGACCTCAAAGATCACTGCCCATCCATCCTTCCTTCCACCCTGGCTACAAGTACCAATTCAGTTCACCTAATGCACATATTGCTGACTTCCCATTCTGTTACTCTCTTCTAGTTTAACCTGCCGAGGGTTTACTGCTCAGTCTCTCCTCCCAATCTCTTCTCTCAGCATCTGCCTCTCCATCGTTGTCTCTCTCTCTCCCTCTCTCTCCTCTCTCTCCTCTCTCTCCTCTTTCTCCTCTTTATGCACTGCCCCTCATCTCAATCTCCTATTTCAAAAGGATGATAATTGTGCTGTAAAAGTGTTTGGGTGCTCATTGCATTTTCACCTTGAACAAAAAAAATCTCACCTGAATATACAAATAAGAGTTGGTTAGTTGATATATTGTTCACCAAGTTTCTTGTCTTGATGATTTCTCATCTCACTGTAATATAGGCCTACCATTTCTATTGTATCACTCATAAACTGTCAATCACCATGTTTTTCTAACCTTTCCTTGCTATTTTTACATGGTTGTTATTAGAAAATAAAAGGAATACCTGTGGTATTTCAAATTGAAAAACATGTGAAGTACTCACTTCTTTTGCAAATCACTTGTAATGATGAACTATTTTGTGCTAGAAATTATGGCTATAACAGGCAGTGGCCTAGTATACAGCCCACATGATCGATCCCGGCCCCTCATCACAGTCAGGAACGATAATGTGGCCCCCAGAGAAAAAAGTTTGGGGACCCCTGCCCTAAAGGATGGTCGGTCCACCCCCCAGTTGTAAAAAAAATAGCACTTTACCCCTGCACCCCCCAACAACTCCTGGGCTAAGCCCCGGATCTACAATCCTAAATCCGCCACTGGTTCAGTGTAGAGGCTGATCACCAGTGGTTTCCCTTTCCTAGCATAGTGGTCCCTCAATATTTGTAACGCTTTTCTTCCGTTGTCCGCTGCTTCTCTCATGATCAGTGAAAGGCTTTTATCGTCCAGTACCTGGATCGATTCTGCATAGGCTTCTTCGTTTTTCTGATCATCAGCCTCATCATCTTCACCTGGCTCCTCTAGGATGGCAGCCTTCAGTCCTAGCAGTCGCAGGTGACCCAAAAACCTAGTCTCCCATAACTCGTAGTTCTTCTCATCTCCGTCGAAACACAAACGGCTCCACCGGCTTCCATGGTCCCTCCTGGGCCCATAACCTTTTAACGATGCCATGATCTTAGGGCAGGAATACTGTGAACATAGTTTAACGTGACAGAGGAATAAATATGCATACACCATCGGCTTTGCTTCAACCTGAAGTGACACGTTTTATTGCACATGACCCTTTGATCAGGGGAATACAGGAAGTAGTATTAGTATAAAGTGGCGAAGTCACGCCCATCTACTTCCGGTCCATGGGACCTTATTTTGGGAAAAATTATGTATTGAAGTCAGGAGAGAGAAAACGTATCTTTCGATCCCGTTTGAATTGTGCCACGAATTACACATATGATGTTTTTCAATCTTAAAAAATAATTTCCATGTCAAAAAAGTCACAGTTTGTCGTAAAACTGTTGAAATATAAGACTATGAAAAATACGCAAATCCCAGTCGCGTAAGTGATGTCATAACTGATGTCACAATTGTTTTCCTCCGCTAAATGTAAGAGATAGCTAAGATAAGATAACTTTAACAAGATGCCTGTGTGCTTAGTACCAGGTTGTTATCATACCAGCAATGGGTCTTGCTCGTTCTTTCGCTTCCCGTCTGATGAAAGGACCAGGAGTGGCTGGATCAAGTTAGCTACCTAGCTAGTAGCAAGCACGTTAGTTAGCATTACAGCCTTAGCCTTGTCATTTTCATTAGCCTTAACATGAAGTAACATCAAGTAACCCACAATGTTAAACAGTAAGAGTAGTAGTCATATTTCGTGAACCCTTTGAAGAGTACTGTCACACCGGTGTGATCATTCTATAATACACCATTTAAGCCCGGGGGAGAAATGCTAACGCTAACGCTACATTAGCATCGGCGATCTTTTGCACTTCATGCTATCTGCACAAATGGTTGACATTAAACATTAAAAAGATCAGGCAGTCCAGAGAGAATCAAAGGAAGGCAGAGAGGCAGGCAGCTTTGCATGGCATTCTTCTGGACGTGTTTCATTGTGGTGATAGTGAGGGTAGCAATCCCTTGTTTAGCAAGACAGTAGTGACGGCCATCTTGGTGACGTGTGTTGTTGTGCAAGACCAGAGAGTTCATTGACCGTTTCACACAAACAAATGTGTTACTTCACAGTTTTACGACACATTTTTTTTTTTTTACTGGCAAAATTATCTTTTAAATTGACAAACATCATATGTGTAACTCGTGGCACTATTCAAACGGGATCGAAAGATAATCTTTCTCTCTCCATTGACTTCAATACATAATTTTTCCGAAATAAGGTCCCATGGACGTCCACCGGAAGAGGAGGGACTTCACCACTCTTTAGTATAAGAGTATTAAATAAACAAATTCATATATTTCAATTCATAATTCAACAATTTTGACCCACAGTGGGAACTTCAGTCTCATGCTTTGACAGTTATGAAAACAGTGGAGCGGCATTTCGCCAACAACTGCGCCGACACACACACACACACACACACACACGCACACACACACACACACACACACACACACACACACACACACACACACACACACACACACACACACACACACACACAGTGGTGTAGTGGCCATTGGACGCGGGGGTACGCCGTAGGCTACCTCCACTTATTTGAAGCATGATTATTTTTTAACAGTCTAATAAATATAAAATCATTGCCAGTGTTATCAGTTGCAAGTGTGTATTTGTTTTAATAATAACGAAAACATAATAGGCAGATTTCACAGTAATTATAATAAAAACGTAGCTCAAGCATTTAAGCAACTTGATTTGAAGCGTGTGTGTGTGAGGGGCAGCACCGTGTGTGTGTGTTGGGTGACCAGGTGTGCCACTTTGTGCGGGACTGCACACAGCATTTTTATTAATTGTCCCGCGACCCACAAATTGAGACTATGTCCCGCATTTGAGTGACAGTCGCACAGAAAGGCCGGATCGGTTCGCTGGCGGCCGGCACCGCCCTTTATTATTATATTGTTTAAACGGCATCATGTTGAGCTGACAGGCGACACAGAGGTAAACATTTAGAACAGATAAAAAATGTGCGATTAATTTGCGATTAATCGCGATTAACAATGAACAATCATGCGATTAATCTTGATTAAATATTTCAATCAACTGACAGCCCTAGTTTATATTAATGTATTTTATATTCAGTGTTCTCTGATTGTATGCTACAGGTAGGCTGTCATTTTTATTTAAAGGTGACCTATCATGCAAAATGCACTTTTGTACGTCTTTTCTACATGAATATGTGTCCCCGGTGTTCCAGGGAACTCATCAAGTGTCAGAAAACACAACCCTCTCTATTTCCTCCATACCCAAATCTCTTAAAAAGGGGCTGCAATGGATCTGATACAGACTGATCCAGATTTGAACACTTCTCTGACGTCACAGAAGTGGCGCTACGGCTATTGGGCCAACTCCACCAATCAGGAGGAGACAGCCACGGACATTGCCGTTCGAAAGGGCTGGAGACGCTGTAGTACATATGCCAGGCCTGTAGATGGTTCTGTTCTCACAGAATCAGCCCATGCAAAGACAGTGTTAAATTGAGCGAAATGAGGAATGGCTAAAATGCATGATCTGTTTGGTATTTTGAAAAATAAAAGGTATAAATATGCCTTATATAGGTATGGTCCTACACTATATTATTCAAATATAGCATGATAGGTCTACTTTAAAAAAAAAAAAAAAATGTATTTCCCGATTTTGGATCAACAAAGTACATCTTATATCTTATACTTACAGAACTACGCCTATATTGCGTACATCGCCCATAAACTATGGCGCACCCCCCCCAAAATCAAGTTGAACTGCCCCAGCCTCAGTAAAAACCAGAGGTTTATGTGAAATAGTTCTTTTTTTGAAATAATGGTTTTAGTGTGCAATTATAGGTTTTAATTTTGTATTTGTGTTAATTTAAAATAAATCAAACTCCCCAAAAACGTATACAGCTTTTATTAACATTGGAATTTACTGTGTAAGCGGCCGCAGGGGGGAGAGCTTTAGAGAGCTCTCTCCTGAAAGACTGAGAGGCTCTGATAACCTCAGCTCAGTGAAGTAAAGGCACACCTTTATATGATCATTATAGTTATAAAAAATAAGAGAATAGATCTTCATCTATTCTCTTATAGTATAATATACTATAATACAGTAAAAAAAAGTTGTTATTAATGAACAAGAATACAGTTTAAAAGGGTAGTGATTTGTAAAATACCCATAAATAAAAAGAAAATCTGTTTACAGTTCTGTTTCATATGGGTGTTGAGATGTATCCATAGATCTCTTAATGTTGCTCTCAAAGTGCACCAGATTGATGCTTTTAAATTCCATATTAAAAGAAAAAATCTTCCCGGGGGAGCTTGCCCCCGGACCCCCCAAGAGGAGGTTAGGTCCACCCCCCACTTAAATCATGTTCAAATGGATAGGATACTAAATACATTTGCACACATCTTATGTCCATATCTTTCTGTTTTGGTGGTCATGCCACAACCGTGCACATGCATGCGCAAGTCATAGTGAGTGTCTGCATTTTGGGGGGGGGGCACCAGCTAAAATCTTGCCTAGGGCAGCACATTGGTCAGGGCCGGCCCTGCATACACAACTTAGACAGACACAGGTCACACGTGCGACAAAAGTATCAGATAGGCTTCAATTTACTTTTGATTGTCTCTAATTACCTATAAAAAACTATCGGCGTTTTAACACTACGTTTATATATGTACTTATTTTTACGGTTTGCATATGAGGTGGTCCCCGAAAATCCTTGATAATAAATAGTGGTCCGCATAAACAAAAATGTTGAGAACCCCTGCGTTAGAGGATGTGTAATCAACTGTGGAGCCGCAGCTATGAAGCTGTGGCACTCTCTGCCCATTCCGCCTCCAAACCCTCCATAGAAGGAAGTTTGACCCACGGGGGGCTGACACAGAAAGGTCCAATTTTCCGCCATGATGCAGTTTTCACCCAGACAAAAAAAGGCTTTAATCAGAGTTTTTACGCTAGGTGCAATGTGTCTTCTAACAACATCACGCCGGTCATAATCCCCCTGTACCATGGATGTATAAAAACTGGATACAGCGTGGGAGGCGGGGCCTCATTCATTCCTCTGAGAGCTGCTCATTGGCGCATGAAGATAAAATGGCCCAACTTTTGAGAGAGCGAAACGTCACAGATAGAGAGGCAGAGTCCCTCCCCTTCCGGGGGAGCTCCATGGGACCTTATTTCGGAAAAATTATGTATTGAAGTCAATGGAGAGAGAAAGATTATCTTTCGATCCCGTTTGAATTGTGCCACGAATTACACATATGATGTTTGTCAATTTTAAAGATAATTTTGCTAGTCAAAAAATAAAGAATGTGTCGTAAAACTGTGAAGTAACACATTTTTGTGTGTGAAACACTCAATGAACTACATCTCTGGTCTCGCAGACTACCACAACAACAACACGTGGCTGGGTCTTTCAGCATGACAATGATCCCAAACACACCGCCCAGGCAACGAAGGAGTGGCTTCGTAAGAAGCATTTCAAGGTCCTGGAGTGGCCTAGCCAGTCTCCAGATCTCAACCCCATAGAAAATATTTAGAGGGAGTTGAAAGTCTGTGTTGCCCAGCGACAGCCCCAAAACATCACTGCTCTAGAGGAGATCTGCATGGAGGAATGGGCCAAAATACCAGCAACAGTGTGTGAACACCTTGTGAAGACTTACAGAAAACGCTTGACCTCTGTCCTGTGCTCTGAAATCAAAATGTGGATAAGCATAAAATAACACTACAATATAACTTGTTATTTGTTTTTTGACAGCAAAGGTTGTTCATTTGTGTGTATATACAACATACAGGCTATATACATATATATATGTATAACCCGTGTAATTAATACAATTAATACAATACAATATCTTTATTTATATATGTATAAGTATGACGACTTCCCCGGGCGATATCATATGGTATAGCGAATGAATCAAACTGGGTCAAAACGTGTTGTGCCCAGATGCAAAGGTTGTACGCTCTGGCTTATCCCTGCGTGGTATTATATATCAACTCCTTTAATGGTATATTGCAAGTGCAATAAGAAGCTACAGGGACAGCGATTTACAGACTACATAATATTCAGTGTGCATCGACATGAAAATAACAAAAAAGTTCATGCTGGACTCAAACCCGAGTCCCAAAAGCAAAAATCACTTGAACCCTGCGCGTTATGAGTGCGCCACGGAGAATCATGGATTAAATACATTCGCTCACATTATAAATGATGGTCGGGTTGCATTTTTCTGGAATTTGTTATCAATGTTAATGTTAGAAAATACACTGTGGTGATCTATTGCAAAGTGTTGATTCGTGGCGCAGGGCTCGAGTGATTTTTGCTTTTGGGACTCGGGTTTGAGTCCAGCATGAACTTTTTTGTTATTTTCATGTCGATCCACACTGATTATTATGTAGTTTGAATAGAGGATTCCTAATATTGTTTGCCGAGACCAACATTAATGACCCAACAGCAGTGGCGGCTGGTAGAAAATATTTTTGGTGGGGCTGTTGATATAGTGAGTACACATTTTTTTGGGGGAGAAATGACCCCTTAAATTGGGACTTCTGGTGATGTAATGGCCCCATAAAATCGTGGTTCTAGGGCCAGGAACAACCAGGCTGAGTCGGGCTGAGTATGCTAAACTAACCGCGGTCAAGCCAGCCTCCACTCGGAAAAACCTAGTCAAGCCAGCCCTCACGTGATATTGCGGTGCGCGAATATCCTATGCATTACGGTAGAGTAAAAAAAAATCATCCCTCTGTGTTTAGATGAGAATAAAACAAAAACTGTCCAGTATCAAAGACTCATTTCACTTCAGGGTGATAGCAGGACATCCCATCTAGTCACTCAGAAAAAATCAGGACATTCTGATGTAGAGTTTCAAAATAAAAGACCTTTGAAGTCTCATATATGAGCTATCATCCCTGTCCCCAAAGGTCTTTTATTTTGAAACTGTACATCAGAATGTCCTGATTTTTTCTGAGTGACTAGATGGGGTGTCCTGCTATCACCCTGGAGTGAGATGGATCTATGATACTGGACAGTCTTTGTTTTATTCTCATCTAAAAACAGGGATGATAGCTCATATATGAGACTTCAAAGGTCTTTTATTTTGAAACTCTACATCAGAATGTCCTGATTTTTTCTGAGCGACTAGATGGTCGGTCCTGCTATCACCCTGAAGTGAAATGAGTCTTTGATACTGGACAGGTTTTGTTTTATTCTCATCTAAAAACATGGATGATAACTCATACAATAGAGAATTCAAAGGTCTTTTATTTTGAAACTCTACATCAGAATGTCCTGATTTTTTCTGAGTGACTAGATGGGATGTCCTGCTATCACCCTGAAGTGAAATGAGTCTTTGATACTGGACAGGTTTTGTTTTATTCTCATCTAAACACAGAGGGAGGATTTTTTTTTTACTCTACCGTAATGCATAGGATATTCGCGCACCGCAATATCACGTGAGGGCTGGCTTGACTAGGTTTTTCCGAGTGGAGGCTGGCTTGACCGCAGTCTAAACTACAGAGAAAATCGCTCTCAAGGGGGCTACAACTACAACAAGATGAACATATTTGACCGTGATTTAATTGTAATACAGGTTTCAAAATGATGAAACCTGTAACCCCTGTAAATTATGAAACCCGAAGTAACAACATACTGATACCGGTTAGTAAAAACTATGAAGTAATGCTTTGACAAGTCTGCAGACAGACGGCAGGCGAAAAACCTTTTAAAATGCGTGTTTTCTAATGGAGATTTGGCTAAGCTAACGTTGTAAATGCTCCGACCGTCCACACTCACAACAACGGCCTATACAGACATAAATAAACCAGGGACTGTATTCGCCATGACACAGACAGTATGTGGTTTGTACTTGTTTAACTTTTGTCTAGTTTCTGAACAGATATGAAGAGCTGTGAGCTCTGAGTGCTAAGAGCTAACGGCTGTGTTGTTTTTCTGGGGAGCTCATTGAAGATGACGTCACGGCTCCGCCTACACTGCGTTACTATAGATACTACCAGCGCCGTATAGACTGAGAGTTACGTCATCTCCTTTCACTCCAATGGACCACTTTTTTACAGCAATGGCGGATCGTGGAGCCTCTCAATCGTTCCCCGGAAGTTAGCGCCAAGGCTAGCAGAGCTGTAGAGTTGCAGCATAATAGACCGTTCGTGACGGACTTTTAAAGGTAAGAAGAAGTTTAAAGATTTATATTGCGGATATTATCAGTACATCTGATTCAAATTAACATGTGTATTAATAGTTAGGGAAAGTTAGGTATTTTTTTGGCCATATCGTGAAATAATTTATTACCAATAGCTTTTTTTACCATATGTCCCTATAGGTGTCTAGTAACATCTCCCAATTTATCCACAGCCAAATCCTCTGGGAATCGCCTTGAGAGCCAATCAAAGTTGGGGTGCCCAGAGGGCCTGGGTAAAAATAGTGAAAACATTTTTTCTACCAAAAGTGACTTTTGAGATGTCTAACTATGGTTTTTTAGGGGTGCTGAATCTATCCCAGCCATTAGTTTTGAGTCAAAATGACTCCTTAACCCTGAAATATTGATCTGTCAAATTTAACCTATGGATTTGGGGTGAAAAATGTATTCTACACATTGAATAATCCACTCTGAATTTAAAAGACACTACAGTAATGACATCTGCTAGGTACGTGCTCAGTATAATTACTTCTCTGCACGTGGAGAATATCAAGGTAGAGGTATTTTGCAGCTGCTTTTATTCAAAGCGTGCAGATTGAACCCAGGCCTCCCGTATACCAGTCGAAGACACTAACCACTGCTCCAACACGCCCACAACAAAGTTACTTTCTGACATGGTAAGTAAATAATTTTGCTTTCTAAAGTTTAGTTGGCTATACATTTATTTATAGGCCCATGCATCATTTTTATCTCTTAGTTACAGCCTAAAATGAATGTTGCTAGCTAGCATCCAGCTTAAGTTAGCTAACATTAGGCTAATATCAAATCTAGTACCTTAGCTAAATAAACCATTATAAATAGTCTCTGTGTCATTGATCAACATTAATTGTGTTGTAAATTGTGTCATTTTATAGTGGGCTCACTATATGATTCAAAGTGAGATTATTGTTCATAGTTACACATAATCTATTAATGTGGCTGTGTGGACCCATTCTGCATGATATGTTTGATAAGTCTTGCCTTTGCCTTGCCTTGCCTAGTAAACAAAAAGAAAAAGTAATTGTTCACCGAGCTGTCTTGTCTTTTTAGGACAGTATGGAAGTTGATACCACAAATTGTCATGGTTTGAGGTGCTTCATCTGTGGTGGTCCTGGGACTGAAATGCAAAAACTCTCAAAAGTCACTCACAAAGGTTATCAGCAGCTATTATCTTATTCTGAGATCGTAGATGATGCAATGCTGATCAACAGACTACATGAGGACTGGAATGATGGAGATGACCCCAAGCTGAAGTACCATTTGGATTGTAGAACCGAGTTGTACCATCGTTCGAGAAGTGTATCCATTGCGAAACGTTCAGGTTTTCTTTTTCATTATGTCAATGTTGTTGCCACTTTCTGTCAATCATTCCGTTCAACTCATCATTTCAATCCAATACATTTTGTGGCATGAATAAAAGCTCACGAAATTGTCTTTCATCCATCCAAAGGACAAGATGCTCAAGACCAACGATCAGACAGGATGAAAAGACGCAGCGTACTGTCTGGGCCAAGTACTTCAAGTGCTGGTAGCTCCACATTCCAAACCCCATCAGCACACCTGGTCTACCGTGATGTTTGTATCCTCTGCAATAAGAGCATCAATGTTGAAATGCTTGTAAAATACCCTAGTAAGTTGCCTGTCTTCTACATTCTCATGAATGAGTTTGAAAGGTCTTTCTTTTTTTTCAAATTAAAACTCTCTTTAGTAAATCATATATGTGGCTATAACCCAGACACAGCCCGGAAGTTGTATCGTGCACCTGACAATCGCTTCCAGGACAGACTGAAAAGGAATTTGTTGGAGACAGCTGTGAGACGAGGAGATGCCTGGGGAGTTGAAGTTGCTGGTCGCCTGTCTGGAATAATAGATTTGGTAGCTGAAGAGGCACTGTATCATCTTCGGTGCAGGTCCCAGTTCGAGAACCCAGTTACAAACTCTGGGGTAATATATTTTTTTCAAGACCAGAAGTCCCAGACTCTGTAGACAAGGTTCTGAAGCCAATCATTTCAATTAAAAGTTGTTTTTCCCCCACAGGTCGGACGGCCTACAGATGAGGAGAGGCAGTTGCTGTTTGAGAAACTGTGCAAATGGATGGATGAAGAAGTGGAGCATGGTGTAACAAGTCTCGCTGAGATCCACATGAAGATGGAAGAACTTGACCCCACGGAGGACAAAAGTCTCACATATGGACGGATGTATCTTAAAAAAAAGCTTCAGGAACATTATGAGGAGTCTCTCTGTTTCACATTAGATGAGGGAGGAAGATTCATTGTGTGGCTAAAAGACACTACAGAGGCAATCCTCCGAGACTACCATCAGCAGGTCATCAACCCCTCACAAACCATGGATGATTCTGCACTTAAAGACCTCATAATTTCCACTGCCATTCATCTGATCTGTGGAGACTTGGCAAGAGTTTCACTCGACACAAAGCAGTATCCCTCAGTAGACAGCATGACCAATACACAGAGCCAACTTGCTCTGATTCCTGACAGCCTCAAGCAGTTGCTGAAGGCAATTGTAAAAACTGACGAAAAGGTGGCAATGTGGGGACAGAACCTGCTGAAAGCATACCGCCCTCGATCAGGAGTTATGCCCTCCCAACTTGGACTTACAATTCAGCTTGACCACATGTTTGGATCAAAGTGGTTGATTGACCGTATTCATCACTGAGGATACTCTGAATCATATGTTGAGCTCCATCACTACAAGTATTGTTACTTGAACGTGAAAAATGGATGTGGTAGCATGGACCAGGATACCATAATCACAGATGAAGATGGTATAGATGTTGTGGAGCATGAGGAAGCAGAGGTCGATGCAGTCCTATCTGCAGAACAGCCAGAGGAGCAAGAGGAGAGTGGTTCTGGAATGCATGAAGAGAATCAGCAAACATTTGCCCTCTTTGTTCCTGCCGATAGCACTGTTCATCAATGTGTTGGTGATAATATAGATCTCAACATTGCCTCACTACAAGGAAACACAGCATTCCATGCAATGGGCATGATCAGAGTAACTTCTCCTGCTCCAGCAACAAGACAACATGAGCTTCACACAACCATACCAAGGAGGAACATGGCAGTTGAGGAAAAGGTAGCAACTCTCAAAGCAACAGAGGTGAAAATACTGTCCTTTGTACCAAAAAACAAAGCAGGATTGGCAGACATCCGTTTGGTTCCCATAGCTGATCTCCACCAAGACCCTCCGGTTTTGAAGTCAGGGGACATTGGTTGGATGGCAGGATGGGCTATCAAGAATTACAACGCCACATTTGAACATCCGAACTGGAATGGCTTCATGAAATCCATACATCAAACTGAATGCAGGAAAAAGTCCCTCATTGAGTTTCTTCCAATCATTGAGGGTGACCCAAACGAGTACAGAACCATCTACACTACTCTAATGGAGTGCCTACGCAGCGGTCAGTCTCCTGCTGTCATCACATTTGACATGCCAATATGGCTGAAAGCAACTCAGATAGTTCTCCAGTCTGACTTGCCCATCATCACTAGACTAGGAGGGTTTCATCTCCTGAAAAGCTTCCTGGGCTCTATTGGGGTTATTATGGCAGACTCAGGGCTGCAAGAGCTGATACAGCTAGTTTACCCAGGCAGCAACACTGCAGAACACATTCTCTCAGGCAGGGCTTATGCTAAGGCCATCCGGTTCCACCTTCTTGCATCAGCGGCAATTACCAAGTTTTTGCTGAAAGATGTTGCGTTCAGCGAGCAGGACTATGAAGACATGGAGAACTTCATCAGGACTGCAAAAGAAATGAAAAGAGGTAATTTGACCTTTCCCTAATCTGTGTCTCAAACTATCTCGGAGTATGCCGAATTATATTTTCTCATTATGTAGTAATACAATTAAAACTGTCTATCTCTAACAGGTTCCATGGACACACCAAGGATAGTCACTGTGTTCAAGGAGAGGATGGAGGAGAGGTTGAAGACTTTGTCTAAGGCTGGAAGAACACCTGCACTCTGGGTCTGGTACTATGGCAGAATCGATCTAATCAAGGTATTTATCAGGAGTGAGCATGTCCCAGACCACACAGGTCACCTCAGCTGCATCATTGGAATGCTGAACACCTTTGCAGCAGCAGGGCACCATCAGTACGCAAAGGGAGCAAGGCTCTATGTACAACTAATGCAGCAGCGACAGGACTGTCCCATGTTCCAGGAAACTCTGTCCAAGTTTACTGTGTATGGCAACCATGTAGTCCGGTTCTCAGACCATGAGTGGTCAGGCACATGGACTGACATCACAATAGAAACCACACTCATGCGTGAGGCCAAATCCTCAGGTGGTTTAAGCAGAGGGCGGTTCCGGAACAAATCTGCTCACAAGTGTTGGGTTCAGACTCTCAACCACTTCTCATTCATTCACCAGGAGCTTGAAGGAGTAATGAACAAACGTAGGGTACCTATCCACACAGACATCACAAAAGCCCAGATGGAGAAAGACAATGACTCTGTTAATGCCATAGTTGGATGGTTGGAGGAAGTCAACCCCTTTGATTCCATACGGGACAGTAAGACCCTGGTATCTTTCTCGACGGGGTTCAGCAGCACTCCTGGGGACTCAGTCAATGCTGATCAGGCAGAGGAGGTTGGCAGAGCCATACAGGCCAAGATGGATGGGAAAACTGTTCTGGATGCAATGGAAACCAAGCACAAGGTCAAGTCATTGGCAAGCCTCAGATCTGCTCCTAAAATCAATGGAGAGAAGCTAATCACTGACTCACTCAAGCTCTTCAACCGCCTCATCATCATTAGTGAGCGTGAAGTCAAGACCAAAGAAGCTTTGCGCTTTGAGTTGACGCCAACACCAATGTCTCTATTTGACAAGAATCAGAAGTTGCGAAAGCCAGACAAGGCTGCCCTAGCAAAGTTCCTGAAGGCTTTTGTGGAGCCTGTTGAAAAACTAACCTGCACAAGCCTGGTGGTTGATGGCGGTTGGCTCCTGCACAGCGTCAAATGGGAGGCTAACCTCACGTGGAAGGACATCACTGAGAGCTACCTCCGGTTTGTGATGTCCATGGGTAGCCAGCACGTCCGGATCACTGTGGTCTTTGATGGATATGGTAGCTCCACCAAGGACCATGACCACCTGAGACGAACCAAGAATGCATGCTGTGACATTCAGATTCGTCCAGACTTAAAAAACATCATTCCGCGGGAAAGGTTTCTTGACAACAAGAACAACAAGGCTCAGCTCATTCTGCTCCTTGCTGAGACCTTCCAAAGAGCTAGGATCAGTGTTCAACTATGCTCTGATGATGCTGACACCTCCATCGTGTCTGCAGCACTAAATGAGGCAATAGAGTCTTCTGTTGAGGTGAGGGCTGAGGACACAGACGTCCTGGTTATGCTGGTCCATCATAGGGCAAACCACCCGGTCTTCCTCACGACAGCTAAAGATACATCTTATGATGTCAGAAAGATTCGAGAGGCACTCCCGGAGAGGTACCGTAAATACCTTATATTCCTACATAGCTTCTCTGGCTGTGATACTGTATCAGCAATTTCTGGGTTTAGCAAACCAACGTTGCTCAGCAAGCTCTGCCAGACTGACAAATCAGAGCGGGCCATGGATGTGTTCTGTGACATCAGAGCCAAGAAAAGTGACATCATCGAAGCTGGCTGCGAACTGTTCAAGAACATATTCCGTGGTAATCCATCTGGAGATTTGGAAGATTTAAGATTTGATATCTTCAGCAAGCGGGCGGCAGCTGGGAGCATCAAGCCTGAGAAACTGCCTCCAACTACAGGAGCTGCAGCACAGCACTCACTGCGGGCATATCTCCAGACCAGAGATTGGCTAATGCTACAAAGTCCATCTTTGGATGTCCTTGAGTATGGATGGAAACAAGGAAAACATGGTTATGAACCAGTCCCTACAACAGATCCCATGGCACCAGATTACCTTCTGAAGTTAGTCTGCTGCAACTGCGCAGGTGACTGTGGCACTCTCAGGTGCTGCTGTAAAAAGCAAGGAGTCAAATGTATTTCTGCTTGTGGGAACTGTCATGGTAACTCTTGCCAGAACATCAACCAGCCAGATGATAATAATAGTGAGGGAGATGCAGGGGAGTTTGATGAGGTTTGTTAAAATGTCAACTAATAACGCTAGTTTTGATTTGCAATTGTTCAATAAAACCACTTTTTATGGATTGTTTATGGAGTTGGAGTCATTTTTACTCAAAACCAATGACTGGGACAGATTCAGCACCCCTAAAAACCCCTAGTTAGACATCTCAAAAGTCACTTTTGGTAGAAACATTTTTTTCACTATTTTTACCCACGCCCTATGGGCACCCTAACTTTGATTGGCTCTCAAGGCAATTCCCAGAGGATTTGGCTGTGGATAAATCGGGAGGTGTTACTAGACACCTATAGGAACATATGGTAAAAAAAGCTATTGGTAATAAATTATTTCACGATATGGCTAAAAAAATACCTAACTTTCCCTAACTATAAAGGATGTCAGTGGATTATCCCTAAATTAGTAGATTTAGGGAACGTTTACAGATAACAGATAAAGCTAGGATACCGGATCAAGTTAGCAACACACGTTGAACAGCCTTTTAATTGTAAATTCCGTTCTCTTAATGTCATTTCGTCCAACGTTGTTGAATTAGAGAAGAGGGGCTTCTAAACGGGATTGTATGCGGGGTTGGAGGGAGTTAAATATTAGATAAATATAACTTTGGTGCGTGTAAGAGTGAGTGTTTTTAGCAGAGCCATATTGTGTCCTTGTGATTATGTTGATTATTACCTGTCTGTATAATGTTGCAGCTCAGCTGATTTTGGATTGATGGCAAAGGGAGAGGGACTTAAGTGAGAGTGAAAACACAAGGTAAGTTTAATACTACTGTTTTATATAAGTAAGCATACTAAACATGTATTCTATCACTGTATTATATAAGTCATCTTGTTAGTAACCTACTGTATGACAGGTGGAGGGGCATTGATGTTACAGGTGGAGGAACAAAACTGCAAGACTGCAAACTCACAAGAGAGAGAAATCAAAGTTTGTTCTCCAGAGAAGAGGTTGATTTCATTTCATTTATTTCATATTTTCTAAAGATGTGGAAATGGCAACAAAAAAAAACTTGAGAGCTGCAACCAAGACAACTGTAACAACATGAGTAGAGAGCCACCAAGGTTTTTGTTGTTTGCTTTCCTCTGGCTGGGTGCTGGCAGGTGGAGGGCAGTGATGTTACGGGTGGAGGGGCAGTGATGTTACGGGTGGAGGGGCAGTGATGTTACGGGTGGAGGGGCAGTGATGTTAGCTGTTACACACCAGGCTCAAACTTAACACATTGCATCCTTCTTTGCAGTGTCCTTATTCCTGGAAGGGGAATCTGAGATTCCTGCAGAGTTTTGTAACCCGTTGGTCCGCACGCAAAGCACATTTTTAAAGCCTTCTTAATTGTCTCATTGCTCCATTTCATCCCCTTTGTGGTGAGTCTGCCTAATGCTTTAAGTTGGTCTTTTGAAAACGTTTTCTTATATTTGTTGTCCCTAATTTTCATTGTTTTCTTGAGAGCTGCATTTTCCTTCCTGATTTTTCTTAGTTCAGACTTTGCTTTTTTGGTGATTCCTTCTTGGCTCTTTAATTTTCTCTTTAATTTTTTTAATAGATCTGTTTGACTGGCTGCTGGTTCCCTCGTATGCTGACTGGCTGCTGGTTCCCTTGTATACTGACTGGCTGCTGGTTCCCTCGTATGCTGACTGGCTGCTGGTTCCCTTGTATGCTGACTGGCTGCTGGTTCCCTCGTATGCTGACTGGCTGCTGGTTCCTTCGTATGCTGACTGGCTGCTGGCTCCCTCGTATGCTGACTGGCTGCTGGTTCCCTCGTATGCTGACTGGCTGCTGGCTCCCTCGTATGCTGACTGGCTGCTGGTTCCCTCGTATGCTGACTGGCTGCTGGCTCCCTCGTATGCTGACTGGCTGCTGGTTCCCTCGTATGCTGACTGGCTGCTGGCTCCCTCGTATGCTGACTGGCTGCTGGTTCCCTCGTATGCTGACTGGCTGCTGGTTCCCTCGTATGCTGACTGGCTGCTGGTTCCCTCGTATGCTGACTGGCTGCTGGTTCCCTCGTATGCTGACTGGCTGCTGGCTCCCTCGTATGCTGACTGGCTGCTGGCTCCCTCGTATGCTGACTGGCTGCTGGTTCCCTCGTATGCTGACTGGCTGCTGGCTCCCTCGTATGCTGACTGGCTGCTGGTTCCCTCGTATGCTGACTGGCTGCTGGTTCCCTCGTATGCTGACTGGCTGCTGGTTCCCTCGTATGCTGACTGGCTGCTGGTTCTCTCGTATGCTGACTGGCTGTTGGTTCCCTCGTATGCTGACTGGCTGCTGGTTCCCTCGTATGCTGACTGGCTGCTGGTTCCCTCGTATGCTGACTGGCTGCTGGTTCCCTCTTATGCTGACTGGCTGCTTGTTCCCTCGTATGCTGACTGGCTGCTGGCTCCCTCGTATGCTGACTGGCTGCTGGCTGAGTGGGTGGTGTCCACCCTCCCTGTCTCTCCTCACTAGCCATGTCCTCTCTTTCTTCACCCTCACTTTCCTTTCTCTCAGTCTCCTCATCCCTTCTTACCTCAATATTTGAGACTAATGTAAGTAGAAGACATGGCACTGTAGATTTTCGAAACATTTAAAATATTATACCACTTAAAAATAAGAAATATGACTTTTGTTACTAAGAGTTCATACTTATTATACCTGTGTCACCTTTCACACTATAGCTGTGATCATGAGCTATGGGCTTTGTAGATACAGATCCCGGGGTGAATCGTGGTGCAGGGGCCCTTCTCTTTTTGACCACAGGGCGATGCACGAAGATGGTGGGTATAGCCTCTGCTCTCAGCCTAGTCTTGCCCTTTTTTGTCTTGACAAACTGGTCTGCATCAAAATGTGCCTGCGGAGTGACTTGAGGTTACTTCATACACAGAACAACTCAGTTTTGTCTGCCCACATACATATTCCATAGTGATTGAATACACAGTATTAGGAAACAATTTATACTTACTGGACATGTTATACTCATTACATACTGTATATAAAATATGACCAAGAATGTGAGACAACTTCATAGAAATTCATATCACATCTGTTACTGATGCCATTTGTCATACTTTGTTAAACTCACAAATAATAAAGTTCCATAACTTCAGTTGGGAACAAAGACCACACCTTATCTCCCCAAGGCAATTTCTCATCCAATAGGTGTGCTATATAGGTGTGTATAACCCTTTCTCCTGTCTGTTACTCCCTCTTTCAGCACAAGAACCAGAGGGGGATTCAATGGAGCCTGAATACCTGCACTGAGACCCTCACCCTGCACCCTGAGTCTCAACTCTCAGTGTTTTTCAAGCCTTTCCCTGTTTTTTTGTATTAAACAAAACATTAAGCTTTCCCAATGGTGTGGTTTTCGTTTTGTGAAAAAGTGCAAATGCAGTGTTTGTATATAATTACCTCACATATTTTTTTGCTGTTGGTTGTAAAATGGCTCCTGCTGACTTGAGCCAGCCATTTTTTCCTGCGCTCTGTGTCAGTGGGGAAGCCGTACATTCGTACTCCTTTCTCTGAGCGATTTGAGCATCCCCAGGCAGCACAGCAAACCATGGTGGCGACTAGGAGGCAGCACAGCAAACCAGCACAACACGGAGGAAAAGGCACAGACAAACTGCATGATATGCTATTCAATGTTTATTGAATTCCATGTATTTGCAATGGATGTTCCTAAAACAACACATTTAACATCATCATCATCATGCTGCTGCTGCTGCTGCTAGTCCTTTGATAGTCACCTGTCGGTCTCCTGTCCTTTCTGAAAGCCATAAAGATTACATTAGTCATTTAGATAACTTGTGTCCTCAATTACCATGGGATTACTGAAACTACCATGAATTTAAGAAAATGGTAGCAATGAATCTAATCTGAATTTTGAAGCATTCCTTTAGATCCCCTCCCTCTAAATATATCAATAAACATTAGAAAGTGATGCTCCTGACTACCATACAAGTTTAAGAAGATAATATTGGTTTTAAAGAATTCAAAGCTATAAATAAACAGCAACAGGCTCTTTAACCAAGGCACTGTTAGCCTAACATGTAAACTAGTTGTTCACACCAATCCTAATATTATCACTTAATATTAGCAAATTCTATTTTATTTTTTAAAACATATTGATGTAAATACATACACATATCGATTTGTTGTATAAATATTGCAAATCAAAACCTTTATTCACTAATAATTACCAAAAATCGTAGTTCTATCTCCTGTTATCAATGCATTCACATTGCCCGCCATGAACTTCCGGGGAACGATCCTCGTCTGCATGAACCACGTGACGATAACCGTTTTTGGACTTCCGCTGTCTTAACTCTTCTATCTATATGGCGCTGGATACTACCCCAGTTCCTCACGAGTCTAAAAAACAACTCACGTCAACGCACGTAAGCAACGTGGGCGCCAACGTGAGCGCTCTCAAAATGAGACCAAAATATTTGACGGCGCTGATTGGCTGAAATTATGTTTCGGCGGCACAGTTTACTATTGAGACTTTTGCAACGTGCTGGTTGCTGCTGTTTGGCTCTGGGGCAGCGCCCGTAATGATAAACTAATGCCAAGGGCAAGGTCAGGCAGGAAACATGTGACTTATCAGTAACTTTAGACATCGTAACACAATTTTAAACAAGATTTTATTGTAGATTATACATTTTACTGATACCAATTGTATGATATTTACCTTGTTCATTAAAAATAGAAAATAAAAAAAATATATATTTTTTTAAATATATTTTTTTAATTTAATTTAATTTTTTTTTTTTAAAATTGTATGTGGGAAGAGGGGGGGCGGCGCCCCTAGCGCCCCTAGGGGCCGGCCGCCACTGCCCAACAGCATTTTAAAGTCTAAATATCCCTGCACATGCAGCAATGACATTTCTGCTGCTATCTTTGCAAAACGAGTTAACAGTCACATCTTATCTGGATGAGTGCTGCAGAATACCGTTTTTATAAGGGATACATGTGTGTGTAGTCTTTCATATTAAACATGATCGCTGGTAGATAGCCACAGTAGTCGTCACAGTTTAGCCTGGGCGGGTCACAGTTTAACACAGATGAGGGACTTCTCCACGCTGCTTTCAAACTGTGAGTAAACACCGTGTGCTTCATTGGGAGGCTGTCTGAAGGTGTACATACAGTAGGTCTCAAATGGACTTAGTATTACATTAGGAACGATATTCAGTGATAAATCGGGCAACAATAGCTGGTTTTAATGATTTATTGGAGCTTGCAATGTTTTGAACAGACATCCCCTGTCAACTCGTTTTTATTTTTGTAGTCCTCGCTGTTCGTGTCCGGATATCGCCATCGTAACCACAACCTCACACACTGGTACTGAATGTGTTACGGTTGAGTGAAAGAAGCAGGACCCAAATGCAGATAACTCTGATTAACCTTTATTTCAAGGATAAAAAGAAAATAACTTGGACCAAAAAACAGAACACACACCGATGAACTCATTCACAAACAAAAGACGAACCAACACTGAACACAGGAAAAGACAAGACTAAATACAGGGAGGGGTAATCACAAGACGAGAAACAGCCGGGCAGGGGAGGAGAAACACAAGGGCCACAGGTGAACACAATCAGACAACTAGACACACTAGGGAAACTAACGACAGGAGGAAAAACACAGGGAAAAGGACCAGACAATAAACCAGGAAGAAAACAAGACAGGGAGAAGAGCAAAATAAACCCAAACATACAAAACTACAAACGTGACATAACATAAGAATCTTGACAGAATGTGCATCAAAGTCTTCCTACCGAGCCAAATATACCAAAAGATGTATGTAAACTGTGCCCCAGTTGATCGGGAAACCAGTTATTCGGGAAACCAGTTAACGGGGAAACCAGTTAATCCGGAACACCGGCACCTCCGCAACGCCTCACATCGCAAATAAAATTGCATCCTATTTTGAGCGGAGCCCAGCGCTGGTACGCTGCTGAGCCGTAACATGGCGCGTTTGGTGGAATAGCACCCATTGGGTGGTCGCGAGCGTTGCGAACGCTGCGGCGCTGCTGTAACGCGGCGGCGCAGCCGTAACTCGGCCGTAACCCGGCCGTAACGTGGCCGTAACTCGGCCGTAACGCAAAGCAGACGGACCCGGTGGAATCTAGGGGTGAGGAGGAGCGCGAGGAGGAGCGCGAGGAAGAGCCAGCGGCAGCATGCGGCTGAGCTGCACCCTTTCTTCCTCTAGCCGATTGAAGCGCTGTGTGACCGAGGTAATCGATCCAATGAGCCCCTCTGTGGATACGGGGGCCCCAAGGAGATCCTTTCGGTCCTTCCTGGACAGCGCAGTGAGTCCCAACCACACGTGACGCCACTGTGGCCAGGGACATCACACGTCCAGCAGCGGCGGCCACACCGTGGGTCAGATTGTTCATCTGACCAATGCAGCGGTCCGAATAGTTGCGGGGGGGGCGGGTGTGTCCTGCTGAGGGGTGACCAGGGAGACCCCTCCGCCCATCCGGCTGCCTGTGGAAGCAGATGAGCCACCAGGCTCTCATCAAGGGGGGGCACGCCGAGACACTCCATGTCCGAGCGGCCCTGCACCCTCAGGATTCCCGACAAACCTGCCACTGGAGCCTTCATTCTTAGTGGCTGCCACCACTTTGCCTCCACACATTGCCAGATATCTGGCAACGGGGGCGAAACGAAGGCCGGTTGCGCCGGACGCACCGGGCTGTAGAACCCCTGACGAAGGAGGCTTACCGGCCTCGGTGGCAGTGGTGCGGTAGGCCTACACGCTCTGCCGCCATGGTCATCACCGCAGGGTTAGGGTCCTGACGCTTAGACCTGTGTGGCTGACCCTCCTGGGTGCCGGACCCGGAAGCACCAGACAACGAGGCTTCGTCGTCGTCTTCCTCCTCGACGAACGGGGCCGCCTGTCCCGCCGTATAGTACAGCTCAAACAACACAAATGATCAATACTTACATATATTTTCACTTGTAGTATTATAATAATTGAAATGCTGGTTCTTCTGGGGGTCTTCTGTCCATGCTCAGCTACCGCAGCTGCACTGTACAATCGCCGGAGGACTGGGCTGTCACTCAAAAACTGAGTAGCCAATGGGAATGCACTCCTGAAAGTCCCGCCAACCTGGGATGTTTGTGTCAGAATCGAAAACAAAAAATGAAAAGATATGTTAAAACAGAGAACAAAGACTTATAGTTTACATGATTACACAAATGATGTGTTTGCAACTTATAGTTTTATTTTTTTTATTTACATTTATTTTGCTTGACTCATGAGTTGCACTGTATGATCTATGGTGTAGTGGGCTGTCACTCAAAAACTGAGTAGCCAATGGGGACACACCCCTGAAAGTCCCGCCCACCTGGGACGTTTGTGTCAGAATCGAAAACAAAAAATGAAGGAGCACAAACGAGTGAGCTGCAGCGAGGGCAAAAGTCTGATCATTGAGAAAGAAGCAAAGAGAATTGCAAAAGAAAACGTATGTTAAAACAAAGAAAAAAGACTTATAGTTTGACACAGTTTTTTTTTCTCTTAAACTCTTAGTTTTGCTTGATTCTGAGAAAGTGTTGCTTTATCTTTATGACACAAAACTAATCCCATACTTGCCTTGCCCCGCCTTTACATAATGCAACCGTTTAAGGCGTGGTAGTTCAAAACACGATTCATTTATTTCCGTTCATTTACTCCTGGCCAACCATGGTAAGTAGCTGCTTTTAAGCGCTTTCCTTTGCTAATATTTGAAGTATTTCTGAATAAATTCTATATTGCTAATTTACCTTTTGTTGTCAGTGAAATATGTAAGTGTTATAATCATGGTTTAATGTGTTGTGTGTTATTACTTATTTCTCACTTTATTTTTCCATTGCAAGTGATTATTTTCCAGAGAATAATTAGTATTCCGATATCATCTCTACTATCTATCATGGTCAAAGCCAAAATCATACTAAACATAAAGTTGTAAACACACTGTTTCTTTTCTTTTTAAAACTGACTATGAAGTCATAAGTAACCTAAACATATTTAAAGATATCTCAAGACTTGAGATTCTCAGGTGAGGTTGAAAATTAGCCTTTCCATAATGTTTAAAAGGAGTTTAGCTTGCCAGCCTTAAACAACAAAAATGTTGCTAGCCCCAAACTTTCTCTTTTAACTGGTCGCATGCCTGGACAGTTTCCAAATAATTGCAGGGAAATGTCTAATGTGGGACAGAAGAAAGCTAATCTAACACAGTTCAAAAGTAAAGATCATCAATCGTCATCCTGATACATGTTTCTCCATTAAAGGTTAAAAATATACTTTGATAATAATATCTGATTAATTTTGGGGTAAAACGACGGAAACCTGCTTAGTGCAAGTAGGCAGTTTGACCAACTATTAAAGGACAATCTTCCAATTTAGCCTAGACAATTATTACCTTAAAAGGTATATCTGAAGTTATTGTGTTTGAATCCAGAGAAACACATCAAAACCAATCTTCAAAATCTCATTCAAACTCTTGAGAGGCTTTTTTCTGCTGAGGAGAAAAACTCAAAGTTATCGATATTTCTCTTTAGATTCATGAGCATTCCACAAAGTCATTTGATCCAATATGTTTATGGGATTATACTTTAAAGATTTTTTACACAAATTAGATGCTTTTCCCATTTATATGAAACATGACCTTATTGTTATCACAACGTTTTGACTAAATAGTTTTTGGTTATTGACTAAAAGTTATAAGCACACTTATCACTAAATTCATTTATTTCCATTCATTCACTCCTGACCTACAATGGTAAGTAGCTGCTTTCAACTGCTTTCCTTTGCTGATATTTGAAGTATTTTTGAATAAATTCTACATTGCTAATTTACTTTCTATTGTCAGTGAAATGTGTTATAATCATGGTTTAATGTGTCGTGTATTAATTCTCACTAGGCTTCTAGAGAGCAGAGGTGAGTACGCTGATTCCCTGAACAATACACTAATACTGACTTGGCATTTAAAATGACTGAAAACAACTTAATACTGACTATATATTATTATAGACAAGAAGAATTTGAGGAGAGGACAGACCCTTTCAGAAGAAATGCTTATGTGATTATCAAAAAAATGATGCAGCTGAACCACTCCAGTGAAAATCGAACTAAACAGTTAGTAGATGAGGTATGTATGATGTGGCTTTTATGAACTTTTGAAATTATGTGTTTTTTGGGCATAATGCATCTTTCATAGAGCATTACAGTTACACACATTGAAAATGGCATGTCTTTTTTGACAGATTCTTCACAGCATCTTCTTTTTGGGAAGGATCAACACACCACCAATTTCACCGGAAGATATTTTGAATGACAACGAGATGTTAGATGCGTTGAGGCTCTGCTACCCTCTGCCTTTTGAACTTTATTCCTCTCAACTACCCAGGAGGAGTCCATTCTCATGTGTGCTCGACATGGTAAGATTACAGTTAGTCAATTCTTCTATTTATATAGTTGCTTTTCCCCCTAAAATCATCCTGAAATATAAGGGTTGTATGCACATATTCAAACATGAAGTATGACATAGTTAATGACTTGTAGGGATTACAGCAGCTTGATAACATTTCCAAATTATTTTCAGATTGTTTTCCTGGAAGGACGAGAGAACGAAAATGAAATAAAACGGAAGCTTCAAGAGATCATCAGAGAACTCCATCTTAAAAAAGATGAACCTCTGGTCTCCTCCACCATCTGCGTCTCTCAGAACACGGAGAACCCAAACTCAGAAAAGTACTACGGGGTCTCCATGTCCACTTCTGGCAAGTTTCCTGGGCAAATCATGGTTGCTGCGTCCTGTCTTCCTGGTAGCTGGGACAATCATGTTGCTGGTGCAGTGATGAGTTTCAATCCAAACAAGAGCAAGAAATCATATTTTGATGGAACCATCAAACTGCCTGAGCATGTAAGGTGCAAGGCGTATAGCCTCCACGAGGGAGAAGCAGTAGTACCACCTTGCATATCCTGTGTGAGGTTGTTTGGTTTGGGTGGAGGTAATGAGGAGATGTTTCCCTATGGCAACTGTGCTGAGGTTGAAAGTTTGAGCAAAATGTTTAAAAATGATTCAGGAGTTAGGGAGCAAGCACGACCAACATCTGAGAAGTTCACAGATGAAAACAGGAGAAAGGCGAAGAAAAGTGTCAGGGATGTACTCAAGAATTTGCCGAACACATTTAAATCAAAAGGTCATTTTGAATTCTACAACCCCTCCGAGTAAATGGAGGGGGGAAATATTGGACATTAAATATTGATAAGTCTATTTAGCATGGTCTTTTATTATTTAGTGACCAGACAGATATCTTGTGATATTATTCACAAATACTTAACCTTCAAACAAATCATCTCATTTTGATCCTCTTGTGAAATTCCTGTTCTTCATTCAAATATGTTGTGGTGACTATTGCCACTCAATATCCCCTGGGGGATTGGTTAAACTGGGTAAACTAATTGGATGCTTGCAATTTCCATGTACAAAGAAGTTTTTAGCTTTCAATATGTTTTATTTACAAAGAAAAACAGCGTGTTCACAGACACGTTAAAAAAACTATTGCTCTCCCAGTCACGATCAATCACACCTGTGCCAGGAGATCAGTTATAAGTAAGTAAAACTTTATTTATATAGCACCCTTCTCAACACGGATGTAAAAAGTGCTTTACAGTACAGTACACAATTCACAGTACAACTAAAATGTAGAATAAAAGGCATAAAACAACAGCAGGTAATATATAGGATAAAACATCAATAAAAGACAGCTACTAACTCAGTTAGTTATGTGTTGTTGCCACATTACGCCATCTATTGTTCAAAATAACAAAAACATATAAACCATTCTAATGGGTGCAACATGTCATTCTTTAACTTTGCTACTTGATAGGTTTAACAGTGAATTTATAAATGTAAATGTTTGTCAACTGTTTGAATGAAGCATGCAGGCAATGATGTATTGATCATATTATTAAAAATTCAATAAAAATAATGTATAAGGTTCATATTTGTTTTTTTTGCTTTCCATTGCAACTTCAAGTGATTATTTGCCAGAGAATAATAAGTACTCCAATATCATCTCTACTATCTATCATGGTCAATGCCAAAATCCTACTAAACATAAAGTTGGAAACACTGTGTTTTTGTTTTTTAAAAGTCTGACCATGTATTGGCTCTTAAAGTCATTGACAACATCCATAATGTAAAAATGTGTTCAGCTTGCCAGTCTCAAACAATACAAATGTTGCTAGCCCTAAACTTCCTCTTTTAACTTGTTGCATGCCTGGACAGTTTCCAAATAATTGATCATTTCTAATGTGGGACAGAAGAAAGCATTTATTTGATTCTCAAAACAGTTCATTGGGTTTACTTTGACTTTTTCCCATGAATACCGGACAAGTAAAGATCATCAATTGTCATCCTGATACATGTTTCTCCATTAAAGGCTCAAAATATACTTTGACAACATTATCTGTTTACTTTGGGGTAAAACGACGGAAACATGCTTAGTGCAAATATGCAGTTTGACCAACTATTACATTTACAGTCCTCCGATTTAGCCTAGACAATCTTATTACCTTAAAAGGTATATCTGAAGTTATTGTGTTTGAATCCAGAGAAACACATCAATTACCTCCTGGTAAAACCAATCCTGAAATTCTCATTCAATACTCTTGTGAGGCTTTTTTCTGCTGAGGAGAACAACTCAAAGTGATCGATATTTCTCTGTAGATTCATGAGAATTACACATAGTCATTTGATCCAATATGTTTAAAGATTTTTTACACAAATTAGATACTTTTCCACTTTACATGAAACATGACCTTATCGTGATCACAACGTTTTGACAGGTTATTGACTAAAAGTTATAAGCACACTTATCACTATCACATTGGAAATACGAATTAGGGCATTTCAATCCAAATCATCAATTCTATAGTCAAAGTTAAGTCAAGTTTCATTTTATTTATAGCTAAACCTCACTTTCCCATCACACTCTGATTTTAATGGGAATTTGCTCATTAAAGGACTATGCAGTAGGAAGTCTAATGTTAGAAAAATAGAGAGTTACACAAAGGACAATCATGTAAATAATTAATTATTGAGTTGTTTGTCAGGGCACTTGCCGTAGACGTCTTCTACTGATGAATTGTATGTTTAAGCAATAGCTCACGACAGGCCGCGGTGTATGGTCATTATATCACAGCTAAGGGACGTGGTTTTATGCAATTATAAAACAGCTTTTGTCTGTGTGACTACTCCGTTTGATACCTTTGTTGTTTACCTGACAACAGATATAACAAATCAGTATTATATTAGGTATCCTTCAAAGTGACTCCTCTCACATGGAACGTTTACAGAGCGACAACACTTCAGAGGTTCCGCCCACTGATCTCCTACCTTGTCAGGCAAGGGAATGAACATTCAATAAATGAAGAACACAAAATTACTAAATATAAAACACAGAATGTGTGTTATTATACTAAATGATTTACAAATAAACCCCACTGCATATTTACAACTGTTACGGACCCGTAATGTTTTCATTAATTGTAAAGCAATTGTGTTGAAACGTGCTATATAAATAAAGAGTAAGATAAGTGGTTAAAACACGCTGGTATAGCAGATGTAAGAATGAAAAAAGCACAGTGCGTTACAAAGTGAGTGAAAACAAATCTGATCATCAGACCGCTAAACCAAAAGCATCTGGTCTCCCGCGCCTTCTGTGTCTCTCAGAACATGAACAACCAAAACTCAGTCTGTAGGCACTACGGGGTCTCCATGTCCAGAATGTCGCCTGATTTCTGCCGTATCACGATTTCTGCGTCCTGTCTTGAATACTGGGACAGTTATTGAACATCCGGGTTTTGATGGAGCCATTACACTTTGCCGTTGCCAGACGTTTAAACTTTTCACGGGGGAGAAAGTGACCATGCCTCCTTGCAAATCATGTCAGAATTTGTTTGGTTTGAAACCTAAACCGTTTCCCTATGGCAACTGTGCTGAGGTTGAAAGTGTGAGCAACTTGTTTAAAAATGATTTAGAAGTTAGGGAGCAAGCACGACCAAATCCTGAGAAGTTCACAGATGACATCAGAGAGACGGCTGTAGAGAGGGTCAGGGCAGATCTCATGGAAATGTTTGCCTGAAGGACTTACACAGGATATTCAATTATACAACCCACAGTTGTAGAATTGATTTGATTGAGTTGATGATGAAAAAGGGAAAATATTGAATATATTGATAGGTATAATTGTTATGGTCCTTTTTCATTAAGTGACCAGACAGATCTCTTTTGATATTAGTCTCAAGAACTTAAACTCAAATCTCACTTTAATCCTCTGTGTTATGAAACATGAACTTATTGTTATCACAAAGTTATTGACTAAAAGTTATAAGCACATTATCCCATTGCAAATAAGAATTAGGAAACGTCAAACCTAATCATTAATAGTATAGTCAAAGTTTGGTCACGTTTTGTTTTGGTTATAGCTAAAACATACTTTCTCTTTTTAATTTAGTATTTGCTCATTAAAGGTATATTCAGTAGGAAGTCGTAAACATATCTGCTAGTTAAGCTGACTGTGTTACAGAATGGTGAAAATGGAAACCAGAGGTAAATCAAGTTAAAACATAAATAAAAATGATTAGACAAAAATGTTTGGAGATATATTCAGACTTTTCTATCTTTGGTTTAACAGTAGAGCTTGTGCACAGTCAGCTCTGAAAGTATTATCAAAAAGTCCAAGAGAGCAGCACATGTAATGCTCCTTTGGAGGACGCCAGACTTTGATTGTTGTGTGAACTCGGTGAAATTTAAAGGACGTTCACTTTATGACATTTTTCGAATTCTTTCGGCTGGATCACTATGAAAAAGTTTGGCTTTAGGGAATCTTTTTGTACCTGATTCTATCTGCAAATCTTCAGAAATCCAGAAATTGACATTATTATTCAGATGTTCATTGTCAAATTTCAGACGGGCCTTTCATGAGCCTTCTCCAGCAGGGGGGCCTTCAGGTGCTGCAGGATTTGATCCATTATGGTGTAGTGTGTAACCAATAGTTTTCTTGGTGACTGTGGTCCCAGCTGCCTCGAGATCATTAACAAGTTCCTCCTGTGTAGTTCTTGGCTGATCCCTCACCTTTCTCATGATCATCAATACCCCACAGGGCCAGATATTGTGTGGAGCCCCAGACCGAGGGCGACTGATGCTATTTTTGTGTTTCTTCTATTTCCGATCAATCGCACCAACAGTTGTCTCCTTCTCACCAAGCTGCTTTCTGATGGTGTTGTAGCCAATTCCAGCCATGTGAATTCATCAGAGGGTCTAAGGACCTCAGGGGAAATCTTGTCCTTGAGGTCCTTAGACCGCTCTTTGTTCTTGCCCATGGTGGAAAGGTTGGATTCTGATTGATTGATTCTGTGGACAGGTGTCTTTTATACAGGTAACTAGTTTACATTATGAGTACTTTCCTAAAGGAAGAGGACTTATGTAAGCGATCTGTGGGAGCCTGAATTCTTGTTGGTTGCAAGGGGGATCTCTTATATGATGCACATATCTCAATATTCTTTTTGATTTCTGTCTCTCATTAGTAAAATAAAGCTACCATTGAAATGATAGACTGTTCATTTCTTTGTAACTGGGTAAACTTGGGATCAAATACTTATTTCCTGTTTGTTGTGTGAACTCGGTGAAATTTAGAATGACGTTCACTTTTTCACATGTTTTTATGGACTTATGAGCCACATTTAATTTAAATGAACTGTTAAATTATTTCGGCTGGATCACTGTGAAGAAGTTCGGCTTTAGGAAATCTTTTTGTTCCTGATTCTATCTGCAAATCTTCGGAAAGAGGGCACTTTTTTTGTTTCAAAGGGCCAAGCAAAAAATAAAGTGTGTTATTTTAATGAATGATGTTTGACCACTGCAACAGTATTTCTGATGTCTCGTAATCGACAATGGTGTATTACACAACAAGTTTTTCAATTCAGTGGGCCTCAGTTGATGCCTCTGTTCCGCATCTGATCTGAATCTATTTTTACCGGATTTTATCACGAAAGCTTCAGAGAGAGGGCCCTTGTTGACGCCTCAGTTTTGCATCTGATATTTCTGTTTCCTCTTCTATTCACATTGACCCATCTCTTTGCAGGCATCTTTTGCATTGCGAAAATCTCCCTGCATGTCACCTTGAAAAACAACAACACTCTCTGTCAGATGTAACAAACTGGTCGTCAACAACAACAACATAGAAACATCAAACATCTACAGTGTGTGGGCGCAGCGAAACCCGAGTACACTGGAAGATCTTTGTTTGATGCAAATTAAATGTAAAAGGCAGAAAGAGAAGCATGTGTTTCCATACATACTGAAATGAGTGGATAAATCATATTTAATACAACAGATGTAAGAATGGAAAAGTGTTTGCTTATTATGCTTCATCTGTATGTACAGTCGATATTGAAAGTAAGTAAGTATCTACAGAGAAGGAAACACATATTTGATCCCTTGCAGGTTTGCCCACTTACAAATAAATTAACAGTCTATAATTTTAATGGTAAGTTTATTTTAACAGTGAGAGGAAGAAAATCAAAAAGAAAATCCATAAATTGACATTATATAAAATATAAAAATGTATTTGCATGTAACTGTGGGAAATAAGTATTTGATCCCTTTGCAACACATGTCTTAGTACTTGGTGGAGAAACCCTTGTTGGACACACAGAGGTCAGACTCTTCTTGTAGTTGCTCTCCAGGTCTGTGAACATCTCAGGAAGGATGTTGGTCCACTCCTCTCTGAAGGTCCTCTCCAAATCATGAAGCTTTTGAGGCTGATGCTGGGCCTCTCGAAGCTTCAGCTCCCTCCACAGATTTTCTATGGGATTAAGGTCTGGAGACTGGCTAGGCCCTCCATCACCTAACTGCTCTTCTTCTTTAGCCTCTCCTGTGTTGCCTTGGCCGTATGTTCAGGGTCATTGTCGGGCTGGAAGACCCATCCAGGACCCATTTTCAGTGTCCTGGCTGAGGGAAGGAGGCTATCGGCCAAACATGGCCCTGTACATCCTCTCCTCAATGCAGTAAGTCGTCCTGTCCCCTTAGCAGAGAACCCCCCCCTAAGCCTAATGTTTCCACCTCCATGCCTGACGGGGAGATTGTGTTCTGGGGTTATAGTCAGCATCTCTCTTCCTCCAAACACGGCGTGTCGAGTTGATGCCAAAGATCCACATTTTGGTCTCATCTGACCACGTCACCTTCTCCCAAGCCTTCTCTGAATCATTCAGATGTTCATTGGCACATTTCAGACGGGCCGTTCATGTTCTTCTTGAGCAGGGAAACCTTCAGGTGCTGCAGGATCTGATCCATTATGGTGTAGTGTGTAACCAATAGTTTTCTTGGTGACTGTGGTCCCAGCTGCCTCGAGATCATTAACAAGTTCCTCCCGTGTAGTTCTTGGCTGATCCCTCACCTTTCTCATGATCATCAATACCCCACAGGGCCAGATCTTGTGTGGAGCCCCAGACCGAGGGCGACTGATGCTCATTTTGTGTTTCTTCTATTTCCGAATAATCGCACCAACAGCTGTCTCCTTCTCATCAAGCTGCTTTCTGATGGTCTTGTAGCCAATCCCAGCCTTCTGCAATCTCGTCCCTGAGGTCCTTAGACAGCTCTTTAGTTTTAAGGTTGGAATCTGATTGATTGAGTCTGTGGACAGGTGTCTTTTATACAGGTAACAGGTTGATATCAGGAGTACTTTCTTAAAGGAAAATTACTTATTTAACCGGTCTGTGGGAGCCAGAGTTCTTGCTGGTTGAAAGGGGGATCAAATACTTATTAATAATAATAAACAAATGAATGTATATCTCTTATATGATGTACATTTCTGGATATTCTTTTTGATATTCTGTCTCTCATTAGTCAAATAAACCTACCATTGAAATTATAGACTGTTCATTTCTTTGTAAGTGTAAACTTGCAAAATCGGCAAGGGATCAAATACTTATTTCTTCCACTACATGTATATTCGCAAGAAGTGACAAACAAATCAGAGACAGAATACTCAAAGCATTTCCTCATATCAAACACTTCTTCTCTATATTCTATAGGCTCATGATTAAAACTGAACCCTTATCAAGTGTTTGCTGACTTCACATATATCCTGCAACTGAAAAAGTCTTTAAGCGGCCCTATTGTGCTATTTGGGGTTTTCGCTTTCCTGTAGAGTGTTATATAGGTTTTTGTACATGTAAATGGTCTGCAAAGGCTAAAATCCCTGTGTTCCCTCCAGAGGGAGTTTCTCTCCCACACACTCTGCATGAAACACCTCCGTTGGACTCCTTTGTTAACTACCATAACATAATGACATCACAATGTAACACTCACGCTTCTATTGGCTTGCGCTCCGACACTTTAGATTTGACAGACTAAGGGGCATCAGAGCCGGCCAGCTAACCAATCAGAGCAGACTGGGCTCTGGTTTCAGACAGAGGGTGAAAAGAGGTGCTGCAGCACAGGCAGTATGAGAGAAATAAAGAGCTTTTTGAACATTAAAGCATGGAGACATGTCACAGTAGAGACACTAACTACAAATATGAAACCTGGAAGTGATAAGAATAGGACCCTTTAAAGACTGGTAGCTGATTTTAACTGAACATGGTGTTGCTGCCATCTAGTGATGCTTCTTTGCATCTGAAACAAATTATTTCAGAGAAAAAGTAAATTTGAGTTTGAATGTAAATCATTGGGTTATGTTTAACATAAAGCAGATGTGTAAACTTTTTGATAAGTTTATAGGAACCTTTACATTGTTGTTGGTGTCTCTTGATGGTTTTTGTGTTTGCATATTAAGATACTGGTTAGATTCACACCATACTTTAATAGACCTTTAAATAAAAAAAAATGTTTTAATTAATGTTTGTGTCAAAGTCTTTTACCACCTTTACCTGTGACAGGCCAGACTGTTTCTTTCACAGCAAACAACGACAGAAGGCGTGCTGTGGTCCGCAGAATCATTTCCCATATTTTAAAGGGAATAATAGGAAAAGTGCAGCAGGTATATTCACAGCCACCTGTCATCAGACGGGCTTATTGAGTGCTATAGGGGTATACACCTTTATAGCTTATAATTAAAACATTTACCCCAGAGCATTAATGTAATACTGTGCAAACAAAACCAAATACATGCATTCTTGTACTCAGGAGGGACATTGACAGAGGAGTACTGGAAAAGTACACTATGAAAGAGTTTGGCTTTAGGGAATCTTTTTGTATCTGATTTTATCTGCAAATCTTCGGAAATACAGAAATTAACGTTATTATTCAGATGTTCATGGTCAAATTTCAGACGGGCCTTGCATGAGCCTTCTCCAGCAGGGGGGGGGGCCTTCAGGCGCTGCAGGATTTGATCCATTATGGTGTAGTGTGTTACCAATAGTTTTCTTGGTGACTGTGGTCCCAGCTGCCTCGAGATCATTAACAAGTTCCTCCCGTGTAGTTCTTGGCTGATCCCTCACCTTTCTCATGATCATCAATACCCCACGGGGCGAGATATTGTGTGGAGCCCCAGACCGAGGGCGACTGATGCTCATTTTGTCTCTCTTCTATTTCTGAATAATCACACCAACAGTTGTCTCCTTCTCACCAAGCTGCTTTCTGATGGTCTTGTAGCCAATCCCAGCCTTCTGCAGGTCTACAATCTCGTCCCTGAGGTCCTTAGACAGCTCTTTAGTTTTGAGGTTGGAATCTGATTGATTGATTCTGTGGACAGGTGTCTTTTATACAGGTAACGTTGATATCAGGAGTACTTTCTTAAAAGAAGATGACTTATGTAACCGGCCTGCGGGAGCCAGAGTTCTTGTTGGTTGCAAGGGGGATCAAATACTTATTTCACACAATTAAATGCAAATGAATGTATATCTCTCATATGATGTACATTTCTGGATATTCTTTTTTATATTCTGTCTCTCATTAGTAAAATAAACCTACCATTGAAATTGTAGACTGTTCTTTTCTTTGTAAGTGGTTAAACTGGCAAAATCGGCAAGGGATCAAATACTTATTTCTTAAACTGTACATGTATATTCGCATGAAGTGACAAACAAATCAGAGACAGAATACTCAAAGCATTTCATCATATCAAACACTTCTCTAACCGGTCTGTGGGAGCCAGAGTTCTTGTTGGTTGCAACAATTAAATGCAAATTAATGTATATCTCATAGGACCCCTGAAGACTGGTACGATTACCTGAACCATCAATCAATGAATCAATGAATCAATCAATCAATGAATCAATCAATCAATGAATCAATCAACCAATCAATCAATGTTTATTTATATAGCCCAATATCACAAATGTTACATTTGTCTCAGTGGACTTCACGGTTTGTACAGAATATCAGTATGACAATACGACACCCTCTGTCCTTAGACTATTAAAAAAAGAAATCATGCTTCAAATAAGTGGGGGTATGGCGTACCCCCGTGTCCAACGCCCACTACACCACTGACTGCAACTACAAAAAGCTAAGGTTTGTTTTCTCATCAGGAAATGCAGACCGGCTCAAACAAAAGATTTTTAAATCATCATCCTCACGATCATTTAATGTATCATATGTTCGCCTAATTGACATGAAAGCACTAATAAATGTAGTTTCATCCACTTGAGTTTACAAAAATAATCGATTTGTTTTTATATCACATCCGACGGGAGGAAATTCAGCAGCTCTCACTACCGATTTTTAATCCTAATTTAATCATCATCTTCACCACGAGTATTTATGTTTATGTTCGCCGAATTGACATGAAAGCACTGACAAATATGAATATACTGTAGTCAACTTCATTAAAACATTATTAACGTGCCTAAACTCAGTAATTCACCATTTCTACGCATGACCACACACTTTGTCCGTGTTTGGCTCTCTCGCCGCACAGTGAAGCGTTCCCGCGTCGACGTCACTTCCGGCTTCCCCCAAAACCTCAAAATGAGTCGAAGGAATTTTCCCGCGATGTTCGAAATTATTGATATTTATCGGAACGGTATCGCTTTTTCTTTTTTAAACTGAAGGTTCGAGATTACTAGTAGCCCACTATTTCATTGCACAACAGTTGTTGTGTTCGTGTCACAGGCTCTTTAAGTGACCAGACAGATCTTTTTGGATATTAGTCACAAGAACTTAAACTTCAAACAAATTATCTCACTTTAATCCTGTGTTGTGAATTTATTTATGTGGAAATCAATATGTCATGCTTTATCTTTGCTACTTGTTATGTGTAACAGTAAATATATAAATGCAAATGTGTGTCAACTGTCTGAATGAAGCATGCAGGCAATGATGTATTGATCATGTCGTTAACAATCAATTCTAATAACGTACGCTAAGCTTCATACATTGTTTTGTTTTTTTCTCCTGTCACTTCAAGTGATTATTTGCTAGAGAATAATAAGTTATCCAATATCATCTCATCTATCCTTATTGTTATCTATGGTCAAGGTCAAAATCATACTAGACATCAAGTTGTAAACACACCGTTTTTTTGTTTTTTAAAAGTCTGACCATGCAAAATATTTGAAAATATCTCAAGACTTGAGATTCTCATTATGTAAAAAATGTGTTCAGCTTGCCAGTCTCAAACAATACAAATGTTGCTGCTAGCCCTAAACTTCCTCTTTTAACTGGACAGTTTCCAACTAATTGAAGGGACATTTCTAATGTGGGACAGAAGAATCATTTATTTGATTCTCAAAACAGTTCATTGGGTTTAGTTTGACTTTTTCCCATGAATACCGAAAAAGTAAAGAGTTGAATCAACTATTAAAGGACAGTCCTCCGATTTAGCATAGACACTCTTATTACCTTAAAAGGTATCTGAAGTTATTATGTTTGAATCCAGAAAAAAGTTGACTAAAAGTTATAAGCACACTTATCACTATCACATTGAAAATAAGAATTAGGAAACTTCAATCCAAATCATTAATACTATAGTCAAAGTTTAGTCACGTTGAAGTCGTAAACATATCTGCTGTTTAAGCTGACTGTGTTACAGAATGATGCTGTGAAAATGGAAACCGTATGCTATGCCATTTCTCCACATAAACATAACAGTCTGCAAAGAAACGGTTGTCTCCTCTGTGCTCCACTTCCTACTTGGCGCACCGGTAACTTTCTTGTGCGAACGAGAAACTAACAAAATACTTCCTCGTTCGCACAAAATACTATCTTGCGCGCACGATACTTTTTTTTCCCTCCATGAACCTTTAGGGCTCCGTAGTAAATCAAGATAAAACATAAATACAAATGTTTAGACAAACATTTTGGAGATATATTCTGATGTCTCTATCTTTGGTTTAACAGTAGAGCTTGTGCACAGTCAGCTCTGAAAGTATTATCAAAAAGTCCAAGAGAGCAGCACATATAATGCTCCTTTGGAGGAGGCCAGACTTTGATTGTTGTGTGAACTCTGTGAAATTTAGAATGACGTTCACTTTATCACATTTTTTGAATGTTTTTATGAGGACTTATGAGCTTCTTTCAATTTAAATGAACTCTGTTTATGCTAAATTTTTTCGGCTGGATCACTATGAAATAGGAAATCTTTTTGTTCCTGATTCTATCTGCAAACCTCCAGAAAGAGGGCAAATTATTTGTTTTAAAAGGCCCAAGCAAAAAATAAAGTGTGTTATTTTAATGAATAATGTTTGACCACTGCAACAGTATTTCTGATGTCTTGTAACCGACAATGGTGTATTACACAACAAGTTTTTCAATTCAGTGGGCCTCAGTTGATGCCTCTGTTCCGCATCTGATGGACTTGGTCGGACTTGACCCTTTTACTCTTCAAGTTGCATAGTGAAAATTAGTAGGCTAGTAGTCTTACTGCCATTGTGGGCAGTGTCCGTCAAACAAAAAACGTAGAGCCAATCAGGAACTGAGAATTTACTCCAACTCACTTCCTTTTCAATCATACTCTCTCACACACATAACGATTCTTATGCACACACTCTATCATTCTGTTTTATACACATACATACAGGGGTTGAATTGGGATTTGATATGTGGGGGGGCTCTGTTTTAATGGTGCGAGGGGGGGGGAGCTCGGCGCTCAGCGGAGTCCGGGCGATGCTGCTCCTCCAAGGAAGAGACGGTCACTAAGCCGTAAAAACTATATCCGGTCACAGAGATCTGCTATTTTAAAGTGAAGTCAACATATGAACACATATGAACCCTAAAAAGTTTTAACATATCGTTTTTTATAAACATATGACAAATGTGCGAGGGTGATGACGTCAGAGCATCGTCCCATGTGCCGCGGCTTAGCCCCGGACAGCCTCGGCCCAATTTAACCCCTGCCTATATAGTCATTCACATTAACTATTATTACCTCTTTTATAAGCTATTCACTGCTATTCTGTTTTACATATATGACTATTGTTATTAACATGAAATACTATTCCATCTTACATAGGTTATTATTCTGTCTTACATACATTGTTTACCGATTACACATACTACTATCCTCTTTCACATACACTATTATAATGTGCTATTAGATTATAGTTGTTTGTGAAAGACCATATTGGTGTGTGTACGAGAGTATGATGGTGCGTTTAAGAGATTTAGTTTTTGTGTGTGAGAGAGAATAGTTATTTATGTATGATAGTATGATAGTAAATGAAGGAAGGAATGACAGTGCGTTAAAGACGGAATGATACTGTGTGTGAAAGATTCTGGTGGTGTAATGATATTGTTTGTAAGACCAAGTATGAGTTGTGAGCTAGACGGCCTCTCATATTAGCGCCTCATGGCACAAAAACTCACACCCTACAAAGAACCATGGGATATACAGATAACCATATCTCTCTTCCTGTAGTGTCATAAAAACCCCTCCCAAAGACATCTGTTTACCACACATACATTTACATGACATCCCCAGGATACAGCTGTTACATTTCATTATGATTACACTGTATTAAGCTTCATCATTTCCATAACAATACCTTATTATGGCAGTCATAACATAATGTAACCGTATAAGGCGTGGTAGTTCCTAGAGCTTACGAGTTACACACATTGAAAATGGCATCTCTTTTTTGACAGATTCTTCACAGCATCTTTTTTTTGGGAAGGATCAACAAACCACCATTTTCACCGGAAGAGATTGTGACTGATGAGAAGATGTACGATGCGTTGAGCTACTGCTGCCCTCTGCCTTTTCAACTGAAGTCCTCTACCCAACTACCCAGACGGAGTCCATTCTCATGTGTGCTAGACATGGTAAGATTACAGTTTGTCAATCCTTCTATTTATATAGTTGCTTTTTCCCCTAAAATCATCCTGAAATATAAGAGTTTTATGCACATATTCAAACATGAAGTATGACACAGTGAATTACTTGTAGGGATTACAGCAGCTTGATACAATTTCTAAATTATTTTCAGATTGTTTTCCTGGAAGGGCGAGAGAACGAAAATGAAATAAAACAGAAGCTTCAAGACATCATCAGTGAACTCCATCTTAAAAGAGGCGTGTGGTGCAGTGGGTTGAGCGTTGGTGTTCGGATCAGGGGGTCACAGGTTCAAACCCCACTGCAGTCAGCATGTTGTTGTGTCCCTGAGACACTTCACCCCAAATTGCTCCTGTGGGGATAGCCCACAGTATTGAGTATGTAAGTCGCTTTGGATAAAAGCGTCTAGCAAGTGACATGTAATGTAATTAAAAAAGATGAACCTCTGGACTCCTCCACCATTCTGCGGATTTTATCACGAAAGCTTTGGAGATCATCAATACCCCACAGTGCGAGATCTTGTGTGGAGCTCCAGACCGAGGGCGACTGATCCCCATTTTGTGTTTCTTCTATTTCCGAATAATCACACCAACAGTTGTCTCCTTCTCACCAAGCTGCTTTCTGGTGGTCTTGTAGCCAATCCCAGCCTTCTGCAGGTCTACAATCTCGTCCCTGAGTTCCTTAGAAAGCTCTTTAGTCTTGAGGTTGGATTCTGATTGATTGATTCTGTGGACAGGTGTCTTTTATACAGGTAACAAGTTGATATAAGGAGTACTTTCCTAAAGGAAGAGGACTTATGTAACCGGTCTGTAAAATACTTATTTCACACAATTACATGCAAATGAATGTATATCTCTTATATGATGTACATTTCTGGATATTCTTTTTGATATTCTGTCTCTCATTAGTAAAATAAACCTACCATTGAAATTATAGACTGTTCTTTTCTTTGTAAGTGGGTAAACTTGCAAAATCGGCAAGGGATCAAATACTTATTTCTTCCACTACATGTATATTCGCAAGAAGTGACAAACAAATCAAAGAGAGAATACTCAAAGCATTTCATCATATCAAACACTTCTTCTCTATATTCAACATGAGCTCATGATTAAAACTGAACCCTTCTTTTATCAGACTGATCTGGCAATAAGCCCTTTCAAGTGTTTGCTGACTTCCCATATATCCTGCAACTGAAAAAGCCTTTAAGAGGCCCTATTAGAGTAAGGTGTGAATCAAACCAATATCTTAAGGTGCATACAGGGGCGCCGTAAGGGGGTGAAAAGTTAGGACGATTCTAAGGGACTGACAGGGGCCCAAACTATTTGAGAACATTCAGAAAAAAATGTTTAAATAACCAATGTGATCATCTTTTCATGGGGCCCAAAATCCCTGGCGGCGCCCCTTATACAAACACAAAAAACAGCAAGAACAATGTAAAGTTTCCTATAAACGTATCAAAAAGTTTACACATCTGCTTTATGTTAAACATAACCCAAAGATTTACATTCAAACTCAGATTTACTTTTTCTCTGAAAGTATTTGTTTCAGTGGCAAAGAAGCATCACTAGATGGCAGCACCACCATGTTCAGTTAAAATCAGCTACCAGTCTTTAAAGGGTCCTATTCTAATAACTTCCAGGGGTCATATTTGTAGTTAGTATCTCTACTGTGACATGTCTCCATGCTTTAATGGTCAAAAAGCTCTTTATTGTTCTCATACTGCCTGTGCTGCAGCACCTCTTTTCACCCTCTGTCTGAAACCAGAGCCCAGTCTGCTCTGATTGGTCCCTAGTTGACGCCTCAGTTTTGCATCTGATAGTTCTGTTTCCTCCTCTTTTTGCATTGACACATCTTTTTGAATGCATCTTTTGCATTCACGATGTCTCCCTGCATGTCACCTTGAAAAACAACAAACACTCCCTGTCAGAAGTAACAAACTGGTCTTAAACAACAACATAGAAACATTAAACATCTACTGTGTGTGGGCGCAGTGAAACCCGAGTGCACTGGAAGATCTTTGTCTGATGCAAATGAAGTGTAAAATGCAGAAAGAGAAGCACATCTTTCCATATACAGGATAATGAAATGAGTGGATAACTCATATTTAATACAGCTGATACAGCAGATGTAAGGATGGAAAAAGGGTTTGCTTATTATGCTTCATCGTACAGTCGATATTGAAAGTAAGCAAGTATCTCTATTCGCAAGAAGTGACAAACAAATCACTTCTCCTTCCTGGCAACCAGTGTGACTGCCCTCAACACTGGCAAATAAATCATCCGTATTTGCACCATGCACACATGAGGAGGCTGATAACTGCATCCTACTGCACCTAGGAGATGTGTGAAGGAAGGCTATAGCAAGGTGCCAATACGCACAGTTGACACGGATGTGGTAGAACTGGCAGTCACAGCAGCCCAATCCCTCAACATCACTGCTGTGGGTTGCATTCGGAGCTGGGAACAGTTTTCGGCATTTAGCAGCTCATGAGATGGCGAGATCACTAGGTCCAGATCGATGCATAGCCTTACCAATGTTCCATGCATTTACTGGATGTGACACTCACTTTCATAATATCAAACATTTCTTCTCTCTATTCAACTTAAGCTCATGATTAAAACTGAACCCCTGCTGACTAAACAAACTAAAACGACCTGTCAGAAGTGAGCAAACTGGTAGTGTGACATTCATTATCATGTGACAACATCAAACAAAGCCTCAGTGCACTCAGAGGTGGAAGAAGTACTCAGATTATTCAGTAAAAACAGAAACAAAGTCTGTAAACATTCCTTAGTAAAAGTACTGCATTCAACATTGTACTGTACTGTAATATCTGATCATCACTTGAATGTTGCACTTGGTAAAGGTGTGGTTTATTTGAATCACCTTAGGCTGGGCTCACGTGAACAGCAGCAGCAGCAGCAGCAGGGTTGAGGCTGTGTGTGTGTAATATGTTCATGTTTTAATAAATGCCCACGTCGGGTTATATTTTTGGACGTTCTGCCTCTGCCTCCTTGCTTGGTCGGGCTGCTCAACGGTCAGTCTCACAATCATTCAATAGACTTACTGGATAGCTTAATTAATATATAATATATTTATAAATTGATTGAAATTGTTCATTTATAAGCTAAATGTTTAAAGAAGCTGTAAATGACGTAACGAAGTTGCCTTAATTAAAAGGAATAACGCAATTAATTTCATAGTGGAATTAGATGGATAAATACTTTATTTCATGTTATTTTATAATCGTTAAATATGGCATGATTTAATACAGTTTGTTATACATGTTAAACCGATATGCGTATGTGTTTCTTGTGCCTAGGAACTAATGTTTGTTCATGTGCTGGTACTGCGTGTTTTGATGTTACATTGTAAAACTCAACGTGTGTTGACGTCTTTTTTGAAGCTCTGCTGAAGTCTGTGATAAAGTTTTAATGTGACAAGAAGTCTGTGACAAAGTTATGCAGAAAAGGAACTAAATTAATCTCCTTTCACGACAAGCGGCCAACGAGGTATTTGTTTTATGTTTTCATTTTCTTATTTTCATTCATATGTGTAGCACAATATGCTAATATGTTTGGCTATGTATACGTGTCATTTCGGTGTTGTAGTTCTCACGGCGTAACGGAATAGGGGAGGCTACAGGATGAAAACTCCCAAGAAATAAAGGCCCGTTTCAAAGAACCAACCTGTGTCTGTGTCGTGAAAAGAGCTACAGTGAGAAGTCGTTGTCACTTGTCGTGAAAGGAGATTAATTCAGTTCCTTTTCTGCATAACTTTGTCACAGACTGAATCTGTAAAATAAATATAGTGGAGTAATAAGAACATAATTTTCCTGCAAAAGTATGAAGCAGGATTTTATTTGTTACAAGTACTTCAATTAATTACGAGTACTTGAGTAAATGCACTTTGTTACATTTCACCGCTGAGTGCACTGAAATATGTGAGTATGATTCAAAAAGAGTGCACGAGCAGAGATGAAATTCAGAAACACAGAACATACAGAATTTGGATCAAATGGGCTTTCATCAGACTGATCAGGCAACAAGCCCTTTCAAGTGTTTGCTGACTTCACATATATCCTGCAACTGAAAAAGTAATTAAAGGTCTATTAGAGTACGGTGTGAATCAAACCAGTATCTTAAGCTGCATATACAAACACAAAAACATCTAGAGACAGCAACAACAATGTCAACTTTTCTATACATTTATCAACAAGTGTACACATCTGCTTTATGTCAAACATAACCCAATGATTTACATTCAAACTCAGATTTACTTTTTCCCTGAAAGTATTTGTTTCAGTGGCAAAGAAGCATCACTAGATGGCAGCACCACCATGTTCAGTTAAAATCAGCGACCAGTCTTTAAAGGGTCCTATTCTTATAACTTCCAGGCTTCATATTTGTAGTTAGTGTCTCTACTGTAACATGTCTCCATGCTTTAATGTTCAAAAAGCTCTTTATTGTTCTCATACTGCCTGTGCTGCAGCACCTCTTTTCACCCTCTGTCTGAAACCAGAGCCCAGTCTGCTCTCATTGGTTAGCTGGTCGGCTCTGATGCCCCTTAGTCTATCAAATCTAAGATGTTGGAGCGCAAGCCAATAGAAGCGTGAGTGTTACATCCTGATGTCATTATGTTATGTTATTATGAGTCCAACGGAGGTGTTTCATGCAGAGTGTGTGGGAGAGAAACTCCGTCTGGAGGGAACATAGGGATTTTAGCCTTTGCAGACCATTTGCATGCACAAAAACCTATATCACACATACAGGAAAGCAAAAACCCCAAATAGCATAATAGGGCATCTTAAATAAAAAATGTTGTAAATTAATGTTTGTGTCAAAGTCTTTTACCACCTTTACCTCTGACAGGCCAGACTGTTTCTTTCACAGCAAACAACGACAGAAGGCGTGCTGTGGTCCGCAGAATCATTTCCCATATTTTAAAGGGAAGAATAGGAGCTCTATAGGGGTATACACCTTTATAGCTTATAATTAAAACATTTCCCCCAGATCATTAATGTAATACTGTGCAAACAAAACAAAATACATGCATTCTTGTACTCAGGAGGGGACATTGACAGAGGATTACTGGAAAAGTACACACTAAAAGTACTTCACAGTTGTGGGGGTAGTTTCAGTAGAACTGAGTCCAACAGGATCAATCTCACAAAGAACTATTGGCAACAAAAAAGAATTCCTTCATCAAACTGAGCAGAAGTAGCTTGATTTTGTTCTCAGCAGGGGACTTTCTCAACAAATACACAGTAAAAGTACTTCAATGTATTGTTTGTATAGGTTAATAATACAAAGTCAAACAGTATCAAATGTATTAAGAATTAATGGTCAAATTGTATTTTTATCACTCATCAAATATAGCAGGAAAAAAATGAGGGCTGATTTGAAAAAACAAAAGTCCAGAATCGCTGTATAGTTTAAATCTCCTAACAATGTTGTCCATTTTAGACATAGACTTATTATATTTACAGCCCTTATAACATTAGTTTCTGGACTCAATGTGTGTCTTGGCCATTTTCATTGTGATCGCTTCATTTCATTTCATTTCAAACCTTTATTTAATCAGATTGGTCCCATTGAGATCATAGATCTCTTTTTCAAGGGAGACCTGCAGCATATAGAATTCGCTAAATTCTCCTTGTTTATAATATTATCACCGTTCCTCTCAGACGCTCTTCCATTTAGGCTACTTCTTTAATAAAGAAAAACAAATGGTCCGTAGATTCACGGATTGAGGAGATATTTTGATCGTATGACAGATCATAGCTCATAAAATGTCCTATAAAGTCGAAACACTGTAAAGTTCTTGAAGTTTGGCTAACGTCGACCCCTGCAGTAAAATAAATACACTCTTATTATACCAAAGACAGGTTATTAGGGAAGACTGGAGGGATTGTGATTGGTTGTTCTCGTCACCTGACAGGCGGTGCACACTGCTGCTTCCAAAAGTTAAAATACTTTTTACCATGGATGTACAATAAGATATTTATAACTAAGGATACCTCGATATCTTCGCAAGTGGCATCTATGCTAAATATGTAAATATTATTTTTCCTCGGAAGAAGTGCTCTCGGCAGCATTACTCTCCACATATATGAACTTTTGATGTCTAGCCAAAACACTGTGTCATAACAAAGGTGTGGCAACCTGTTCAAACCAGGAACAGGGAGTGTTTAAAGGTTTAAAGTCGCTATAAATGTGAATGCGACAATTCGGAATATATTTCCAAGACACAGACGACTTCTGTTAAGGGCAATGTGTCCTCAGTTATTTTATGTATAGAGAGATTGTGTCTATTCTGTACTGTGTTAGAAATTAAAATCAATGTTTGAATGGGGAAATGTAGTTTAAACATGCCGTCAGTTTTAATGCAGTTTTACACTGAAAAACCAGAAATTCTTGTGCACAACCAGCTGTTAAGCTTTATTCTGAAACTCTTTCATCTCCGGTTGGCAGTTAGCATGTGGTAAATTTACAATTTCCTAAAGAGGTGAATTTAGTAGCGAAATGATATGGAGTGGTGCAAACCGAAGCCTACTGATTTAACACTACAACTATAGATGTCGAGATACTACCATACTGAATATTAAATGAAGGTACAGTTTATTTGAATACATTATTGTTTACAGACTAGAGTAGCATGTGACAACATCCGGAATGACCGGAAACCAAACCAGCCGAGAAGTATTGTTTAGAGTATTGATTACAGCGTTTAGAATGTGTTGCATGAAAAGTGATGAAAGAGAATATGAGGAGAAAAGGCGAATTAAACATATATTGAATGTGAGAAGAACCTATCCTCTGTTTAAATGCAACAACGGACATTGAAGACGAGGCGAGCCGGCTGGCGGGGAGGAGCCAGTAGAGGATATATAACAACACCGGACGAGGGATCGGGACTCTTCTCTTCTCTTCCCTAACGGGGAGCGGATCACAGCTGTTTCCTAAACCTCAACAACTTACGTCGACTGTTTGGGTAACTATTATTTTCGTTTGTATTATTTATCTCACGGTTTGAGTTTACTTCAGTTTGAGGTGTCTTTGTAAAACAGGTAGGCCAACATTAACGTAGAATATGTTCAACAAGAGTTACTGTGTTATTTTATTTTTGCGTGTTACGCATATGTTTAGGCTGCTTAACATTATATTCAGATAGAACCTTGCCAATTGTGTTAATAGGTTTAGGAGGAGCACTCAAAGAGAAAAGGGTGTTGTCTGGGAATGTCTTTAAAAGGAAATGCAAAGGTTTTCCTGCTGGTTTCTGGTGTATAGCGTATAGGGACAAATACATACCGAGTATTTCTCATAAAATCCACACCATTCGAATTAATAAAATGATCATGTGTTTTATTTATTGAAACGTCTGTCTGTCTGTGTAACTCAAGCATTTTCGGATACTTTCCAATATCTGTGAAATTGTTGTTCAATACATTTAATAAAGAAATGTGAGGGATCAACTTTTGAATATTAATGTTTTTAGGAAACAATATCTTTAAAGTTACATTTAAAACACACATTTTAGAATATTAACATTGAAATAAATAAACCAAAAATATTTTCATTAAAATAATTGGGGAAATTTCAATTGTCCTTATTTCATAAAAAGTGCTCATTGTTATATATTTAAAAATAGTTTTTTGTTTTAATCTTCATCTCAGAACTCAGATTTCATGTATTTATTTTAACAACCTTTCTGTGCACAGATTTACCGTACTCCAAAACATTCTCCCCAGCGACAATGGCAGTTTGTGTTGTTGAAGTGAGTACCACATGTTGATGGAAAAAGAACTATGCATTTATTAATTAGTTAGATGTTGTTAAATGAAACAGACTATTAAAATTGTAAATTTGAACATTTATATTGCAACATTAAATGCAATATTAGATAAGCTATACCTTATCAGCTCAGCCAACATTTTTTAATGCTATTTATCCTTTATAATAAATACAAGTTTAAATATAACTATTATTATATTGTTTACTATTGTTTTTTTATTAACATTTTTATTGATTAGATTCGATGCTCTCCGTTGATATAGTGTATCATAGTGTTTCCGAAAAGACCCAAATTCTGTAATAATGTTATAATGAGTAAAGGTTTTGATTTAGATATTTTTTTACCACTGTTAACAATTGTTTTGTTTTCCTTGTAACAGAAAGCTGGGGTGGAGGACAGTCCGGAGAGCAAGTAAGATGTTTTATTTTCTGTTAAGGGGGGTGGGTTAAAACAACAATGTCAGACAACATCTTACTTTGGTACACAGTCTTTCCTGTTCTCTTGTTTCAGTCAATCTTGTAACGATGTTGAATATTAACTACGTCACATGTAAAGCAACTTCAACATGCTTCCAACTTCACAATTAAAAGCAAAATGTATCTATAAAAGAAAATGCCAGAACCTATTTACAACCTTAATTTAAAATGACTTCTACACCTTTTCATTAAGAGACCATCAAGTGTCTTTGAGAGTTTGGAGTGAAGAATGTGGTTCAAAGAAGATTTGCAATTTTGCTATGCACATATAAGACCTGAACCACAAAACTAACTGCGTCATGAACTCCTTCAAGAGGAGAGACAAGATCCACTGGATTGAACACTGACGAGAGACAAGAAGAAGTAGGATAAAGATGGGAAATGTGGATAACAGGAAGAGCAACAGGATCAACATTGGCTGAGTCATTTGGAGGATACAAAGCTTTTTTCTTTAAATGTAACTTCATTACTGGATTTTTTAAACATATTTTGGAATTAAGTAAGAACAACCTGCTTGTTTACTCTTCATAATGATGTCATTAATTGTACATTGTCAATAGTATGGCATGGTCAATCTTATTTATTTGTAGGAATCACAGCATCTCATAATTTCTGTTTGTGTGGTTTTTGGTAGCAGCCACATTCAGGCGTATCATGGATTATAAAGTAGTAAAACTAGAAGGACTGCAGGTAGTTGATTCACACCATGATGACTAAGTGGCTTGTCTTCAATGTTTGTCATTTTCTAATTTTGATAACGGAGAAATCAAGTGGCCAAAATGAGTTTCCCCTTTAGGGTGGATGGCTCACCCTTATAGATCACGTATTATATCTGCGGTTCCTTTGTATTAAGTCGAAACAAGAATATTGTGACAGCGTCTAGAAGAGTTTTGAGTAAAGAATGTCGTTCAAAGAAAGTCCATTTCCAGATGTTGCCAATCACCTGGACCACAAAAACTCCCCTGTGTCATGAATACCTGGAAAGATGGAAGACTACACAGAGCAGGTAACAAATGGACTGATTTAATATGTTCTAGTCTTTGCGACCACTCAAATAACGGTTTAAACACGTCAGCACTCGCCCATTCAAACACAGTCACCATTACCCTTGACACCAGGAGCAATTTGGGGTTCAGTATCTTGCCTATAGGTACAAATTCAACATGTTGACCAGAGGGGGCGGAGATTAAACCACCAACCCTTCGATTGATAAAAGACCACTGAGCCACAGACGTCCCAACATCTTCTAAACAAAGAGGAACAAAGGCGGAGCAAACATTGGCTGTGTGTCTCCTGGAGAATGAATCAGAGATGTGTGGAGGGATATATGAGCCATGACTTTAACCAACTCAAAGTCCTGGGGAAAAAGAGACGGACAAGGTCTCAAGATGGCTGATGGTTTGTGTACATCGGTACTGAAAACTGAATTCAGGACACACTGGCATTGAGCCTAATGGCTGTTGAACATGTACTGAAAATGAAGCTGAATCAAGAGTCTCCTGGGATCACAATCATGTAAAGAAATGTGGAAGAAATGGACTGGAGCTCACTGATTAACTTGCAGCCATTCATTGGGAAACATTTTTTGTCTTCTCTTCCATTCAGGTCATTAGATCTGCTGTTCGGGAAAAAAGGAAGAAAAGGTGAGATAAGATAGAACTAAAGAGAAATGGTTGTGTAGTTGATTAGACTACACTCTTTTTGCCTCACATTTAATAAAAACTGTGAACTTTTGTTCGGCATGTGTTGCAGGTCCAGATTACCTGAAAGGGGTTTTAGATTGTGTGTCCAAAGAGAAAAGGCACAAGATATTTGACTTAAAAAAACCAGCTGGCGCCAGATGGAAGATAGGACCCCTGGAAGACACCATTTACAGTGAGGAGCCTAAGGTAGTGAATGGGTGGGGGAAATTCTATCTTCCCGAGATAGTAAGCATGCAGGTTGTAGGTGTAGTGGAGGGGACCTCCTGCCCATGGGACCAGCTCGTTCTAATGATCTGTGAGGATGAAAAGCTGTATGCCTACGATGGAGAGGAGCTACATTTGGTGGCTTCAAGCCCGAAGCAGCTAAATGAAGAGGGAATAAGCTATCCAGGATCCAAGACATACTACGAAGGGGAGGCCTTCAAAGACGTGGTGAGAAGTTATGGTAAAATAGCTGGGAACAAACAGCTTTGTGTTTGCTGAACCTGATCGTTTATCACCTGCGGGCACCGACGAATGTTTATTTATATAGTCTTTTGTGTGTAGACCAATGATGACTGGGAAGAAGTGCGGAAAGGACCTACGGGGATGTGGCTGGAACGAGAACATCTTAAACTGGTGACAGACAAAAAGGCCAAATTTATGGAATATCTCAAAGTCACAGCCGCAGCAAAGGGTGAGTATATTTTTCTCTGCTTCAGGGCAAAGATGAAGGTCATGCATTTAGTGTCACTAGGGGTGGGTATCGTTAGGATTTTATCGATACCGATACTGCTTATCGATACCGGTATTTTTCGATACTCTTATCGATACTTTTCAATAATTTGGTGCTCAAAATTATAGACATAATTACAAGATGTGAAGATTAAACAACAGTCATTTTATTGTAATTTATTATTTAATGTAACTTTTTCAATATCATACCAAGCAGGTGTGAGTGTGTTTGACAGTGTGTCTCTAGTGGAAAGGGGGCGGTAATTAGGGGCAGTTCATAAATCCATGTAAACGTGACCATTATTCAGTTAGAACGAGACGCTGCCTGCGCACCTCCTAAACCGGAAGCTCCAGTCGGCTAACCATTATAATCCGTTAATTGCGTTTATTATTTATAATTGTAATGATGGATTATCCGTAATCATTGTAAAGTTACACAGAGACATTGGGATTGACCGTTTTTATGACCTTGAACACAACTTTTGATCACAAAACAGCAAAGGTAAGGCATGATTATCATCACGGCTACGTGAAGTGAAGTTGTTTTTCTTGCTCTTTCCTGGCTGCTAGTTCAGTGAGTTTGTTCGTACAGTGATGAGACTTATACCAATGGAATCTGTGGAATCTCAGCTTTCATGTGATATGTTGTTTGTGCAGATACAATGATGTAGAAAAGATCGCTTTTGCCAGTTATATGCTAAAGTAGTCGTTAGCCCCGTTAGCCCGTTTTGCTAAGTGTTGATTTAGACTGTTGGTGTTGGACTTCTGTTCCGTGTAGGTAAAATGGTTAATATTGTCTGTTAGCTGAGTTTCTTCCCGTTAAGTGGGTATGGATCATTAATAGGTTGTTAAATGTTAAGAAGCCTGGAGACGCTGTTTCTAGCAAGATGTTGCGTCTGCCCTTATGGTCTGCCCCCGGGATTCTCACAATAATAAGAGCGCTGTTAGGAGAGTGGCATTCACAGTGGCCAATCAGAGTGGTAATCAAACCGGATACGTCACACGGGATGAGGGTTCCCAACCAACCAGATTTGTTTAAACTAAGGAAGTAGTGTAATTCATATACCGATAGCAGCACCGTTTGTCCAGCGGCTTAATAACGGTATACCAATACCTTCCAATCAGGTACCGGTACTGACTTAGTACCGGTTCTCGATACCCATCCCTAAGTGTCACTATCATGTTTCTTCTGTATTGAGTTATCTAATTTGCTCATTTGTTTCTCTCTCTCTCTCTCACTTCCTCTTTCTTTCTCACAGCCGGTCCCTCCCAGAAGCCCGTGACAAGTCCCCAGGTCCTTGTCAGTCGGTGACGTCACTTGTGCCCAAAAATACTAATGTACATATTTCGGATGTGCTCCTACATTGTCTGCTTGTAGTTGTTGGGGAAATATTTTCCTGTGCCTATAACTTTGACCCAGTTTATCAGTTTGTACTGCCCTCGCTGAGCACAGGCCTGCAACCTTGGGCTGCTTTGCTCTCAGTGTTTTGTCTCATTATTCCTGCCTGTTGGCATAAGCTGATGGAGGTGTTCTAGTGCTCCTCCTGTTTTATCTTGTTATGCACAATGTTGATTATTCTCTCAGAGCCAGCTAAATAAATGGGTATGGGGTAGAGATCTTCAGAATTGGTTTGGCAACCGCTGTGTCACCTCGTGGCACACGGCATGTCTTGTGAAATCTCCGGCCGAATCTCCAAATAAACCATCAGTGTTTGCCATCAAAGTTCCTGCTCTCCCTGTGTCTCTCTGAGTCCTTTCTCCATTGCTTCAGAAGTTTCCATCACAGTAGTTAATTAATAAAAAGTACAGGAGCTTGGGAAACATGCACTTTTAACAGCCTGAGATCTGCATAATACATTGTGAAAGGGAACATCTTGATTTTGTTCCCCCCACAAATGATTAAGTCTTAAAACCTGTTAAGCCCCAAGCCTGTTTTCCAGGTCTCAGGCTTGAAAATGACATTCCCAGAACAAATGACCATAACTACACTTTTAAAAGGGGAACATTAATAATCTTTTTTCTCAAAGCAATGAGAAACCTGTGAGTTGGATTTAGAAGAGTCAGAATCAATATAGATTTTTTTTATTTTAAAGTAAATTCAGATTGAACACAGTAAAAAAATGTAAATTTTTGGGGCCTAAAGGCACCCTACAGCGAGAATGTGTAAAGGTGATTCTGATTCTTCTGATTCTTACTACCTGTCAAAGATGGAGAATCTTTAACTCAAACTGAAACATATTTTTTAGAAATAGTGCCTTCATCTCAATACAATGGGGAATAATAATTTATTTGTACTAATAAAAGAGAACATGTTTAAAATTGTTCTGGAGGGATTGGATTCAGCCTTCTCATTTCTGCAGTGACTCACTATCACCTCTATGGGAAAAAGTGGTACAAAACAGCGATGGTCGGGGCTAGTCAGTTAGCATGCTAATTTCAATGTATATATCTGCTACACAATACATAGACATCTTTGACATAACGTTAACAGTGTAAAAATGTCCTATTCTGTGGATATTGTTAGCGTTGTGTTGATTAAAGTGGGTTTCATCCCTCCGATTCTATCTATCTATTTATCTATGTGCACCTGGGTGAAAATAGCTACAAAAACTGCGAGCCGGCACGCAAGACGCTCCGCTTCTGAAACGGCCCGGTTGGTTATGACGCTGGAGGAGGTCGGACCAAAACCGTGGCGCTGCAGGACACGGTGGAATCCTAGGCTACTAAGCGCCCAAGCTTGCTCCAAAAGTCATGTCCAAACTGTAGTTAAAGAAGTTTTTTCAGAGACGAATACTCAGTGGCGGTGGGTGGAAAATATTGTTGGTTGGGCTATGGAAATGGTGACAAAACCATACTAGGGCATTTAAAATCAGGAGACTAAATTGTGTGTGTGTGTGTGTGTGACTTGCCAACCCTCCCGATTTTCGCGGGACACTCCCGCATTTCTCCCTATTTCTGACAAAATCAGATTTACTCGCGACTGTTTCCACTCGGACTTTAATACAGCTACACCATTGTTTGGTTTCCATGGTAGCGCGTGTCTTTAGCAGCACGTGCAACTCAAAGTCTGAGAGGGTGAGGAAGATGAAAACTGAACAAGAATCGACAACTCGACCCTCTGATCACTCCTTTCCTGTAAAATACAGGTCCAGCCCACACATACAGTATGCTCCATGGTGCCACAGGCATTGCCCTTACAACTAAAATAAGCATGTAAATGTTAATCTACAGCTCCGGCGATCCACTAGCACCGGATTCTACACCTGCAGACAACTACTGGAGCGTCACCTTGGATACAAAGTCCAAACAACTCACAGACACACAGGCCAGGGCGCTGAAAGGGCGCCCTTTGACATCAGATCTGACGACGCTGATTGGCTGAAATTATGTTTCGGCGGCATAGTTTAAAGATAGCAACAGTCAGCTTGTTGGCTGCTGCTGCTCTGGCTGAGGGCTCCTTTCTACCGCCCGGACGAGAGAGGGTAATGATACACGCTGCGGCCAGGCAGGAAACATGTGACTTATCAGTAACTTTAGACATCGTAAAACAATTTTAAACGAGATTTTATTGTAGATTATACATTTTACTGATACCAACTATATAATATTTACCTTGTTCATTCAAAATTTAAGAAAAATATATATATTTTTTGCAAATATATATTTTTATTTATTTTTAATGACAATCAAACATGTGGGAAGAGGGTGGGCGGCGCCCCTAGCGCCCCTATGGGCCGGCCGCCACTGCGAATACTATATACGAGAGAAGGTAAACATGCACAAAAACACAAAATATACTCTTTACAAAAACTTTATGTTTTCGGATTTTGTCATTTAAATGAAATGGTAATATATGCGGAGTTGCTCTATGATGAGCGAATGTAACTAGTCTAACCAAGTCAAATGTTATTTGCACAGCAGCAGTCTGGCTGATGGACATAATTGTGTTTATTACAATTTAAACATTTACTTTCAATTCATTCACAGTATGGTATAATGAGACAATAACAAGCTACAGATGCGGACAGGTGCCGGTATGATTTGACTGAGGGGGATGAAAAACAGGCAGAGCCCAGCGCTCTGAAATCTGTGATGCGACCAGCTGGCCTGCATTGTTATCACCCAGGGAGAGCGTCTCTTCAACCCCTGTTCATACTAGGAAACAGCCGTGGACAGCTGCTAAAGGGAGGCCTACAAACAATCCTCCTAAACCACCAAGTGTGCCAATCCAGAACAGATACGCTCCACCGACACAGAACTGGAGATCTCTTTCTGATTACCTGGATAACTTGTCCTCTTCACACAGCAGGGTAAGGACCAATCGTTACTCCAAAAGTAAAAGACCACAGGGAAAGCTAACGACTGAGCCTGAAACTCTGATTGTGGGTGATTCTGCTGTAAGAGATGTCGGAAGAAAAACACCAAAGTACTTGGAGAAGATACTGCATATTGGGGCCGAACATCCGAATGTGAAAAATGTGGTACTGCACATTGGAACAAATGATGTTGTGAAACAACAGTTAGAAGTGCTTAAAACAAGACTTTAAATATCTGCTGACCTTATAAAACAAAAGCGGAAGCCTGTTAAAAGGCAAAACGCTGACAAATGGTTTGACCAAGAATGCAAGACCATCAGAAAAGACCTGAGAAAAATAGCAAAGGAAAAACATCGGCAACCAAACAACCCAGCCTTACGCATTAGATACAATGAAGTTTTAAACAAATATGAATGTACAATAAGCAACAAAAAACTAAATGATACCCACATGAAACTTGAAGATATTGAGAAAGCCATTGATCAAAATCAATTCTGGGATCTGTGGAACAACTTCAACACAAAACAACCACAAGCATTACCCATCCAATGAATTCTAATGAATTCAGATCAATGTATTACAAAAGAAAAACTCCAAACATTAGAAGAAACTATTAAAGACAACCAAAACCCCCTGGATTTCCCGATGACTTGGGAAGAATTGACCACACAGACACAATCTCTCCGGCCAAGGAAAGCTTGCAGCCCAGACAACATTAAAAACGAAATGCTCAGATGCAGCACCCCAGAGATGCAGGGTACAGTGTTTAAGCTGATCAATATCATATTGCAGTCAGGATGTTTTCCTGACATCTGATGCAAAGGGCTCATTTCCCCCATTCATACGATTGGAGACAAATCAGACCCTAAGAACTACCGTGGCATCTGTGTCAGCAGTTGTCTGGGAAAATTATTCTGTAGTATTCGAAATAAAAGAATACAAGATTTCCTTAACAAACAATCCATCTTGAGTAAAAATCAAATTGGCTTCCTTCCAAAACACCACACCACCGACCATGTATATAGCCTTCACACTTTAATTAACAAACATGTACACCTAACAATTTTTTTAAAATATTCAATTGTTTAATTGATTTCAAGAAAGCTTTCGACTCTATTTGGCATGAAGGGCTCTACTATAGACTTCTACATTGTGGTATAGAGGGCAAAATGTATGATCTGGTTAAATCAATGTATTTAGAAAATAAGTGTGCTGTTAAAATTGGAGACAAACAAACTGAATTCTTCACCCAGAGAAGAAGTGTTCGTCAGGGTTGCAATTTAAGTCCGACCTTATTTAATGTATAAATAAATGAACTTGCTGTTCAGTTGGATCAATGTTCCTCTTGGCCTTTCCCTCCTACTGTAGATAGAGAGGTGAAGTGTCTGCTTTATGCTGATGACCTTGTTCTGCTGTCTCCTACTGAACAAGGACTACAACAACAGCTGGACATAGTAGACCAGTACTGTAAGAACTGGGCCCTGGCAGTCAATATGAAGAAAACTAATGTCATGACCTCAGTGTAGAGGCACTCAAACAGGAGAACAGTGTGCTCCGTGTTCAGTTAGCCAGTTTACCATAAATAATCATATCATTGAACATAGTATGAGTTAAACCTACCTTGGTTTAACCATAACAGCACCAGGAAGTTTCAACATGGTAGTGAATGCACTGAAAGAAAAAGCCAGAAGAGCTCTAAATGCAATTAAGAGAACATTTTATAATGTCCAAATTCCAATTTAAAATCTGGCTAAAAATATTTGATAGTGTGATCCAGCCCATTGCGCTGTACGGTAGTGAAGTATAGGGTCCACTCAGTCACCAGAGCTATACCCGCTGGGACAAACATCCAACAGAGTCTTTACATGCAGAATTCTGCAGATACATTTTACGTGTACAGAGAAAAACACCAACAAATGCATGGAGAGCAGAATTAGGCGGATACCCACTGATCATTAACACTTTAAGAGCAACATGAAGAGATCTATGGATACATCTCAACATCCATAAGAAACAGAACTGTAAGCAGTTTTTCTTTTTATTTATGGGTATTTTACAAATCACCCCCCTTTTAAACTATATTGTTGTTTATTAATAAAAGCTTTTTTTTAGTATTTTATACTATAAGAGAATAGATGAAAATCTATTCTCTTATTTTTTTATAACTATAATGATCATATAAAGGTGTGCCTTTACCTCACTGAGCTGAGGTTATCAGAGCCTCTCAGTCTTTCAGGAGAGAGCTCTCTAAAGCGCTCCCCCCTGCGGCCACTTACACAGTAAATTCCATGTTAATAAAATCTGTATACGTTTTTTGGGAGTTTGATTTATTTTAAATGAACACAAATACAAAATCAAAACCGATAATTCCACACTAAAACCATTATTTAAAAAAAAAGAACTATTTCACATAAACCTCTGGTTTTGACTGGGGCTGGGGCAGTTCATCTTGATTTGGGGGGTGGGGGGAGGGTGGTGAGCAATAGTTTATGGGCGCTGTATGCAATATAGGCGTAGTTCTGTAAGTATAAGATAATAAGATGTACTTTGTTGATCCAAAATCGGGAAATTGTGTTGTTATGAAATCAAATCTTTTTTTTTTTTCTAACTTTTTTTAATTTTTATTTCGGCGCCCCCCATAGGTTGATGTGCCCTTAGCATTCGCCTATACTGCCTATGTCAAGGGCCTACCCTGGGAGAGTCCTCTGCTGTCAGACTGAGAGACTGATAACTACAGCTCAGGTGAGGTTAAGGACTCTCTGAGTGTTTAGATAGTTAATTTAGTCTAAGTTATCTCAGTGGGTGTCAAACGGTTTGGTCACCATTTATGTAAACACATATTTCCACTTGAAGGGGGAGTGATTAGTAAAATATGCATGAATAAAAAGAAAAACAATTTAAATATGTGAAAAAGGGTAAGATAAACTTTTAAAACTTGTTGAGAGCTAAAACTAGTCTTTGCTTCTGCCTTCTACACTCACAACTATAAATGAACCAAAAATAAATAAATAAGCAACTTTCAATTTTTTTTCAATATTGGATATAGTATGTTATTGGTTATGGCCATGTTCTTAGGATTTTATGATTATTTAAATGTATAAAGTTCTGTTTCATATAGGTGTTTCCATAGATCTAGTCTATTTATTTCCCCCTCAAAGTGCACCAGATTGATGCATTTAACTCCAACATTTAAAACAAAAAATCTTACCCTGGGGGGCACCGGACCCCCCTAGAGGGTTTGAGGTCCACCCCCAAAAATGTGTTCACATAGATAGGTTCCCAAATACATTTGCACATTTTTAAATAGTAACCCCTGTCCATATGTTTATTTGTGGGTAGTACATTTAAACTATAGGGCTATCACTATGGGCAGCAACGCTTTCAATATTCACAAATAAATCCAGCAAAATGGCACAAAACTGTAGTGGCCTGGCTGGGTGTATAATTGCCGGCCTGACTTATTGTCCCAGTCCCAGAAGAAGACGACATGTATCAACAAACCACCGCAGCCCGGACTTGTATCGGAGCAGCGGAGGAGTGATGAGGTATCTAGAGATCTGACTCCAGCGGGCTGCTTGTGTTTCTGTTCATCAGGACATCATAGGACCAGCAGATCCTGTGTGAACGCACTACGTTAGTCAGTGGACGTCCGACAACATGCACACTAACTTGTATTGCAGCTATAGGCTATACTTTGGTTTAAATTGCGTGAATAAACTAGCTAGAGCTCAAGTTAATTACATTCATCCAATGTCAGAAGGATTACCTTTTAACAAACGTTGTAATGCTTTTCTTTCATTTTAATTTGAGTAAAACATTGAAGATATAACATTGTATTGTTTTCTTTTTACACTGACTCAGGTATAATTAAAAGACTACGTCAGTCGAAGCTCAGCTTTGGTAAGGAAGAGACAGGACAGGCAGAGAGAAAGAGAGAAAGAGAGAGAGAGAGAGAGAGAGAGAGAGAGAGAGAGAGAGAGAGAGAGAGAGAGAGAAAGTGATGGAATTCAGGGAGGAACTGCAGGTACAGTCAGACACAAATAATGTAGGCTTAATTACTCAGCTGTACAGAGCAGCAGTGGTACAAACCAAGAACTATGGCAAGTCTGAGAATAATGTCATTGTAATTCAAATACTAAAACTACACACTCATCATGTCTCATACGCACATCATCTCATCATTTCTATATCTTGCTTAAACCCACAGTGTGTAAAACAGGCCCGGTAGAGAACATGGCTGGGATGTCCGCAGTCCAAAGCAGAGAACAATGTCAGAGAAAGTAAAGTGAGAGATTAGTAGTTATGTGAAAGTAAGCTATGCACACAGAATAGTTTATGTGTTGATGTCTCTGAGAGCTGAGAACTGCTGGATCTGTCTGACCTCAAAGTGCCAGGGATCTACAAGGACTTCACCACTGCTTCTGCACCATAGGTATCCCTGTGAGGTGCCACTAGTGGACTCTGCTCTCAGTAAAGTTCAAGCTGGCAGTCCCTTGTCACATGAACATCACCATGACAGCTAGAAGTCACACCGCTGCCCACCACCATGCTCCACCACGGCCAGATCTACCACTGGCTGGCTACAGACTACAACCATCTGCATGCGTTTTTTGTTGTTGTGAACATCAACAGCTGCCCTTAAGGGGATAGTTCTGCATGGTCTTTAGAAGTGGGGTAGTGTGTATATCCATAATCAGTGTATTACCTACAGTAGACCAGTGGAGGAACATACAGGAGCAGAGCTATGTACTGCTGAGGACGTGGGCAGAAGCAACATTTATTTTATCCACCCAAAAAAGCTGTATCAGTTTAAGTGTATGTTATTTAATGCTAAATATAGCGATTTTTTCAGGTGGGCCTTCATTTTTGGGTGCATAAAATAGGTTTTGCTGCTGTGCTGGTATTCCTGTCTCTCCTACTAACTGGGGTTGTGCCGACCGCTGTCTTCAGGGGCGCCGTAAGGGGGTGAGCAGTTAGGACGATTCTAAGGGCCCGTGCAGGACTGGGGCCCAAACAATTTTAGAACATTAAGAAAAAACAGTTTAAGTAACCAATGTGATTATCTTTTCATAGGGCCCAAAATCCCTGGCGGCGCCCCTGGCTGTCTTCTGGAGGTTATACACTGACTGGATAAGAACCTCATACAGCCCCATTTCAAACCATCCAAACTATCATCTTAAAGTCTCTTGAGGTCACCTGCAGATGAAAATATGCTGATTCAACACATATACAGAGACAGTGACGTGATCCAAGGGATAAAAGAGACAACAGACCTCTGTGTGTCTCTACCTACATGCACAGCTGCATCAAATGTCTGTTGATATATTACAATTAATGTCAATAAACATGTGTCTTGAGAATTAAGCCTGGTGTTTCTTAAATCACTGTAGTTGTTCAGAGTAATGAGATACAGATACATAAAGCAATGATCATATTTGTAACCGACTCAAAATCTGATCAAGACAAAAAGCTTTTGTAACATTTAACAACATTCAGTACAATTTATTTTTCAAAATAGCTTTATTTAACACAAAAACATAATACCATATAGTAACACAACTCCACAACCCCCCCTAACCAAACACACATTTTAATCAATTAAACACTGCAAACAAAATAAGCTAACTGAACCAAAACACAAAGCCTCTAACCCAGAGGTGTCAAACTCAAGGCCCGGGGGCCAAATCCGGCCCGTGACTTCATTTTCTGTGACCCCACAAGAGCTTGCAAAGAATATTATATGTTTATTATACGGTTACATGCCGATTTACAGGAGCACGTTGCCCATGAACTGCATGTCCCACAATGCATCTCAAATTAGACTTTTTTCTCAGAATTTGACTTTTTTTCTTCTAAATATGGCTTTTTTCTTAGAATGTGCTGTTTTATCAGAATTTGTTTTTCAAGATGTTACTTTTTTTTTTAAATGTCACTTCCATTTAAAAAAAATGTCACTTCTTGTTTTTAAAATTTCACTTCCTTTTTTTTAAATGTCACTTTAAATGACTTCTTTTTTTCTCCAGAATTTGGCTTTTCTTTTTAAATCATTTTGTGACATTCTCACTGAAGAGACTTGCAATTATTTGCCCCAGACTTCTGCTTTCAGACGTAGTTAATTATGAAGTTATTACCCTATGTGATAATAATCCAATGCAGAGGCAATAATGTAATATAATACATTATTTTATATATATATATTTATATACGTATTTTTAAATAGTCTTAAAGTTACAACCGGCCGTTTGAGTGCAGCCATAATGCTGATGTGGCCCGCGATTAAAGTGAGTTTGACACCCCTGCAGTCTAACCCCTAATAACATCCCTTTATTAGGGAACAGCAGATTGATGACTTCCCCCATCCCTGCCATTTCGAGTTCTCTGTCCATTGTTCAACGCTGGGTATGTCTACCAGCCATGTCGAGACCTGAAGTCAGCATTGAGCTCTTCATAACACCATCAATAGAGGATTGATAGACAATATACTTGACATTGTGAATTTAAAAGTGAGGTGCATGCATGGGACAGTTAGGAGTTGGGTGGGAACCACTTACAATCCCACATTGAGTGTAGAAATCAAAAAGGGAGGAAACGGCATGCCTTTGGAATGCTGACACTGGAAGGGAAATATTTCCTTATTGACCCCAAACACAATAAATGTTACTTTCCTTAATAATATACTGTACATTTTATAAATGCCAAATTTGTACTTGGAAATAATATAGATCCTTTGACAACAGCAAAAAGATCATCCTTTAAAATGTTACGTCAATCAGTCAGATTTTATGGTGATTTATATATTTTACACTGGTCCCATAATAGGAATTATGGATGTATAATGCTGTGGGTGGAGGGGGGAGGTGGGTGTAGTGTTTTATTTAAATGGATATTTAGATAGTCAACTAAGAAACATAAAGTACTTGAAACATACATTTTGGTAACAATTTTGAATATGATCATTTTCTTGATCTTTAAACTCCTGGGGTCAAAATGACCACCAAGGATAAAGGGTGTAAAGCAAATGTGAATATAAAGGAGGGTTAAGAATACATTAGATTTTCGTTTCACAATATCCTAAAGTCTATTTTTAACACACTATTGAGTTGGCTTTTACATTATATTTAAAGGTCCCATGTCATGGCCGATTGTCGAACCTCAGATTGAGGAGGAACAATGCGGATTCCGTCCTGGTCGTGGAACGACGGATCAGCTTTTTACTCTCGCAAGGATCCTGGAGGGGGCCTGGGAGTACGCTTATCCAGTCTACATGTGTTTTGTAGACTTGGAGAAGGCGTATGACCGGGTTCCCAGGGAGTTACTGTGGGAGGTGCTGCGGGAGTATGGGGTGAGGGGGTCTCTACTCAGGGCCATCCAATCTCTGTACTCCCAAAGCGAGAGCTGTGTCCGGGTCAACGGCAGTAAGTTGGACCCATTTCAGGTGAGGGTTGGCCTCCGCCAGGGCTGCGCTTTGTCACCAATCCTGTTTGTAATATACATGGATCAGATTTCGAGGCGTAGTCGTGGGGGAGGGGGTCTGCAGTTCGGTGGACTAAGGATTGCACTACTGCTTTTTGCAGATGATGTGGTTCTGATGGTTTCATCGGTCTGCGACCTTAAGCACTCACTGGATCGGTTCGCAACCGAGTGTGAAGCGGCTGGGATGAGGATCAGCACCTCCAAATCTGAGGCCATGGTTCTCAGCAGGAAACCGAGTTCCTGCACCCCCCCCCCCCCCTCCCTAGAGCCCAGTGGCCGTCTGCGAGACAGCGAGACACAGCGAAACCCAGGCCGAAACCAGCCCGAACACACACACACACACACACACACACACACACACACACACACACACACACACACACACACACACACACACACACACACACACACACACACAAAGGCTGATGCGTTGACTGGGACAGATGGAAAGATGAGGCTGATGAGACGGAAGAATCGTCAAGGAACGAACTAGGGGCAGAGAAATAATCATATTTTAACCCTTTAATTGCACGACCAAGAAGAACTCTATGGACAAATTATTTCTTTGCATTTTTTTTATCAAATAGGACACAAATAACCACAAACCATTTTTATTTTTTTTACTGACCACACAGTTTTGTTTTTATGAGCCTCTACCAACTGGTCGAGAATACATTTTTTTCTTTTATGGAAGATGAGCAATATATACAACCAGAAATATTCATAAAAAATATAATAAATAAAAAAATAAAAAAATGGAAAAAAGTAATGGAAAGTGTTTTTCATTACACTCTTGTTACAAAAATGTTTTGTGCACCAAGTGATATAATTCTGTTCAGTAAGTGCTCTGACACTAAAATATGTCAAAGATTATGGTTACCTTACAAAAGTTGACCAAAAAGAGTGATTTCTTCAGGAGTGATGTTTAGTATGCCAAATTTCTCAGTGGAAGCTAGCTGAAGGGTATTCAGTTCGAACCACAGTGACATCTAGAGGTTGTATTGTGCATAACATGTCAACCAAACGATAGAGCTGGCTGAATCAGATGGAGTTACACTTTTTAATTTATTTTTCAACAAGATATCAAGACACAAAATGTGCTCTACCAAATGGTGGCGCTGGCTGTTAAAGGTTAAGACAGCATCATCCTAAGAGGCCAACAAGAGTGACAGGATGTGTCACTTTGCTGAAGGATATACCAGCTATCCAGGATATTCTCTGAAGATTTCCCAAGGGGTAAAAGCTGCTGGAGTACTGACTGGAAGTAGTGCTGATATCATGTCTACCATATCCTCAAAAAATACTCTGTCCAACAATATAAGTCTAATGAAAAATTTGTATTTAAGATGCATTCTTGTACTAAGGAGGGGAATTTGAAAAATAATACCTGAAAAAGTACTTGTTGGTGTAGTTAAATTAGTATACTGAGTCACACATCACTCTCATTAAGAATTTATGGCAGAACATCATTTCATCTCTCATCAAAGATAGCAGAAAACATGCATTATTGTACTCAAGAGGGGAGTTAGAGAGAGTACACAGTAAAAGTACTCTAAATAGTATTTATCAATCCTCAACCTCCAAGCTATTTTAATATATAGTTTTGAAGAAAAAACCCTCGATGCTGACATGACCACGCAAACGGGAAATACGGCCGCATCAATTCAGCAGTGTCAGTAACATCAAACAGAGAGATATACAATAAGATAGGGATTCATGGCTGACAGTGCAAGACAGACAGACCAACAGACCGACAGACGCGCACACACATACACACACACACACACACACACACACACACACACACACACACACACACACGCACACACGGACAGACTGTCTTCCGCATGTTTTGCATGTAGCCATATATTCAATGTTGTGCAAGCACTGCACTGTCTAGGCAAAGAGTATGAACCTTTATGTTGAATATCACAGCGCAATCATAGGGCAAACTAGCCAATCAGAAGCAAGGAGGAGACACACCCTGCTATGGAACGAAACATTTAGTGGTATACAGAAAAACTAAAAAACGAGCTGAATTGCAGTTTTTCCGTTTTGGGGCAACATTGAAAAACAAAAAAACGACCCGTTTCTGTTTTTATTTTTGTTTCAATTATAACTAAAAAACAAACGGTTAAAACGTACCTTCGTACCTTTATCTTTATGACACAAAACTAATCCCATACTTGCCTTGCCCCGCCTTCACATAATGCAAGTTCCGTTTAAGGCGTGGTAGTTCAAAACACGATTTATTTATTACCGTTCATTTCCTCCTGACCTACAATGGTAAGTAGCTGCTTTTAACTGCTTTCCTTTGCTAATATTTGAAGTATTTCTGAATAAATTCTACATTGTGGTGATTGACTCCGACTCCCGTCTCTCGGCACTACAACATTGCAAATTTACTTTCACTTGTAAGCAGTGATGCAGTGGGGATTTTTTAACTGGGTGGACGGGGACGGGGACGGGTGCTGGGGGTCGGGGCAGCACACTTTTTGTGGACCTCTGTGTTGCCTGTCAGCGCAACTTACATGATGCCATTTAGATGTTATAATAATAAAGGGCGGTGCCGGCTTTAAGCGAACCGATCCGGCCACACACACACACACACACACACACACACACACACACACACACACACACACACACACACACACACACACACACACACACACACACACACAATCTTGCAACTGATAACACTGGAAATGATTTTATATTTATTTGACTATGAAAAAAAAATCATGCTTCAAATAAGTGGGGGTACGACGTACCTCCGCATCCAACGCCCACTACACCACTGGAAGTGTAAGTGTTATAATCATGGTTTAATGTGTCGTGTGTTATTTCTCACTTTATAGAATAATTAGTACTCCAATATCATCTCTCCTATCTATCATGGTCAAAGCCAAAATCATACTAAACATAAAGTTGTAAACACACTGTTTCTTTTCTTTTTAAAACTGACCATGCATTGGCTCTTGAAGTCATAAGTAACCTAAACATATTTAAAGATATCTCAAGACTTGAGATTCTCAGGTGAGGTCGAAAAGTAGCCTTTCCATAATGTTTAAAATGAGTTTAGCTTGCCAGTCTTAAACAACAAAAATGTTGCTAGCCCCAAACTTTCTCTTTTAACTGGTCGCATGCCTGGACAGTTTCCAAATAATTGCAGGGAAATGTCTAATGTGGGACAGAAGAAAGCTAATCTAACACAGTTCAAAAGTAAAGATCATCAATCGTCATCCTGATACATGTTTCTCCATTAAAGGTTAAAAATATACTTTGATAATAATATCTGATTAATTTTGGGGTAAAACGACGGAAACCTGCTTAGTGCAAGTATGCAGTTTGACCAACTATTAAAGGACAGTCCTCCGATTTAGCCTAGATAATCTTATTACCTTAAAAGGTATATCTGAAGTTATTGTGTTTGAATCCAGAGAAACACATCAAAACCAATCTTCAAAATCTCATTCAAACTCTTGAGAGGCTTTTTTCTGCTGAGGAGAACAACTCAAAGTTATCGATATTTCTCTGTAGATTCATGAGCATTACACAAAGTCATTTGATCCAATATGTTTATGGAATTATACTTTAAAGGGTTTTACACAAATTAGATGCTTTTCCCATTTATATGAAACATGACCTTATTGTTATCACAACGTTTTGACTAAATAGTTTTTGGTTATTGACTAAAAGTTATAAGCACACTTATCACTAAATTCATTTATTTCCATTCATTCACTCCTGACCTACAATGGTAAGTAGCTGCTTTCAACTGCTTTCCTTTGCTAATATTTGAAGTATTTTTGAATAAATTCTACATTGCTAATTTACTTTCTATTGTCAGTGAAATGTGTTATATTCATGGTTTAATGTGTCGTGTATTATTTCTCACTAGGCTGCTAAGGCTGAAGAGCAGAGGTGAGTCAACTGATTACCTGAACAATACACTAATACTGACTTGTCATTTAAAATGACCAAAAACAACTTAACACTGTCTATATATTATTATAGACAAGAAGAATTTGAGGAGAGGACAACGCCTTTCAGAACAAATGCTTTTCGGATTATCAACAAAATGATGCAGCTGAACCACTCCAGTGCAAATCCAACTACACAGTTAGTAGATGAGGTATGTATGATGTGGCTTTTATGGACTTTTGAAATTATGTGTTTTTTGGGCATAATGCATCTTTCATAGAGCATTACAGTTACACACATTGAAAATGGCATCTCTTTTTTGACAGATTCTTCACAGCATCTTTTTTTTGGGAAGGATCAGCACACCACCAATTTCACCGGAAGATATTGTGAATGTTAAGGATATGTTAGATGCGTTGAAGCTCTGCTACCCTCTGCCTTTTGAACGTTATCTCTCTCAACTACCCAGGAGGAGTCCATTCTCATGTGTGCTCGACATGGTAAGATTAGTTTGTCAATTCTTCTATTTATATAGCTCCTTTTCCCCCTAAAATCATCCTGAAATATAAGAGTTGTATGCACATATTCAAACATGAAGTATGACATAGTGAATTACCAGCTTGATCAAATTTCTAAATTATTTTCAGATTGTTTTCCTGAAAGGACGAGAGAAGGAAAATGAAATAAAACAGAAGCTTCAAGAGATCATCAGAGAACTCGACCTTGATAAGAGGGATCCTCTGGTCTCCTCCACCTTCTGCGTCTCTCAGAAGAACCCAAACTCAGCCAGGTACTACGGGGTCTCCATGTCCACTTCTAGCAAGGTTCCTAGGAAAATCATGGTTGCTGCGTCTTGTCTTCCTGGTAGCTGGGACAGTTATGTTGCTGGTGCAGTGATGACATTCAATCAAAATACGAGCAAGAAGCCATATTTTGATGGAACCATCAAACTGCCTCAGCATGTAACGTGCCAGGCATATAGCCTCCACGGGGAAGGAGCACAAATGGATCCTTGCAAATCATGTGTGGAGTTGTTTGGTTTGGGAGGAGACGACACAAAGAGGTTTCTCTATGGCAACTGTGCTGAGGTTGAAAGTGTGAGCAACTTGTTTAAAAAAGATACAGAAGTTAGGGAGCAAGCACGACCAACATCTGAGCTGTGCACACCTGAAAACAGGAGAAGGGCGGAGGAAAGTGTCAGGGATGATCTCAGGAATTTGCTGAAAATATTTAAATTCCCATCTGACGATTTTCACTTCTACATCCCCTCAGCGTAAATGAAGGGGGGAAATATTGGACATTAAATATTGATCAGTCTATTTAGCATGGTCTTTTAATATGTAGTGAAATTACAGATATCTTGTGATATTATTCACAAATACTTAACCTTCAAACAAATTATCTCATTTTAATCCTCTTATGAAATTCCTGTTCTTCAATCAAATACATAATGCTTTATCTTTGCTACTTGTTATGTGTAACAGTAAATATATAAATTCAAATGTTTGTCAACTGTCTGAATGAAGTATGCAGGCAATGATGTATTGATCATGTTGTTAACAATAAATTCTAATAACGTACGCTAAGTTTCATACATTGTGTTGTTTTTTCTCCTGCCACTTCAAGTGATTCTTTGCTAGAGAATAATAAGTAGTGCAATATCATCTCATCCTTATTGTTATCTATGGTCAAGGTCAAAATCAAACTAGACATCAAGTTGGAAACACTGTTTTTTATGTTTTTTAAAAGTATGACCATGCATTGGCTCTTAAAGTCATTGACAACATATTTGAAGATATCTCAAGACTTGTTGAAAGTTGAAAAGTAGCCTATCCATAATGTAAAAAATGTGTTCAGCTTGCCAGTCTCAAACAATACAAATGTTGCTAGCCCTTAACTTCCCCTTTTAACTTGTTGCATGCCTGGATAGTTTCCAAATAATTGCAGAGAAAAGTTGAATGTGGGACAGAAGAAAGCTAATCTATCAATTGTCATCCTGATACATGTTTCTCCATTAAAGGTTAAAAATATACTTTGACAACATTATGTGTTTAATTTTGGGGTTAAACGACGGAAACCTGCTTAGTGCAAGTATGCAGTTTGACCAACTATTAAAGGACAGTCCTCCGATTTAGCCTAGACAATCTTTTTACCTTAAAAGGTATATCTGAAGTTATTGTGTTTGAATCCAGAGAAACACATCAAAACCAATCTTGAAAATCTCATTCAAACTCTTGTGAGGCTTTTTTCTGCTGAAAAGAACAACTCAAAGTGATCGATATTTCTCTGTAGATTCATGAGAATTACACAAAGTAATTTGATCCAATATGTTTATGGAATTATACTTTAAAGGGTTTTACACAAATTAGATATTGTCTTGGAAAAAGTTGACACTTTTCCACTTTATATGAAACATGACCTTATTGTTATCAGAAAGTTTTGACAGGTTATTGATTAAAAGTTATAAGCACACTTATCACTATCACATTGATAATAAGAATTAGGAAACTTCAATCCTGATCATTAATAGTATATTCAAAGTTTAGTCACGTTTTGTTTTGGTGATAGCTAAACCATACTTTCTCTTTTTAATTTAGTATTTGCTCATTAAAGGTATTCAGTAGGAAGTCGTAAACATATCTGCTGGTTAAGCTGACTGTGTTACAGAATGGTAGAAAATGGAAACCAGAGGTAAATCAAGATAAAACATAAATAAAAATGATTAGACAAAAATGTTTGGAGATATATTCCGATGTCTCTCTCTTTGGTTTAACAGTAGAGCTTGTGCACAGTCAGCTCTGTAAGTATTATCAAAAAGTCCAAGAGAGCAGCACATGTAATTCCCCATTGGAGGAGGCCAGACTTTGATTGTTGTGTGAACTCTGTGAAATTTAGAATGACGTTCACTTTATGACATTTTTCAAAATCTTTCGACTCATTTTGTGTTTCTTCTATTTCCGAAAAATGGCAGCAACAGTTGTCTCCTTCTCACCTGCTGCTTTCTGATGGTCTTGTAGCCAATCCCAGCCTTCTGCAGGTCTACAATCTTGTCCCTGAGGTCCTTAGACAGCTCTTTAGTCTTGAGGTTGGAATCTGATTGATTGATTCTGTGGACAGGTGTCTTTTATACAGGTAACTAGTTGAGGGTTACAATAGTCAATGCTGCACAACAGAGTGGGTCAGTTGCCGGTTCTTCTTGGTGAAACAGGAACTGTGAACTGCTCTTCTTGAGAAACAGGAACTGTGCATTGCTAAATAGAAAAACAGAAACTTGTTCAAGACACTGTGTCCGACCCCCCGACAGTTAAAGGTTAAACATAGGTCCAGCAAGGGACATGAACTGAAACTGTGTCATCATGAAATTGCTGCATTTGGTTTAACCATATAAGCCTAGGTAACATAAGCAATTCCCACTATCAGGAGTACTTTCTTAAAGGAAAAGGACTTATGTAACCGGTCTGTGGAAGCCAGAGTTCTTGTTGGTTGAAAGGGGGATCAAATTCTTATTTCACACAATTACATGCAAATGAATGTATATCTCTTATATGATGTACATTTCTGGATATTCTTTTTGATATTCTGTCTCTCATTAGTAAAATAAACCTACCATTGAAATTGTAGACTGTTCTTTTCTTTGTAGGTAAACTTGCAAAATCGGCAAGGGATCAAATACTTATTTCTTCCACTACATGTATATTCACAAGAAGTGACAAACAAATCAGAGAGAGAATACTCAAAGCATTTCCTCATATCAAACACTTCTTCTCTATATTCTATAGGCTCATGATTAAAACTGAACCCTTCTCAAGTGTTTGCTGACTTCACATATATCCTGCAACTGAAAAAGTCTTTAATTAATTAAATAATTAAATACAATTTAACTAATTAAATAAGTCCCTATTATGCTATTTGGGGTTTTTGCTTTCCTGTAGAGTGTGATATAGGTTTTTGTGCATGTAAATGGTCTGCAAAGGCTAAAATCCCTGTGTTCCCTCCAGACAGAGTTTCTCTTCCACACACTCTGCATGAAACACCTCCGTTGGACTCCTTTGTTAACTACCATAACATAATGACATCACGATGTAACACTCATGCTTCTATTGGCTTGCGCGCCAACACTTTAGATTTGATAGACTAAGGGGCATCAGAGCCGGCCAGCTAACCAATCAGAGCAGACTGGGCTCTGGTTTCAGACAGAGGGTGAAAGAGGTGCTGCAGCACAGACAGTATGAGAACAATAAAGAGCTTTTTGAACATTAAAGCATGGAGACATGTCACAGTAGAGACACTAACTACAAATATGAAACCTGGAAGTTATCAGAATAGGACCCTTTAAAGACTGGTAGCTGATTTTAACTGAACATGGTGGTGCTGCCATCTAGTGATGCTTCTTTGCCACTGAAACAAATACTTTCAGAGAAAAGTAAATCTGAGTTTGAATGTAAATCATTGGGTTATGTTTAACATAAAGCAGATTTCTTTTGATAAGTTTATAGAAAACTTGACATTGTTGTTGCCGTCTCTAGATGTTTTTGTGTTTTTATATGCAGCTTAAGATAATGGTTTGATTCACACCATAATCTAATAGACCTTTAAATAAAATTAATGTTTGTGTCAAAGTCTTTTACCACCTTTACCTGTGACAGGCCAGACTGTTTCTTTCACAGCAAACAACGACAGAAGGCGTGCTGTGGTCCCGCCGAATCATTTCCTATATTTTAAAGGGAAGAATAGGAAAAGTGCAGCAGGTATATTCACAGCCACCTGTCATCAGACGGGCTTATTGAGCGCTATAGGGGTATACACCTTTATAGTTTATAAAACAATTCCCCCAGAGCATTAATGCAATACTGGGCAAACAAAACAAAATACATGCATTGTTACTCAGAAGGAGACATTGACAGAGGAAAACTGGAAAAGTACACAGTAAAAGTACTTAGTAGTAGTAGTTTCAGTCGTACTGAGTCCAACAGGATCAATCTCAGGAAGAACTATTAGCAGCAAAAAAGAATTCCTTCATCAAACTTAGCAGAAGTGGCTTGATTTTGTTCTGAGCAGGGGACTTTCTCAAAAAATACACATTAAAAGTACGTCAATGTATTGTTAGTAGTAGGTTAACTGATACAAAGTCAAACAGTATACATTTTATTAAGAACTAATGCTAAAATTGTATTTTTATCATTCATCAAAGATAGCAGAAAAATAAATGTAATATGGAGGGGACTTTGACAGAGGATTACTCACAAAATACACAGCAAAGATACTTCATTTTATTTCCGGTAGCAGTCAAACTAGCCCAGTACCGAGTCCAACAGTGCCAGTTGTATTAAGAACTTGTGGTAACAAATATTTGTATCACTCATTGAATATAGCAGGAACAAAAATGAAGAGAGCTGATTTGAAAAAACAAACGCGAGAGACGGCTGAGGTGAACGCAGTCCAGAATCGCTGTATAGTTTAAATCTCCTAACAATGCTGTCCATTTTAGACATAGGCTTATTATATTTACAGCCCTTAATAACATTCGTTTCCGGGCTCAATATGTGTCTTAGCCGTTTTCATTGTGATCGCTAAATTCACCTTGTTTATAATATTATCACCGTTCCTTCAGCCGGATAGCCTACTGTAGTTCTTCAAAGTGTATTTTAGCAAAGGAGTGCGTTTGTTTTGAAATCACTTCCGTGAGTTTCTCCCCGCACCTCGCTCCACTGACCATTAGACCATTTGGTAAGGTAAAAAGCAAAAAGCAAAAACGCCTCTCAGACGCTCTTCCGTTTACTTGTAAACGATTTTAAAGAAAAACAAATGGTCCGTAGATACACGGATTTAGAAGATATTTCGATCGTATGACAGATCATAGCTCATAAAATGTCCTATAAAGTCGAAACACTGTAAAGTTCTTAAAGTCTGGCTAACATTGACCCTGCAGTAAAAATAAATACACTCTTTAATATACCGAATGCATGTTATTAGGGAAGACAGGAGGGATTCTGATTAGCTGTTCTTGTCACCTGACTGGCGGTGCACACTGCTGTGTTCCAAAACTTAAACTACTTTTGACCATGGATGTATAATAAGATATGTATAGCTAAGGATACGTTCATAAGTGGCGTCTATGCATAATTTTTTCCTCAGAAGAAGTGTTCTCCGGGAGCATTTCTCTCCTCATATATGAACTTGTTATGTCTAGCCAAAACACTGTGTCATAACATTACATTACATTTGTTAGACGCTTTTATCCAAAGCGACTTACATACATTCAGTACTGTGGACAATCCCCTCAGGAGCAATTTGGGGTGAAGTGTCCTGCCCAGGGACACAACGACATGCCAACTGCAGTGGAACTCGAACTTGCTACCCCCTGATTCGAAGTCCAGCACTCTACCCACTTAGCCACACCTAACAAGGGTGTGGCGTGTTGTTCGAACCAGTAAGAAAGAGTGTTTAAAGTCGCTATAAATGCGATTACAATTCTGAATTTAAATCGAAGACACCAACGACTTCAATCTACTATTTGGATAACTATTATTACCGTTTGCTTACTTCAGTTTGAGGAGTCTTTATAAAACAGGTAGGCTAACATTAACGTAGAATATGTACATCAAGAGTTACTGTGTTATTTTATTTGTTGCATTTTACGCATATGTTTAGGCTGCTTAACATTATATTCAGATAGAACCTTGCCAAATGGGTTAATAGGTTTGGGAGGATTACCATGGGGTTAGATTTGTCTCAATAATATTTGTGTTAACATAAAAATAAGTTGTTGTAAATGTGTGATTTGTAAAAGTAAAACATCTTCCACAAATACATTCAAAAGACTTGAAAACTCACAAAAGAATGTGCAAATGTAAAACGGATCTGCAAATATTTTCACAAATAAGATGAACATGTTTTATTTAATGAAACATCTGTCTGTGTTACTCAAACATTTTGGGATACTTTCCAATATCTGTGAAATTGTTGTTCAATACATGCAATACAAAATACGAGGGATCAATTTTTGTTTTTATGAAACATAACTTCAAAGTTACATTTAAAACACGCATTTTAGAATATTAACATTGAAATCATGCAAAAAATATTGAAAATAATTTTAGTTGTCCTTATTTCATAAAAAAGTGCTGTTTCTTATTTATTTAAAAATAGTTTTTTGTTTAATCTTCATTTCACAACTCAGATTTGATGTGTTTATTTTCAAATAATTGTTTCTTCCACATTTGAATTTAACTACGTTTCTGTACACAGATTTGTGGCTGTTTGTGGCATGATGGCAGTTTGTCGCACGATGACAGATGGTCCAGTTCTTAAAGTAAGTACCACTACTTGATGGAAAAAAGAGGGCATTTATTAATTAGTTAAATGTTGTAAAATTAACCTTTCTTAAAATGGTAAAATTGCACATTTGTATTGCAACATTTAAATGCAATATTATATGAGCTATGTAATCTACCAATTAGCTCATAGCCAATATTTTGTCATGCTATTTAACCTTCATAATACGAGCACGTTTAAATATTGCTATTATTATTATTGTATTATTATTATTTTTTTTTATTATTAGATGCTCTTAGTTGATATAGTGTATTTCATAGTGTTTTCAAAAAGGTCCAAATTCTGACATATTGTTATAATGAGTAGAGGTTTTGTTTATTATATTTTATTTATTACTAACAATGCATTTTCTTTTCCTTGTAACAGAGAGCTAGATTGGAGTACAGTCCGGAGAGCAAGTAAGAAGTTTTATGTTCTGTTAAGGGGGTGGGGGGGGGGGGGGTTAAAACAACAATGGCAGACAACACCTTACTTTGGTACACAATCTTTCCTGTTCTCTTGTTTCAGTCAATCTTGTAATGTGGAATATTAACTACGTCACATGTAAAGCAACTTCAACATGCTTCCAACTTCACAATTAAAAGCAAAATGCGTCTATAAAAGAAAATGCCAGAACCTATTTACAACCTTAATTTAAAATGAATTCTGCAACTTTTCATTAAGAGACCCTCAAGTGTCTTTGAGAGTTTGGAGTGAAGAATGTGGTTCAAAGAAGATTTGCAATTTTGCTATGCACATATAAGACCTGAACCACAAAACTAATTGCGTCATGAACTCCTTCAAGAGGAGAGACAAGAGGCACTGGATTGAACAATGACGAGAGACAAGAAGAATTAATTGTACATTGTCAATAGTATGGCATGGTCAATCTGATTTATTTTTTAGGAATCACAGCATCTCATAATTTCAGCTCGTGTGATTTTGGTAGCAGCCACATTCAGGCGTATCATAGATTATAAAGTGGTAAAACAAGAATATTGTGACAGCGTCTAAAAGAGTTTTGAGTAAAGAATGTCGTTCAAAGAAAGTCCATTTCCAGATGTTGCCAATCACCTGGACCACAAAAACTCCCCTGTGTCATGAAGACCTGGAAAGATGGAAGAATACACAGAGCAGGTAACAAATGGACTGATTCTATATTTTCTAGTCTTTGCGACCTCTCAAATCACGGTTTAAACACGTCAGCACTCGCCCATTCAAACACAGTCACCATTACCCTTGACACCAGGAGCAATTTGGGGTTCAGTATCTTGCCTGAGAAAAAAATTCAACATGTTGACCAGAGGGGGCGGAGATTAAACCACCAACCCTTCGATTGATAAAAGACCACTGAGCCACAGACATCCCAACATCTTCTAAACAAAGAGGAACAAAGGCGTAGCAAACATTGGCTGTGTGTCTCCTGGAGAATGAATCAGAGATGTGTGGAGGGATATATGAGCCATGACTTTAACCAACTCAAAGTCCTGGTGAAAAAAAGAGACGGACAAGGTCTCAAGATGGCTGATGGTTCGTGTACATCGGTACTGAAAAACTGAATTCAGGACACACATGCATTGAGCCTCATGGCTGTTGAACATGTACTGAAGCTGTAGCTGAATCCAGAGTCTCTTAGGATCACAATCATGTAAAGAAATGTGGAAGAAATGGACTGGAGCTCTCTGATTAACTTGCAGCCATTCATTGGGACATTTTTTTTGTCTTTTCTTCCATTCAGGTCATTAGATCTGCCATTCCCACAGACAAATGGGAAAACAGGTAAGCTAAGGTAGAACTAAAGAGAAATAGTTGTGTAGTTGATTAGACTACATTCCTTTTGCCTCATATCATAAAAACCTTGATGTAACTTTTTTCAAATGTATTTTGTTCGGCATGTGTTGCAGGTTCAGATTACGTGAAATGGGCTTCAGATTTAGTTACCAAAGAGTATAAACACAAAACATTTGAATTAAAGAAACCAGCTGGTGCCAGATGGAAGATAGGACCCCTGGAAGACACCATTTACAGTGGGGAGCCTAAGGTAGTGAATGGGTGGGGAGATTTATATCTTCGTGAGATAGTAACCATGCTGGTTGTAGGTGTAGTGGAGGGGACCTCCTGCCCATGGGACCAGCTCGTTCTAATGATCTGTGAGGACGGAAAGCTGTATGCCTACGATGGAGAGGAGCTACATTTGGTGGCTTCAAGCCTGAAGAAGCTACGTCAAAATGGAATAAGCTATCCAGGATCCAAGACATACTACGAAGGGGAGGCCTTCAAAGACATGGTGAGAAGTTATAAAATTGCTGGGAACAAACAGCTTTGTGTTTGCTGAACCTGATAGTTGATTACCTGCGGGCACTGACAACTGTTTATTGATATTGTCTTTTGCGTGTAGACCGTGAAAGACTGGGAAAAAGTGTGGAAGAGCCCTACAGGGAGAGCGCTGAAAAAAGAACATCATAAACAGGTGATGGAACACAAGACCAAATCTATGGAATATCTCAAAGCAACAGCTGCAATACAAGGCAAGTATATTTTTTTCTGCTTCAGGGCAAAGATTACATTTGTGCATTTAGTGTCACTATCATGTTTCTTTTGTTTTGAGTCACCTCATTTGCTAATTTGTTTCTCTCTCTCACTTCCTCTTAGTTTCTCAAGTCCTGTCCCTCCCAGAATCCCGTGGCAAGCCCCTAGGTCAGTCGGTGACATCCAGGGCCGCCCCTTCCTACACTCAGATCACGCAGACTGCGCGGGGCCCTCACCTCGCGGAGGGGGCCTCACCTCGCGGAGGGAGCTACACCTCACAGAGGGAGCCTCATCTGAAGCGCAACTGCGGCGCAATTAAGCGCGCCGCAGTTTCACCGCTGCCAGGCTCCACTAGCACCCACCCGCCCTCCCCCCGTCGACGTTCACGACACATAGGGCCTCCTCACATGACTTTGCGTGGGGCCAAAAGTTGCCCAGGGGCGGCCCTGGTGAAATAACTTGGGCCCAACAATACAATAAATATTACAGTCTAAAAATAGTCAATTACAAGTAATAGTACTGTATTAAAACTTAGGTTAGGTCTGCAGCATAAAATGCAATAGAAATCCAGCCAGGTTAAGTGTCTTTATCCTCATAATATCCTGCTGGGTAGTTAATCTAAATGCAGGAGTGCAACTCCTGCATTTAGATTAACTGAAAGAGTTTCCACTAGCACCCACCCGCCCTCCCCCCGTCGACGTTCACGACACATAGGGCCTCCTCACATGACTTTGCATGAGGCCAAAAGTTTAGAGGTTAAGAGGCTTTATCCTCATAATATCCTGCTGGGTAGTTAAGCTAAATGCACTTTAATACAGGGCTAACTCCTCTTGCACTTTACGTAGCTCTTGTATCTTATCTTGCACTTCGCATGTCGTTGCTGCTAGATTGTACTGCCATGTGGTAAATACTTGTATATGCTGTTCTTGCTCTTTTGCACTTTTTGCACATCATTTATTTAATTTTTGCTATGTTTGTAAAATGTAATTTTCTTAAATGTTTTATGTGAGGCTTAAATGAGCTCAAAGCTAAATCTGGCGCTGTCATCTTGACACATTTCTAATGTTTTAAGTGTTCATCACTGTGCATTGTCCCTGCAAAATAAACAATGAAATGAAATTAAGCCAATGTTGTAAATAAGAAGCTTGTTGAATTATTGATTTGTGGATTTTTTCAAAAATAATTCAATACATCTACAGCACGTGCACTCCGCTCTGCATCAGCCAAACAGCTCGCTGCACCGGCACTGCGAGGGGGACCCAAGTTCCCATCAGCAAAAACACGTGGGTTTGCTATCCTGGCTCCAAAATGGTGGAATGAGCTCCCCATTGACATCAGGACAGCAGAAAGCTTACACATCTTCCGGCGCAGACTGAAAACTCATCTCTTTCGACTCCACTTCGAGCGATAGAATTACTAACAGAGCACTTATATACTAATAAAGGACTGGCTTATCTAAAGCCAGTTGAGTAGCACTTGAAATGTTTGGCTCTATGAAACCTGATGTACTTATATGATTCTGTTTTCTTCAAGGTTGTATCTTCCTGTTCGAATGTACTGACTGTAAGTCGCTTTGGATAAAAGCGTCAGCTAAATGCAATGTAATAATGTAATGTAATTCACATCACAAGTCACAGCTGCCAGAGGTTCTGACTGCACGGGAGAGTGCCACGTCAATTCTGAAGAACTCTACCCCAGACCCATGTATTTAGCTAGTCCAGAGAGAACAATCAACATGGCAGGAACAGGGAGACAAAACACTGAGAGCACAGCAGCCAAGGTTACAGGTGCGTGTGCTCAGTCAGGACAGTATGAACTGATAAACTGGGTCAAAGTTATGGACCTTAGAAAATATTTCCCCAACAGTGAACACCTTTAACATTTTATATGGGATGCATATGATTTCGACAGCAACTTCATAAAGACACATATCGACGGTCTAATAAAACCAATTTCTATGCTAGTGAATCGAGCAGCACGAGGGAAGTTCCATCGTCCTGGAAGGTGGCCACGGTGACACCGAACTTTAAATCTGGGGATAAGGCAATGATGTCCAATTACAGACCAATCGGCATCCTCCCCTGTGTCTCTAAGGTAGCTGAGAAATGCGTGTCAAAACTAATCACCAAACATATAGACTTTTCGTTCCAATGCAGTTTGGTTTTCGTGCTCACCACTCCACTGAGACAGCTAACTGTGTCTTTGTGGTAAAGGTTAAATCTATGTTGGACACGAGCCCATATGTAGGTGCTGTCTTCCTTGTTCTCAGGAAGGCTTTTGACACTGTTGACCATCAAGTGATTCTTACAAAGCTGACTCATTTCAAGTTTTTGGCAGTTTCGATACATTGGTTTAAGTCTTACTTATCGAACAGAAAACAGTGTGTTTTGGTCAACGGTGCCAAATCCCCCTACCTTGTGAACCCTGTTGGGGTTCCACAAGGTTCCATTCTTGGACCGTTACTGTTTTCTCTGTACATTAATGACTAGCCTAATGTATGTCCTGAGTTGAATGTGCAAATGTATGCCGATGATCCGGTCATCTTTGTACACGGGAAAAAGACTGAAATAATCTCATCCTGTCTCTCACATGCATTGGACAAGGTTCAACACTGGCTGAACAACATTTGCTTAAAGTTCATTGCAAAAAAAACGTATGCATGATGTTCAGTAAACAAACGGTCAAAATCAAGAGATCCAACGTGTTTTTAAACGGAGCAGAAATAGAACTAGTCTCCCAGTTCAAGTATCTTGGAGTCATATTGGACTCAAACTTGACTTTTAAGAAATATATTTAGAAAGTATCCAATACCGTTAAATTCAACTTGCAAAATGTGTCAATGCTGCAAAGTCATACCTCCACTGTATGATTCTATCCCACATTGAATACTGTTTGACAAACTGTTTGTTTGCTTGTGCCACAAACCTGAAACCCATAGAACAGCTGTTCAAGAGAGCTATCAAGGTGTTTGACAGAAAGCCAAATTCATACCACCACTGTACCATCCTGGAAAAACACAATTTCTTGAGTTTTGACAATTTCAAGTCTTTTAAAAGTATGTGTTTTTTTTATAAATGTTTCCATGGACTGCCCCCCCCCCCCCCCCCACGCCTCCCTTCGGGGAATTCATCCACAAAGAACACACTGGACGCTGCACTAGGTCAGAAACCAGAGGAGACTGTGAAGTCCACCGCAGACGGACCACTTTTGGACAAAATGTCCTCTCCATTAAGGGCAGCTCTTTCTGGAATAGTCTCCCAACTGAGATACATCATCAAAACAATGGAAGAATAAATGAGAAGGTAGCGTTCATACCTTATTCTGACCATGATAACAACTGCTTTAAATAAGGTGTGGTAGTTCAAAACATGAGGCAGGGCTTAATTCATTTATTCCCATTCATTCACTCCTGACCTACAATGGTAAGTAGCTGCTTTTAACTGCTTTCCTTTGCTAATATTTGAAGTATTTCTGATCAAATTCTACATTGTTAATTTACTTTCTGTTGTCAGTGAAATGTGTAAGTGTTGTAATCATGGTTATAATGTGTCGTGTATTATTTCTCAAAAGGCTCCTCGAAAGAAGAGGTGAGTCAGCTGATTACCTGAACCATACACTAATACTGACTTCTGCTTTTTTATTTTCTAAAGACAATTTATTACTGATTTTATATTTGTATAGGAACAGAAAAGTTCTGCAGCACGAAAAATCTCGGCAGAACATAAAGTCTTTCCTAAGCAATGCAGAAGGGATTATCCATAAAATGTTGGAGCTGAATAAGTCCTGTCAAGGTGAAGCTAAACAGTTAGTAGATGAGGTATGTCTGATGTGGCTTTTATAAACTTTTGACATTATGTTTTTCTTTCATAGAGCTTGACAGTTACACACAGCATTACAAATGGCATCTCTTTTTTTACAGATTCTTCACAGCATCTTCTTTTTGGGAACGATCAGCACACCACCATTGTCACCGGAAAATATTTTTTCTGATAAGGAGTATTTAGATGAGTTGAAGCACTGGTACCCTCTGCCTTTTGAACATTATCTCTCTCAACTACCGAGACGGAGTCCATTCTCATGTGTGCTCGACATGGTAAGATTAGTTAGTCAATTCTTCTATTTATATAGTTGCTTTTCCCCCTAAAATCATCCTGAAATATAAGAGTTGTATGCACATATTCAAACATGAAGTATGACATAGTTAATGACTTGTAGGGATTACAGCAGCTTGATAACATTTCTAAATTATTTTCAGATTGTTTTCCTGGAAGGACGAGAGAACGAAAATGAAATAAAACAGAAGCTTCAAGAGATCATCAGAGAACTCCATCTTAACCAATGTGAACCTCTGGTCTCCTCCACCATTTGCGTCTCTCAGAAGAACCCAGAGTCAGAAAGGCACTACGGGGTCTCCATGTCCACTTCTGACAGGGATCCTGGGCGAATCATGGTTGCTGCGTCTTGTCTTCCTGGTAGCTGGGACATTCATGTTGCTGGTGCAGTGATGAGTTTCAATCTAAAAAAGAGCAAGAAGCCATATTTTGATGGTACCATCAAACTGCCTCAGCATGTAACGTGCAAGGCGTATAGCCTCCACGGGGAAGGAGCACAAAAACCTCCTTGCAAATCATGTGTGGAGTTGTTTGGTTTGGGAGGAGACGACACAAAGAGGTTTCCCTATGGCAACTGTGCTGAGGTTGAAAGTGTGAGCAACTTGTTTAAAAGTGATACAGGAGTTAAGGAGCAAGCACGACCAACATCTGAGCTGTGCACACCTGACAACAGGAGAAAGGCGGAGAAAAGTGTCAGGGATGATCTCAGGAATTTGCTGAAACCATTTAAATTCCCATGTGATTTTCACTTCTACATCCCCTCAGCGTAAATGAAGGGGGGAAATATTGGACATTAAATATTGATAAGTCTATTTAGCATGGTCTTTTAATATTTAGTGACCAGACAGATATCTTGTGATATTATTCACAAATACTTAACCTTAAAAACAAATCATCTCATTTTAATCCTCTTGTGAAATTCCTGTTCTTCAATCAAATATGTTGTGGTGACTATTGCCACTCAATATCACCCGGGATTTGCTAAACTGGGTAAACTAATTGGATGCTTGCAATTTCCATGTACGAAGAAGTTTTTAGCTTTCAATATCTTTTATTTACAAAGAAAAAAAGCGTGTTCACAGACACGTTCAAAAAACTATTGCTCTCCCAGTCACAATCAATCACAGCTGTGCCAGGAGATCAGTTATATGTGTTAACAAAAACATACAAACCATTCTAATGGGTGCAACATATGTCATTCTTTAACTTTGCTACTTGTTAGGTTGAACAGTGGATTTATAAATGCAAATGTTTGTCAACTGTCTGAATGAAGCATGCAGGCAATGATGTGTTGATCATGTCATTAACAATTCAATAAAAATAATGTAAACTAAAGTTCATATTTGTTTTTTTTCTTTCCATTGCAACTTCAACTGATTATTTGCCAGAGAATAATTAGTACTCCAATATCATCTCATCTATCCTTATTGTTATCTATGGTCAAAATCAAAATAATACTAGACATAAAGTTGGAAACATACCGTTTTTTGTTTGTTTTTCAAACCCATTAACTGACCATGCATTGGGTCTTAAAGTCATTGACAACATATTTGAAGATATCTCAAGACTTGAGATTCTCATGTGAAGCTTATCCATAATGTTTCAAATGTGTTCAGCTTGCCAGTCTCAAACAATACAAATGTTGCTAGCCCTTAACTTCCTCTTTTCACTGGTTGCATGCCTGGACAGTTTCCAAATAATTGAAAGGACATTTCTAATGTGGGACAGAAGAAATCATTTATTTGATTCTCAAAACAGTTCATTGGGTTTACTTTGACTTTTTTCCATGAATACTGAAAAAGTAGAGACCATCAATTGTCATCCTGATACATGTTTCTCCATTAAAGGCTCAAAATATACTTTGACAACATTATCTGTTTAATTTTGGGGTAAAACAACGGAAACCTGCTTAGTGCAAGTATGCAGTTTGACCCACTATTAAAGGACAGTCCTCCGATTTAGCCTAGACAATCTTATTAGCTTAAAAGGTATATCTGAAGTTGTTGTGTTTGAATCCAGAGAAACACTCAAAACCAATCTTCAAAATCTCATTCAAACTCTTGTGAGATTTTTTTCTGCTGAGGAGAACAACTCAAAGTGATCGATATTTGTCTGTAGATTCATGAGCATTACACAAAGTCATTTGATCCAATATGTTTATGGGATTATACTTTAAAGCTTTTTTACACAAATTAGATTCTTTTCCACTTTATATGAAACATGACCTTATTGTTATCACAACGTTTGACAGGTTGTTGACTAAAAGTTATAAGAACACTTATCACTATCACATTGAAAATAAGAATTAGGAAATGTCAACCCAAATCATCAATTCTATAGTCAAAGTTAAGTCAAGTTTTATTTTAGTTATAGCTAAACCTCACTTTCTCATCACACTGATTTTAATGGGAATTTGCTCATTAAAGGACTATGCAGTAGGAAGTCTAACATTAGAAAAATAGAGAGTTACACAAAGAACAATCATGTAAATAATTATTTATTTAGTTGTTTGTCATGGGCACTTGCCGTAGACGTCTTCTTTATCTACTGATGAATTGTATGTTTAAGCAATAGCTCACGACAGGCCGTGGTGTATGGTCATTATATCACAGCTAAGGGACGTGGTTTTATGCAATTATAAAACAGCTTTTGTCTGTGTGACTACTCCTCTTGATACCTTTGTTGTTTACCTGACAACAGATATAACAAATCAGTATTATATTAGGTATCCCTCAAAGTGACTCCTCTCACATGGAACGTTTACAGAGCGACAACACTTCAGAGGTTCCGCCCACTGATCTCCGACCTTGTCAGGCAAGGTATTGAAACAAAATTACTACATATAAAACACAGAATGTGTGTTATTATACTAAATGATTTACAAATAAACCCCACTGCATATTTACAACTGTTACACATATATACACAACGGAGCCGTAATGTTTTCATTAATTGTAAAGCAATTGTGTTGAAACGTGCTTTATAAATAAAGAGTAAGATAAGTGGTTAAAACACGCTGGTATAGCAGATGTAAGAATGAAAAAAGCACAGTGCGTTACAAAGTGAGTGAAAACAAATCTGATCAACAGACCGCTAAACCAAAAGCATCTGGTCTCCCGCGCCTTCTGTGTCTCTCAGAACATGAACAACCAAAACTCAGTCTGTTGGCACTACGGGGTCTCCATGTCCAGAATGTCGCATGATTTCTGCCGTATCACGATTTCTGCGTCCTGTCTTGAATACTGGGACAGTTATGTTGCTGGTGCAGTGATGACCTACTATCCGAATGATGAGGAACATCCAGATTTTGATGGAACCATTACACTTTGCCGTTGCCAGACGTTTAAAATGTTCACGGGGGGGAAAGTGACCATGCCTCCTTGCAAATCATGTCAGAATTTGTTTGGTTTGAAACCTAAACCGTTTCCCTATGGCAACTTTGCTGAGTTTGAAAGTGTGAGCAACTTGTTTAAAAATGATACAGAAGTTAGGGAGCAAGCACGACCAAATCCTGAGAAGTTCACAGATGACAACAGAGACACGGCTGTAGAGAGGGTTAGGGCAGGTCTCATGAAATGTTTGCCCGACCCACAGTTGTAGAATTGATTTGATTGAGTTGATGATAAAAAAGAAAAAATATTGAATATATTGATAGGTATAATTATTATGCTCCTTTTTCATTAAGTGATCAGACAGATCTCTTTTGATATTAGTCGCAAGAACTTAAACTTATAAATTATCTCACTTTAATCCTCTGTGTTATGAAACATGAACTTATTGTTATCACAAAGTTATTGACTAAAAGTTATAAGCACATTATCACATTGCAAATAAGAATTAGGAAACTTCAAACCTAATCATTAATAGTATAGTCAACGTTTAGTCACGTTTTGTTTTGGTTATAGCTAAACCATACTTTCTCATTTTAATTTAGTATTTGCTCATTAAAGGTATTCAGTAGGAAGTCGTAAACATATCTGCTGGTTAAGCTGACTGTGTTACAGAATGGTGAAAATGGAAACCAGAGGTAAATCAAGATACAACATAAATAAAAATGATTAGACAAAAATGTTTGGAGATATATTCAGACTTTTCTATCTTTGGTTTAACAGTAGAGCTTGTGCACAGTCAGCTCTGTAAGTATTATCAAAAAGTCCAAGAGAGCAGCACATGTAATGCTCCTTTGGAGGACGCCAGACTTTGATTGTTGTGTGAACTCTGTGAAATTTAAAGGACGTTCACTTTATCACATTTTTCGAATTCTTTCGGCTGGATCACTATGAAAAGTTTGGCTTTAGGGAATCTTTTTGTACCTGATTCTATCTGCAAATCTTCTGAAATCCAGAAATTGACATTATTATTCAGATGTTCATGGTCAAATTTCAGACGGGCCTTTCATGAGCCTTCTCCAGCAGGGGGGGGGGGGCTTCAGGCGCTGCAGGATTTGATCCATTATGGTGTAGTGTGTAACCAATAGTTTTCTTGGTGACTGTGGTCCCAGCTGCCTCGAAATCATTTACAAGTTCCTCCCGTGTAGTTCTTGGCTGATCCCTCACCTTTCTCATGATCATCAATACCCCACAGGGCGAGATATTGTGTGGAGCCCCAGACCGAGGGCGACTGATGCTATTTTTGTGTTTCTTCTATTTCCGATCAATCGCACCAACAGTTGTCTCCTTCTCACCAAGCTGCTTTCTGGTGGTCTTGTAGCCAATTCCAGCCATGTGCATTCATCAGAGGGTCTAAGGACCTCAGGGGAAATCTTGTCCTTGAGGTCCTTAGACCGCTCTTTGTTCTTGCCCATGGTGGAAAGGTTGGATTCTGATTGATTGATTCTGTGGACAGGTGTCTTTTATACAGGTAACTAGTTTACATTATGAGTACTTTCCTAAAGGAAGAGGACTTATGTAACCGATCCGTGGGAGCCTGAATTCTTGTTGGTTGCAAGGGGGATCTCTTATGATGCACATTTCTCTATATTCTTTTTGATTTCCGTCTCTCATTAGTAAAATAAAGCTACCAGTGAAATGATAGACTGTTCATTTCTTTGTAACTGGGTACACTTGGGATCAAATACTTATTTCCTGTTTGTTGTGTGAACTCGGTGAAATTTAGAATGACGTTCACTTTTTCACATGTTTTTATGAGGACTTATGAGCCACATTTAATTTAAATGAACTGTTAAATTATTTCGGCTGGATCACTGTGAAGAAGTTCGGCTTTAGGAAATCTTTTTGTTCCTGATTCTATCTGCAAATCTTCGGAAAGAGGGCACTTTATTTGTTTCAAAGGGCCAAGCAAAAAATAAAGTGTGTTATTTTAAGGAATGATGTTTGACCACTGCAACAGTATTTCTGATGTCTTGTAATCGACAATGGTGTATTACACAACACGTTCTTCAATTCAGTGGGCCTCAGTTGATGCCACTGTTCCGCATCTGCTTTAAATCAAAGCTTTGGAGACAGGGCCCTAGTTGATGCCTCTGTTTTCATTGTCCCCTCTTCTATCTGCATTGACCCTCTTTGCATTGCAAATCTTCGGAGAAGGGCACTTTTTTTTCCTAAGGGCCAAGCAAAAAATAAAGTGTGTTATTTTAATGAATGATGTTTGACCACTGCAACAGTAACTCTGATGTCTTTTAATCAACAATGGTGTATTACACAACACGTTTTTCAATTCAGTGGGCCTCAGTTGATGCCTCTGTTCCGCATCTGATCTGAATCTATTTTGACCGGATTTTATCACGAAAGCTTCGGAGAGAGGGCCCTAGTTGACAACTCAGTTTTGCATCTGATTTGATGTCCACTCCTCCATTTACATTATCTCTTTGCATTGCATATTTTGCATTCATAAAATCTCCCTGCACGTCACCTTGAGAAACAACAACACTCCCTGTCAGATGTAACAAACTGGTCGTGAACAGCAACGCAATGCAAATGAATTGTAAAAGGCAGAAAGAGAAGCATGTGTTTCCATACATACTGAAATGAGTGGATAAATCATATTTAATACAGCAGATGTAAGAATGGAAAAAGTGTTTGCTTATTATGCTTCATCTGTATGTACAGTCGATACTGAAAGTAAGTAAGTATCTACAGTGAAGGAAACACATATTTGATCCCTTGAAGATTTGCCCACTTACAAATAAATGAACGGTCTATAATTGTAATGGTACGTTTATTTTAACAGTGAGAGTAAGAAAATCTAAAAGAAAATCCATAAATTGACATTATATAAAATATAAAAATGTATTTGCATTTAACTGTGGGAAATAAGTATTTGATCCCTTTGCAACACATGTCTTAGTACTTGGTGGAGAAACCCTTGTTGGACAGCAGAGGTCAGACTCTTCTTGTAGTTGGTCTCCAGGTCTGTGAACATCTCAGGAAGGATGTTGGTCCACTCCTCTCTGAAGATCTTCTCCAAATCCTTCAGGTTTTGAGGCTGATGCTGGGCCTCTCGAAGCTTCAGCTCCCTCCACAGATTTTCTATGGGATTAAGGTCTGGAGACTGGCTAGGCCCTCCATCATCTAACTGCTCTTCTTCTTTAGCCTCTCCTGTGTTGCCTTGGCCGTATGTTCAGGGTCATTGTCGGGCTGGAAGACCCATCCATGACCCATTTTCAGTGTCCTGGCTGAGGGAAGGAGGCTATCGGCCAAACATGGCCCCGTCCATCCTCTCCTCAATGCAGGGAAGTGGTCCTGTCCCCTTAGCAGAGAAACACCCCCAAAGCCTAATGTTTCCACCTCCATGCCTGACGGGGAGATTGTGTTCAGGGGTTATAGTCAGCATCCTCTTCCTCCAAACACGGCGTGACGAGTTGATGCCAAAGATCCACATTTTGGTCTCATCTGACCACGTCACCTTCTCCCAAGCCTTCTCTGAATCATTCAGATGTTCATCGGCACATTTCAGACGGGCCGTTCATGTTCTTCTTGAGCAGGGGGGGGGGGCTTCAGGCGCTGCAGGATTTGATCCATTATGGTGTAGTGTGTAACCAACAGTTTTCTTGGTGACTGTGGTCCCAGCTGCCTCGAGATCATTAACAAGTTCCTCCCGTGTAGTTCTTGGCTGATCCCTCACCTTTCTCATGATCATCAATACCCCATGGGGCCAGATCTTGTGTGGAGCCCCAGACCGAGGGCGACTGATGCTCATTTTGTGTTTCTTCTATTTCAGAATAATCGCACCAACAGTTGTCTCCTTCTCATCAAGCTGCTTTCTGATGGTCTTGTAGCCAATCCCAGCCTTCTGCAATCTCGTCCCTGAGGTCCTTAGACAGTTCTTTAGTTTTAAGGTTGGAATCTGATTGATTGAGTCTGTGGACAGGTGTCTTTTATACAGGTAACAGGTTGATATCAGGAGTACTTTCTTAAAGGAAAATTACTTATTTAACCGGTCTGTGGGAGCCAGAGTTCTTGCTGGTTGAAAGGGGGATCAAATACTTATTAATAATAATAAACTAATGAATGTATATCTCTTATATGATGTACATTTCTGGATATTCTTTTTGATATTCTGTCTCTCATTAGTAAAATAAACCTACCATTGAAATTATAGACTGTTCATTTCTTTGTAGGTAAACTTGCAAAATCGGCAAGGGATCAAATACTTATTTCTTCCACTACATGTATATTCGCATGAAGTGACAAACAAATCAGAGACAGAATACTCAAAGCATTTCCTCATATCAAACACTTCTTCTTTATATTCTATAGGCTCATGATTAAAACTGAACCCTTCTCAAGTGTTTGCTGACTTCACATATATCCTGCAACTGAAAAAGTCTTTAAGAGGCCCTATTGTGCTATTTGGGGTTTTCGCTTTCCTGTAGAGTGTGATATAGGTTTTTGTGCATGTAAATGGTCTGCAAAGGCTAAAATCCCTGTGTTCCCTCCAGAGGGAGTTTCTCTCCCACACACTCTGTCTGAAACACCTCTGTTGGACTCCTTTGTTAACTACCATAACATAATGACATCACAATGTAACACTCACGCTTCTATTGGCTTGCGCTCCGACACTTTAGATTTGACAGACTAAGGGGCATCAGAGCCGGCCAGCTAACCAATCAGAGCAGACTGGGCTCTGGTTTCAGACAGAGGGTGAAAAGAGGTGCTGCAGCACAGACAGTATGAGAGAAATAAAGAGCTTTTTGAACATTAAAGCATGGAGACATGTCACAGTAGAGACACTAACTACAAATATGAAACCTGGAAGTTATTAGAATAGGACCCTTTAAAGACTGGTAGCTGATTTTAACTGAACATGGTGGTGCTGCCATCTAGTGATGCTTCTTTGCCACTGAAACAAATTATTTCAGAGAAAAAGTAAATCTGAGTTTGAATGTAAATCATTGGGTTATGTTGAACATAAAGCAGATGTGTAAACTTTTTGATAAGTTTATAGGAACCTTTACATTCTTGTTGGTGTCTCTTGATGGTTTTTGTGTTTGCATATTAAGATACTGGTTAGATTCACACCATACTTTAATAGACCTTTAAATTAAAAAAAATGTTTTAATTAATGTTTGTGTCAAAGTCTTTTACCACCTTTACCTGTGACAGGCCAGACTGTTTCTTTCACAGCAAACAACGACAGAAGGCGTGCTGTGGTCCGCAGAATCATTTCCCATATTTTAAAGGGAAGAATAGGAAAAGTGCAGCAGGTATATTCACAGCCACCTGTCATCAGATGGGCTTATTGAGCGCTATAGGGGTATACACCTTTATAGCTTATAATTAAAACATTTCCCCCAGAGCATTAATGTAATACTGTGCAAACAAAACCAAATACATGCATTCTTGTACTCAGGAGGGACATTGACAGAGGATTACTGGAAAAGTACACTATGAAAGAGTTTGGCTTTAGGGAATCTTTTTGTACCTGATTTTATCTGCAAATCTTCGGAAATACAGAAATTGACCTTATTATTCAGATGTTCATTGTTAAATTTCAGACGGGCCTTGCATGAGCCTTCTCCAGCAGGGAAACCTTCAGGCGCTGCAGGATTTGATCCATTATGGTGTAGTGTGTAACCAATAGTTTTCTTGGTGACTGTGGTCCCAGCTGCCTTGAGATCATTAACAAGTTTCTCCCGTGTAGTTCTTGGCTGATCCCTCACCTTTCTCATGATCATCAATACCCCACAGGGCGAGATCTTGTGTGGAGCCCCAGACCGAGGGCGACTGATGCTCATTTTGTCTCTCTTCTATTTCTGAATAATCACACCAACAGTTGTCTCCTTCTCACCAAGCTGCTTTCTGATGGTCTTGTAGCCACTCCCAGCCTTCTGCAGGTCTACAATCTCGTCCCTGAGGTCCTTAGACAGCTCTTTAGTTTTGAGGTTGGAATCTGATTGATTGAGTCTGTGGACAGGTGTCTTTTATACAGGTAACAGGTTGATATCAGGAATACTTTCTTAAAAGAAGATGACTTATGTAACCGGCCTGCGGGAGCCAGAGTTCTTGTTGGTTGCAAGGGGGATCAAATACTTATTTCACACAATTAAATGCAAATGAATGTATATCTCTCATATGATGTACATTTCTGGATATTCTTTTTTATATTCTGTCTCTCATTAGTAAAATAAACCTACCATTGAAATTGTAGACTGTTCTTTTCTTTGTAAGTGGGTAAACTGGCAAAATCGGCAAGGGATCAAATACTTATTTCTTAAACTGTACATGTATATTCGCATGAAGTGACAAACAAATCAGAGACAGAATACTCAAAGCATTTCATCATAACAAACACTTCTCTAACCGGTCTGTGGGAGCCAGAGTTCTTGTTGGTTGCAACAATTAAATGCAAATTAATGTATATCTCATAGGACCCCTGAAGACTGGTACGATTACCTGAACCATCAATCAACCAATCAATCAATCAATCAATCAATCAATCAATCAATCAATCAATCAATCAATCAATCAATCAATCAATGAATCAATGAATGAATCAACCAATCAATCAATGTTTATTTATATAGCCCAATATCACAAATGTTACATTTGTCTCAGTGGACTTCACGGTTTGTACAGAATATCAGTATGACAATACGACACCCTTTGTCCGCTTAGACCAGGGGTTGGCAACCCGCGGCCCTTTAAGCCCTCTGCTCTGGCTCCCTTGAGTTTAGACAAAAATAAGAAGGAAATAAAATAAAAGTATTTGTAGGACTATTTGTATTTTGTTGCATGGTTGAAAATGTTTCGTATCTTGTATTTTGAGGTGATACTGTGACACATAAATAAAAAACAAAACGGTTTTAATTAGGTCAACTAAAATATGCGTCACATCCTGCTACGGTCCCGCGCGAGCGCCTTTTCTTGGAGGCGAATAACCTGACCCCCGGCTCGATGAGCGAACTATGGATAAATCAAAGAAAAGTACCGGAGGAACACAGGATTTAATTCTGTGCGGACAGAGTTATATGCTTTCACAGCAAACGATGCTGGTTTACCGGTATGTTTGATATGTGGAGAGAAGTTGTCAAAGGTGCTGCAGCCTTTACGTATCGAGGAACAACACGGGAGAGGAAGACAGCTGACGATCTTCAGTCATAATTTATTGGGGTATGTCATTTATTTCAGAAAACAGTTTTTGTTATATTCCATGGAATGCTCTTAACGTCCCGATAGCAATGAATATATTAAATGCTTTGACAATAAATACATAAACAAATTAATCTGTGGAAGCCGTAGCGCTGTAAAAAGCACAACCAATCATTTTAGCCGGCCGGGCTAAAATGATTGGATGGCCTACCTGCCTGTCAGCCTTCCATCACAAACTTATCTCGTGCCCTTATTGGTCATGTGCGCGTTCGTGTGTGTTGGAGGAGGGACTCTGTGAGAAAGTCTGAAGGAAGAGGCATATTTGTTCCGGTTGTGTATTTTCAAATTCTAGCGCACTCGAGCTGGTTTCTCCATTCTTACCTACCCTACCTTTAACTCTTTTTAGGGTGCAGCTATATGTTTTATTTATTTCAAAGTGGGCCCATTTTAATAATATTTTTTTTTCCTTCAAATGTGCAGATGACTCCTCAAGTGCTGTGTTTAATTTATTTTAAAGTAGGCCTGTGTATTATTTCTAATTCTCCTTATAGGAGTTCTTTGTTTCTTATTAGAGGTTAACAGTTTTATATAATGTAATAAATAGCCTAATAAATGCAACAAAAAAATATAGTTTTTGTCTGATATAACAATAAATACAACTTTATTAGCTATCAAGCTATGAAATATGTTTTGCGGCTCCAGACAAAAAAATGTTTTGGAAAAAGGAGCAAAATGGCTCTTTTGGTCAAAAAGGTTGCAGACCCCTGGCTTAGACCCTCACATCGTGCAAGGAAAAACCTCCAGAGATAACCCACTGTTTAAAGGGGAACACGGGAGAAACCTCAGGGAGCGCAACAGAGGAACCATACACTAATACTGACTTATCATTTAAAATTACTGAAAACAACTTAACACTGTCTACATATTATTATAGCGCTGAAGAATTGAACGAGAGCGAAAACCCTTTCAGAAGCAATGCTCAAGCGATTATCAAAAATATGATAGAGCTGAACCACTCCAGTGAAAATCAGACTACACAGTTAGTAGATGAGGTATGTATGATGTGGCTTTTATGAACTCTTGAAATTAGGTGTTTTTTGGGCATAATGCATCTTTCATAGAGCATTACAGTTACACACATTGAAAATGGAATCTCTTTTTTGACAGATTCTTCAAAGCATCTTCTTTTTGGGAAAGATCAGCACACCACCATTTTCAGAAATTGTGACTGATGACAAGAGGTTCAAGGAGTTGAAGGAACAGTTCCCTCAGACTTTTGATCTTTGTTCCTCTCAAATACCCAGGCGGAGTCCATTCTCATGTGTGCTCGACATGGTAAGATTACAGTTTGTCAATTCTTCTATTTATATAGTTGCTTTTCCCTCTAAAATCATCCTGAAATATTTGAGTATTATGCACATAGTCAAACACGAAGTATGACGTAGTAAATTACAGCAGCATGATAAAATGTCTAAATTATTTTTCAGATTGTTTTCCTGGAAGGACAAGAGAACGAAGAGGAAATAATAAAGAGGCTTCAAGAGATCATAAGTCCGCTAAACCAAGACTATCTGGTCTCCGCTGCCATCTGTGTCTCTAAGATCAAGAATAACCCAAACTCAGTCTGTAGGTACTACGGGTCTCCATGTCCAGAATGCCGCCTGATGTATGCCGTATCATGATTTCTGCGTCCTGTCTTAGTGAATACTGGCACAGTTATGTTGCTGGTGCAGTGATGACCTACCATCCAAATGATACGAAACATCCGGGTTTTGATGGAACCATTACACTTCCAGAGCAGGTCACGGTGGAGAAAGTGTACATGCCTCCTTGCAAAAAATGTAATAATTTGTTTGGTTTCAAAGAAGAAAATAATAAACCTGCACCGTTTCCCTATGGCAACATGTGCTCATGGAAAAGTTGCCCGAAGGATTTACACAGGATATTCAATTCTACAACCAACAGTTGTAGAATTGATTTGATTGAGTTGATGATGAAAAAGGGAAAAGATTGAATATATTGATAGGTATAATTGTTATGCTCCTTTTTCATTAAGTGACCAGACAGATCTCTTTTGATATTAGTCGCAAGAACTTAAACTTCAAACACATTATCTCACTTTAATCCTCTGTGTTGTGAATTAATTTACATGGAAATCAAATACGTCATGCTTTATCTTTGCTACTTGTTATGTGTAACAGTAAATATATAAATGCAAATGTTTGTCAACTGTCTGAATGAAGCATGCAGGCAATGATGTATTGATCATGTTGTTAACAATAAATTCTAATAACGTAAACTAAGTTTCATACATTGATTTGTTTTTTTCTCCTGCCACTTCAAGTGATTCTTTGCTAGAGAATAATAAGTTATCCAATATCATCTCATCTATCCTTATTGTTATCTATGGTCATTGGCTCTTGAAGTCATTGACAAAATATTTGAAGATATCTCAAGACTTGAGATTCTCAGGTGAAGCTTATCCATAATGTTTCAAATGTGTTCAGCTTGCTAGTTTCAAACAATACAAATGTTGCTAGCCCTTAACTTCCTCTTTTCACTGGTTGCATGCCTGGACAGTTTCCAAATAACTGAAGGGACATTTCTAATGTGGGACAGAAGAAAGCATTTATTTGATTCTCAAAACAGTTCATTGGGTTTACTTTGACTTTTTCCCATGAAAAACGAACAAGTAAAGATCATCAATTGTCATCCTGATACATGTTTCTCCATTAAATGTTCAAAATATACTTTGACAACATTATCTGTTTAATTTTGGGGTAAAACGACGGAAACCTGCTTAGTGCAAGTATGCAGTTTGACCAACTATTAAAGGACAGTCCTCCGATTTAGCCTAGACAATCTTATTACCTTAAAAGGTATATCTGAAGTTATTGTGTTTGAATCCAGAGAAACACATCAATTGCCTCCTGGTAAAACATCTGGCACTCCTGGCAGACTCTCTCAAAAGGGACTCAAACGAAAAGAGGAGAATATTGGGCTATTGGCTCTGCTGTGTCTCTTGCTCTCGATTTATGTACCATGGTACAAAGGTATGTAAAATAGTACATTACTATATGTGCTATGGAACAAATACCATGGTACTATAAAATATGCCATGGTACTATCTGTCAAAAAATACTGTGGTACATGTACCATGGTAAATATACCATGGTACCATGGTACGAGTACTATGGTAACATTTCATATGGCTGTTGGAGGGCTTGATAACCCACTAACCCTGGCACCATAACAATTACCATGGTAAATACATACGTTCTTGTATTTGTGTCATACCTGTACTAAACTGTAGATGCTGTGTAGAATGTACAGTGGTAGGCTATATCAAATAAAAAGAATGAACTGAGGCAAATGCAAATAATACATGGACTCAACATGTATTAAAAAAAATTATTTATACTACAGAACATACAATATTGCATGAAAAAACATAATGGCCTAACGTGGCCGAACAAATAGATTTTTTTTTAAATGTTTTCCTTTTGAGGATCTTCGCCGAATTGGAGAGTTTCTGGCGTATGTAGCCCTTGATCTCCGCCTCTGTCTGCTCTTTGAAGACAGATTTCACTTCACCTAAAGAGAGAAATAAATAAAGAAAAGGGGAATTAACAGATGAAGAGACAAATTACAAAAACAGACAGACAGACAGACAGAAAGACAGCGGGGATGCAAACTCATCAGGTATGAAAAAGGTGACAAGGATCCGACCACCCCACGGAATATCGGCTTTAAAATGAGGAATAACAGATGATTTTAGCAGTCAGAACAACTAAAGCAGCAGTTGTAATAATAACAGAAACGCTAAAGAGTCACATGTAATATAAATATATAAAAGCATTTATTTTAATTGTGTCAGTTTATAATTTTGGCAGCACTGTTGAACATTTTGAAAATGTATTTTCATGCCTCTGTGCAAGGCTTAGTCTTTCTATCTTTATAGCCACTGGTGTAAAGTAACTAAGTTCATAAACTCAACAAGTACTATACTTGGGCACAATTTTGAGATACTTGTAATTTACTTAAGTAAATGTTTTGCTACTTTGTACTTCTGCTCCTCTACAATTCAGAGGTAAATGGTGTACTTTGACTCCACTACATGTATTTAATCCCTTTAGTTACTTTGCAGATGTGGATGAATGATGTGAAATATAATCAAGTGTTAAATCAGACTTTAGTTCCACCTGGAGTAAATCCACAAGCTACCCTGCAGTATACAAAGTCATTCAAACTAGCTGCACCTTTACCAGCTTTGAGAACACTTTCATGATCAATCATTATAAAACATATCATATATATTATTCTGAAATGGACCAATCTGCACAATGACTACTTTTACTGTCGCTACTTTCACTATATTTTGATGATAATACTTTTCTACTTTTACTTGAGGAACATTTTGAATGCAGGACTTTTACTGTAACAGAGTATTCTGACACTCTGGTACTTCTACTTTTACTAAAGTACAAGATCTGAGTACTTCTACTTTTACTCAAGTACAAGACCTGAGTACTCCTTCCTGAGTCGGTGACTCCCACTACATTGCTACACAGAAGTTTCCGTTACAAGTAACACACCGTGTCAAATTATCAGGACATGATTTGAAATAGCACTATTGTGTTTCTAAAACAACAATTAAAATCATCCAAATCAACATACTTGATAGTATACTTATTAGACAACATGAAACTTACCAGACAGACAGCATCGGTGGAAATCCCACCATCCTCCAAAGGCAGATGTGTTGTGGAAGACTGCATATTTAAAAAAGCACACAATAATCTTTGTTACTAATAAGAAACTATAGAGAAGATACACAGACATACAGAGACAGGTACACACAGACAGAAAATCAGGCAAAGAATGAGAAGCCGGAGCAACATGGCCTTAAGGCCTTAACGTGGACTAAAATGGTTAACAAGAAACAATGCCATGGCAAAAAGAAATATAAATATGGGGAAATATAATGAAATGTTATGAGTTCTAATTTGGATGTTTAAACAATTATGTTTAGGTAATGATTGCACTTCCATCAATTAGTGATCAGTTACATCAATAATCATCTACTTGATTTATAACCAAGAACAATACTAATAACAATATATAATAGCTGTAATTCATGTGATTAAACAACAACCTATCATGTACCTGAAAACTAGGTCCAGCAGTTGAGATGTGCGCCGTAGATGTTCCTTCCTCTTCTGGTTTTCTCTCTTTAATTGAGTGTGTTCATGAAATTAACAAAGTTTAAAAAATGACAACACAAAGCTGATTTAAAGACATAGCAGATGTAAACAAGTAACAAAACATACCACGGTCTGAGTGTTGCTCAGTGAGCTGCTGCATTGAGGAAATCATCCTAGGGAGACCTACAAATACAGTGATTATTAGCAATTTCTCTCATTGAATCAAGATAAGAAGTCTACAGCCAAATTACAGGGGGTAGAATTTACCATCTCAGTTTGGTGTATTGGCATGCTAACATTAGCTAACTAGCACTAAACAAAGTATATGTATGTACTGTAGGGCTGATGGGAATGTCACAAGTTTTTGGTTATTTTTACATAAGGTGCCAGGTGCGGGTGCGTAAGGAAAACTACCAACATTTTCAGGTTTCGATTTACTTTGAGGGATATATCTGTAAAAAAAAAGCATTACAACCCAGCCAGCAATTGTAGAGACATTTTACTTAAAGTGGACCTATCATGCTATATTTGAATAATATAGTGTAGGACCATACCTATATAAGGCATATTTATACTTTCTATTTTTCAAAATACCAAACAGATCATGCATTTTAGCCATTCCTCATTTCGCTCAATTTAACACAGTCTTTGCATGGGCTGATTCTGTGAGAACAGCACCATCTACAGGCCTGGCATATGTACTACAGCGTCTCCAGCGCTTTCCAACGGCAATGTCCGTGGCTGTCTCCTCCTGATTGGTGGAGTTGGCCCAATAGCCGTAGCGCCACTTCTGTGACGTCATAGAAGTGTTCAAATCTGGATCAGTCTGTATCAGATCCGTTGCAGCCCCTTTTTAAGAGATTTGGGTATGGAGGAAAATAGAGAGGGTTGTGTTTTCTGACACTTGGTGAGTTCCCTGGAACACCGGGGACACATATTCATGTATAAGAGATGTACACAAGTGCATTTTGCATGATAGGTCACCTTTAAAACAGAAAAAAAAGCTGGGATTCAACAATTGGAAATTGGATTCGTCCGGCGACCATAGAGGTTCATGGCAATCTATCCAATAGTTGTTCATATCTTGGAATAGCCTCCCAACTGAGATACGGGATTGTCCCACTCTCAATAGTTTTAAAGGCCAACTCAAAGAATGGTCGAGAAACAAACAGACGTGCAATCACCGCTAAATGCACTTTAGCACAGGGGTATCTCCTCTTGCACTTTATGCATCTCTTGTATCATCTCTTGCACTTAATATGTCGTTGCTGCTATAGTGTACTGCCATGTGGTAAATACTTGTGTGTGCTGCTCTTGCTATTTTTGCATATCATGTATTTATTTTTTGCTATGTTTATAAATGTCATGTTCTTATATGTTGTATGTGAGGGACTACGGATGGAAATGAGCTCAAAGCTAAAATCCGGCATATTTACACTTGAAGCATTATTTGTCTGAAGTGTTCATTAATGTGCATTGTCCCTATTCCAATAAACGATTAAATGAAAAAGTGAAAATGTTGATACATTTGAGTCCAGACTGAAGTGGGGCACTAGCTATGACAGACTGGGAGACAAACATTCTGTAAATTGCAAAACAGCTTCATGCTGCTACTGTGGCTTAAAAAAAAAGATATTACTGTTAAATCAACATACCTTCAATGATGCTCAAAGCATTCCTGAGGGAATAATTATCCCTCTCCAGTGCAGCAAACCTTTCCTCCAACGTCCTCGGGTAACTCTTTTTGTTCACCTCTTGGGCCTATCAAAAAGCACACCATTACAAAAAAAAGGTTAGGTTTAAAAGCCAGTGGTGGAAAGTTAGTTCTAAATACATGTACTTGTGTTTTGAGGATTTAGCAGCCAGGTATGTTTTGCACAGTTTAGGTCAATTTAGGTCACTGCACTTTGGACTTAGTATAAAAACAGATACATACCTTCTGAAGATCCTTATTTTTTTTGATAATGTCTGTGGATGACGATGACTCCGGCCTTGATTTTTTGCTTGGTCTCTCCTGAGAACAGACAACAACATACATAAATATTTGTTGTTGTGTGTGTATCTTCATAAAGTTGTGTTGTTTTGATTTTGAATAACTCACCTCTATATGTTCCACGTCGTCGTCCTCCTCCAGAAAAGGCCTCCTTTTCTTTGCCCTCTTGCCTTTTCCCATCGGCCCGGATTGTTCAAAAGGTTCTTTGCCTTCAACCAGCCGGTTCCTCATCTTGAGGAGTGCACCTTTGTCACCTATTGGAAGCAACAAAGATATTCAGCCTATTACGTTGTACAATCCATATTTATATATACAGGACTGTCTCAGAAAATTAGAATATTGTGATAAAGTTCTTTATTTTCTGTAATGCAATTAAAAAAACAAAAATGTCATACATTCTGGATTCATTACAAATCAACTGAAATATTGCAAGCCTTTTATTATTTTAATATTGCTGATTATGGCATACAGCTTAAGAAAACTCAAATATCCTATCTCTAAATATTAGAATATCATGAAAAAGTATACTAGTAGGGTGTTCAACGAATCACTTGAATCGTCTAATTAACTCGAAACACCTGCAAGGGTTTCCTGAGCCTTGAAAAACACTCAGCTTGGTTCAGTAAACTAAATCACAAGTATGGGGAAGACTGCTGATCTGACTGCTGTCCAGAGGACCGTCATTGACACCCTCCATCAGGAGGGTAAGACACAAAAAGAAATTTCTCAAAGAGCAAGCTGTTCACAGAGTGCAGTTTCAAAGCACATCCACAAAAAGTCTGTTGGAAGGGGGAAATGTGGCAGGAAACGCTGCACAACCAAGAAAGATGACCGCAGCCTTAACAGCATTGTGAAGAAGAGTCGCTTCCAGAATTTGGGGGAGCTTCAAAGACAGTGGACTGAAGCTGGAGTCCAGGTATCAAAAGTCACTGTTCACAGACGTGTCCGGGAAATGGGCTACAATAGCCGTATTCCCATGGTCAAGCCACTTCTGAACTCAAGACAACGGAAGAGGCGTCTGACTTGGGCTAAGGAAAAGAAGCACTGGACAGTTGCACAGTGGTCCAAAGTCCTCTTTTCAGACGAAAGCAAGTTTTGTATTTCATTTGGAAGTCAAGGCGCCAGAGTCTGGAGAAAGGCTGGAGAGGAGCAAAATCCAAGTTGCTTGAAATCCAGTATGAAGTTCCCACAGTCAGCGATGGTTTGGGGAGCCATGTCAGCTGCTGGTGTTGGTCCACTGTGTTTCATCAAGCCCAGAGTAAATGCAGCTGTGTACCAAGAGATTTTAGAGCACTACATGCTTCCGTCTGCTGAAAAGCTCTATGGAGATGAGGAATTCATTTTCCAGCATGATCTGGCACCTGCCCACAGTGCCAAAACCACCAGTAACTGGTGTACTGACCATGGCATTACTGTCCTCGATTGGCCTGCAAATTCCCCTGACCTGAACCCCATAGAGAATATGTGGGGTATTGTGAAGAAGAAGCTGAAAGACACCAGACCCAACAATGCTAATGAGCTAAAGGCCGCTATTGAAGCATCCTGGGCATCCATAACACCTCAGCAATGCCACAGGCTGATTGCCTCCATGCCACGCCGCATTGATGCAGTAATCCGTGCAAAAGGATTCCCAACCAAGTACTGAGTGCATTAATGGACATTTTCAAATGTTTGATTGTGTTTTGCTGTTATAAATCTTTTTTTTTTACTTGGTCTGAGGAACTATTCTAATTTTTTGAGATAGGATTTTTGAGTTTTCTTAAGCTGTATGCCATAATCAGCAATATTAAAATAATAAAAGGCTTGCAATATTTCAGTTGATTTGTAATGAATCCAGAATGTATGACATTTTTGTTTTTTTAATTGCATTACAGAAAATAAAGAACTTTATCACAATATTCTAATTTTCTGAGACAGTCCTGTATATATATAGGGTACATCAACATTTGTATGTGAGTCACATTTTCTGCTTACATGACAATATGTTGGTAATGATACTCTGTATAGGAAAATATAACATATGGTCATGCTACACCCATTATGAGTATACTTATGATACTTAGCTGATAATACCTATGTAGCCAGGTGAGTTAAACTATATATTAGTGGCAGCTGGTGAAAAATATTTTAGGTGGGGATGTGGAAGATGGGGGGGATGGGTTGCATATTTTATACCAGGGTCTGCAACCTTTTTGAAACTGAGCGCTACCTGAAGGATAATGAACTCCATGGAGGGCTGTTCCTTTGATATAATCTTTCTGAAGAATATAAGTATATTTTTACTAATTACTGTTTCCAATGGGCAACACTTTTTTAGATAAAAAACAGTATTTTTATTTTTGAATAATAACTTTAGAGTGGATTTATAGAGCGCCTTTCATTTAACATTACATTACATTGCATTTAGCTGACGCTTTTATCCAAAGCGACTTACAATAAGTGCGTTCGACCAACAAAATACAAACTTGAAGAAAACAGAATCATAAAAGTGCATCAGGTTTCATAGAGCTAAAACATTTCAAGTGCTACTCAACAGGCTTTAGATAAGCCAGCCCTTTATTAGTGTATAAGTGCTTTGTTAGCAATTCTATCGCTCGGAGTGGAGTCTAAAGAGATGAGTTTTCAGTCTCCCCCGGAAGATGTGCAAGCTATCTGCTGTCCTGATTTCAATGGGGAGCTCATTCCACCATTTTGGAGCCAGGATAGCAAACCAGATCTTAACAGATCTGAGGATACTGATTGGCTGAAATGTGCCTGCCATATTTTTCGGGTAGCCAACGGTCACTATTTATTTAATTATTTATGTATTTATTTAATTTTGGCTCAAATTACTTCTCCATTGACTTCAATACATAATTTTTCTGAAATAAGGTGGGGGGCGGAAGTAGAAGTCCCTCCCTTTCCGGGGGACCTCCATGGGACCTTATTTCGGAAAAAGTATGTATTGAAGTCAATGGAGAGAGAAAGATTATCTTTCGATCCCGTTTGAATTGTGAATTACGAATTACACGTATGATGTTTGTCAATTTAAAAGATAATTTTGCAAGTCAAAAAAAAAAAAAATGTGTCGTAAAACTGTGAAGTAACACATTTTTTTGTGTGAAACCACTCAATGAACTACATCTCCCGTCTCGCACCACACACCAAGACGGCCGTCACGTTAGCACATTTCCCTTCTTTCTTTCAGAATGAGGCGAAAAGTATTAAAAGAGGTGAAAATCACTAAGTCTGGGCATGTTGAGAGCTGTACATACACAACAGGGGAGTTAGTCGGTTCCGTAAGAGCCAGCATGCGGGGCTGGGATTCTGGGATTTGTAGTCTTTCTAGTTGAGTATTTTTCATGGTCTTATATTTCAACAGTTTTACGACAAACTGTGCATTTTTTGACATGGAAAGGATCTTTTAAGATTGACAAACATCATATGTGTAATTCGTGGCACAAATCAAACGGGATCGAAAGATAATCTTTCTCTCCCCATCGACTTCAATACATTTTTTTTTTTAAATAAGGTCCCATGGGTCGGAAGTAGATGGGCGGGACTTCGCCTCTCTATATGGTCTAGCTAGCTGCAGCCGCAGCAAGTACACGACATGCCCCCTACACGACACGCTCACCTAACACATGGTGGCTGAGAGACATTGTCCGTTTCTCAATCGCGAGTAAAACTGCTGCAGAGCAACTATTTTAAGTATACTACGTCATCGAGTGGCGCTGAAGGACTGTTTAAATGAATGTTAAATGCCCAGCATTCTGCGCCACTCTATGACGTATATACTTGAAATAGTTGCTCTGCAGTATGTGTACTCGCGATTGATACAGTACATGGCATGATAATGATGGCCCAAAATTCCATGCCCAAAAGAAAATAAGGACTACAGACCAATAGCCCTCACATCAGTGATTATGAAATCACTAGAAAGAATTCTGCTCCAATTTCTTATCAGTACAACACAGGACAAACTTGATCCATTCCAATTTGCCTATAAACAAGGGTGCGGTACGGAAGATGCTGTGGCCACTTTGGTTCACATCATCACTAAACATTTAGATAAACGTAACACCTATGCAAGAGCCCTCTTCCTAGACTTCTCATCAGCATTCAACACAATACAAGCAGACATCTTGGTGTCAAAAATGGCCAAAATGGAAGTAAATCCATACCTGATTTACTGCTATGCTGCTTTCCTCACTAGTAGAGAGCAACTTGTGAAGGTTAACAAAACCCTGTCATCTGCCATCACAACCAATGTAGGAGCCCCCCAGGGCTGCGTGAGTTCAGCTGGGCTCTTTACTCTGATGATTGTCGTACCAACACAACAAATCAAGTCATCATCTCTGATGATACTGCAATAATATCTCTGCTCAGTAACACAGACAACCCTGAGCTGCACCAACAGGCTGTAAATCAGGTGGTTGAGTGGACTCATAACAATGCTCTTGAGATCAACACCAAGAAAACTGAGGAAATCATTTTTGGCTCACCATCTGACTCCCATAAAGTCCCCATTGTCATCCATACAGATGAAATCAAGCAGGGAGTTTCATACAAATACTTGGGTGTAATGATTGACGATCTGCTGTCATGGAAGGATCACATTGAATATCTGTGCAAAAGGACAAAACAAAGAATGTATATTCTTCGCCGTCTTAGGTCTTTTGGGGCGAGCAGAGAAATTCTTCTTTTGTTCTTTACGTCTGTGATCATGTCTATTCTGCAGTACTGCAACACTACCTGGTACAAATGTTTGTCAGCAGCTTTAAAATCAAAACTGCTCCAACTGTTAAAAATTTGCTCAAAGATTGTTGGTCAACCCTGTCAGAGACTCTATAGCCTCATCCCAATACCCCTCCTCGACTCCTGCTTTCCCTCACTCGCGCCCCTTCCTTGCATCTTAGCTCCCGTAAGATGCGAGCGAGAGACACGAGGAGGTGACGTGAGGACAGAGGAGTCCTCAGGTATTAATTGGGATGTCCTCGTTCACTCAAACGTCACTTTTAAACGAAGTCTGTTAATGATGACATGTGCACAGCTGTATCCCCTCTCATCGGTTTTAACTGAATAACCCCTTAGCACCGGCCCATTTCTGGTTAAATATTTATTTAAATGAAGGAATCTTTCTCTTGTTAGTCAAGGAATTTAATGTATGATGGTTGATCCTGCTTTTGTGTTCCGATTGCACATAATAATTCCAACGGAGCTGTGAGCACTTATACATTTATGTGACGCTTTTCCACTCATCTTCCAGTTGTTGGTTTTCCTCTGTTGAAATCGACCAGCTGTGAAGGTGGGGGCGGGGCTTTTATACGCGGAGTAGTGAAAACACTTCCGCGTAGTCTGCTCGCGTGTATCCTCTCTTTCGTCTCCTCCCGCACCCCTCCTCGCTCACCCCTCCTTGACTCCGCCGTGTGCATTTCAGCTATTGGGACGTCCTTCAAAATGGCGTGTCTTGATCCATTTCCGGGTCAAGTCCCGGAGGAGGGGAAGAGAGGAGTCGAGGAGGGGTATTGGGATGAGGCTTATGACTCAGCCTCATCATAACAACCTAGTGAGGCTGTCCAAGCTGATCTGCTTAAAAAATAATCCTTGCGGTCCTCAAAAAAAACGAAACTAAAAATAACCTTTTAAATGTATCCCAACAGCAAAGTCAACATGATTTAAAATCTAAATGTAAACATAACAGCCAGGATTGACCTGCAGCAGTCGGAGCCATCCCTGGAGCTGTCGTCGGGGTCATCCCTGGAGCTGTCGTCGGGGCCATCCCTGGAAGAGTCGTTGTGGTTGCTGGGGCCACCGGCAACGTAGTTGGATGTTCAGAGCAGCACTTTTTAAAGTGACTAATAAACATCTTCTTTCTCCCAATGATTCTTGGGCAAAAGCCACAGTGATAATGGCGGCTGGCCACACATTGGAGATGGCATTTATAGACATTATAACCTAAAAAAGAGACAGAAAGTGGTTTCGAGGATTCTAGAAACAAACCAAAATGAATTTCTTGTAAATATGCAATGTGAAACAAGGTGTTTGTGCAAGAGCAATAAATAATCATGTCACCAACAATAATATTTTTGCCTATAAACTAGGGATGTAACGATATATCGAATATCGCGGTAAATAAATGTCTCAATACCGTCGTGAGACTGACAAAATCTACCGCGATTTTACAAACATTTAAAAAACATGTTCCCATCGAGATCATCGATCTCTTTTTCAAGGGAGACCTGTCCAACATGGCAGCAAGGTTACAACATGAACATAAAACAACAGATAACACAAAAGCAGTGTTTCCCCTATATACAAATAGTGGCGGCGCGGCGTCGCAGCTGAAATATGTGCGCCGCTGCTAGGGGGCGCCAACCAGGTACCCAACAAAAACAAAAAAAATATATATATTTTTTTTAATTAAAATAATAATAAGTGGCGACCCTTTTTCATTTTTGATTGTTTGTTATGTGGATTTGTAGTATTGTGTTACTCAGTGTTTCCCCTATATAAAAATAGTGGCGGCGCGGCGCCGCTGCTGAAATACAGATGTAGCGCTTCATTTCAGACGCCTACTCGTGTGGGTCCGTGATCTTCACGGGGTGGGCCCCTGCTGAAAAGGAAAACCCCCCCGCAGGACTTGATACGCCCCCTTGATAAATAAATGTAATTTTAATGAAACCAGCTGCAATGGATCATGGATCCACCTGGGGGAGCCGTGAAAAGCTGCCACACTGGAACTCATGTGAAATAAACAGCTGATAGATCTACAGGTATCTGATATAGCGGATCTTTGTTAAGATCCATAATGTCACGGATAGGATCATATTCTGTGCTAAATAAGAGACATGTAATCATTTACAAAACATCACCATGTTTTTATTTAACAAAATAATGTTGTTTAATTCACGTTGGCGTAAGTACAAAACCATCACTATGTTTTTTCATCCCGGCTCAAACAAACGATTTTCAATCATCTTCCTCACGATCATTTAATGTATCATATGTTCGCGAATTGAAATGAATGCACTAATACATGTAGTTTAGTCCACGTGAGTTTACAACAACAAAAATAATCGCTTTGTTTTTATATCACATCCGACCGGAGGAAAATGCAGCACGGCTCTCACTACCGATAATCCTAATCCCACGGGCAAACAATAATATGTACAGTGTTAATAGTTTACTGTATTATTAGTGTCTAATATTACTGCTATAACAATCCCACATTGAGTTGTTCAAATCAGACCGTTGTTTTTTTTTAAACAGTCTGACTGAAACGGCAGCTCTCAGGTGATCAGGTGTGTGTTTACCAGTGTTGGGAATAACGCGTTACAAACTAACGCACACAACTACCTTTTGCGGTAACTAATAACGTTACTAGTTAACTATTCCCATTCAGTAACGCCGTTATAGTTACTGTGATTTAAATGGGTGCGTTACTGCATTACATTATGTGATCCAACTGAACCGAATCTCCCTTCGGATGTAATTTACAGGCGAATACAGCGATGTCCTCTCACAGTACCATGGAAAAGTGAAAGTGACCAGAGAGGAGTGATGATTGGTTAACGCGGGGTAACATTTCAGGGTAAGACAATCAGAGACAGAGTTGGGCGTAGGGCTGCACGATTTTGGGAAAAAATGAAATTGCGATTTTTCTGACAAATATTGCGATTTGCGATATTTGTTTTTAAGCGACCCAACGTAAGTTTATTGTAAAATGCGGCCATAACTCCGGCTAGGAAGGTCGTATCAACATGCTCCCGTCTCTAGCACCCCCGCAGCCCGAGCTACGAGTGAAAGAACTAAACTTACATGAAACTTCCGTTGGGTTGCTTTAAAGTCAAGCTTCAGTTTAAGATTCACCCTGTAAGAGATGTAGCACATGTGATGGAGCATTACTAACCTGACTCAGATGGTTTGTTTCACCAAACCATCTAGGAAAGCTCCATTGGAAGCCATTTGGAAAGGGCAGGCACTTTCAAAAATCTGTCACAATCTGTCTATCACCTTCTATCATGGGCCACTTCTGATTGGTTGACAATGACTGGTACATGTGGAGCACAGCACTTCTGATTGGTGTGGATGACTGACACACAAGAAAGAAAAAAAGAAAAAAAAAATTGGAAAAAAATCGCAGACTTAGCGATTTCATAATCGCATCATTTAAAATCGCGATTTTGATTTAAAATCGAGTAATCGTTCAGCCCTAGTTGGGCGGGTCTTGCCTTATGGGGAAAATACACAGACACACAAACACTTGCTAACACTTCAGCAGGTCACCATTGAAAAAGAGGTCGATGATCTCAATGGGTTTTCACCTGAATAAACCTTGAATTGAATTGAAGGCTAACACACACACATACACGGGCAACGCCCACCACCAGCACACACACTATGGCAGATGCAAGTATCAGCGAGAGCAGCAGCGCATTCACGACTTGGAGATATAACCACTATTTTCAATTTGTGGGGATAAAGGACGCAAAAAATATTATGGTCAAATGTAAACTGTGTGCAGGACAGAAAGCATTGTCCACATCGAATAACAGCAATGCCGATTTCCTGAAGTCGCCAAAGATCCCACCGTCTCAACCACCGGCAGTGACCCAGATTTTTTTAAATCGCCACATGTCACCCAGAGTCAACTAAACAGATTGATTGCTGAAAATAGTTTGTTTGTCTTCAGTGTCAGTCTGACCGTTTATTATTTATCTAATTGTTACTGCCAAAAGAGTGTAGTTCTTGTTTAATTGTTACACTGCCAAAATAGTGTAGTTGTTGTTAATGTGTACACTGTGGTGATTGACATTATTCACCCACGGATCTATGGGTTGGGGTATTGTTCTGCACGGACATTTTAGTGAACCGGACTTCTTGTTTCCGCCGGTCTTCGCTTCCCGGGCATGAAGTTGTTTACAATGGTTTTCAGATGCTAAATAAAAGTCTAGCTTGTACCTTTGATACCCCGCCTCCGACTCCCATCTCTCGGCACCACAACACTGCCAAAAGAGTGTAGTTGTTTTTATTTCATATTGCACTACTTAGAACTTGATTGTTGAGGCCACAATAAAGATGCCTGCTTTATTGTTATTGCACAGATTACAGGTACTGAGACAATGAAATGCAGTTTAGCTTCTAACGGTGCAACAAGCAGTAAAGTGAAAAGTAATGTACACAATCTACAGCAGTGGTCCCCAAACTAAGGCCCGCGGGCCGGATACGGCCCGCCTCCACATTTGGCCCGGCCCCCTGAACAATACCAGAGACGCATTATGATTTTTTTTCAGTCAGGCCATGCGAATCCTAGACTAGCCCCTGTCAAATAGAACAGAATAATGGCGAAAAGGTTAGGTAAGAGAAAAATTGATTCAGAATGCAGGGTATTTAACCTGCAGTGGTCAAACAATTATTTTTTTGTTCAATGCAAACAAAAGGCGGTTTGTCTCATCTGTCAAGAGGCGGTGGCGGTATTTAAAGAATACAATCTGCGCCGACACTATGAATCCCGTCACAAAGACAAGTATGATAACTTGCAAGGCCAAATGCGAGCAGACAAACTCTAAAAGCTAAAAAGTGGACTGTTAGATCAGCAGAATACATTTGTACGCCAAGCTCAGCTGAACCAGTCATCTGTTCGGGCCAGCTTTCGGGTTGCTCAACTGATAGCAAGCAGCGGTAAATCTTTCACTGATGGAGAGTTTGTCAAGAAATGTTTGAATGCTGTCGTGGAAGAGGTGTGTGACGAGAAGAAAGATGTCTTTAACACCGCAAGTACAATCACCAGACGCATTGAAGAAATCGGCGATAATGTATATGCCCAGTTGCAGCAGAAGACGAAAGAATTTGACTTTTTTTCATTAGCACTTGATGAGAGCACGGACGTGCAAGACACAGCGCAGCTGCTCATTTTTATTCGTGGAGTTAGCGCAAACTTTGAGATGTGCGAGGAGCTGGCAGCCCTCCAAAGTCTCAAAGGGACTACAACGGGGGAGGACATTTTCGGCAAAGTATGCCAAACCATGGAAGAGTTGGACCTAGACTTGTCAAAGCTTGCCAGCATCACGACTGACGGGGCCCCTAATATGGTGGGCGCGTCTCTGGGTCTAATAGGACGCATGAACCGGGAGATGGAAGAACGGGGTCTCAACGCCCCGCTACAAGTCCACTGCCTAATTCACCAGCAAGCACTATGCTGCAAAGTGTTGAAGTGGGATTCTGTTATGAAGGTTGTGGTGTCATGCATAAACTTCATCAGAGCAAAGGGACTTAAACACAGGCAGTTCCAACAATTCCTGTCTGAACTGGAGTCTGCGCACGGCGATGTGCTGTACTACACAGAGGTCCGATGGTTCCGATGGGGGACAGAGTTTTGAGGCGTTTTTACGAGTTGCTTCCCGAAATTAACGCATTTCTTCATTCAAAAGACAAAACGGTCCCAGAGCTGATCGACCCAGAATGGAAAGGGCACCTCGCATTTTTAACAGACGTGACAGAAATGCTGAACAGCCTTAACTTGCAGCTACAAGGCCAGGGGAAACTAATTTGCGACATGTATTCTCACATAAAAGCATTTGAGGTGAAACTTGAGCTGCTTTTGGAACAAGTGAAAAAGCACAACTTCATCCATCTCCCTGCTACCCAAAACCTCTCTGCAGAGAACCCAGCGGTCCAGTTCCCAGCTGAAAAGTGTGTGGAAGCACTGGAAATGCTGAAGGCGGAGTTCGGTGTGCGATTCCGGATACTACATGTTAATGCAAAAGAAATCCGTCTTTTCCAGAACCCCTTTCTTGCCGACATCGATGAAGCCCAGCCTTCTTATCAGTTTGAGTTGGCCGAGTTACAGAACTGTGATGTTCTGAAAGACGCATTCAAGCCCAACAGTCTCATTGACTTCTATGCCGCCCTCCCAAACGACACATACCCTAACATAAAAAAACACGCAATGAAGATGTTTACACTTTTTGGCAGCACGTATATCTGCGAGCAAACCTTTTCACACATGAAACACCTGAAAACTCAGATGAGATCAAGATTGACAGATGAACATCTGCATCAGTGTTTGAGACTGGCTGTGACTAGAATGGAAACTGACATTCAACTTCTCACCAGCCAGATGCAGGCCCACGGTTCACACTGATGAACATACATAGGTAAGCTCACTTTTCTGACTTGAATGAGTCATTCTGAGTATAAACAAATGTAATCATAATAAAATCTACTGCGATAAAATCCATCTCCACAACCATACTGGTAGTGAAATGTATTGTGCTGTGTAGGTGCTGTATCGCTTAGTTTGGTTTCTTAGCCTGCTTGCTTTGTGGTTTTCACAGGGAAGTTGATGAGAGAGAGCTGCAAACAGCGGTGTCTACAAGCCTACTGGAACCTACAAAAGGATTATAAGGAAGGAACACAAGAACTTTGAGAGACTGCTCATATGAGTCATTTGAGTAAGAGATTCTGCTCTGACAATTAAGCTAAACTTTTACCTGTTAAGATTGTGCACGGCACAACAGAAAGTTAATGTTCAATGGACTTTTTTTCTGTGAAGAACCCAGAGGGTTATTTGGTTATTATTTATTTCACAAATAGTGGTATTTATTTCCTAACTTTTTCTGTGAAGATCCCAGAGAGGGTTATTTGGTTATTATTTATTTCATAAATAGTGTTATTTATTTCATTATAGTGTTATGATTTATTTCCTGACTTTTTTTTCTGTGAAGATCCCGGAAAGGGTTATTAATATTTGGTAATGTGTGGCTTTCTAGAAAACAATAAATGTTTACGTTTAGGCACCCCTGCGATCGTCACACTTTTTCTGTTACAAACTGACCCCGGCCCCCATCAGAGAAGGGAAAACGTATGTGGCCCTCACAGGAAAAAGTTTGGGGACCCCTGATCTACAGAATAAAATATAGAATTAATTGAATTTTGAATAAACAGTGAGGGGTATGAATACACTAGATATACACAGCAGCCTGTGAGCAGTATTAACAGTGTGTATGAATATGCTAAGATATATAAAGTATGAAAACGGTAAGCAGTGCAAGTATAGCATACATGCCAACCTTTCCAAATCCAAAAGAGGTAGGTTTGCGCATGGCAAATGTGCACGCCCAAATTAGGTAATCAGAAGAAATGGAACCCCAGTAATTACATATATAAACCATGTATTTAACATATATCGCATCATTTTATGCATTTTTCAGAAAAAGTGGTAGTTTGGTAAACAGTGACATCAACGACATGTCTGGTCTGTAAAATGTCCAACTACAAAAAGCATCGTTTTTTTTTCTCATCAGGAAATGCAGACCGGCTCAAACAAACACTTTTTAAATCATCATCCTCACGATCATTTAATGTATCATATGTTCGCCGAATTGACATGAAAGCACTAATAAATGTAGTTTCATCCACTTGAGTTTACAAAAATAATCGATTTGTTTTTATATCACATCCGACGGGAGGAAATTCAGCAGCTCTCACTACCGATTTTTAATCCTAATTTAATCATCATCTTCACCACGAGTATTTATGTTTATGTTCGCCGAATTGACATGAAAGCACTGACAAATATGAATATACTGTAGTCAACTTCATTAAAACATTATTAACGTGCCTAATCTCAGTAATTCACCATTTCTACCCATGACAACACACTTAGTCCGTGTTAGGTTCTCTTGCGGCACAGTGAAGCGTTCCCGCGTTGACGTCACTTCCGGCTTCCCCCAAAACTTCAAAATGAGTCGAAGGAATTTTCCCGCGATGTTCGAAATTATTGATATTTATCGGAACGGTATCGCACCTTCTTTTTTAAACTGACGATTCGAGATGACTAGTAGCCCAATATTTCATTGCACAACAGTTGCTGGGATGCTGTCACAGACTCTTTAAACTGTCGCACTTTCTGTTGTTTCTATTATGCATTGCCGGTATGAAAGGGTCTGTACCGGAAATATCAAACATTTAATAAAAGTGAAAAACAATGAACAAGACTTAACGTATTAATAATAATTAATTATATTTATTCTGTTTGGATGTAGGATTTTTGACTTTGTTTAGAGCAGTGATCTTCAGCAGAGAGCTAAGCGATGTCAGACCGGACCTAACGCTGAAAAGTATTATCATCTGAAATTAATCATTATGTTATTCATATTAAATACATATTGTATTTTTACAACTTGTATTTAGAAATACTCTGTTGTAATTATTGATGCATAAATGTGTTCATCCATTCAATGTGGCATCTGCTATAATGGGGTTAATGTATGATATTACTTAATAATACAATACATTATAATATATGATATGATAATTATGTTTTAGTTTTATTCATTTCTTATTTCATAGTTTCTCATTATTATTATTTAATTGTTATCACTCATCTTATTTTTGATTTTATTAATCTGTGTGAATCTGTGCTATCCTGTTTTTCACTGTTACCCTGTTGCTGTTTGAACTACTGAATTTCCCCACGGGGATTAATAAAGGTCCATCTTATCTTATCTTAATGTATAAATTGATTTACTTCAATCTACTGTACTGTGTGAAAACAGCCCAACAATATTACAAAAAATATACTGCATAAAGCAAACTATATACTTTATTTGATCTAAAATATTGATGTTTTTTCATTATAGTAGCCTGTGAAAACCATAACAAATAAGTGATTAAATGCTACAGTATTCAGCAAACACAACTGCAGAGCTGCAAACATTGCAAACAGACTAAGTTCTACAACACCCAGTTGTCTTTGTGTATTTGTGAATGAAGCGCCATCTCATGGTTAAATCCTGTAATTGAACAAATGGGGAAATTTGGCAACGCCCTCTAGCAATTTGGCAACACCCCCAGCCACTGGGATCCGCTGGGCTTTTGACTGGGACACACCCATGTGAGTCCTATCTGGAGTGCTACATCTGTATGTGCGCCGCTGCTAGGGGGCGCTAACCAGGTACCCACAAAATAAATAAATATATATATTTGTTTTACTTTTTATTTTTGTAATTAAAATAATAATAAGTGGCGACCCTTTTTCATTTTTGATTGTTTGTTATGTGGATTTGTAGTATTGTGTTACCGTATGTTCAATAAAGATGTATTTTTGCTAAATCTTGAGACATTGCCACTGTATTAGGCCTGGGGCGCCAGATCTGGGGGGCGCAACATTCATAATTAAGTAAATGTAACACCCTTTTCACCCCGGTTACACTTTTCATTTGCCCTGTACGATGGGCGCTGTAAGTGATGAAAGTGGGGGATGTTGGCTTATCAGGCACCCGCAGCTCTCAGCCAAAGTGCGAGTGTGGAAGCGAGAGAGCGAGCGAAAGAGAGAGAGAGAGGGCGCACCAGTACCGGCGCTGCTGTTATTAGAATCTGGTGCTAGCTGCGCTAACGGATATAAGAAGTAGATGTTTCTACAACCAGGGTGGAGGAGAGCTCTCCTGTCAGACTGAGAGGCTCAGTGAGGTAAAGGACTGTCTGAGTGTTTAGATAAGTTAATTTTAGTCTAAGTTATCTCAGTGGGTCTCAAATGTTTTGACCACAAATTATGTAAACATATATTTCGAAGGCACTCCTTTATAATTATTAGGATAAATAAAAACAGGTTTGAAACCATTCCAATGTATACTATAGGACAGTAAACCAAAAATATCGTTTAAAGTTGGAGAGATACAAAAATATGCATGAATAAATAAATGTTAACCTCTTAAGCCCTGAGCCTGTTTTTCAGGTTTCAGGCTCCAAAATGCCACTAACACAGCAAAGACTATATCTTCACTTCTAAAAGAGGTAAATTAATAATCTTTTCTCTCAAAGCAAGGTTACATCTGTGAGTTGGATGTAGGAGTGTCAGAATCAATCTAGATGTTTTTATTTTAAAGTAAATTCAGATGGAACATAGTAAAAACATGTAAATTATAATGTCCGCCTAAAAGAAAAACATTACTTATAGTGAAAACCACCCTTGAATGATGGGTTAGTAGACTAAAAGCTTATAACATATAATAAGTACCCTGTATCAAGATTGATGCAAAACAAGTGAAATTTGACGCTTTTAGAGAGGTTTAGAAAAATAAAGTCCAGGCGGACTCACTTCTGGATAATTTGGGAACCATCGGTTCCATTTGACCTTTTTCACTGTAAAAATCATTTTATTACTTTGAATTATCACTATAGGTATTCATTCCATCCAAATACAACTGTTGTGAAAACAATTTAAATTTAATTTTTTTAAAAACATACTCTGTTATCCTCTTAGGCCCCACAATGCTAAAAGTGAGCCTCTGGATTAGCCCCGAGCGAAAAATGCTAACCTATTACTTCACCGGAAATCACTCCTAGCTCCCTTATTACTTATCCCAGCTGCACATCCAACACATCGTTTATGATCGTAAAGACACAGAATCTAACGGTGCCCACCTCAACACTGAAAGATACACACTTGCAACGTTATCAACAAAAACGTAAATCAAAAGAAGTGGCGCTAGGTAGCTACACAATGCTAACGTGGCTTACCTTTGTCTTTGTCTGGTCTAAACTGGTCTTCGATGGCATTAAAACGATAACAACGATGATGTAGTTAATCCATAGGTTAATATCCAATGTGGCTGTGTCCCCTTTGAAATGTTCTGATAATCTATAAGCAATACAACTGCGATTCCGTTACCTGCTGTCCGCTCTGTGCTCCGTGCACTCTGGGTCCTGCAATTCCTGCTTCCTTACGGTAGTAAACAATAAATGAAGTCGGCTGCGTAATGTTCTTACGCTGGCTGGCATTCTTCATACTTTACGCAGGACCATATCTCTGGAACCCATTGGTCGATTTGGGTGATTTACACCTTTTTCTTAACCAAAATATCCAATAGAATCGAGGGGCAGTTCCCAAATCCACGTAAACATTACCATAGAATCATATAATAGAGAAGAAAACAAAGCACATCTGAAAGTACAAGCCTGGACGGCAAAACGTTATACCCAGTATATTGCCATAAATATGATGGTGGATTATCAGTAAAAAATTATACGTGACACAAAGACATTGGATTAACCTTGAGCTGCGTTTTTATTCCAGTGAACACAACTTTTGATCACAAATCAAAAAAGGTAAGACGTAATTATTGTAATATTTTTGAAACCGGATGTTGTTTACTTTCTCTTTTCTGGCTGATAGCTCCACAATTCGGGGTCCTACAGTGATGACATTACATGTGTGGAATCTGTGGAGTCTCAGCTTTAATCGGATATCTTGATTGTGCAGTGACGATAAGTAATAAGCGCACTGCTACCGTGAGTGCTGTGCAAAAGTCCGTTAGCATTAGTTAGCATTTTTTCGCTCCATGCTAATTCAAAGGCTTAGTATTACTCTTGTGTTTCTTTTAGCTAAAAATGGTTCATATTGTTAGTTAGCTGAGTTTCTTATCTTTAAAAGGGTATGGAACATTAATAGTTTCATAAATGTTAAGAAGCCCTGAGACATAGTCTCGTAAAAAAAAGGTGGGGGGGGGGGTTCCACTGGGGGGACCCTCGGGCTTAAGAGGTTAACTAGGAAAATGAAGATATGAATGAACAACAAAAATAAAATAAGTTACATTTATTTGTTATTGGCTATGGTAGGTTATTGGTTTTAATTTTTTTAAATATGTAGTTTCTTTTCAAGAGAGTACCAGAATGTGTATTTTATGTTAGTATTTCAAAAAATCTCCTGGGGGATAATCCCCCCAGGCCCCCCTGCAGGGGTTGGGTTTTCAGCATGTCAACTCTTTCACTTGTGGGGAAATTCCAGGATTAGCGCCAGGTCGCCCTTTTTATTTACTACAAGACAAATGTGCCTTTCTATTTCATTGTTCAATTTGGATTGAGACAGGGAAATAATCTAAACCTCATGCGTGGCGTTTCACTGTCAAGGGGAGCGTGTATGTAATTACATTGCAAATACTGACTTGTGCCCCACCACTGTATAGGTTAGCCCTACCATAGATTACCCAACAAAAATACTCTAGCGCCGCCACTGCTAGTAATTGTGAGCTCAAAGTGTACCAGATTGAAGCATTTTACTTTAAAATGTTCAAAAGTATCCCGGGGGGACATACCCCCGGACCACCCTAGAGGATGTGACGTCCACCCCCCAATTCAAACATGTTCATACAATACTGAATACATTTGAATGCATTTTGACGTATATGCCTATGTCAATAAGTTTCTGTTTTTGTAGTGTATTTGTCTTTTGTAGAGATTTTTCATTTATTCTTTATATATAAAATCTCTTCTAGGGCAGCAACTTGTCTAGAACCGGCCCTGGTACTAGGCCTCAAGAGCCTTTCTTGTGCTTGAAGACACATAGAAACAAATTGGCGGGGCGCCCTTCGCACGTGCACACACTAAAATATTCCACGTGCTCCGCGCTCACATTATGCTGGGCCCACGTGCCTTAGCACCGCTGCTATGACTCCATCCTCGGGGAAACACTAAAAAGGACATCATATTTACAGGGCCACATGTACATACCTAGAGACATTGACAAGTACCAACAGCAGTGGCGGCCGCCACCCCCCCTCTCCACACATTAAAAATAAAAATACATTTAAAAAAATATATATTTAAAAAATGTGTCTTTTATTTATATTTTTATTTTTAATAAACAAGGTAAATATTATATAATTGGTATCAGTCAAATGTATAATCTACAATAAAATATCGTTTAAAATTGTGTTACGATGTCTAAAGTTACTGATAAGTCACATGTTTCCTGCCTGGCCTTGCCCGTGTATCATTACCCTCAGCAAGTGCAGGAGAAGCCAACTGTTGCTATCTTTTCAGCCAATCAGCGTCGTCAAATCTGATGGTCACAGGGCACCTACGTCAGCGCCCGGTGCAGTTTGTGAGTTGTTTGGACTCGTATCCAAGGAGACAAAACAGGAAGCTGTCATACACTCTGCAAGCTATCATTAGCAGCTAATGAAAACTCTGTTTTTGACATAAAAATGGAATTATGGATTATCAATACTTTTTTCAAAGTGACACACATTGGATTAACCTATGGATTAACCTTCAGCCGCGTTTTTCTCGTTTTTGATCAGAATAACAGCAAAAGGTTAGCATATCTCCGTGTTTTGCTACCTAAAGCTACGTCGTGTGATGTCTTTATTTGCTTCGCCTGTCGCGAGTTCTGATCGCTCAGTGATGATACTTATATTTCTAGAATCATGCTCATATTCCTAAAAGATAACCTTGATGATGCTGAGTGAGTGAGTTAGTGAGTTGGAGTTGAGTTACTTGAAAAACTAAAGTGAAGCTTGATTTAATCTATTGCAGGGTCTGATTATTATATTGTTGACATGAAGCTTGATTTAATCTATTGCAGGGTCTGATTATTATATTGTTGACACTTTAAAAAATACTACTATCCTACTAAAATGCTGTACAAATCAGATATATTATTTACTAAAAGAAAAAAAAATTCAAGCACAAAAAAAAAGAAAGAATATCACATTTATTTTCTTTATTTTTCAATATCGCGATAAATATCGTACCGTGGACTTTTTATCGCGATATTATCGTACCGTGAGTTTTTGGTATCGTTACATCCCTACTATAAACAGAATTTTTGCAGATTGAATGTGTGATTATGCTCATATTGTGCGTACCCCAAATAAGGATACTATTCCAGCATTATTAACACTTCATAACCTGAATATAAATCTAATTTTTAAAGTTCAATTTGTAATTAAAAACTCATTTACACCAAGGATGTCCCTTGGCACAGAAATATCAAAATTCAAATGATGAAGTATACAATGATCATATAGAATTATAGATGGACTTACCTCCATATTTTACAATTGACCTCTGGTGGCTCTGCAAATGAGCCATCAGGGCAGGGTATGACCCGGTCCATTCACAAAATGGACACTGGAAAGTGTCCGAGTCCAATTTGTTTAGCTTTGGGTGTGCTCCATCTCGGAGTGCTGTTTTGTTAGTCTATAGGTGAATAAATAGAATACAATTGTGAGTGAGTTTAATATTGGAAATAGTCAACTCCTTAAACAAGCAGCAATGGACTGGTCTGTATAAATATGGGACGAAGCTGGTCATACTTCCTCACTTTCAGAAGGTTTAAAGAGAAACTAAGAATCAAAACTCATAAATGATTTGATAATTTATTTTACAACATGGCCACAAACCCCATCTAAAAACAGAGGCTCTGTCCTAATTACCTGATTGCATCCGCCTGGGTTATTTGGCTCTACCCAATAACTATAATTTACTTTTAAACACACTTAAAATAATTATACATTATGTACATGTCTACAGTATAGCAGCTAATACATGTTTTAAATAAATAAACATTAAAATGTGAAAGACTCCTTCAATTAATATTTAAAACATACACAAAATCAGATTCTTGTAAAAATTAGAGTACATGCATTGTTCCATCTGTCAAGCTAAGATACATTTTAGCTCTTAGCTTGACATGTTTGTTCAGTTAGCATATATGCTAACTGGACATGCCCGCTCAGTTAGCTTAAACATACACATATATATTATTTATGAATTCCATTCCTTTAAATGTAATATTTAAAATACAAATTAGCAAAATAAAGACAATTACACTGCGCTAAACAGCCACATCGACAGACAACCGAGAACCTAAATAGTATGTAATTATATCTAAAACCACAAGACCTTAATTACCTGTACTCGGTGCGCCATATTGTCTGTTGTCTGCTCTGTGCTCTCTGTAAACCTCAATGCCTCGTTAAATATCGGCCCAAACCACGCCCTACACTCTACCCCTACACACTCCCCCTCCGTGACGGAGTGAACTCCGTGGAGTGACACATGAGGCTCCCTCCTGTCAGATAGAGGGAGTAAATACAGCGGCAAGCTTTGGGACAAACTCCCCTCTCACCGGCAAAACAGGAAATGCCGTACAGTAACTGTATGTAACAACGGTTTCAAATCAGCATCTCTTGGACAAAAAATGTAAATTATTAACTCAAATAAAACTCCAAACTTCTTTAACTGTGTTTCTTTTTTGTGAAGCTCTTTTAGTTTTAAACCTGATGTTTATAAGCTTATTAGTTTTTGCAACAGTCTGTAAATATACACGACTTTATAATAAAATGCACACATTTACCTTTTTCTAGACTAAACACAGGTATGATCCTAAGTTAAAAAAATATGAGGTTATCATGAGGTTGTTAAAATCGCAATTTATCAGTGGATGTTTGCTGGAACTACTTGTAAACAGCGTGTTTCCTGACGGACACACACAGCGTTGATACTGGTCAGGTAGAGACCTCTTATTATACATTGGTAGAGACCGGTCTCCAGTCAGCACCGCTGCAGACTCGCTGTTTGAGGGCTCGATAGCCCACTCACTCACACAGCACTTAATGTGGCGGACCCTCCGCGCGAACGCGCAAACGGAGGGGTAGGGTGTAGGGGCAGGGTGTAGGGGGCGAATATAATGTTAAGCAGCCTAAATCTATGCGTAAAAACCAAAAATAAAATAACACAGTAACTCTTGATGCACATATTCTACGTCAATGTTAGCCTACACAGTTGTTTTACAAAGACACCTCAAACTGAAGTAAGTAAACAGAAAGTGTGAGATAAATCATACAAATGGAAATAATAGTTACCCAAATAGTAGATTGAGGTCGTTGGTGTCTTAGATTTATATTCAGAATTGCATTCACATTTATAGCGACTTTTAAACACTCCCTGTTGTTGTCGGACTATGAATGAACGCTCCCAGTTTGCTCACTTCTGACAGGTCATTTCAGTGTTTTTAGTCAGGAAGGGTTCAGTTTTAATGATGAGCTTATGTTGAATAGAGAGAAGTGTTTTATATGATGAAATGCTTTGAGTATTCTCTCTCTGATTTGGTTGTCACTTCATTCATACATGTACAGTGGAGGAAGTAAGTATTTGATCTCTTGCCGATTTTGTAAGTTTACCCACTTACAAAGAAATACACATTTTTTTATTTCAATAGTAGATTTGTTTTACGAATGAGAGACAGAATATCAAAAATGATATCCAGAAATGCAGATAATATAAGAGATAGAAATTAATTTGCATTTAATTGTGTGATATAAGTATTTGATCCCCAATAATTCTGGCTCCCACAGACCGGTTACATAAGTCCTCTTCCTTTAAAAAAGTACTCCTAATATCAACTTCTAAGACACGCCTGACTGCAGCACGCGGAATGGGGCGTGGTCAGGTGTGGGCGGGGAATTAGACAAACAGCATCATCTGCTGGACAACTACAAGAAGTACAAATACAAATCTGCACTCGACTAAATATAATTTAAAAACTAAATATAAAAACTTCATACTATTTAAATGCATGAATGTATTTAAATATACCTTTTTATACCACATGTGCAATGTGGTATAAAAAGTCATATTTTCTATATTAGTGTATTTAAGTTCATTATTTAATATTTGTTTTAATTGATTATTCATTTTGTCAGTTCTGTGCATAGTCATATCTAGTCCATATATTTCAAATGATACATTGCACTGCATTTCATAGAATGATAGAAAAAGCATTTATTATTTACAACATTTATCATATAACAGAACAATCATTAAGATAACAGAACCGAAAAAGCAAATACAGTAAATATAAAAACCAAACCAAGTATATATATAAAAAAAAAATCTATACATCAGTGAAAGGCTTTGCTGATGCAAACATTCAACCGCGCTCTTCAAAACAGGCATGAACCTTAAGGTTTTCTTTATCAGTGCACTGCTCAAAAAACATTAAATAGTCAGACCCTAATTTGAACCTGAACATAAATGGATCCATCCTGTCTTCCCAGCTGTCTTCGTCCCTCAGGTTGCTGGCTTCACCAAGGTTATGGAGAGCTGCTTCTCTGTCCAGTGGGGCCATGGAAAGAATTTGTGGCAGGATGACTTTATCTCCCATTTTCTTTGCAGAGCACCACTGAGATGCCGCCATAGCATTACTTATAAAGGGGTGCTTCTCCTACAGGAAGAAGAGAAATAGTTTATGCATTGCTACTACACTGTACATTTACTATTCTTATAGTGCTGCTGCTGATTTGCAACAAGATGCTTTGAATGTGTAATTATGACGCACACAAACTTGCACATGCAACACTATCTAAATCAGTGGTACAAAATATTTTCAGCCATTTTCTACCAGTCGCTGCAGAAGAACAGAAGGAAGTGCTGTGAATTTCATGTAAGGTATAACAGATAGCATATCACATACTCCATCCTCCTCTTCAGAGCTGACAAGAATTTATTCTGCAGCCGTCTTTGCCAGTGGGTCCTTTTTCTGGAAGACACCAGATAAAAGGAATTACTACTGCATGGTAAAACAGTTGTACTTGCATCATGACAGATTGCCCCCTTGAATAAGAGGTGGAAGCAACAAACTGTATGGCTGTGGAGCACATCCATGGAGATTTTAAGTATTAAATTACAGTCTAGATACCCATCCAAAGTCGCTGCAGAATGCCATTTCCTTTACGACTTTACTTCTTTCGGGTGGGTCATCATGATTACTTACCCTGGGACTGTCTTCGCAATCTTTTGGTTGATCTTCTGCATTCGAATCTATCAGTGACAACAAGTGATATGGGAATTGTTAACAAACATAACTGGTTTATTGTTTAATTTAATTTAATTTATTTTTTTGCCCTCATAAGACATAAAAACAATACAATAAAAGATTCAAGATGACATATGCACAAAATGTGTCACGGTAAGAATACTTACGTCACGGGGAAGTTGTCAATGAGTAGCATGCACCACCATCTCCTTAAATGCTCCATGTCCAACTGTGCAAAAACAGATGCATATTAAAATGAAAAGGGAACACCACAAGGACTGATCAAAAGTGTATCTCTGTGGCCTACCTCACTGAAATCAAAAGCTGACTCCATCACAAAGTAGAGGGCATACTGTTCAAGAGTAAAAAAAACATTACACACTAATTGCAAAACTGTAAAGAAAAGATTGATAAATTCATCAGATGAGCCATACCATGAGCACAAACACCCCACAGTTGTTGGAGGCCCGTTGTCTTGGTATGCCCTATTTCATGAAGAAGGTGAGATTATATACATTATATACACAAATACACACACACAGTGTAGAAATCCAGGAATCAAATTAAATTAGTGTGCATCATAATTACTAACTTGAATGTCCTTTGCACAGAATTTTCTCCAGGGTCCAGGTGACACAAGCAGAGCAACTTGTCTAATGGGGGATAACACACAGCTGTTTAGACAAGGACATTCAAGAAAATTGAAAACTGGAACCGGAATAACTGGTTGAATATTGTCAAACTGGTGGAACCACCAACTTTTGAACAGTGCAGAACTGCAAAACCACCAACAGTGGAATAATGCCGAAAAGGTTGGCCAAGAGCTTGATTTTAAGGAAACAAACAGAAAAGAAAGCTTATAAATGGGTGGTAACAGAACATTCCCATTTTTTTGTTCAATAAAATGTCAATTTATGCTTGAGGTCATCTTTTAAATGTAAAACTGAACACAGAGCTATAGAAAAATGTAATACAAATATAAGAACAGAACCTTAAAACTGAACATAATTTCTGTGCTTAAAAACCTCAATGTTTCCATTTGGCTTTCATCACGGAAGCCAGTGCCATTTAGGGAATCTAAAAAAAAGATCTCCCTTTCTTGTGGCTTCATTATCTACAAAATAGTTACCACAGCAAATAGAACACACAATTACAACATTTGAGCTGAAATACTTATCTTAATTTTGAAATTACAGTAACAGTATAAGAAGATGTTATACTTTATTGATGAAATTAGTAATATTTTGTGTTTGGCTTGAAATACAGATAAGTAAATTCATATCAGTGACACATATTGTCCAATGCCCTGGGCGCCACACAGGAACCAGAATCCACCAGAAATCGTCTGCTTTATCCTTGTGAGAGATGGTAAAATGAATAGTTTACATTCAGTGATTCTCATATGATTCCAGAAAATATAATAATGTTAATACGCATAAGTAACGGGAGATGCTGTTCAGGATTCTGCAACATAGGTATAAACCAAGTGTGAACGACATAGCTGTTTGCCGAGAACACTTTGATGCCCTGTAAGACAGTTGTTATTTCAGTCCAGAAAAGATTATAAACAGAAGGGGATACATTTATATTGGAAAAGGTATGCAACTTCACTACCTGGTCATTTGCCAGCTTCTCTATGACCTTGAGGCAGCTGTTTAGGATCTGTAAAAGAAGAGGAAAATGGCAACATTGGCTACATTTGTACTGATAAAATAACAACACTTTGTCTATGCATTATTTCCATACTTACCATCCCTTCAACATCCTGTGGTCGTCCCAAAGTCCAAAAGTCAGTGCGTGTAAGGATCTGGTTGTTTACATAGGCAAGGCGTTCATCTGGGCTTCCTCTGCTGTCCAATACCTGTGAAAGCTGACAGATAGACACATTTAGAAAATTATTTTTAAAATCTCCATGGTGTGTTCTAGATTCAAACAGTCTATTCACCATATTTTCCTGTGTTTGAGTCAGCTTCCGACCCCAACAGGACTGGTGGGCCTTTACTGTATGAAGAGTCAGTTGTGGGTTCGTCGTCGTCAGTTGTGGGTTCGTCGTCTCTTTGCGAGGACCTTATCCTGAAGACACCTGTCCACATAATCAATTATGTGCTAAAAACAAGGGTTACACACAACCTTGTCCTTGTTGCAGTTCGGCCTCCCTCTGTGTAAATACATTGTTGACTATAGACACCCGGGTGTAAATAGCATCTGCCTAATGTTAGTTCAGTAAAACAATCAAAAAGCAGAACAGTTTACAAATTTCTGCTGAGCCAATCTAGGCTGGACTATGTTCACTAACAGTGGATAAATAACATTTGTCTCAGGGGTTCTCTGGTACCAATTGTTGTGGGCCGAGCAGTTTTTCAGTTCCAGTTCATCCGTGCTGTAACTGCATTAGCAGGATTCTCCATTTCTGCTTTCAGTTAAGTTCAGAATAGAGAGACTAGCAAGTATCCTGTCAGAGAAGTCCTACATTATGTGTTACAATAGTTTGCATTCATATTAGCATTATGTTATAGAAATGTATTAGTTCAAGGTGTAAACAGCTTTTGATTTAACAAGTTTAGCCCTGAGCCTGTTTTTCAGGTCTCAGGCTCGAAAATGACATTCCCAGAACAAATGACCATATCTTCCCTTCTAAAAGGGTTACATTAATAATATTTTTTCTCAAAGTAATGATAAACCTGTGAGTTGGATGTAGAAAAGTCAGAATCAATATAAATGTTTTTCATTTTAAAGAAAATTCAGATTGAACATAGTAAAAAACTGTAAATGATAGTGTCCGTCCAAAAATTCATTTTTACATATATGAAAACTACCCTTGGATGATGGTAAGGTAGACTAAAAGCTTTAGGAATCCAAAGTACAAATATACCCTGTATCAAGATTGATGCAAAACAAGTGACATGTGACCTTTTTAGAGAGGTTTAGCAAAAAAAACTCCACCTCTGAGGTGATTTGTGTGCAAATGGGGGTTTTACCGTTTCTCTGGGTCGATTTTGGTGATTGACATCTCTTTCTGACCGTTAGAGCCAATAGAATAGAAGGGAAATCTCCCCAAACACACACATGGTCAAACAAAAAGGTGGGGGCTTCGCGCGCGCAGTTTTGCACCAGAGTGAAGCTGTCTCTAGGTCTGACATCTCAAAACCGAAAAGCAGGTTTATTGCTCATGGATTATCAGAAATCATTTCAAGGGGACACAGACACATTGGATTAACCTATGGATTAACTTCAGCAGCGTTTTTATCGTTTTAATGCCATTGAAGACCACTTTTGACCAGACTACCACCAGTATTGGGTGTAACGCGTTACAAAGTAACGGAGTTACAGTAATATATAACTTTTTGCTGTAACGTAGTAATGTAACGCATTACTAATGAAATGTGGGTAATATATTACCCGTTACAATGCTCAGTAACGCAGTTACAACACATTTTAACCCGAAATTAAATGGTGTTTTGTTTTTTAAGAATGTACTAACATAGCGAGACATTCCGACACCGGACAAATTGTGCGGGTAGATTAGTAAACCTGGTGTTTACCCTTCAGGCTTCGCGTCGAGATCTTCGGGGAAGTTGAACGTTATGCAACCATTCAAAAAAGAGAACGTAGCGAAAAATACAAACAACAAATTGTGTCAGGTGCGCGTGACCTGCTCCGCTGCGCGTGCATCATTTCCAAAGTGCTTCCACAGCAGTGACACAGTGATCTGTGGATAATCATTTATACGAAAATGGTTAAAGCAACCATCACTAAACGCCAGCAACACTGCATCTACTGCAGACAGTAGCAACAGGTCAGATGCGGACATCACGTTACCCTCCGTTGTGGACACTAGCTTACTCCCGCCTGACTCGCAGCCCCGGAGCAGCAGTCTTCGTCGCCCGAAACTACGCCGCCCCTCTGCGGCCCGCAGGTGCCAGGTATATCTAAACAACTACCCGCCTGTACATTGGGGTAAGGCGGTCATTTTGCAGCTTGTGGTATAAAAATAGACAATGGCTAGAATATTCATGTGAAAATAGTACCATATTCTGACATGCCTGTAGAAATGTTGGGTCAAAAATAATGCATAACACAGATGCCTTCACCACGAATGGCTACAAAAATATCTCATATCCCAAGCTTATTATCAACGAGCTAATGTTGCAGCTGAAATGTTCGCCAGGTCACAAAGTCAACCTCACATGATGATGTGATACCAGTTTTCAAGCACAGTCTCTTCCCAGCGTATATGATGGGACCAAGGTGATGATGTAGTAGGCTACATGGTTTTAATAATACTTTTGCCTTTCAATGTTTGCCATTTCAAATCATGAGCATGGTTTAAATAATATTTGCCTTGATTTACAATATGTTAACATTCATTATAGTCCTTGACAGCGGTCTGTACTGCTGTATTAACAACGTGTCACATGTTAAGAATTTACAATCAGAATGGAGTATTCAACTAAGCCGTGTAATACAAGTTGTTAAAAGCCTTAAGGGCCTACACAGTTGTTATGCTATACCACATTGCCCTTCACTGGATGCATAATGAGCTGCACTAAACTACATTTTAGCATTTAAAATACCTAGCTATTCTTTTGCGGTTATTTTGGTGAAAGTAACTAAAAAGTAACTAAAGTAGTGTAACTCATTACATTTCAGAGACAGTAATATTGTAATGTAACTTATTACTTTCAAAAGAGAGTAATAAGTAATATGTAATATATTACATTTTGGAATTAACTTGCCCAACACTGACTACCACACAGGTGAGCCATGTTAGCGTTTTTAGCTACCTAGCGCCATATGTTTTGATGTCTGTTCTTGTTATTATCTACGAGAGTTCGTATAATGATAATGAAGGGTAGTCCTCGATTCTGTGTCTCCTCACGATGTGAAACGATGTGTTGTTGGATGTGCAAATATAAATAATAAGGTTTTGTGAGTGAATTTCGGTGCAGTCATCTGTGCATCAGAGGCTCAGCGTTAGCATTGTGGGGTTTAAAAAAAAAAAAGATCAGTTAGATGAGTTTCTTCCCGTTACATGGATATAAAACATTCATAGTTTATTAAATGAACATGCCCTCAGACACTGTTTCCTGCAAGATATTGCAGGAGGGCCCGATACCAGGGTCTCTCGGGCTTAACGGGATTAAGCATCAGACATGTGTGTTTGTGCTCTTTGTGTATGCATTTGGTACATACTAAACTGGTATCTTGCTCTTTTCAATAGTGATCAAAACCGGAAATATGACATTTCATCAAAAACAATGGATGCATCAATGAGAAGGTAGCGTTCATACCTTATTCTGACCGTCATAATGACTCCTTTACATAAGGTGTGGTAGTTCAAAACATGAGGCAGGGCTTAATTCATTTATTTCCATTCATTCACTCCTGACCTTTTTGGGGGCCCTATGCAAGATGCTTTTTGGGGGCCTAGTTTTTACAGTTTCTTAACTACAATGGGGGGATTCCGAAGCCTTTAAGATGATCTGTGGAGAGATGCATCAATCTGTTACACTTTAAGAGGAAAACAGGTTAATTTCACCATTATATTAAAAAAGGTAAACAATCAGGCTCCTCTACGTCAATAAATGCAAGAGATGCAGTATTTTCTCAACATTGTATCATTTACATTTTTCATCTTCCTCAGACGTCACTCATTGGGTGACAGCCCAACGATGATTTGGAATTTATTACCCCACAAACATTACATTACATTGCATTTAGCTTACGCTTTTATCCAAAGTGACTTACAATAAGTGCGTTCGACCAACAAGATACAAACTTGAAGAAAACAGAATCATATAAGTACATCAGGTTTCATAGAGCTAAAACATTTCAAGTGCTACTCAACTGGCTTTAGATAAGCCAGCCCTTTATACTGTACGTGCTTTGTTAGCAATTCTTTGTTAGTAATTGTATTGATCGAAGTGGAGTCGAAAGAGATGAGCTTTCAGTCTCCCCCGGAAGATGTGTAAGCTATCTGCTGTCCTGATTTCAATGGGGAGCTAATTCCACCATTTTGGAGCCAGGATAGCAAACCCACGTGTTTTTGCTGATGGGAACTTGGGTCCCCCTCGCAGTGCGGGTGCAGCGAGCCGTTTGGCTGATGCAGAGCGGAGTGCACGTGCTGGGGTGTACAGTTTAACCATGTCCTGGATGTAGGAAGGGCCAGATCCATTCGCAGCATGGTACGCAAGTACCATTGTCTTGAAGTGGATTCTAGCAGTTACCGGAAGCCAGTGAAGGGAGCGGAGGAGCGGAGTGGTGTGGGAGAATTTAGGAAGGTGGAAGACCAGACGAGCCGCTGCATTCTGGATGAGCTGCAGAGGTCGGATGGCACATGCAGGTAGACCAGCCAGGAGGGAGTTGCAGTAGTCTTGGCGTGAGATAACGAAAGCCTGGACTAGAACCTGCTTCGCTTTCTGGGTCAGCTGGGGACGTATCCTCCTGATGTTGTAAAGAGTGTATCTGCAGCAGCGGGTTGTAGCAGCGATGTTTGCAGTGAAGGACAGTTTGTTATAACACAAGTTTGAGTGGCCGTCATAGATAACCCCTATCGTAAATTCCTTCCATCATTCTCTCTTCCTATTGTCATAAAACCCCCTTCCAAAGACATCTCTTTATCACATATTTCCATGATATCCCAAGGATACAGCTGTTACATTTCATTAGGATTGCATTATATTAAGCTTTAATACCATAATTTCCATAACAATACCTTATTATGGCAGTCATAACATAATGCAACCGTATAACGTGTAATAACTACGTTGGTCCACAACTTGGGACGTAGTATTTCTACAAAAACGCCTCTGAAATTGTAGGATCCCTACGTCTTTTTTCACCATTCATTTCCAATGGCTGGCATCTATGTCACGTGATCTTCAAATTTCTCCCTGCAGAAAAAAAAAACATGGCAGACATTCGTTTTATTCTCGGTGGAAAATGCCTATTTTAAAGTTAGTTTGGCCATTAAAATGCGTTTTAATGTCATTTGATGCAAGAAATATGAGTTGTTATTTCAGATTATGTGTGCAGTGGATGTACATGATCTTTAGTTTGCTAGTTATTACGAAGATTACTTCAGGAAATTGGGTCCATTCAACGTTTTCGTTGTTACCAAGGTGGTTGCTAGGGACGCTGCTGTCGATATTATTTCTGTTATGTTGTGTAACTGTTTAATGGTGTTATCTTTATTGCTACCCCCTTCCCGTCAATTTATAGTGTTGGTACACAGCGCAAACGTATTAGTTTAACAAAATCCGCATCTAAAATTGTGGCATAGATACAGTACGTTATTTTCCCCTATGCAATTCTCCAACCCAGTCTCACATCTTACATCACATCGTCATAAACAAATACCGGAAACAGACCGAATTCTTTTTTTTAAAAATAAAATAATACTTTATTCCGAGTGTGCTTGCTTTTCTCTTTGAAAGTCATCACATAACGACATTGTAATACACGGTTCGGCTGCATTACATATTACATATCTGCCGTAGTTCTCTATTTATAGAGCCCTGCTGAGAAGACTTCTAGACAAACATCAGGAACTGCCGCCAAAACTGAAAACGTGACGTGGATCATAAATATATCAGCAATTAAACAATCTTCTTACATTTCTTTTCACACAATACGTCTCCTCGCAGTATCAACACTAATTTGGCTGACTTTTATATTTGAGAACACAGAATTATTAAATATAAAAGACAGAATTTGTGTGATTATACTAAATGATTTACAAATAAACACCACTGCACTGCTACCACTGTTACACGTGCTGATGTAATGCAAATGTTTCCAACTTGGGATCAATAAAGTCTCTACTGGGAATAGCCAATAACAAATAAATGTAACTTATTTTATTTTTGTTGTTCATTCATATCTTATTTTTCCTAGTTAACATTTATTTATTCATGCATATTTTTGTATCTCTCCAACTTTAAACGATAGTTTTGGTTTACTGTCCTATAGTATACATTGGATACTATAGGTATACACCCTATTGGCCACCGCCAACACCCTCACCACGGGGGCCCAAACAATTTTAGAACATGTTTAAGTAACCTTTCATCATTCATCAATAATTAACATTAATAGAACGTTATGTTGATAATGTACTCACTAAACTTACAATTCATTTAACTTATTTTCTTCCAAAAGTTAATTATCCAAAGCCTCTGTCCACCCCCTTCTATTTACATGTAATGGTTTGGTCCTGCCTCCAAACGCGGTGCAGCACCGCCGGCACTTTCTAGCAGAGAGTGAGAGCATGTTAGGAGCAGGGATGCTAGTACTTACGTGTGTGCCATGTCTCAACGACTAACAAAGTCATGTTTTCAAAAGAGAAAAGAAAGGAGAGAAAGACAAGAGAGAGGGACTAAAGGGCGACAGTATGTCACCCAGTTTTTCAAAGAAAAGGTGGGTGTGGTCTATGAGTGGTGGAAATGTGTCTGTTAGCTACGCGTAGTCCATTGTAAATAATAATTGTCATTGCAGAAGTCCCGAGATCACGTGATCGGGGATCGGAGCCGATCACGTGATTTTCAAAAGATCGGAATCGGGAGAAAAAAATCGGGGATCGGGATTTTTTAATTTATTTTTTATTTTTTAATAAATACTTTTTTTATTTTTTTTATTCAATGTTACAAAACAAAAATGACCATGTTCAAGTCTTAAAGTCATCCTGAGGCCTTAGTTTTGGTTTCAAATTACACAACATCATGTGTTGCTTCTTTGGGGCTTGTTTTCATAGACCTGGTTGCTTATTTCTCTCAAATTTGGCAACAGAGTGGGCAGGGCGCAGTGTCTAATTGTAGCAGTAAGCTAACGAGTACTGACAAGCTTGATTTTGTTTTGATCCAATGCTGCACAACTGAACTGATCCAATGCTGCTGTGAAAATAAGAAGCTATATCCATGTTGGATAGAATATCAAATTTCAATTATAAAAAAAATAACCTTAAGGGACAACTTGAATGCTTTTTTTCATTTTTTTCTCTTAATGCATTGCATAAAGATCGGATCGGGAAAAATCGGTATCGGCAAATTGTCAAAATCAAATGATCGGAATCGGATCGGGAGCAAAAAAAGGTGATCGGGACATCCCTAATTGTCATGTTTTTTTTTACTAAGCTGACATTAAGTAATGTTAATATCTATACAGGTTTTTAATTTCACTCCTCTTTTAGCTGACATTTAGTAAATGCAGGTAAATTTTTAGCAGCTATTCATGCTAAATCAGTTGTCCCTCCCCCTGGAGCCAGGACCAACAGATCCATCTCTAGACTTTGCAGCCCTGTCTCCCCATGAGTGTTATATTTTCACAGCTCAGTGGCAGTAAATGTTGTGCAGTTAGTATTGGACTACAAGATAGATGCAAGCCTGTACAGGTAGAGTTATTTAAAGCATAACTGAGTCGGTTGGGTTCTGGAGGTGTGGTTACAGCAATTGTGCTTGGTTGGCGTGGCCTGGGCCTGGTGGTGGGGCCCAATGTGATATATTTCCATGGGGCCCAAAATCCCTGGCGTGTATGGCCAGAGGGCAGGACCTATAACACATTTACCAATAGCATTGTGAGGCTGAGCAAAAGGACCTTTTGACTAAGTAAATGTTGTCTTTTAAAAAAATATTTACTGACTCTTTTAGGATAGCTTCAAGTAATGTACAATTAAAGTAAAATTACAACCGGGGGCCTTACAGGGTTAAGGGCTATTGTTTATTGTTATTTAATTTAAGATGTTTATTCTTAACCTATCATTGAATTTAAAAACTTTTATTTAAATGATGTGTGTGTGTCTCTGTATTCCTGATGATACACTGAGAGAATGAGCTCATAGGGCTGCTGATCACCATAAGCTAAACAGTCTGTATATTGCATTACATTTGTATAATGTAAGCTTCGTTGATGCTTTACCTGTAGGAATTTAAAAAAAACAGTTAGATATACTGAATATTATTTGATCTATTCTACCACTTAATCCCAAATAATGTAGAGGTTTGTTGTAGGTGCCTTAAATAAACCCTTATGTTCTAGTGAGATGTATTTTTATGTTCATATAATAGTGATTTCAATGCCACCCCAACATGATCACTGGTTCCATCCTGGCCACCCCACTGAAAATGTCCTGGCTCCGCCACTGCCCGACGGTCGGTTGTTATTGTCAATATTAATATAATAATGATTTATTTTTTAGTCACACTCGATTTCGCCGATTTTCTTGTTGCCCCAGCTGGTCGACACCTCTTTTAGCAGAAACAAAGGCTACATTAATGTATTAAATCGATGTTAATCCATGTACTGGATGTGGAATTAACGGACGTGACGTTGTGCGATTGCGTTGCCAGGCAACAGCTTCGGTTCATGTTAATTTACAAACTCTTCAACTAGAACCGTAGCTATATTTAAAAACATTTTAGAAGGCCTCACGAAATACTTTAATTTAAATTCAAATGTAAATGTGAAGGAATGTGTGTATTACAAAATACATCCGTCATAAACAATACGGGAAACAGACGTAGGCAAGATCCTCAGCTCGGTGATTCAATGGTTTAGCCGCAATGCACGTTGGGATATGGTGTTTATGCGATGTGAAATCCAAAAACATTTAAAAAATATATAATAATACTTTATTCCGAGTGTGCTTGCTTTTCTCTTTGAAAGTCATCACATAACGGCATTGTAATACACGGTTCGGCTGCATTAAATATTACATATCTGCCGTAGTTCTCTTTTTATAGAGCCCTGATGAGAAGACTTCTCTAACCCTTCTCTCAGATCAAGAACAACCAAAACTCAGTCTGTAGGTACTACGGGGTCTCCATGTCCATAATGTCGCCTGATTTCTGCCGTATCATGATTTCTGCGTCCTGTCTTGAATACTGGGACAGTTATGTTGCTGGTGCAGTGATGACCTATCCAAATGTTACGAAACATCCGGATTTTGATGGAACCATTACACTTTGCCGTTGCCAGACGTTTAAACTTTTCACGGGGGGGGAAAGTGACCATGCCTCCTTGCAAATCATGTCAGAATTTGTTTGGTTTGAGACCTAAACCATTTCCCTATGGCAACTTTGCTGAGGTTGAAACTAAGTGTGAGCAACTTGTTTAAAAATGATTCAAAAGTTAGGGAGCAAGTATGACCAAATCCTGAGAAGTTCACAGATGGCAACAGAGAGACGGCTGCAGAGAGGGTCAGGGCAGATCTCATGGAAAAGTTGCCCGATGGATTTACACAGGATATTCAATATAACACAGTTGTATCTGTGGACAACACAAACTTATCTCGTGCCCTCATTGGTCATGTGTGTGTTGGAGGAGGGGCTCTGTAAGGAAGTGGCAGATTTTTTCCGGTTGTGTATTTTCCAATTCTAGCGCACTCGAGCTGGTTTCTCCAAAATTACCTACCTTAAAGTGACCAGACAGATCTTTTTGGATATTAGTCACAAGAACTTAAACTTCAAACAAATTATCTCACTTTAATCCTGTGTTGTGAATTTATTTATGTGGAAATCAATATGTCATGCTTTATCTTTGCTACTTGTTATGTGTAACAGTAAATATATAAATGCAAATGTGTGTCAACTGTCTGAATGAAGCATGCAGGCAATGATGTATTGATCATGTCGTTAACAATGAATTCTAATAACGTACGCTAAGCTTCATACATTGTTTTGTTTTTTTCTCCTGCCACTTCAAGTGATTATTTGCTAGAGAATAATAAGTTATCCAATATCATCTCATCTATCCTTATTGTTATCTATGGTCAAGGTCAAAATCATACTAGACATCAAGTTGTAAACACACCGTTTTTTTGTTTTTTAAAAGTCTGACCATGCAAAATATTTGAAAATATCTCAAGACTTGAGATTCTCATTATGTAAAAAATTTGTTCAGCTTGCCAGTCTCAAACAATACAAATGTTGCTAGCCCTAAACTTCCTCTTTTAACTGGACAGTTTCCAACTAATTGAAGGGACATTTCTAATGTGGGACAGAAGAATCATTTATTTGATTCTCAAAACAGTTCATTGGGTTTAGTTTGACTTTTTCCCATGAATACCGAAAAAGTAAAGAGTTGAATCAACTATTAAAGGACAGTCCTCCGATTTAGCATAGACACTCTTATTACCTTAAAAGGTATCTGAAGTTATTATGTTTGAATCCAGAAAAAAGTTGACTAAAAGTTATAAGCACACTTATCACTATCACATTGAAAATAAGAATTAGGAAACTTCAATTCAAATCATTAATACTATGTCAAAGTTTAGTCACGTTGAAGTCGTAAACATATCTGCTGTTTAAGCTGACTGTGTTACAGAATGATGCTGTGAAAATGGAAACCGTATGCTATGCCATTTCTCCACATAAACATAACAGTCTGCAAAGAAACGGTTGTCTCCTCTGTGCTCCACTTCCTACTTGGCGCACCGGTAACTTTCTTGTGCGAACGAGAAACTAACAAAATACTTCCTCGTTCGCACAAAATACTATCTTGCGCGCACGAAATAGCATTTCGTGCGCACAAGATACTTTTTTTCCCCTCCATGAACCTTTAGGGCTCCGTAGTAAATCAAAATAAAACATAAATACAAATGTTTAGACAAACATTTGGGAGATATATTCTGATGTCTCTATCTTTGGTTTAACAGTAGAGCTTGTGCACAGTCAGCTCTGTAAGTATTATCAAAAAGTCCAAGAGAGCAGCACATGCAATGCTCCTTTGGAGGAGGCCAGACTTTTTATTGTTGTGTGAACTCTGTGAAATTTAGAATGACGTTCACTTTATCACATTTTTCGAATGTTTTTATGAGGACTTATGAGCTTCTTTTAATTTAAATGAACTCTGTTTGGCTGGATCACTATGAAATAGGAAATCTTTTTGTTCCTGATTCTATCTGCAAACGTCCAGAGAGAGGGCAAATTATTTGTTTTAAAAGGCCCAAGCAAAAAATAAAGTGTGTTATTTTAATGAATGATGTTTGACCACTGCAACAGTATTTCTGATGTCTTGTAACCAACAATGGTGTATTACACAACAAGTTTTTCAATTCAGTGGGCCTCAGTTGATGCCTCTGTTCCGCATCTGATGGACTTGGTCGGACTTGACCCTTTTACTCTTCAAGTTGCATAGTGAAAATTAGTAGGCTAGTAGTCTTACTGCCATTGTGGGCAGTGTCCGTCAAACAAAAAACGTAGAGCCAATCAGGAACTGAGAATTTACTCCAACTCACTTCCTTTTCAATCATACTCTCTCACACACATAACGATTCTTATGCACACACTCTATCATTCTGTTTTATACACATACATACAGGGGTTGAATTGGGATTTGATATGTGGGGGGGCTCTGTTTTAATGGTGCGAGGGGGGGGGGGGGGGAGCTCGGCGCTCAGCGGAGTCCGGGCGATGCTGCTCCTCCAAGGAAGAGACGGTCACTAAGCCGTAAAAACTATATCCGGTCGGTCACAGAGATCTGCTATTTTAAAGTGAAGTCAACACATATGAACCCTAAAAAGTTTTAACATATATATCGTTTTTATAAACATATGACAAATGTGCGAGGGTGATGACGTCAGAGCATCGTCCTATGTGCCGCGGCTTAGTCCCGGACAGCCTCGGCCCAATTTAACCCCTGCCTATATAGTCATTCACATTAACTATTATTACCTCTTTTATAAGCTATTCACTGCTATTCTGTTTTACATATATGACTATTGTTATTAACATGAAATACTATTCCCTCTTACATAGGTTATTATTCTCTTACATACATTGTTTACCGATTACACATACTACTATCCTCTTTCACATACACTATTATAATGTGCTATTAGATTATAGTTGTTTGTGAAAGACCATATTGGTGTGTGTACGAGAGTATGATGGTGCGTTTAAGAGATTTAGTTTTTGTGTGTGAGAGAGAATAGTTATTTATGTATGATAGTATGATAGTAAATGAAGGAAGGAATGACAGTGCGTTAAAGACGGAATGATACTGTGTGTGAAAGATTCTGGTGGTGTAATGATATTGTTTGTAAGACCAAGTATGAGTTGTGAGCTAGACGGCCTCTCATATTAGCGCCTCATGGCACAAAAACTCACACCCTACAAAGAACCATGGGATATACAGATAACCATATCTCTCTTCCTGTAGTGTCATAAAAACCCCTCCCAAAGACATCTGTTTACCACACATACATTTACATGACATCCCCAGGATACAGCTGTTACATTTCATTATGATTACACTGTATTAAGCTTCATCATTTCCATAACAATACCTTATTATGGCAGTGATAACATAATGTAACCGTATAAGGCGTGGTAGTTCCTAGAGCTTACGAGTTACACACATTGAAAATGGCATCTCTTTTTTGACAGATTCTTCACAGCATCTTTTTTTTGGGAAGGATCAACAAACCACCATTTTCACCGGAAGAGATTGTGACTGATGAGAAGATGTACGATGCGTTGAGCTACTGCTGCCCTCTGCCTTTTCAACTGAAGTCCTCTACCCAACTACCCAGACGGAGTCCATTCTCATGTGTGCTAGACATGGTAAGATTACAGTTTGTCAATCCTTCTATTTATATAGTTGCTTTTTCCCCTAAAATCATCCTGAAATATAAGAGTTTTATTCACATATTCAAACATGAAGTATGACACAGTGAATTACTTGTAGGGATTACAGCAGCTTGATACAATTTCTAAATTATTTTCAGATTGTTTTCCTGGAAGGGCGAGAGAACGAAAATGAAATAAAACAGAAGCTTCAAGACATCATCAGTGAACTCCATCTTAAAAGAGGCGTGTGGTGCAGTGGGTTGAGCGTTGGTGTTCGGATCAGGGGGTCAAACCCCACTGCAGTCAGCATGTCGTTGTGTCCCTGAGACACTTCACCCCAAATTGCTCCTGTGGGGATTGCCCACAGTATTGAGTATGTAAGTTGCTTTGGATAAAAGCGTCTAACAAGTGACATGTAATGTAATTAAAAAAGATGAACCTCTGGTCTCCTCCACCATTCTGCGGATTTTATCACGAAAGCTTTGGAGACAGGGCCTCAGTTGATGCTTCTGTTCCGCATCTGATCTGAATCAATTTTTATCTGATTTTATCTCGAAAGCTTCGGAGAGAGGGCCCTAGTTGACGCTCATGTTTTCGCTGTTTCCTCTTCTATTTGCATTGACACATCTTTTTTCATGCATCTTTTGCATTCATAAAATCTCCCTGCACGTCAGCTTGAGAAACAACAACACTCCCTGTCGGATGTAACAAACTGGTCGTGAACAGCAACGCAATGCAAATGAATTGTAAAAGGCAGAAAGAGAGGCATATGTGTTTCCATACTGAAATGAGTGGATAAATCATATTTAATACAGCAGATGTAAGAATGGAAAAAGTGTTTGCTTATTATGCTTCATCTGTATGTACAGTCGATACTGAAAGTAAGTAAGTATCTACAGTGAAGGAAACACATATTTGACCCCTTGAAGGTTTGCCCACTTACAAATAAATTAACAGTCTATAATGGTAAGTTTATTTTAACAGTGAGAGTAAGAAAATCTAAAAGAAAATCAATAAATTGACATTATATAAAATATAAAAATGTATTTGCATTTAACTGTGGGAAATAAGTATTTGATCCCCTTGCAACACATGTCTTAGTACTTGGTGGAGAAACCCTTGTTGGACAGCAGAGGTCAGACTCTTCTTGTAGTTGGTCTCCAGGTGTGTGCTAATCTCAGGAAGAATGTTGGTCCACTCCTCTCTGAAGGTCCTCTCCAAATCATGAAGCTTTTGAGGCTGATGCTGGGCCTCTCGAAGCTTCAGCTCCCTCCACAGATTTTCTATGGGATTAAGGTCTGGAGACTGGCTAGGCCCTCCATCACCTAACTGCTCTTCTTCTTTAGCCTCTCCTGTGTTGCCTATGTTCAGGGTCATTGTCGGGCTGGAAGACCCATCCAGGACCCATTTTCAGAGTCCTGGCTGAGGGATGGAAGCTATGGGCCAAAATGGCATGGTACATGGCCCCGTCCATCCTCTCCTCGATGCAGGGAAGTGGTCCTGTCCCCTTAGCAGAGAAACACCCCCAAAGCCTAATGTTTCCACCTCCATGCCTGACGGAGGGGAGGGTGTTCTTGGGTTATAGTCAGCATCTCTCTTCCTCCAAACACGGCGTGTGGAGTTGATGCCAAAAATCCACATTTTGGTCTCATCTGACCACGTCACCTTCTCCCAAGCCTTCTCTGAATCATTCAGATGTTCATTGTTATATTTCAGACGGTTCGTTTATGTCCCTCCTTCAGCAGGGGGCCTTGGGGGCGCTGCAGGATTTGATCCATTATGGTGTGGTGCACATGTGTCAAACTCAAGGCCCGGGGGCCAAATTAATTTCGGCCCGCAGGATAATTTCTAATTACTACTCAATCTGGCCCGCCGGCATATTGCACGAACACTTTCACTCAATCCTGAGGATTTCCTCCGCTTAGAGCCTGAGCCCAAACATTGATGAACTTGCACCCAAGATGAGAGTAAACTAGCATCACAGAGCAGCAAAATGAGTTTCAATGGATATTTCCTTCTGCACTTTTTTTCTTGCGACAACAGGGCATGATTGTTTTTTTCTTTGAGGCTGTTGGACAAATGTAATCATAAGAAATGACTCCGGAAAAGCTGCAGATAGAGCCATAAGAAATGAATGCAACTGATTATTTCATGTTTAATGTTGTTTTTATAGGCAATAATTTAAGCTTTGTTAGTTCCAGGTTTAATATGTGCAATAAGTTCGTTCAATAAATATTGAACCAGTCCGGCCCTCGACTAGTAGCAATTTTTCAATTTTGGCCCACTGTGTATTTGAGTTTGACACCCCTTGTGTAGTGTGTAACCAATAGTTTTCTTGGTCACTGTGGTCCCAGCTGCCTCGAGATCATTAACAAGTTCCTCCCGTGTAGTTCTTGGCTGATCCCTCACCTTTCTCATGATCATCAATACCCCACGGGGCGAGATCTTGTGTGGAGCCCCAGACCGAGGGCGACTGATGCTATTTTTGTGTTTCTTCTATTTCCGAATATTGGCACCAACAGTTGTCTCCTTCTCACCAAGCTGCTTTCTGGTGGTCTTGTAGCCAATCCCAGCCTTCTGCAGGTCTACAATCTTGTCCCTGAGGTCCTTAGACAGCTCTTTAGTCTTGAGGTTGGAATCTGATTGATTGATTCTGTGGACAGGTTTCTTTTAACAAGTTGATATCAAGAGTACTTTCCTAAAAGAAGAGGATGTCACGATTATCATGTTATGTCACGTTTATAGTTTTGTAGGTTTGGGTGTTTTTGCTATTTTCCATGTCATGTTTTCCATTGGGTTATTGTCGGGTCCTTTTCCCCTGTGTTTTCCTCTTGTCATTAGTTTCCCTGGTGTGTCTAATTGTCTGATTATGTTCACCTGGGCCCCTGTGTTTTCTCCTCCCTCCTCACCTGTGTCTTGTTGTGTGATTGAGTCTTGTGTGTATTTAAGTTCTGGGTTGTCTGTCTGTCTTGGTCGGTTTGTCTTGTTCCCTGACTAGTTCTGCGGTGAGTGTTCTGTTTGTCATTGTATAGAAATATCATAGCCTTGAAATAAAGGAAGTTTCAGTTTAAATCTGCATTTGGGGGGCGCTGTAGAGCCACGGACCAAGATGGCAGCATAAAGTGAGTGCTCCCCGCAACTCCGCTAAAAGTCCTATTTTATAATTACTATTAACACTTCTAACTGGTTCTACACGATGTCTAAACAAACGACGTTGAAAGACTGTGAAAGCGGCTCCAAGCCCCGAGGCTCTCAGAGACTTAAAACTACTACTTCGGCGGAGGTAGCCGAGGTTGCTATCGAGGCAGCTAACCCACGGAGTGACTTAGCTGTGGTGCTTGGTGAACTAAAGTCACTCGGTATGACCGTCACAGCAATGAACAACAAGATAAGTGCTCTTGATGGCTTTGGGGCTAAACTCGACAACGTGGAGAGACGCATAGTCGAGATGAATAACTCTGTTGATGCTGTACAGAAGAGCTTTGCGGACCTTCAACAGGACATCAGTGCTAATGCTACGCGGCTAACGGAGGCAGAGGGGCGCATCGGAGATAACGAGGATAGCCTGCAGACTGTACACACGGAGCTGACTGACGCCGTTAAACGCATCACCTACCTAGAATCCAAAACGGAAGATCTAGAAAATCGTGCCCGGAGAAAGAACCTACGACTGGTGGGGCTCCCGGAGAATGCTGAGGGTACCCAGCCTATGACTGACTACATCCAGCGTATGCTGCCGGTCTGGCTGGGGGCCGATGCCGCTAAATCTCTCCCCCTAGAAAGGGCGCACCGCATATGGGCTCGACCAAGACCGGACCAGAGGAGCAGAGCTGTTATCATCCGATTCCAGCAGTTTCAAGACCGTGAATTTGTTTTCAAAGCATCCAAACAACGCTCTCCCACTCATGATGGTCACAAACTCTTCTTTGCTCAAGACCTAGCAGCGGAGACCATGAAGGTGCGGAGCACGTTTAATGCAGTGAAAAAGAAATTCATTGATGCTGGAACTTTTCGGGGATTCACCCTTCGTCCTTGCAAGATGAGAGCTCTGCACAACGGGAATATAGTTCTTTTTTCTACACCAGAAGAAGCTGAAAACTTCATCCCAGACTCACAAACTTCAGGACGCCGATGAATACGGTATTGCAAAGGGACTGATATGGGCAATATACGTGCACAGTCGTTTAATATAAGTTATGCAAAGTTGGATTTGTGTATATTCTGTATTCTCTAAATCGTTCTAAGTATTAACAGAGCTGCTATAACATTATTTGGTGGACACTTTATTTTATGCACCTTCTATCTGCCGATACATTTGTTGTGTTATTTAACAGTATTCTGAGGCAGCTAAACCAAGAAGTGTTATTAATGTTATCCTTCATTTTAAGGACGTTAATTGTTTGAACTTTTAGTTCATGATAAGGGGTTGGGGGGGACCGGGGGAGGGGCTGCCTGAGAGAAGTGCCTACAGTATAACCACTCCTCATTGTTTGTGGATTGGTACTTGCCCTACATGCCTAGTTTAAGTAAGGGAAGGGGGGAGGGGGTTCAAAAGGTTATATGTGGGGTTTGGTTTGGGTTGTCTTTATCTATTCTTTGTTTTTGTTTACTGTTTTTTGTTTTTACTTTGTCACACTTAACACAGTCATATATCTCACTGTACATAAACCAACATGGAAAGTACAAAACTGTCTGATTTAAGATTTACAAGCTGGAATGTTAGGGGACTCAATAAGCTAACCAAACTGAAACAGGTAATGAATAGACTTAAAAACCTACAATCTAAAATAATCTTTCTTCAGGAAACTCATATCACAGTCACCGAAATTAAACAAGTACAGCGAAGATGGCCTGGCCAAGTTATACAGGCCACATATAATAACTCCGCTCGAGGTGTACTTATTCTTATTCATAAAACAATTCCCTTTCAACTTATTAATACTATCCGGGACCCCCAAGGACGATTTGTAATTGCTCAGGGTAGGATCCTTTCTCGGGCACTGAATTTAGTCAGCATATATGGTCCTAACGAGGATAACCCACGATTTTTTGAAGATTTCTTTTTGACCTTGTCTTCATTATATGGCCTGAATATTATCGGTGGAGATTTCAATTGCACTTTGAACCCATCGATAGACCGATCTACAAAATGTGATCCCTATAAAAAACAGTCTAGAAAAACAATTTTACAATACATCACAGACTTAAATTTATCTGAAATCTGGAGAAAACTCAACCTAGATAAATTGGAATATTCATGCTACTCCGGATTACATAAGTCCAGGTCTCGAATTGATTATTTTTTGGTTTCACAAGAACTGGTATCCAGTATTAAGAAGTGTTGGTATGATTGTATAGTTATTAGTGATCACTCCCCCATTTCTATGTCTGTACAAATTGAAAAGCTTCAGCAGTCTCCCACTTATTGGCGTTTACAAGTGAAGTGGCTTAAACATCCAAAATTTATCAAATATGTTAAAGATAAGATTGACGACTATTTTCAGATTAATACTAATCAAACTAATGCATGTATTAGATGGGAAGCCTTCAAGGCATATATTAGAGGGCACATTATTAGCTTCACAAGCACTACAAACAAAAAACAAAAAGCAGAAATTAATGAATTGGAGAAACAAATAAAATCTTTGGAAATAGATATAAATAATAATGAGGACCTTGAAAAAGAAAAACAGTTACTAATTTTAAGAACGGAATACAATAAACTAACATCTGATAGAGCAGCAAAAAGCTTACTGTGGTTGAATCAGGCCTTTTATGATCAGGGAGAAAAGGCCGGCAAACTGTTAGCTTGGAGAATCAAAAAAATACAATCTGAAAGAGCCATTAATGGCATAACTACCCAATCAGGACAGATATCAAACGATCCCCTAGATATTAATAATACATTTAAAGAATTTTATCAGTCACTGTACAGGTCAGAATGCTCCCCCACACCTACTCACAGAGATACCTTTCTTAATCAGCTCCAATTTAAAACTCTCACAGAGGAGGTTAAGGAGGACCTGGATGAGGACATAACGGTGGAAGAGCTTTTGCAAGCCATAAAAAGTATTAACTCAGGCAAAGCTCCAGGGCCTGATGGCCTTCCAATAGAGTTTTATAAAACTTTCCAAATGCAGTTGTTGATCCCTCTTTTGAATATGTTCAAAGAGTCATTAAATGATGGTATATTGCCACCAACTTTAAGACTTGCTACAATAATTCTTATTTTGAAACCTGGAAAAATACCGACCACCTGCTCTTCTTACAGGCCCATCAGTCTTATGGGAGTAGACACAAAAATATTGTGTAAAGTCCTTGCTAAAAGGTTAGACCCATACGTCTCTCTTTTGGTACATAATGACCAGAATGGGTTCGTACAGGGTCGTCAGGGATTTCATAATATCAGAAGGGTCCTCAACATAATCCACTTCAAAAATAACAACAGGGATACAGCGCTTTTATCTCTAGATGCTAGACAAGCGTTCGATAGAATCGAGTGGCCTTACTTGTTTAATTTGTTACCAAGATATGGACTTGGGGGGAAATTTATAAAATGGATAAAACTATTATACACTAACCCCACAGCACGTGTAATGACAAATAACAATTTATCAAGCTTGTTTACACTAGAGAGGTCAACCCGCCAGGGCTGTCCTCTCTCTCCACTATTGTTCGTTTTGGCCATCGAACCTTTGGCCATGTCCATTAGAGCAGAAACCAATTTGTCAGGTATAACAATTGGAGAACATGAACACAGGATATCGTTATATGCAGACGATGTGATTCTTTTTTTGTCTGATTTATCAAACAGTGTCCAGACATTATTACATTTAATTAATACATTCGGTCAGTTTTCTGGATACAATATTAATAATGAGAAGTCTTCTATACTTTTCCTGAATAAAGAAGAAAGAGCCAATCCAGTGATAAGTACACCCTTTCTTAATGCGAGGGAGGGCTTTACCTACCTTGGAATTAAGATTACCCCCCAAATTAATACAGTTGTTAATGCAAACTACGACCCGTTGATAAGAGAGGTACAAGACCTACTTGAAAAATGGACAACAATGCCAATATCAATGATTGGTCGGATCAACATAATTAAGATGACTATATTACCAAAGTTCTTATATCTTTTTCAGTCACTCCCAATGCCACTACCAAAATCGTTTTTTAAAGAAATGAATACTGCATTTAGTAGATTTATCTGGAACAATAGAAAACCCAGACTGAAACTCAGATTATTGTACTTGCCTTATGATAGGGGTGGATTACAGATGCCCAGTTTACAGTGGTATTACTGGGCCGCTCAGCTGCGTAGTGCTATGTTTTATTTTGTCACAAACTCTCCTCCAACATGGGTTTATATTGAACAAGCATCAGTACCTAAGCTTCCATTAAGTCTATATTTATATTCAGCAGATGTTAAAACTTTAAAGAAAAAAACAACAAACCCATTCTTAAAAAACTCGGTGGATATATGGTTTAAGGCTCATAGACATTTTGGCGACACTCCCCCCATCTCTCAATTTTCACCTATTTGGCATAATGCGCAGTTTGCCCCTGGCAGGGCAGATGGTGGTTTTCAGGTCTGGGCTGACAGGGGGGTGCAAAAAATTGGAGATTTATATGTTGACAACATTTTACTAACATTTAATGACCTTTGTTTAAAATACTCAATTCCAAAAAAACACTTCTTTAAATACTTACAATTGAAGCATTTCATTTCATCAAAGCAGCACCAGACTATACATGAACCACCTCTGTCCTGCCTTGAGGACATTGTGTTGAAACACATGAATGGGAAACGTCAAATCTCTATTCTATACACAGCACTTGTCTCGCACGACGAGGAGTCTAGTCATGATAGAAGGAGAGCATGGAGTTTAGATATTGAGGAAGATATCGGAGAAGCTGAGTGGACGTCAGCCTGTTTGAAAGCTCAATCACAAACCATTAATACGCGAATTAAACTGCTACAACACAAATGGCTAATGAGAACATACATAACCCCTGAGAAACTCAATAAATGGTCCCCTGACATTCCAGATACATGTGTGAAATGTTTGACTGAGAAAGGTACTTTGATCCATTGTGTATGGGAATGTCCTAAGCTGGTAGATTTTTGGAAAAGAGTAACCCACATTCTAAGTAGAATCACAGGTATTCAGGTACCTTGCATACCAAAACTTTGCATTTTAGGGATATACCCGGATTGCCTTTCTATTAACTCCAAGTGTAAGACTCTGATCACCTTTGGCCTCCTGCAGGCCAGGAGGATGATTGCTTTATCTTGGAAAGAGACTGAAGTATCCTCTACACAATCTTGGATTAGAGAAATGGCTATGTGTGTTACATTAGAAAAACTAACCTATGTAATTAGGGGTAAATTGCAGAAATTCGAAGAGGTGTGGACAGCCTTAATGGACTTTCTCAGGCAACAGTAGATTTGATTCATCATTGAGACAGTGTGACAATTGTATTTATTATTTGTATTTACCTATTTGTGATTATTGTTTTCAATATGTATATTTTTACTGATTTTGTATTTGTGTATGCAGTGAGGTTTGACTGTTTTTCATTGTGTAAATAGTGTGACATGTGTTATTGTGTTGTTTTTTTTTAATGTTTTTGTATGTTTTTATTGAAAAATTAATAAAAAACATTGTTCAAAAAAAAAAACAAAAAAAAAAAAAAAAAAAATAGGATGCAAGCCACACTAGTGTCTTAACCTGAATTGATAATAGACTATAATCAATTTAAACAGAACAGATCTTAATGTTTGCATTCTTATACAATGTTGTACAATAATTATAAAGAATAAGTTCAAAAAAAAATAAAAAAAAAAATCTGCATTTGGGTCCTGCTTGTTTCACAAACCGTGACAGTACGAACCGACCCGAAAAATGGGCCCAGCTGATCCGTTCGAGTCGGAATTATTAAATGTTTCCTTTTTTTTGGCTAACTGCTCGGATCGATGGAAGAGAGCACCCGGAGTTCAGCAGCGGGAGGCTGTATTGTCGGAGGCGCGCCAGATGGCTAGAGAGAAACCAGGTATGGTGAAGTTCTTACCTGGCTGGATTTCAAAGATCCTCCCTGTGTGTGATTCCCGGCCTGTCAGCCCCAGGCATGCTAGCTCCCGGCCTCCCAATTCCCAACCTGGCACCATACGCCTCGGTGGGTTCCGTCTGCAGTCAGCCCGTGCTTCTGCCCCAGTTCCTGCTCCTGCCCAGGGGTCATATTCTGGAACTCGTCTGGCTTATGGAGGTCCACGGAGTATTCAGGCGGCTGCTAAGAGGAGGAGTCGCAAGGCCAAGCTAGCAGCTCAAGCCCCAAGAGCCATGGTTCCGGCTCTAGAACCGGACCTTACAGCCATGTTTCCGGCTCCAGAACCGGACCTTACAGCCATGTTTCCGGCTCCAGAACCGGACTTTACAGCCATGTTTCCGGCTCTAGAACCGGACCTTACAGCCATGGTTCCGGCTTCAGTGCCGGCTCCAGTAACCATGGTCCCGACTCCGGCTCCTCGTCACCTGCTGACTCATCGGCCGACGCCAGCTCCTCGAGTCCTGTCGGCGTACCGGCCGACTCCAGCACCTCGTCTCCGGTTGGCTGTCTGTCCGACGCCAGCTCCCCGAGTCCTGTCGGCGTACCGGCCGACTCCAGCACCTCGTCTCCTGTTGGCTGTCCGTCCGACGCCAGCTCCCCATGTCCTGTCAGCATACCGGCCGACTCCAGCACCTCGTCTCCGGTTGGCTGTCCGTCCGACGCCAGCTCCCCGTGTCCTGATGGCTGCTCGTCCGACTCCAGCTCCCCGTGTCCTGATGGCTGTCCGTCCGACGCCAGCTCCCCGTGTCCTGATGGCTGTCCGCCCGACGCCAACTCCATGTCTTGTCACGTTGGAGGTCCCGCAGACTAGTCTTCTGCCGGGGGTCCTGCCAACCCCATGTCCTGAGCCGTTGGAGGTCCCGCAGACTACTCTTCTGCCGGGGGTCCTGCCAACCCCATGTCCTGAGCCGTTGGAGGTCCCGCAGACTGCTCTTCTGCCGAGGGTCCTGCCAACCCCATGTCCTGTGCCGTTGGAGGTCCCGCAGACTACTCTTCTGCCGGGGGTCCTGCCAACCCCATGTCCTGTGCTGTTGGAGGTCCCGCAGACTACTCTTCTGCCGGGGGTCCTGCCAACTCCATGTCTTGTCACGTTGGAGGTCCCGCAGACTACTCTTCTGCCGGGGGTCCTGCCAACTCCATGTCTGGTCCCGTTGGAGGTCCCGCAGACTACTCTTCTGCCGGGGGTCCTGCCAACCCCATGTCCTGAGCCGTTGAAGGTCCCGCAGACTGCTCTTCTGCCGGGGGTCCTGCCAACTCCATGTCTTGCCACGTTGGAGGTCCCGCCGACTGCTTTTCCGCTGGGGGTCCTGCCAACTCCATGTCCTGTCGCGTTTGGGATTCCGCCGACTGCTCTCCTGCCGGGGGTCCTGCCGGTCCTGTGTCCTCTTCCATGGGGGATCTTGCCGACACCGGCTCCTGACCGGCCTCCGGAGCTGTCGGGTCTTCACCCCTCCTCGGACTCTGCCTTGCCCCCTGGCCGTCCGCCCGAGATTCCCTCAATGGATTCTGCCTTGCCCCCGGGCCGTCCGCCCGAATTCCCCTTTTTGAACTCTGCCTTGCCCCCGGGCCGTCCGCCCGAATTCCCCTTTTTTGAACTCTGCCTTGCCCCCGGGCCGTTCGCCCGAGACCCGTCCTCCAGACCCCCTCCACCCACCCTGCTGGATTTTTGTTTTTTTGGGACGTCTGGAATCCGTCCCTTGAGGGGGGGGTTATGTCACGATTCTCATGTTATGTCACGTTTATAGTTTTGTAGGTTTGGGTGTTTTTGCTATTTTCCATGTCATGTTTTCCATTGGGTTATTGTCGGGTCCTTTTCCCCTGTGTTTTCCTCTTGTCATTAGTTTCCCTGGTGTGTCTAATTGTCTGATTATGTTCACCTGGGCCCCTGTGTTTTCTCCTCCCTCCTCACCTGTGTCTTGTTGTGTGATTGAGTCTTGTGTGTATTTAAGTTCTGGGTTGTCTGTCTGTCTTGGTCGGTTTGTCTTGTTCCCTGACTAGTTCTGCGGTGAGTGTTCTGTTTGTCATTGTATAGAAATATCATAGCCTTGAAATAAAGGAAGTTTCAGTTTAAATCTGCATTTGGGTCCTGCTTGTTTCACAAACCGTGACAGAGGACTTATGTAACCGGTCTGTGGGAGCCAGAGTTCTTGTTGGTTGCAAGGGGGATCAAATTCTTATTTCACACAATTAAATGCAAATTAATGTATATCTCTTATATGATGTACATTTCTGGATATTCTTTTTGATATTCTGTCTCATTAGTAAAATAAATCTACCATTGAAATTATAGACTTTTCTTTTCTTTGTAGGTAAACTTGCAAAATCAGCAAGGGATCAAATTCTTATTTCTTCCACTACATGTATATTCACAAGAAGTGACAAACAAATCAGAGACAGAATACTCAAAGCATTTCCTCATATCAAACACTTCTTCTCTATATTCAACATGAGCTCATGATTAAAACTGAACCCTTCTTTCATCAGACTGATCAGGCAATAAGCCCTTTCAAATGTTTGCTGACTTCACATATATCCTGCAACTGAAAAAGCCTTTAAAGGTCTATTAGAGTATGGTGTGAATCAAGTATCTTAAGGTGCATTACATGTCACTTGTTAGACGCTTTTATCCAAAGTGACTTACATACATTCAGTACGGGCAATCTCCACAGGAGCAATTTGGGGTGAAGTGTCTTGCCCAGGGACACAACGACATGCTGACTGCAGTGGGACTCGAACTTGCTATCCCCTGATTCAAAGATCAGCGCACTAATCCACTGAGCCTCAGCCTCACACAAACACAAAAACCATCTAGAGACAGCAACAACAATGTCAAGTTTTCTATAAACTTATCAACAAGTTTACACATCTGCTTTATATTAAACATAACCCAATGATTTGCATTCAAACTCAGATTTACTTTTTCCCTGAAAGTATTTGTTTCAGTGGCAAAGAAGCATCACTAGATGGCAGCACCACCATGTTCAGTTAAAAGCTACCAGTCTAAAAAGGGTTCTATTCTAATAACTTCCAGGGATCATATTTGTATTTTGTGTCTCTACTGTGACATGTCTCCATGCTTTAATGTTCAAAAAGGTATTTTTCTCATACTGCCTGTGCTGCAGCACCTCTTTTCACCCTCTGTCTGAAACCAGAGCCCAGTCTGCTCTGATTGGTCAGCTGGTCGGCTCTGATGCCCCTTAGTCTATCAAATCTAATGTGTCGGAGCGCAAGCCAATAGAAGTGCGAGTGTTACATCGTGATATCATTATGTTATGGTAGTTAACAAAGGAGTGCAGAGTGTGTGGGAGAGAAACTATAGGTTACTTACGTAACCCCAGTTTTCAGAGTAACATGAAGTGAGATGTCTCACTATGGGATGCGCCTCATCCGCGAGCAAACAGAAGCCTCAATCTCATTACGCCAATCCTGATTGGCCGGTGATCTTTGACGTCAGCGTCAGGGGAATCCACCCCCTATTAATAGCTTGCGCTACTCCGCATATGTCATTCAAAATAAGCACCTCTTCTCGCTTCACCATAGCAAGGAGGGCCGTCTGGTGAGACATCTCACTACATGTTACTCTGAGAACTGGGGTTACGTAAGTAACCTATAGTTCTCATTCATAACACTCCGTTCGATGTCTCACTATGGGATATTGTGGCTCCCGTATTGCCAGACGATCTTATCTCGAAAATCACCAAACTAACCAGAACTTAACAGGTTGCCCAGCACTGCTCGGGCCACACTGGGAGCAGAGACGTCTGGCCTGTAAAAGCGGACAAAAGTGAGCGGCGAGGACCAGTTCGCCGCTGCACAAATGTCATGGATGGAAACACCCTTGAACAAAGCCCAGGATGTAGCCAGACCACGAGTCGAATGAGCACGCAAACCCGAAGGTGCCTGCAGATCCTGACTCGTATAAGCCAAAGCAATTGCCTCCACAATCCAGTGAGAGAGCCATTGCTTAGTAACAGGCTTGCCCTTCTGAGGGTTAGAAGGGGGGTGTCACGGCTGACCATACAGCCACTGATAAATCCCGCCTGTCAGTACATTACAGGTCAGTGCGGAACTATCAGGACCAATGCGTGGTGCTGTTCTCTCACTCTGGTCAGAGATGGGTTCTCAGAGCCAGGGGTGGGAACGCACACGGGGGGACCGGAGGTCAAACGTGCGCGAGCACGCCCACGCCCAACGGTGCGTTTTAGACCGCGCATTGAAAGAACAGCTGACAATGAGCATCATCTTTTTAATGCGAACAGATCTATCGCGGCTCGGCCGCAACACACCCACAGCTGACTCACAACCATTGGATGTAAGTTCAGTCTGCATAATACGCCTCTGGACAGCAGAACTGTCCCGAAGTTCGTCACAACTGGTGCGTGCCCCGCTCTCGAGGAGAGGAGGCAACCGCAGCACCACAAGATCAGTTTGCGTGCCAGCATGTAACTGGGGAGAACGCAAAACCTCCTTAGTGGTTTTCATACGATATTGTCGTATTATCCATCCTCACAAGGACATGGTTTCCTCTGAGAGAAGGCATAAGGCTTTTTAGGGTGGGGAACACCGCTAAAACCTTAGTTTACGTGCAACCGTTGGCGGCTCCTGTTTTTCAGAAACCCCCTCACAGGTCGACCCTTGTAAATACTTCTCCAGCCCGTCAGACATGCGTCCGTGGTGATCGCCCTTTGCGATAAGACAGCACCCATAGGCATGCCCTGTACTAGTTAAAGTCGGGTGCAGCTGGTGGCGCAGTGCCATATACGCATCTCATAGTGACCACTACTAGTCTGAGGGCAGCTGTCCAGTGCTGAAACTCCCCCAGGGGAAGTACAGTCTGGGCTGGGGACAACATGCTCTCCTTTGTGTTTATGATGAAACTCGAGCAGATGTAATACGGGGACATTCGTCCGTGTAACAACTCCCTGTTTCGACTGTGCGAGCAGCAACCAGTCGTACAGGCAGGTTGCCAGGCAAATACCCTGTTGTCTTAACGGGGTTATCGCGGCTTCCGTACATCGTACAAACCCTCTTGGACTGAAACCAGACCGAAGAGAAGTACTCGAGAAGAGGTGTTTGAATGACGCATGCGGAGTAGCGCAAGCTATTTATAGGGGATGGATTCCCCTGACGCTGACGTCAAAGATCACCGGCCAATCAGGATTGGCATAATGAGATTGATGCTTCTGTTTGCTCGCGGATGAGGCGCATCCCATAGTGAGACATCGAACGGAGTGTTATGAATGAGAACTCCGTCTGGGGAACACAGGGATTTTAGCCTTTGTAGACCATTTACATGCACAAAAACCTATATAAGACACTACACGAAAGCGAAAACCCCAAATAGCATAATAGGGCCTCTTAAATAAAAAAAATTGTCAATTAATTTTTGTGTCAGTCTTTTAACACCTTTACCTCTGACAGGCCAGACTGTTTCTTTCACAGCAAACAACGACAGAAGGCGTGCTGTGGTCCGCAGAATCATTTCCCATATTTTAAAGGGAAGAATAGGAAAAGTGCTGCAGGTTCACAACCACCTGTCATCAGATGGGCTTATTGAGCGCTATAGGGGTAGGCTATACACCTTTATAGCTTATAATTTAAATATTTCCCCCAGTGCATTAATGTAATACTGTGCAAACAAAACAAAATACATGCATTCTTGTACTCAGGAGGGGACATTGACAGAGGCTTACTGGAAAAGTACACAGTAAAAGTACTTCACAGTAGCCTACTTGTGGGGGTAGTTTCAGTAGTACTGAGTCCAACAGGATCAATCTCACAAAGAACTAATGGCAACAAAAAAGAATTCCCCTCATCTAACTTGATGATGATGATTGATTTTGTTCTCAGCAGGGGACTTTCTCAAAAAATACACAGTAAAAGTACTTCAATGTATTGTTACTAGTAGGTTAACTAATACAAAATCAAACAGTAGCCATGCATTTTATTAAGAACAAATGGTAAAATTGTATTTGTATCATTCATCAAAGATAGCAGAAAAACATGCATTATGTAGCCTACTATGGAGGGGACTTTGACAGAGGATTACTGATGGTTGGTCCTGCTATTGTGTTCCGTTTTGGTGTAAAATGTAGCCTATATTTAAATAAAAATATAACTATAGTCACTACCCGATATACCCCCCTGCTTGATCTGCACTGTGCATGTGCGAGATGGTCCGCAATATTAACTCCATACGGCAACTCAAATAGGACATTTGACCTCTAGACGGCTGCCCGATTTGCATCGTGCATGCACGAGTCATAAACTTATCAAATATCTATCTTTATATATACAGTCTATGATATCTATACAAAAATATTTTGTTATTTTATTTTATTTGAAATAAAATGAAGGATATTGACAGTTAATGTAATTAGATATAAATTATGAATGCCATACATATTGCACATTCACAGTCAATATTTCTTCAGTATGTATGATAGCTGTCTAACAGAAGTTAAATCCATTTCTCACTTATTCTGACAATGTACTTTACCCAATAAAATGACCCAATAAAAGGAGTTGTTAAATAATAGTGAACTTACGTTGTAATAACAATAACTCATCTCTGTCGTTCAAATTAATATTGTCGTTTTTTGTTGTTGTTCTTTTTCTGCTTTGCCAAACGCCAGTGTGTCAAGGGTGCTATTAGAGTTGCCGTATGGAGTTGTCAAATATGGCGGACCATTTCGCACATGCGTAGTGCAGATCGGGTGTTCAAACCAGGAACAGGGAGTGTTTAAAGTCTCTATAAATGTGAATGCGACAATTCTGAATGTAAATCGAAGACACCAAGGACTTCAATCTACTATTTGGGTAACTATTATTACCGTTTGTATGATTTATCTCACACTTTCTGTTTATTTACTTCAGTTTGAGTTGTCTTTGTAAAACAATTGTGTAGGCTAACATTAACGTGGAATATGTACATCAAGAGTTACTGTGTTATTTTATTTTTGCGTTTTACTCGTATAGGTTTAGGCTGCTTAACATTATATTCAGATAGAACCGTGCCAAATGTGTTAATAGGTTTGGGAGGAGCACTGTGGGGTTAGATTTGTCTTAATAATGTTTGTGTTAACATAAAAATAATGTAAATGTGTGATTTGTAAATGTAAAACACCTTCCACAAATGCATTCAAAAGACTTGCAAACTCACAGAAAATGTGCAAATGTCAAACGGATCTGCAAATACGCAAAGATATTTTCGCAAATAAAGATCTGTGATTAAAGAGAAAAGGGTGTCTTTCTTTAAAGGAACGGCGAAGGTTTTCCTGCTGGTTGCTGGTGTATATATAATGCGTATATGGACCAATACATACCGAGTACTTCTCGTAAAAATCCAAACGATTCGACTTATGTGTGTTTTATTTATTGAAATATCTGTCTGTCTGTGTTACTCAAACATTTTGGGATACTTTCCAATATCTGTGAAATTGTTGTTCAATACAAAATATGAGGGATCAACTTTTGTTTTTATGAAACAATAACTTCAAAGTTACATTTTAAAACACACATTTTAGAATATTAACATTGAAATTATGCAAAAAATATTTTCATTAAAATAATTGGGGAAATTTCAATTGTCCTTATTTCATAAAAATGTGCTGTTTCTTATTTATTTAAAAAATAGTTTTTTGTTTAATCTTCATCTCACAACTCAGATTTGATGTATTTATTTTCAAAATAATTGTTTCTTCCACGTCTGAATTTACCTATGTTTCTGTGCACAGATTTGTGTCTGTTTGTGGCACGATGGCAGTTTGTCCAGTAAGTACCACAACTTGATGGAAAAAAATTCTGTCATATTGTTATAATAAGTAGAGTTTTTTATTTATTTTAATTTTATTACTGTTAACAATGCATTTTTTTGTTTTCCTTGTAACAGAAAGCTACGGTGGACTACAGTCCGGAGAGCAGGTAATAACTTTTATTTTCTGTTAAGGGGGGGTTAAAACAATAATGGCAGACAACACCTTACTTTGGTACGCAGTCTTTCCTGTTATCTTGTTTCAGTCAATCTTGTAACTATGTTGAATATTAACTACGTCACATGTAAAGCAACTTCAACATGCTTCCAATTTCACAATTAAAAGCAAAATGTTTCTATAAAAGAAAATGCCAGAACCTATTTATAAACTTAATTTAAAATTACTTCTACACCTTTTCATTAAGAGACCCTCAAGTGTCTTTGAGAGTTTAGAGGTTTGCTGTGCACATATAAGACCTGAACCACAAAACTTTAACTGCGTCATGAACACCTTCAAGAGGAGAGACAAGATGCACTGGATTGAACACTGACGAGAGACAAGAAGAAGTAGGATAAAGATGGGAACTGTGGATAACAGGAAGCGCAACAGGATCAACATTGGCTGAGTCATTTGGAGGATAAATAGCTGTGTTATAAATACAGAAATGGAAAATGTAACTTCATTACTGGATTTTTTTTAACATATTTTTGAATTAAGTAAGAACAGCTTGCTTGTTTACTCTTTATAATGATGTCATTAATTGTACATTGTCAGTGGTATGGTCAATCTGATTTATTTTTTAGGAATCACAGCATCTCGTAATTTCTGCTTGTGTGGTTTTGGTAGCAGCCACATTCGGTCATTTTATAATTTTGATAACAGAGAAATCAAGTGGCCAAAATGAGTTTCCCCTTTATAGATCATGTAGTATATCTGCGGTTCCTTTGTATCGAATCGAAACAAGAATTTGAGTTTTGAGTAAAGTATGTCGATCATAGAAAGTCAATTTCCAGGTGTTGCCAATCACCTTGAACACAAAACCTCCCCTGTGTCATGAAGACCTGGAAAGATGGAAGACTACACTCCTACTTAAGAGCATGTAACAAATGGACGGATTTTATATTTTCTAGTCTTTGCGACCACTCAAAGTGCGTTTTGAAACACATGTCAGCACTCGCCCATTCAAACACAGTCACCATTACCCTTGACACCAGGAGCCATTTGGGGTTCAGTATCTCGTGTCTCCGGGAGAATGAATCAGAGATGTGTGGAGGGATATATGAGCCATGACTTTAACCAACTCAAAGTCCTGGTGAAAAAAAAGACGGACAAGGTGTCAAGATGGCTGATGGTTCGTGTACATCGGTACTGAAAAACAGAATTCAGGACACACAGGCATTGAGCCTCATGGCTGTTGAACATGTACCGAAGCTGCAGCTGAATCAAGAGTCACTTAGGATCACAATCATGTAAAGAAATGTGGAAGAAATGGACTGGAGTTCTCTGATTAACTTGCAGCCACTAATTGGGAAACATTTTTTGTCTTCTCTTCCATTCAGGCCAGCAGGTCTGCTGTTCGGGGAAAAAGGAAGAAAAGGTGAGATAAGATAGAACTAAAGAGAAATGGTTGTGTAGTTGATTAGACTACACTATTTTTGCCTCACATTTAATAAAAACTGTGAACTTTTGTTCGGCATGTGTTGCAGGTCCAGATTACCTGAAAGGGGTTTTAGATTGTGTGTCCGAAGATAAAAGGCACAAGACATTTGAATTAAAGAAACAAGCTGGCGCAAGATGGAAGATGGGACCCCTGGAAGAAACCATTTACAGTGGGGAGCCTAAGGTAGTGAATGGGTGGGGGGAATTCTATCTTCCTAAGAAAGTAAGCATGCAGGTTGTAGGTGTAGTGGAGGGGACCTCCTGCCCATCGGACCAGCTCGTTCTAATGATCTGTGAGGACGGAAAGCTGTATGCCTACGATGGAGAGGAGCTACATTTGGTGGCTTCAAGCATGAAGCAGCTAAATAAAGAGGGAATAAGCTATCCAGGATCCAAGACATACTACGAAGGGGAGGCCTTCAAAGACATGGTGAGAAGTTATGGTAAAATAGCTGGGAACAAACAGCTTTGTGTACCTGATAGTCGATAACCTGTGGGCACTGACAACAGTTTTTTTTATATTTTCTTTTGTGTGTAGACCGAGAAGGACTGGGAAAAAGTGTGGAAAGGACCTACGGGGAAGAGGCTGGATCAAGAACATCTTAAACTGGTGACAGAAGACAAGGACACATTTATGAAATGTCTCAAAGCCACAGCTGCAATAAAGGGTGAGTATATATTTCTCGGCTTCAGGGCAAAGATGAAGGTCATGCATTTAGTGTCACTATCATGTTTGTTCTGTATTGAGTGATCTCATGTGCTCATTTGTTTCTCTCTCTCTCTCTCCCTTCCTCTTTTTTTCTCACAGCCCGTCCCTCCCAGAAGCCCGTGACAAGCCCCTAGGTCCTTGTCAGTCGGTGACGTCACTTGTGCCCAAAAATACTTGTGTGTGTGTTATTAGGAAAGGGATAACATGTCTTTCTGAAAATGTCAATGTTTTAATGACTGTGCAATGATAATGTATATATTCTACTTTAAATCTGTCCATGACAGGGTGGACATATTTTGGATGTGCTCCTACATTGTCTGCTTGTAGTTGTTGGGGAAATATTTTCCTGTGCCTATAACTTTGACCCAGTTTATCAGTTTGTACTGCCCTCGCTGAGCACAGGCCTGCAACCTTGGGCTGCTTTGCTCTCAGTGTTTTGTCTCATTATTCCTGCCTGTTGGCATAAGCTGATGGAGTGCTCCTCCTGTTTTATCTTGTTATGCACAATGTTGATTATTCTCTCAGAGCCAGCTAAATAAATGGGTTTGGGGTAGAGATCTTCAGAGTTGGTTTGGCAACCGCTGTGTCACCTCGTGGCACACGGCATGTCTTGTGAAATCTCCGGCCGAATTTCCAAATAAACCATCAGTGTTTGCCATCAAAGTTCCTGCTCTCCCTGTGTCTCTCTGAGTCCTTTCTCCATTGCTTCAGAAGTTTCCATCACAGTAGTTAATTAATAAAAAGTATAGGACCTTGGGAAGCATGCATTTCTAACAGCCTGAGATCTGCATAATACAATTGATGTGAAAGGGAAAATCTTGATTCTAAAATGTACCATGGGGCCAGATTATAATTTTCATGAAACCCCCTTTTCATGCTAAACGAAAAGGGGGTTTGTTTAGCATGACTCGTTTTATGGAGGCAGTGAGAATTATTAATTTGGGGGACACTCTGTCCTCTGCAGACATTGGTGAAAACAGTAATCTGTTTATATCTCAAATTAATGACTTCCTTCTCAAGGAGAGGGTGCCTTAGGGACAGGAAGGAACATCATCTTCCCTGGCTAAATCTACAATGCAGGAATTTAATAAAATCTAGAGACCAACTATTAAAGCAGAGCTTGAAATCCGGACGATCCACTGATAGACAGAAATTATTCACTCATGCTCGTAATAAAGTACTCAAACATTAAGACAGGCCAAAGCAAACTTTTTCATCAATATAATTGAAGGTGCGAAAGGTAACAGTAAAAATGTTTGGCAAATCTTAGATAAACTATTAGGTAAACATACCAAACAGGAAAATAATGCTCTAGAATAAAAAATCAATGATGCCCCGATAAAAGACCCTGCAGTGTTGGCCAGCTCTCTAAATTAGTATTTTATAAATAGTGCTTTGGACATCACAAAGCTCTTCCCGCCATCTGAGGTCTCCCCTAGCCCGACTGTGGATACAAACCTCGTTTTTGACCTGGAGGAAATCACAGAGGTTGAGGTCAAAAATATAACCTCAGGGTTAAGAGGTTATAAGGCTAGGGATGCAGATGATTTAGACACCAACTTCATAAAGACACATATCGACGGTCTAATGAAACCAATTACTATGCTAGTGAATCAATCTATCAGCACGAGGGAAGTGCCATCATCCTGGAAGGTGGCCACGGTGACAATAATGTCCAACTACAGACCAATCAGCATCCTCCCCTGTGTCTCTAAGATAGCTGAGAAATGCATGTCAAAACTAATTACCAAACATTCAGACAAAGGTTTCGCTCCACTCCACCCAATGCAGTTTGGTTTTCATGCTCACAGCTAACTGTGTCTTTGTGGAAAAGGTTAAATATATGTTGGACCCGAGCCCATATGTAGGTGCTGTCTTCCTTAATCTCAGGAAGGCTTTTGACTCTGTTGACCACCAAATGTTCCTTACAAAGCTGACTCATTTAAATTTTTCAGCAGATTCAATACAGTGGGTTAAATCTTACTTATCAAACAGAAAACAGTGTGTTTTGGTCAACGGTGCCAAATCCCCCTACCTTGTGAACCCTATTGGGGTTCCACAAGGTTCCATTCTTGGACCATTACTGTTTTCTCTGTACATTAATGACTTGCCTAATGTATGTCCTGAGTTGAATGTGCAAATGTATGCCGATGATGCGGTCATCTTTATACACGGGGAAAAAGACTGAAATAATCACATCCCTCAAATCATTTGGTCAAGGTTCAACACTGGCTGAACAACATTTGCTTACAGTTAAATGCAAAAAAAACAGTATGCATGATGATCAGTAAATGACCAGTCAAAATCGAAGGATCCAATGTGTTTTTAAACGGAGCAGAAATAGAACTAGTCTCAGTTCAAGTATCTTGGAGTCATACTGGACTCGAACTTAACTTTTAAGAAACATATTAAGAAAGTATCCAATACCGTTAAATTCAACTTGCAAAATGTGTCAGTGCTGCAAAGTCATACCTCCACTGTATGATTCTATCCCACATTGAATACTGTTTTACAAACTGGTTGTTTGCTTGTGCCACAAACCTGAAACCCATAGAACAGCAAAGAGAGCTATCAAGGTGTTTGACAGAAAGCCAAATTCATACCACCACTGTACCATCCTTGAAAAACACAATTTCTTGAGTTTTGACAATTTTAAGTCTTTTAAAAGTATGTGTTTTTTTATAAATGTTTCCATGGACTGCCCCCCCCCCCCCCCCCTTCCCCTCCCTTAGGGAATTCATCCACAAAAAACACTAAAAAAGCTAAATCTGGCACTGTTACGCTCGACACATTTGAATGTTTAAAGTGTTCATTATTGTGCATTGTCCCTGCCAAATGAACGATTAAATAAATAAATAAACACTTGAAATAACTAAAGGACAAGTTAAAAAAGAAAGTAGAAAGAAAGTGAGGTCATAGAAAATTATTTCTGCTAAAAAGTTAGCAATGATTGAGAGTCAGAAACATTTCAGATGTGTGTATCTCACACTGCACTGTAACTTTAATTAATGTACCTTTGTTATTCATGTTTTATTATCTTTGCTTTTAAATGAGTGTTTTTAAATGCCTTTTTATAATATGTTTCTTAATGCTCTTAATGGCTTTCATTTTTGTAAAGCACTTAGAATTGCCTTGTGTTGCAAGGTGCTATATAAATAAACTTGCCTTCCCTTGCCTTGCCCCGCCTTTACATAATGCAACCGTTTAGTAAGTAGTTCAAAACACGAGGCAGGGCTTCATTCATTTATTTCCATTCATTCACTCCTGACCTACAATGGTAAGTAGCTGCTTTTAACTGCTTTCCTTTGCTAATATTTGAAATACTTCAGATTAAATTCTACATTGCTAATTTACTTTCTGTTGTCAGTGAAATTTGTAAATGTTATAATCATGGTTTAATGTGTTGTGTGTTATTTCTCCCTAGGCGTATAGAGCGCAGAATAAGTGAGTCAGCTGATTACCTGAACCATACACGAATACTGACATCTCATTTAAAATGTGTGATAACAATTTAATACTGACTATATATTATTATAGAGAAGACCGTTTTTTGGAGGGGAAAAAGGATTTCAGAACAAATGCTTGGCTGATTATCAAAAAAATGATAGAGCTGAATGGCTCCAGTGCAAATCCAACTACACAGTTAGTAGATGAGGTATGTATGATGTGGCTTTTATGAACTTTTGAAATTATGTGTTTTTTGGACATAATGCATCTTTCATAGAGCTTTACAGTTACACACATTGAAAATGGCATCTCTTTTTCGACAGATTCTTCACAGCATCTTTTTTTTGGGAAGGATCAGCACACCACCAATTTCACCGAACAGGATTGTGAATGAAGAGGAGATCTACGGTGCGTTGAAGCTCTGCTACCCTCTGCCTTTTGAACTTTGTTCCTCTCAACTACCCAGGAGGAGTCCATTCTCATGTGTGCTCGACATGGTAAGATTACAGTTTGTCAATTCTTCTATTTATATAGTTGCTTTTCCCCCTAAAATCATACTGAAATATAAGAGTTGTATGCACATATTCAAACATGAAGTATGACATAGTTAATTACCAGCTTGATAACATTTCTAAATTATTTTCAGATTGTTTTCCTGAAAGGACCAGAGAACGAAAATGAAATAAAACAGGAGCTTCAAGAGATCATCAGAGAACTCGACCTTGATAAGAGGGATCCTCTGGTCTCCTCCACCATCTGCGTCTCTCAGAAGAACCCAAACTCAGCCAGGTACTACGGGGTCTCCATGTCCACTTCTAGCAAGGTTCCTAAGAAAATCATGGTTGCTGCGTCTTGTCTTCCTGGTAGCTTGGACAGTTATGTTGCTGGTGCAGTGATGACATTCAATCAAAATACGAGCAAGAAGCCATATTTTGATGGAACCATCAAACTGCCTCAGCATGTAACGTGCCAGGCATATAGCCTCCACGGGGAAGGAGCACAAATGGATCCTTGCAAATCATGTGTGGAGTTGTTTGGTTTGGGAGGAGACGACACAAAGAGGTTTCCCTATGGCAACTGTGCTGAGGTTGAAAGTGTGAGCAACTTGTTTAAAAATGATACAGGAGTTAAGGAGCAAGCACGACCAACATCTGAGCTGTGCACACCTGAAAACAGGAGAAGGGCGGAGGAAAGTGTCAGGGATGATCTCAGGAATTTGCTGAAACCATTTAAATTCCCATGTGACGATTTTCACTTCTACATCCCCTCAGAGTAAATGAAGGGGGGAAATATTGGACATTAAAGATTGATAAGTCTATTTAGCATGGTCTTATAATATTTAGTGAAATGACAGATATCTTGTGATATTATTCACAAATACTTAACCTTCAAACAAATCATCTCATTTTAATCCTCTTATGAAATTGCTGTTCTTCAAATCAAATATATCATTGTTTTATCTTTGCTACTTGTTATGTGTAACAGTAAATATATAAATGCAAATGTTTGTCAACTGTCTGAATGAAGCATGCAGGCAATGATGTATTGATCATGTTGTTAACAATAAATTCTAATAACGTAAACTAAGTTTCATACATTGTTTTGTTTTTTTCTCCTGCCACTTCAAGTGATTCTTTGCTAGAGAATAATAAGTTATCCAACATCATCTCATCTATCCTTATTGTTATCTATGGTCAAGGTCAAAATCCTACTAGACATAAAGTTGGAAACACAGAGTTTTTTTTGTTGTTTTTTAAAAGTCTGACCATGCATTGGCTCTTAAAGTCATTGACAACATATTTGAAGATATCTCAAGACTTGAGATTCTCATTATGTAAAAAATGTGTTCAGCTTGCCAGTCTCAAACAACACAAATGTTGCAAGCCCTAAACTTCCTCTTTTAACTGGTTGCATGCCTGGACAGTTTCCAAATAACTGAAGGGACATTTCTAATGTGGGACAGAAGAAAGCTAATCTAATACAGTTCAAAAGTAAAGACCATCAATTGTCATCCTGATACATGTTTCTTCATTAAAGGTTCAAAATATACTTTGATAACAATATCTGATTAATTTTGGGGTAAAACGACGGAAACCTGCTTAGTGCAAGTATGCAGTTTGACCAACTATTAAAGGACAGTCCTCCGATTTAGCCTAGACAATCTTATTACCTTAAAAGGTATATCTGAAGTTATTGTGTTTGAATCCAGACAAACACATCAAAACCAATCTTCAAAATCTCATTTATACGGAGCCCCTAAAGGGACATGAAAAAAAAAAAAAAAAAACAGAGAGAGAGAGAAAAAAAAAAGTCAGGATAACGGGTTAGTATCTCGTGCGCACGAGATAGGCTACTAACCCGTTATCCTGACTTTATTTTGGGGAGAAAGTTACCGGTGCGCCAAGGAGGAAGTGAAGCGCACAGGACACAACCATTTCATTGCAGACTGTTATGTTTACGTGGGGAAATGACAGTGCATTATTTGAGATATATTTCGTACTCAGACTTCACTTTCAGGACATTTCGGCCAGGGGTGTGTGGTCATTCCAGGAGGCAGCGGGACGTGTAACTCAGAGAAGAGCAGCACCAGCGCTCAAAGAGCTTTTACGCACCGCCTTCTGTGTTTACCTTCATTGAACAGCTATAAAGAGTGACCACAGGCCGTCTTAACCACACACACCTCTACACACACACCGAACTGCCCGATTACTCCCCCTTTTATTAGTTTTATGGAGGAGATCGCCGGTCATCAGGACGCATGATGGGCGGACTGGGACTAAAAATCAGCCCGGGAATCTCACCCTGCCCAGCCGACGTAAACTGTCAACGGGGGGGGGGGGGCAGTCCGCCACTGGCTCTGTGTGTGTGTTCTGAGTGTTTCTTTCCCTATAAAAAAGCTGCGGGGGAAGCAGGTACTCTGCGAGTCACGGACATTAATTCATACAAACTCTCCTGTTTTGCCAATCCGGTGCTTAAACCAATAGCTCTACACCCCTGGCCGAAATGTCCATAAAATTAAGTCTGACTTCAAAATATAGTCTATCTCAAATAATGCATTCTCTGTCATTTCCCCACGTAAACATAACAGTCTGCACTGAAATGGTTGTCTAATGTGTGTTCCACTGCCTCCTTGCTGCATCGGTAACTTTTTCAAAAAAAATAAAGTAAGGAAAACGGATTTGTTTTTGAATCCGTTTTCCTGACTTTATTTTTTTAATCTCTCCATTTTTTTTTTTTCCATGTCCCTTTAGGGGCTCCGTACATTCAAACTCTTGTGAGGCTTTTTTCTGCTGAGGAGAAAAACTCAAAGTGATCGATATTTCTCTGTAGATTCATGAGAATTACACAAAGTCATTTGATCCAATATGTTTATGGGATTATACTTTAAAGATTTTTACACAAATTAGATACTTTTCCACTTTATATGAAACATGACCTTATTGTTATCACAACGTTTTGACAGGTTGTTGACTAAAAGTTATAAGCACACTTATCACTATCACATTGAAAATAAGAATTAGGACATTTCAACCCAAATCATCAATTCTAGTCAAAGTTAAGGTATTGTTTTCAGTTTGTGAGGCTGTGCGTGTCATCATAACAAAGTGTGCTTCATGGAACATACTATTCACATGCTACAAGGAACTATCACAGAAGTGGTTTCGAGCATTTGCACATCTGTCTGTGAACAGGTTTTGTCCTCTCACGTGGAACATTTACAAAAAGGGAAGATTAAAACGTACCTGACAACAGATATAACAAATCAGTATTATATTAGGTATCCCTCACAGTGACTCCTCTCACATGGAATGTTTACAGAAAGGGAAGAGGAAACGTGAGGGACACAATATAAAGGGGAAGTCCCCACAACCGAGCGACCACACTTCAGAGGTACACTGATCTCCGACCTTGTCAGGCAAGGTATTGAACATTCAATAAATGAAGAACACAAAATTACTACATATAAAACACAGAATGTGTGTTATTATACTAAATGATTTACAAATAAACCCCACTGCATATTTACAACTGTTACACATATACACAACGGAGCCGTAATGTTTTCATTAATTGTAAAGCAATTGTGTTGAAACGTGCTTTATAAATAAAGAGTAAGATAAGTGGTTAAAACACGCTGGTATAGCAGATGTAAGAATGAAAAAAGCACAGTGCGTTACAAAGTGAGTGAAAACAAATCTGATCATCAGACCGCTAAACCAAAAGCATCTGGTCTCCGGTGCCATCTGTGTCTCTAAGATCAAGAACAACCAAAACTCAGTCTGTAGGCACTACGGGGTCTCCATGTCCAGAATGTCGCCTGATTTCTGCCGTATCATGATTTCTGCGTCCTGTCTTGAATACTGGGACAGTTATGTTGCTGGTGCAGTGATGACCTACCATCTGAATGATGCGGAACATCCAGATTTTGATGGAACCATTACACTTTGCCGTTGCCAGACGTTTAAACTTTTCACGGGGGGAAAAGTGACCATGCCTCCTTGCAAATCATGTCAGAATTTGTTTGGTTTGAAACCTAAACCGTTTCCCTATGGCGACTGTGCTGAGGTTGAAAGTGTGAGCAACTTGTTTAAAAATGATACAGAAGTTAGGGAGCAAGCACGACCAAATCCTGAGAAGTTCACAGATGACAACAGAGGCTGTAGAGAGGGTCAGGGCAGATCTCATGGAATGTTTGCCCGACCCACAGTTGTAGAATTGATTTGATTGAGTTGATGATAAAAAATAAAAGATATTGAATATATTGATAGGTATAATTGTTATGCTCCTTTTTCATTAAGTGATCAGACAGATCTCTTTTGATATTAGTCGCTAGAACTTAAACTTACAAATGATCTCACTTTAATCCTCTGTGTTATGAAACATGAACTTATTGTTATCACAAAGTTATTGACTAAAAGTTATAAGCACATTATCACATTGCAAATAAGAATTAGGAAACTTCAACCCTAATCATTAATACTATAGTCAAAGTTTAGTCACGTTTTGTTTTAGTGATAGCTAAACCATACTTTCTCTTTTTAATTTAGTATTTGCTCATTAAAGGTATTCAGTAGGAAGTCGTAAACATATCTGCTGGTTAAGCTGACTGTGTTACAGAATGGCGAAAATGGAAACCAGAGGTAAATCAAGATAAAACATAAATAAAAATGATTAGACAAAAATGTTTGGAGATATATTCCGATGTCTCGATCTTTGGTTTAACAGTAGAGCTTGTGCACAGTCAGCTCTGTAAGTATTATCAAAAAGTCCAAGAGAGCAGCACATGTAATGCTCCTTTGGAGGAGGCCAGACTTTGATTGTTGTGTGAACTCGGTGAAATTTAAAGGACGTTCACTTTATCACATTTTTCGAATTCTTTCGGCTGGATCACTATGAAACAGTTTGGCTTTAGAGAATCTTTTTGTACCTGATTCTATCTGCAAATCTTCGGAAATCCAGAAATTGACATTATTATTCAGATGTTCATTGTCAAATTTCGGACGGGCCTTTCATGAGCCTTCTCCAGCAGGGGGGGGGGGCTTCAGGCGCTGCAGGACTTGATCCATTATGGTGTAGTGTGTAACCAATAGTTTTCTTGGTGACTGTGGTCCCAGCTGCCTCGAAATCATTTACAAGTTCCTCCCGTGTAGTTCTTGGCTGATCCCTCACCTTTCTCATGATCATCAATACCCCACAGGGCCAGATATTGTGTGGAGCCCCAGACCGAGGGCGACTGATGCTATTTTTGTGTTTCTTCTATTTCCGATCAATCGCACCAACAGTTGTCTCCTTCTCACCAAGCTGCTTTCTGATGGTCTTGTAGCCAATTCCAGCCATGTGAATTCATCAGAGGGTCTAAGGACCTCAGGGGAAATCTTGTCCTTGAGGTCCTTAGACCGCTCTTTGTTCTTGCCCATGGTGGAAAGGTTGGAATCTGATTGATTGATTCTGTGGACAGGTGTCTTTTATACAGGTAACTAGTTTACATTATGAGTACTTTCCTAAAGGAAGAGGACTTATGTGACCGATCTGTGGGAGCCTTTATTCGTGTTGGTTGCAAGGGGGATCTCTTATATGATGCACATTTCTCAATATTCTTTTTGATTTCTGTCTCTCATTAGTAAAATAAAGCTACCATTGAAATGATAGACTGTTCATTTCTTTGTAACTGGGTAAACTTGGGATCAAATACTTATTTCCTGTTTGTTGTGTGAACTCGGTGAAATTTAGAATGACGTTCACTTTTTCACATGTTTTTATGAGGACTTATGAGCCACATTTAATTTAAATGAACTGTTAAATTATTTCGGCTGGATCACTGTGAAGAAGTTTGGCTTTAGGAAATCTTTTTGTTCCTGATTCTATCTGCAAATCTTCGGAAAGAGGGCACTTTATTTGTTTCAAAGGGCCAAGCAAAAAATAAAGTGTGTTATTTTAATGAATGATGTTTGACCACTGCAACAGTATTTCTGATGTCTTGTAATCGACATTGGTGTATTACACAACAAGTTCTTCAATTCAGTGGGCCTCAGTTGATGCCTCTGTTCCGCATCTGATCTTAATCTATTTTTACCGGATTTTATCTCGAAAGCTTCGGAGAGCGGGCCCTAGTTGACGCTTGTGGGGGAAACCTCTGAAGCAATTGAAAACAGGACTCAGAGAGACACGAGGAGAGCTGGAGCTTTGTTGGCAAACACTGACGGTTTATTTGGAGCTTCGGCCGGAGAATTCAAAAGACATGTCACAAGCCACGAGTTGACGACAGGGTAGAGATGCCAAATCAATTCTGAAGAAACCTTCCTCTCGTATGATGTTTTAACTAGTTTCGCTAAGGGTAATCAACATTCTTTCCTTAGTTAGACTAAACAGCGGAGGAAGCTGAATCAACTCTAGTTGTCGGTTATGTCTCGGGGTCATCTACACCCCGAGAAAGATGTGTTCCAGGTGTCCCACAACAATGACTATCTCTGACCGAGAGTTGCCCGGTCATAAACTGGTAACAACAACAAAATGCTAAGGCAGCCCCTCCTTCAGGGAGATAACGTCTTCTCAAGGTTGGAGCATCTGTGTCAGAGGGCGAAGGAGGACACTAGGGCAAATTATTCCCTGACACCGCTCATGTTTTCGCTGTCTCCTCTTCTATTTAGATTGACCCATCTCTTTGCAGGCATCTTTTGCATTGCAAAAATCTCCCTGCATGTCACCTTGAGAAACAACAAACACTCTCTGTCAGATGTAACAAACTGGTCGTCAACAACAACAACATAGAAACATTAAACATCTACAGTGTGTGGGCGCAGCGAAACCCGAGTGCACTGGAAGATCTTTGTTTGATGCAAATGAAATGTAAAAGGCAGAAAGAGAAGCATGTGTTTCCATACATACTGAAATGAGTTATTTATGTATGACAGTATGATAGTAAATGAAGGAAGGAATGACAGTGCGTTAAAGACGGAATGATACTGTGTGTGAAAGATTCTGGTGGTGTAATGATATTGTTTGTAAGACCAAGTATGAGTTGTGAGCTAGACGGCCTCTCATATTATCGCCTCGTGGCACAAAAACTCACACCCTACAAAGAACCATGGCATATACAGATAACCATATCTCTCTTCCTGTAGTGTCATAAAACCCCCTCCCAAAGACATCTGTTTACCACACATACATTTACATGACATCCCCAGGATACAGCTGTTACATTTCATTATGATTACACTGTATTAAGCTTCATCATTTCCATAACGATACCTTATTATGGCAGTCATAACATAATGTAACCGTATAAGGCGTGGTAGTTCCTAGAGCTTTCGAGTTAAACACATTGAAAATGGCATCTCTTTTTTGACAGATTCTTCACAGCATCTTTTTTTTGGGAAGGATCAACAAACCACCATTTTCACCGCAAGAGATTGTGACTGATGAGAAGATGTACGATGCGTTGAGCTACTGCTGCCCTCTGCCTTTTCAACTGAATTCCTCTACCCAACTACCCAGACGGAGTCCATTCTCATGTGTGCTAGACATGGTAAGATTACAGTTTGTCAATTCTCCTATTTATATAGTTGCTTTTCCCCCTAAAATCATCCTGAAATATAAGAGTTGTATGCACATATTCAAACATGAAGTATGACAGAGTTAATTACTTGTAGGGATTACAGCAGCTTGATACAATTTCTAAATTATTTTCAGATTGTTTTCCTGGAAGGACGAGAGAACGAAAATGAAATAAAACAGAAGCTTCAAGAGATCATCAGTGAATACCATCTTAAAAGAGGCGTGTGGTGCAGTGGGTTGAGCGTTGGTGTTCGGATCAGGGGGTCAAACCCCACTGCAGTCAGCATGTCGTTGTGTCCCTGAGACACTTCACCCCAAATTGCTCCTGTGGGGATTGCCCACAGTATTGAGTATGTAAGTCGCTTTGGATAAAAGCGTCTAGCAAGTGACATGTAATGTAATTAAAAAAGATGAACCTCTGGACTCCTCCACCATTCTGCGGATTTTATCTCGAAAGCTTCGGAGAGAGGGCCCTAGTTGACGCTCATGTTTTCGCTGTTTCCTCTTCTATTTGCATTGACACATCTTTTTCCATGCATCTTTTGCATTCATAAAATCTCCCTGCACGTCACCTTGAGAAACAACAACACTCCCTGTCAGATGTAACAAACTGGTCGTGAACAGCAACGCAATGCAAATGAATTGTAAAAGGCAGAAAGAGAAGCATGTGTTTCCATACATACTGAAATGAGTGGATAAATCATATTTAATACAGCAGATGTAAGAATGGAAAAAGTGTTTGCTTATTATGCTTCATCTATATGTACAGTCGATACTGAAAGTAAGTAAGTATCTACAGTGAAGGAAACACATATTTGATCCCTTGCAGATTTGCCCACTTACAAATAAATTAACAGTCTATAATTATAATGGTACGTTTATTTTAACAGTGAGAGTAAGAAAATCTAAAAGAAAATCAATAAATTGACATTATATAAAATATAAAAATGTATTTGCATTTAACTGTGGGAAATAAGTATTTGATCCCTTTGCAACACACGTCTTAGTACTTGGTGGAGAAACCCTTGTTGGACAGCAGAGGTCAGACTCTTCTTGTAGTTGGTCTCCAGGTGTGTGCTAATCTCAGGAAGAATGTTGGTCCACTCCTCTCTGAAGGTCCTCTCCAAATCCTTCAGGTTTTGAGGCTGATGCTGGGCCTCTCGAAGCTTCAGCTCCCTCCACAGATTTTCTATGGGATTAAGGTCTGGAGACTGGCTAGGCCCCTCCATCACCTAACTGCTCTTCTTCTTTAGCCTCTCCTGTGTTGCCTATGTTCAGGGTCATTGTCGGGCTGGAAGACCCATCCAGGACCCATTTTCAGAGTCCTGGCTGAGGGAAGGAGGCTATCGGCAAAATGTTATGGTACATGGCCCCGTCCATCCTCTCCTCGATGCAGGGAAGTGGTCCTGTCCCCTTAGCAGAGAAACACCCCCAAAGCCTAATGTTTCCACCTCCATGCCTGACGGGGAGATTGTGTTCTGGGGTTATAGTCAGCATCCTCTTCCTCCAAACACGGCGTGTCGAGTTGATGCCAAAGATCCACATTTTGGTCTCATCTGACCACGTCACCTTCTCCCAAGCCTTCTCTGAATCATTCAGATGTTCATTGTTATGTTTCAGACGGTTCGTTTATGTCCTTCTTCAGCAGGGAAACCTTCAGGTGCTGCAGCATTTGATCCATTATGGTGTGGTGCACATGTGTCAAACTCAAGGCCCGGGGGCCAAATCAGCCCAGTGATGGATTTAATTTCGGCCCGCAGGATCATTTCTAATTACTATTAGATCTGGCCCGCCGGTATATTGCACGCACACCTTCACACAATCCTGAGGATTTCCTCAGCTCAGAGCCTGAACCCAAACATTGATGAACTTGCACCCAAGATGAGAGTAAACTAGCATCACAGAGCAGCAAAATGAGTTTCAATGGATATTTTCTTCTGCACTTTTTTCTTGCGACAACAAGGCATGTTCTTTTTTTTTCTTTGAGGCTGTTGGACAAATGTAATCCTAAGAAACGAATGCAACTGATTATTTAATGTTTAATGTTGTTTTTATAGGCATTAATTTAAGCTTTACTTATTTCTTCCACTACATATATATTCGCAAGAAGTGACAAACAAATCAAAGAGAGAATACTCAAAGCATTTCATCATATCAAACACTTCTTCTCTATATTCAACATGAGTTCATGATTAAAACTGAACCCTTCTTTTATCAGACTGATCAGGCAATAAGCCCTTTCAAGTGTTTGCTGACTTCCCATATATCCTGCAACTGAAAAAGCCTTTAAGAGGCCCTATTAGAGTACGGTGTGAATCAAACCAATATCTTAAGGGGCATACAGGCGCGCCGTAAGGGGGTGAAAAGTTAGGACGATTCTAAGGGACTGACAGGGGCCCAAACTATTTGAGAACATTAAGAAAAAAATGTTTAAATAACCAATGTGATTATCTTTTCATGGGGCCCAAAATCCCTGGCGGCGCCCCTTATACAAACACAAAAAACAGCAACAAGAATGTAAAGTTTCCTATAAACGTATCAAAAAGTTTACACATCTGCTTTATGTTAAACATAACCCAAAGATTTACATTCAAACTCAAATGTACTTTTTCTCTGAAAGTATTTGTTTCAGTGGCAAAGAAGCATCACTAGATGGCAGCACCACCATGTTCAGTTAAAATCAGCTACCAGTCTTTAAAGGGTCCTATTCTAATAACTTCCAGGGATCATATTTGTAGTTAGTATCTCTACTGTGACATGTCTCCATGCTTTAATGTTCAAAAAGCTCTTTATTGTTCTCATACTGTCTGTGCTGTAGCACCTCTTTTCACCCTCTGTCTGAAACCAGAGCCCAGTCTGCTCTGATTGGTCCCTAGTTGACGCCTCAGTTTTGCATCTGATAGTTCTGTTTCCTCCTCTTTTTGCATTGACACATCTTTTTGAATGCATCTTTTGCATTCACGATGTCTCCCTGCATGTCACCTTGAAAAACAACAAACACTTCCTGTCAGAAGTAACAAACTGGTCTTAAACAACAACATAGAAACATTAAACATCTACTGTGTGTGGGCGCGGTGAAACCCGAGTGCACTGGAAGATCTTTGTCTGATGCAAATGAAGTGTAAAATGCAGAAAGAGAAGCACATCTTTCCATATACAGGATAAAGAAAAGATTGGATAACTCTTATTTAATACAGCTGATACAGCAGATGTAAGGATGGAAAAAGGGTTTGCTTATTATGCTTCATCGTACAGTCGATATTGAAAGTAAGCAAGTATCTCTATTCGCAAGAAGTGACAAACAAATCACTTCTCCTTCCTGGCAACCAGTGTGACTGCCCTCAACACTGGCAAATAAATAATCCGTATTTGCACTATGCACACATGAGGAGGCTGATAACTGCATCCTACTGCACCTAGGAGATGTGTGAAGGAAGGCTATAGCAAGGTGTCAATACGCACAGTTGACACGGATGTGGTAGAACTGGCAGTCACAGCAGCCCAATCCCTCAACATCACTGCTGTGGGTTGCATTCGGAGCTGGGAACAGTTTTCGGCATTTAGCAGCTCATGAGATGGCGAGATCACTAGGTCCAGATCGATGCATAGCCTTACCAATGTTCCATGCATTTACTGGATGTGACACTCACTTTCATAATATCAAACACTTCTTCTCTCTATTCAACTTAAGCTCATGATTAAAACTGAACCCCTGGTGACTAAACAAACTAAAACGACCTGTCAGAAGTGAGCAAACTGGTAGTGTGACATTCATTATCATGTGACAACATCAAACAAAGCCTCAGTGCACTCAGAGGTGGAAGAAGTACTCAGATTATTCAGTAAAAGCAGAAACAAAGTCTGTAAACATTCTTTAGTAAAAGTACTAAATTCAATATTGTACTGTACTGTAATATCTGATAATCACTTGAATGTTGCACTTGGTAAAGGTGTGGTTTATTTGAATCACCTTATAAACTACTGGATAGCTTAATTAATATATAATATATTTATAAATTGATTGAAATTGTTCATTTATAAGCTAAATGTTTAAAGAAGCTGTAAATGACGTAACGAAGTTGCCTTAATTAAAAGGAATAACGCAATTAATTTCATAGTGGAATTAGATGGATAAATACTTTATTTCATGTTATTTTATAATCGTTAAATATGGCATGATTTAATACAGTTTGTTATACATGTTAAACCGATATGCGTATGTGTTTCTTGTGCCTAGGAACCAATGTTTGTTCATGTGCTGGTACTGCGTGTTTTGCTGTTACATTGTACAACTCAACGTGGGTTGACGTCTTTTTTGAAGCTCTGCTGAAGTCTGTGATAAAGTTTTAATGTGACAAGAAGTCTGTGACAAAGTTATGCAGAAAAGGAACTAAATTAATCTCCTTTCACGACAAGCGACCAACGAGGTATTTGTTTTATGTTTTCATTTTCTTATTTTCATTCATATGTGTAGCACAATATGCTAATATGTTTGGCTATGTATACGTGTCATTTCGGTGTTGTAGTTCTCACGGCGTAACGGAAGAGGGGAGGCTACAGGATGAAAACTCCCAAGAAATAAAGGCCCGTTTCAAAGAACCAACCTGTGTCTGTGTCGTGAAAAGAGCTACAGTGAGAAGTCGTTGGCCACTTGTCGTGAAAGGAGATTAATTCAGTTCCTTTTCTGCATAACTTTGTCACAGACTGAATCTGTAAAATAAATATAGTGGAGTAATAAGAACATCATTTTCCTGCAAAAGTATGAAGCAGGATTTTATTTGTTACAAGTACTTCAATTAATTACGAGTACTTGAGTAAATGCACTTTGTTACATTTCACCGCTGAGTGCACTGAAATATGTGAGTATGATTCAAAAAGAGTGCACGAGCAGAGATGAAATTCAGAAACACAGAACATAGAGAATTTGGATCAAATGGGCTTTCATCAGACTGATCAGGCAACAAGCCCTTTCAAGTGTTTGCTGACTTCACATATCCTGCAACTGAAAAAGTCATTAAAGGTCTATTAGAGTACGGTGTGAATCAAACCAGTATCTTAAGCTGCATATACAAACCCAAAAACATCTAGAGACAGCAACAACAATGTCAACTTTTCTATAAACTTATCAACAAGTGTACACATCTGCTTTATGTTAAACATAACCCAATGATTTACATTCAAACTCAGACTTACTTTTTCCCTGAAAGTATTTGTTTCAGTGGCAAAGAAGCATCACTAGATGGCAGCACCACCATGTTCAGTTAAAATCAGCGACCAGTCTTTAAAGGGTCCTATTCTTATCACTTCCAGGCTTCATATTTGTAGTTAGTGTCTCTTCTGTGACATGTCTCCATGCTTTAATGTTCAAAAAGCTCTTTATTGTTCTCATACTGCCTGTGCTGCAGCACCTCTTTTCACCCTCTGTCTGAAACCAGAGCCCAGTCTGCTCTCATTGGTTAGCTGGTCGGCTCTGATGCCCCTTAGTCTATCAAATCTAAAATGTTGGAGCGCAAGCCAATAGAAGCGTGAGTGTTACATTCTGATGTCATTATGTTATGGTAGTTAACAAAGGAGTCCAACAGGTGTTTCATGCAGAGTGTGTGGGAGAGAAACTCCGTCTGGAGGGAACACAGGGATTTTAGCCTATGCAGACCATTTACATGCACAAAAACCTATATCACACATACAGGAAAGCAAAAACCCCAAATAGCATAATAGGGCATCTTAAATAAAAAATGTTGTTAATTAATGTTTGTGTCAAAGTCTTTTACCACCTTTACCTCTGACAGGCCAGACTGTTTCTTTCACAGCAAACAACGACAGAAGGCGTGCTGTGGTCCGCAGAATCATTTCCCATATTTTAAAGGGAAGAATAGGAGCGCTATAGGGGTATACACCTTTATAGCTTATAATTAAAACATTTCCCCCAGAGCATTAATGTAATACTGTGCAAACAAAACAAAATACATGCATTCTTGTACTCAGGAGGGGACATTGACAGAGGATTACTGGAAAAGTACACAGTAAAAGTACTTCACAGTTGTGGGGGTAGTTTCAGTAGAACTGAGTCCAACAGGATCAATCTCACGAAGAACTATTGGCAACAAAAAAGAATTCCTTCATCAAACTGAGCAGAAGTAGCTTGATTTTGTTCTCAGCAGGGGACTTTCTCAACAAATACACAGTAAAAGTACTTCAATGTATTGTTTGTATAGGTTAATAATACAAAGTCAAACAGTATCAAATGTATTAAGAACTAATGGTCAAATTGTATTTTTATCACTCATCAAATATAGCAGGAAAAAAATGAGGGCTGATTTGAAAAAACAAACGCGCGAGGCGGCTAAGTTGACCGCAGTCCAGAATCGCTGTATAGTTTAAATCTCCTAACAATGTTGTCCATTTTAGACATAGACTTATTATATTTACAGCCCTTATAACATTAGTTTCTGGACTCAATGTGTGTCTTGGCCATTTTCATTGTGATCGCTTCATTTCATTTCATTTCAAACCTTTATTTAATCAGATTGGTCCCATTGAGATCATAGATCTCTTTTTCAAGGGAGACCTGCAGCATATAGAATTCGCTAAATTCTCCTTGTTTATAATATTATCACCGTTCCTCTCAGACGCTCTTCCATTTAGGCTACTTCTTTAATAAAGAAAAACAAATGGTCCGTAGATTCACGGATTGAGGAGATATTTTGATCGTATGACAGATCATAGCTCATAAAATGTCCTATAAAGTCGAAACACTGTAAAGTTCTTGAAGTTTGGCTAACGTCGACTCTGCAGTAAAATAAATACACTCTTATTATACCAAAGACAGGTTATTAGGGAAGACTGGGGGATTGTGATTGGTTGTTCTCGTCACCTGACAGGCGGTGCACACTGCTGCTTCCAAAAGTTAAACTACTTTTTACCATGGATGTATAATAAGATATTTATAACTAAGGATACCTCGATACCTTCGCAAGTGGCATCTATGCTAAATATGTAAATATTATTTTTCCTCGGAAGAAGTGCTCTCGGCAGCATTACTCTCCACATATATGAACTTTTGATGTCTAGCCAAAACACTGTGTCATAACAAAGGTGTGGCAACCTGTTCAAACCAGGAACAGGGAGTGTTTAAAGGTTTAAAGTCGCTATAAATGTGAATGCGACAATTCTGAATATATTTCCAAGACACAGACGACTTCTGTTAAGGGCAATGTGTCCTCAGTTATTTTATGTATAGAGAGATTGTGTCTATTCTGTACTGTGTTAGAAATTAAAATCAATGTTTTAATGGGGAAATGTAGTTTAAACATGTCGTCAGTTTTAATGCAGTTTTACACTGAAAAACCAGAAATTCTTGTGCAAAACCAGCTGTTAAGCTTTATTCTGAAACTCTTTCATCTCCGGTTGGCAGTTAGCATGTGGTAAATTTACAATTTCCTAAAGAGGTGAATTTAGTAGCGAAATGATATGGAGTGGTGCGAACCGAAGCCTACTGATTTAACACTACAACTATAGATGTCGAGATACTAACATGCTTAATATTAAATGAAGGTAAAGTTTATTTGAATACATTATTGTTTACAGACGAGAGTAGCATGTGACAAAATCCGGAATGACCGGAAACCAAACCAGCCGAGAAGTATTTTTTAGAGTATTGATTACAGCGTTTAGAATGTGTTACATGAAAAGTGATGAAAGAGAATATGAGGAGAAAAGGCGTGTTCAGCATATATTGAATGTGAAAAGAACTTATCCTCTGTTTAAATGCAACAACGGACATTGGAGACGAGGCGAGCCGGCTGGCGGGGAGGAGCCAGTAGAGGATATATAACAACACCGGACAAGGGATCGGGACTCTTCTCTTCCCTTCCCTAACGGCGAGCGGATCACAGCTGTTTGTCTGGCTGAACAATATCATGCTTGTGACCAACCCGAGCCTTTTTTAATTAAAGTACCCAATTGAACTTTCACAGAGACTCCATTTAGTCTCCTTTTAAAGCTTCTCTCCTGGACGGGAGAATAACGAACACAGTTTACAATCGCCTATGGTAGAATCACCTGTGAGGTAGAGGAATAAATCAGGCTCAAGGACTAAACAGTTCATCGTCTCTGTCTCCACTATTCCTCTCCGAGTGCAGCGTATGAAGAAGCTGCCATCCTAAACCTCAACAACTTACGTCGACTGTTTGGGTAACTATTATTTTCGTTTGTATTATTTATCTCACAGTTTGAGTTTACTTCAGTTTGAGGTGTCTTTGTAAAACAGGTAGGCTAACATTAACGTAGAATATTTTCATCAAGAGTTACTGTGTTATTTTATTTTTGCGTGTTGCGCATGTTTAGGCTGCTTAACATTATATTCAGATAGAACCGCGCCAAATGTGTTAATAGGTTTGGGAGGAGCATTATGGGGTTAGATTTGTCTCAATAATATTTGTGTTAACATAAAAAGAAGTTGTTTGTAAACGTGTGATTTGAAAAAATAAAACATCTTCCACAAATGCATTCAAAAGACTTGAAAACTCACAAAAGAATGTGCAAATGTAAAACGGATCTGCTAATACGCAAAAATATTTTCACAAATAATAAAAGGATCTGTGAATAAAGAGAAAAGGGTGTAGTCTGGGTCTGTCTTTAAAGGAAAGGTGAAGGTTTTCCTGCTGGTTGCTGGTGTATATAATGCGTATATGGACCAATACATACCGAGTATTTCTCGTAAAAATCCAAACGATTCGACATGTGTTTTTATTTATTGAAACATCTGTCTGTCCGTCTGTCTGTCTTACTCAAACATTTTGGGATACTTTCCAATATCTGTGAAATTGTTGTTCAATACATTCAATACAAAATATGAGGGATCAACTTTTGTTTTTATGAAACAATATCTTCAAAGTTATATTTAAAAACACACATGTTAGCATTGAAATATTGCTAAAATATGTCAATATTAACATTGAAATTATGCAAAAAATATTTTCATTAAAATAATTGGGGAAATTTCAATTGTCCTTATTTCATAAAAAAGTGCTGTTTCTTATTTATTTAAAAATAGTTTTTTGTTTAATCTTCATCTCACAACTCAGATTTGATGTGTTTATTTTCAAATAATTGTTTCTTCCACATTTGAATTTAACTACATTTCTGTACACAGATTTGTGGCTGTTTGTGGCACGATGGCAGTTTGTGGCCCGATGGCAGTTGGTCCAGTTCTCTTTAAAGTAAGTACCACTACTTGATGGAAAAAAGAGAGCATTTATTAATTAGTTAAATGTTGTAAAATTAACCTTACTCTTAAAATGGTAAAATTGCACATTTGTATTGCAACATTTACATGCAATATTAGATAAGCTGTATTCTACCATTAGCTCAGTAGCCAATATTTTGTAATGCTTTTAACCTTTATAATAAGAACAAGTTTAAATATTGCTATTATTTTTTTTTTTTTATTGATTAGATGCTCTTAGTTGATACAGTGTATTTCATAGTGTTTTCAAAAAGGTCCAAATTCTGTCATATTGTTATAACGAGTAGAGGTTTTTTTATTTTATTTTATTTATTACTGTTAACAATGCATTTTTATGTTCCTTGTAACAGAAACCTTGGGTGGATTGCAGTTCCAAGAGCATGTAAGACGTTATATTTTCTGTGAAGGGGGGTGGGGGTTAAAACAACAATGGCAGACAACACCTTACTGTGGTACGCAGTCTTTCCTGTTATCTTGTTTCAGTCAATCTTGTAACTATGTTGAATATTAACTACGTCACATGTAAAGCAACTTCAACATGCTTCCAACTTCACAATTAAAAGCAAAATGCGTCTATGAAAGAAAATGCCAGAACCTATTTACAACCTTAATTTAAAATGAATTCTACAACTTTTATTAAGAGACCCTCAAGTGTCTTTGAGAGTTTGGAGTGAAGAATGTGGTTCAAAGAAGATTTGCAATTTTGCTATGCACATATAAGACCTGAACCACAAAACTAACTGCATCATGAACTCCTTCAAGAGGAGAGACAAGAGGCACAGGATTGAACACTGACGAGAGACAAGAAGAAGCTGGATAAAGATGGGAACTGTGGATAACAGGAAGAGCAACAGGATCAACATTGACTGAGTCATTTGGAGGATACAAAGCTGTGTTATAAATAAAATTGTTTTAAATGTAACTCATCCTTTTAGATCATGTAGTATATCTGATTAACTTGCAGCCATTCATTGGGAACATTCTTTTGTCTTCTCTTCCATTCAGGTCATTAGATCTGCTGTTCCCACAGAAAAACGGGTACACAGGTAAGCTAAGGGAGAACTAAAGAGAAATGGTTGTGTTGTTGATTAGACTACACTCTTTTTTTTTAAAGCGGTGATGTAACTTTTGTTCGGCATGTTTTGCAGGTCCATATTACCTGAAAAAGGTTTTAGATAATGTGTCCAAAGAGAATAGACACGAGATAATTCCATTAAAAAAACCAGTTGGTTCCACATTGAAGATAGGACCCCTGGAAGACACCATTTACATTGAGGAGCCTGACGTAGAGAATGAGTGGGGGAAATTCTATCTTCCTGAGATAGTAAGAATGCAGGTTGTAGGTGTAGTGGAGGGGACCTCCTGCCCATGGGACCAGCTCGTTCTAATGATCTGGGAGGATGAAAAGCTGTATGCCTACGATGGAGCGGAGCTACATTTGGTGGCTTCAAACATGAAGAAGCTACGTCAAAATGGAATAAGCTATCCAGGATCCAAGAGATACTACAAAGGGGAGGCCTTCAAAGACAAGGTGAGAAGTTATACTAAAATAGCTGGGAACAAACAGCTTTGTGTACCTGATAGTCGATATTTTCTTTCGTTTTTAGACCAAGGAGGACTGGGAAAAAGTGCGGAACAGACCTATGTGGAAGAGACAGGAACAAGAACATCTTAAACTGTCCAAAATTATGGAATATCTCAAAGCCACAGCCGCAATAAAAGGCAAGTATCTTTTTCTCTGCTTCAGGGCAAAGATTAAGGTCATGCATTTAGTGTCACTATAATGTTTCTTCTGCATTGAGTGATCTCATAAACCTTAAAGCAAATGCATGTATACCTTCAAAAAATGTTGTATTCTTTAATTGTATTAATGTAGTTAGTATAACCAGTAGGGGAAGTGTTAGAAGATAAATGGTTTTGGTAGATCTCGACAGGGAAGTGTTAACATTTGTAGACGGTCCCTGTAGATAGAAGTTGTGCATCTCGGTGTGTATCGGATTATTTTGATAGAAATACAGTTGAAGCTCCTTTACTACCTTATTATGGTGGTTAAGAAACAACGTGTGTGTCTTGGGAATGTTTTGTTTGAGGTATTGATCAATGTCTTTCTAACTTAGCCGAAATGTTTCCAGAAAATATTTCGATCGTATGACAGATCATAGCTCATAAAATGTCCAATAATGTCGAAACACTGTACAGATCTTAAAGTCTGGCTAACGTTGGCCCTGCAGGTTTAGGCTGCTTAACATTATATTCAGATAGAACCTTGCCAATTGTGTTAATAGGTTTAGGAGGAGCACTCAAAGAGAAAAGGGTGTTGTCTGGGAATGTCTTTAAAAGGAAATGCAAAGGTTTTCCTGCTGGTTTCTGGTGTATAGCGTATAGGGACAAATACATACCGAGTATTTCTCATAAAATCCACACCATTCGAATTAATAAAATGATCATGTGTTTTATTTATTGAAACGTCTGTCTGTCTGTGTAACTCAAGCATTTTCGGATACTTTCCAATATCTGTGAAATTGTTGTTCAATACATTTAATAAAGAAATGTGAGGGATCAACTTTTGAATATTAATGTTTTTAGGAAACAATGTCTTTAAAGTTACATTTAAAACACACATTTTAGAATATTAACATTGAAATAAATAAACCAAAAATAGTTTCATTAAAATAATTGGGGAAATTTCAATTGTCCTTATTTCATAAAAAGTGCTCATTGTTATATATTTAAAAATAGTTTTTTGTTTTAATCTTCATCTCAGAACTCAGATTTCATGTATTTATTTTAACAACATTTCTGTGCACAGATTTACCGTACTCCAAAACATTCTCCCCAGCGACAATGGCAGTTTGTGTTGTTGAAGTGAGTACCACATGTTGATGGAAAAATAACTATGCATTTATTAATTAGTTAGATGTTGTTAAATGAAACAGACTATTACAATTGTAAATTTGAACCTTTATATTGCAACATTAAATGTAATATTAGATAAGCTATACCTTATCAGCTCAGCCAACATTCTTTAATGCTATTTATCCTTTATAATAAATACAAGTTTAAATATAACTATTATTATATTGTTTACTATTGTTTTTTTATTAACATTTTTATTGATTAGATTCGATGCTCTCCGTTGATATAGTGTATCATAGTGTTTCCGAAAAGACCCAAATTCTGTAATAGTGTTATAATGAGTAAAGGTTTTGATTTATCAGTATTGTCATACTGATATTCTGTACAAACTGTGAAGTCCACTGAGACAAATGTAACATTTGTGATATTGGGCTATATAAATAAACATTGATTGATTGATTGATTTAGATATTTTTTTACCACTGTTAACAATTGTTTTGTTTTCCTTGTAACAGAAAGCTGGGGTGGAGTACAGTCCGGAGAGCAAGTAAGACGTTTTATGTTCTGTTAAGGGGGGTGGGTTAAAACAACAATGTCAGACAACATCTTACTTTGGTACACAGTCTTTCCTGTTCTCTTGTTTCAGTCAATCTTGTAACGATGTTGAATATTAACTACGTCACATGTAAAGCAACTTCAACATGCTTCCAACTTCACGATTAAAAGCAAAATGCGTCTATAAAAGAAAATGCCAGAACCTATTTACAACCTTAATTTAAAATGACTTCTACAACTTTTATTAAGAGACCCTCAAGTGTCTTTGAGAGTTTGGAGTGAAGAATGTGGTTCAAAGAAGATTTGCAATTTTGCTATGCACATATAAGACCTGAACCACAAAACTAACTGCGTCATGAACTCCTTCAAGAGGAGAGACAAGATGCACTGGATTGAACACTGACGAGAGACAAGAAGAAGCAGGATAAAGATGGGAACTGTGGATAACAGGAAGAGCAACAGGATCAACATTGGCTGAGTCATTTGGAGGATACAAAGCTTTTTTCTTTAAATGTAACTTCATTACTGGATTTTTTTACATATTTTGGAATTAAGTATGAACAACCTGCTTGTTTACTCTTCATAATGATGCCATTAATTGTACATTGACAATAGTATGGCATGGTCAATCTGATTTATTTGTAGGAATCACAGCATCTCATAATTTCTGCTCGTGTGGTTTTTGGTAGCAGCCACATTCAGGCGTATCATGGATTATAAAGTAGTACAACTAGAAGGACTGCAGAGTTGATTCACACCATGAAAATTAAGTGGCTTGTCATGTTCGTAATTTTCTAATGTTAATAACAGAGAAATCAAGTGGCCAAAATGAGTTTCCCCTTTAGGGTGGATGGCTCACCCTTATAGATCACGTATTATATCTGCTCCTTTGTATCGAGCGAAACAAGAATATTGTGACAGCGTCTAGAAGAGTTTTGAGTAAAGAATGTCGTTCAAAGAAAGTCCATTTCCAGATGTTGCCAATCACCTGGACCACAAAACCTCCCCTGTGTCATAAAGACCTGGAAAGATGGAAGACTACACTACCACATAAGAACAGGTTACACATGGACTGATTTTATATTTTCTAGTCTTTGCGACCACTCAAATCACGGTTTAAACACGTCAGCACTCGCCCATTCAAACACAGTCACCATTACCCTTGACACCAGGAGCAATTTGGGGTTCAGTATCTTGCCTGAGGAAAAAATTCAACATGTTGACCAGAGGGGGCGGAGATTAAACCACCAACCCTTCGATTGATAAAAGACCACTGAGCCACAGACGTCCCAACATCTTCTAAACAAAGAGGAACAAAGGCGGAGCAAACATTGGCTGTGTGTCTCCTGGAGAATGAATCAGAGATGTGTGGAGGGATATATGAGCCATGACTTTAACCAACTCAAAGTCGTGGGGAAAAAGAGACGGACAAGGTCTCAAGATGGCTGATGGTTTGTGTACATCGGTACTGAAAACTGAATTCAGGACACACAGGTATTGAGCCTCATGGCTGTTGAACATGTACTGAAGCTGTAGCTGAATCCAGAGTCTCTTAGGATCACAATCATGTAAAGAAATGTGGGAGATATGGACTGGAGCTCTCTGATTAACTTGCAGCCATTCATTGGGACATTTTTTTGTCTTTTCTTCCATTCAGGTCATTAGATCTGCTGTTCCCACAGAGAAACGGGGAAAAAGGTGAGATAAGATAGAACTAAAGAGAAATGGTTGTGTAGTTGATTAGACTACACTCTTTTTGTCTCACGTATCATAAAAACCGTGATGTAACTTTTGTTCAGCATGTGTTTATTTAAAAATAGTTTTTTCATCTCACAACTCAGATTTGATGTATTTAGTTTCTAAATAATTATTTCTTTCAATTTTAATTTAACTACGTTTCTGTACACAGATTTGCCGTACTCCAAAACGTTCTCCCCAGTCACAATGGAAGATTGTTTCCAGTTGTCCATAAAGTAAGTACCACTACTTTATGGAAAAAAGGGTGCATTTATTAATTAGTTAAAAGTTTTAACATTAACCTTGCTCTTAAAATTGTAAAATTGCACATTTGTATTGAGACATTTAAATAAAATATAAGATAAGCTATGTATTCTACCAATTGGCTCAGTAGCCAATATTTTTGTAATGCGTTATTTAACCTTCATAATAAGTACAAGTTTAAATATTGCTATTATATTATTATTATTTTTTATATTTACATTTGTATTGATTAGATTAGATACTCTTTGTTGATACAATGTATTTCATAGTGTTTTCAAAAATATCATATTGTTATATGACTAAACTGAAGCTGTAGCTGAATCAAGAGTCTCCTAGGATCAAAATCATGTAAGGAAATGCGGGATAGATGGACTGGAGCTCTCTGATTAACTTGCAGCCATTCATTGGGACATTTTTTGTCTTCTCTTCCATTCAGGCCAGCAGGTCTGCTGTTCGGGAAAAAAGGAAGAAAAGGTGAGATAAGATAGAACTAAAGAGAAATGGTTGTGTAGTTGATTAGGCTACACTCTTTTTGCCTCATATCATAAAACTTTTGTTCGGCATGTGTTGCAGGTCCAGATTACCTGAAAGGGGTTTTAGATTTTGTGTCCAAAGAGAGACATGAGATATTTGACTTAAAAAAACCAGCTGGTGCCAGATGGAAGATAGAACCCCTGGAAGACACCATTTACAGTGAGGAGCCTAAGGTAGTGAATGGGTGGGGGAAATTCTATATTCCTGAGATAGTAAGCATGCAGGTTGTAGGTGTAGTGGAGGGGACCTCTTGCCCATGGGACCAGCTCGTTCTAATGATCTGTGAGGATGAAAAGCTGTATGCCTACGATGGAGAGGAGCTACATTTGGTGGCTTCAAACATGAAGAAGCTACGTCAAAATGGAATAAGCTATCCAGGATCCAAGACATACTACGAAGGGCAGGCCTTCAAAGACATGGTGAGAAGTTATACTAAAATAGCTGGGAACAAACAGCTTTGTGTACCTGATAGTCGATAACCTGTGGGCACTGACAACTGTTTTTTTATATTTTCTTTCGTTTCTAGACCAAGGAGGACTGGGAAAAAGGGCGGAACAGTCCTATGTGGAAGAGACAGGACCTAGAACATCTTAAACTGTCCAAAATTATGGAATATCTCAAAGCCACAGCCGCAATAAAAGGCAAGTATCTTTTTCTCTGCTTCAGGGCAAAGATTAAGGTCATGCATTTAGTGTCACTATAATGTTTCTTCTGCATTGAGTGATCTCATAAACCTTAAAGCAAATGCATGTATACCTTCAAAAAATGTTGTATTCTTTAATTGTATTAATGTAGTTAGTATAACCAGTAGGGGAAGTGTTAGAAGATAAATGGTTTTGGTAGATCTCGACAGGGAAGTGTTAACATTTGTAGACGGTCCCTGCAGATAGAAGTTGCGCATCTCGGTGTGTATCGGATTATTTTGATAGAAATACGGTTGAAGCTCCTTTACTACCTTATTATGGTGGTTAAGAAACAACGTGTGTGTCTTGGGAATGTTTTGTTTGAGGTATTGATCAATGTCTTTCTAACTTAGCCGAAATGTTTCCAGAAGATATTTCGATCGTATGACAGATCATAGCTCATAAAATGTCCAATAATGTCGAAACACTGTACAGATCTTAAAGTCTGGCTAACGTTGGCCCTGCAGGTTTAGGCTGCTTAACATTATATTCAGATAGAACCTTGCCAATTGTGTTAATAGGTTTAGGAGGAGCACTCAAAGAGAAAAGGGTGTTGTCTGGGAATGTCTTTAAAAGGAAATGCAAAGGTTTTCCTGCTGGTTTCTGGTGTATAGCGTATAGGGACAAATACATACCGAGTATTTCTCATAAAATCCACACCATTCGAATTAATAAAATGATCATGTGTTTTATTTATTGAAACGTCTGTCTGTCTGTGTAACTCAAGCATTTTCGGATACTTTCCAATATCTGTGAAATTGTTGTTCAATACATTTAATAAAGAAATGTGAGGGATCAACTTTTGAATATTAATGTTTTTAGGAAACAATATCTTTAAAGTTACATTTAAAACACACATTTTAGAATATTAACATTGAAATAAATAAACCAAAAATAGTTTCATTAAAATAATTGGGGAAATTTCAATTGTCCTTATTTCATAAAAAGTGCTCATTGTTATATATTTAAAAATAGTTTTTTGTTTTAATCTTCATCTCAGAACTCAGATTTCATGTATTTATTTTAACAACCTTTCTGTGCACAGATTTACCGTACTCCAAAACATTCTCCCCAGCGACAATGGCAGTTTGTGTTGTTGAAGTGAGTACCACATGTTGATGGAAAAAGAACTATGCATTTATTAATTAGTTAGATGTTGTTAAATGAAACAGACTATTACAATTGTAAATTTGAACATTTATATTGCAACATTAAATGTAATATTAGATAAGCTATACCTTATCAGCTCAGCCAACATTTTTTAATGCTATTTATCCTTTATAATAAATACAAATTTAAATATAACTATTATTATATTGTTTACTATTGTTTTTTTATTAATATTTTTATTGATTAGATTCGATGCTCTCCGTTGATATAGTGTATCATAGTGTTTCTGAAAAGACCCAAATTCTGTAATAGTGTTATAATGAGTAAAGGTTTTGATTTAGATATTTTTTTACCACTGTTAACAATTGTTTTGTTTTCCTTGTAACAGAAAGCTGGGGTGGAGGACAGTCCGGAGAGCAAGTAAGATGTTTTATGTTCTGTTAAGGGGGGTGGGTTAAAACAACAATGTCAGACAACATCTTACTTTGGTACGCAGTCTTTCCTGTTCTCTTGTTTCAGTCAATCTTGTAACTATGTTGAATATTAACTACGTCACATGTAAAGCAACTTCAACATGCTTCCAACTTCACGATTAAAAGCAAAATGCGTCTATAAAAGAAAATGGCAGAACCTATTTACAACCTCAATTTAAAATGAATTCTACAACTTTTATTAAGAGACCCTCAAGTGTCTTTGAGAGTTTGGAGTGAAGAATGTGGTTCAAAGAAGATTTGCAATTTTGCTATGCACATATAAGACCTGAACCACAAAACTAACTGCGTCATGAACTCCTTCAAGAGGAGAGACAAGAGGCACTGGATTGAACACTGACGAGAGACAAGAAGTAGGATAAAGATGGGAACTGTGGATAACAGGAAGAGCAACAGGATCAACATTGGCTGAGTCATTTGGAGGATACAAAGCTTTTTTCTTTAAATGTAACTTCATTACTGGATTTTTTTACATATTTTTGAATTAAGTAAGAACAACCTGCTTGTTTACTCTTCATAATGATGCCATTAATTGTACATTGTCAATAGTATGGCATGGTCAATCTGATTATTTGTAGGAATCACAGCATCTCATAATTTCTGCTCGTGTGGTTTCTGGTAGCAGCCACAATCAGGCCTATCATGGATTACAAAGTAGTAAAACTAGAAGGACTGCAGAGTTGATTCACACCATGATGACTAAGTGGCTTGTCATGTTTGTTATTTTATAATTTTGATAACAGAAATCAAGTGGCCAAAATGAGTTTCCCCTTTAGGGTGGATGGCTCACCCTTATAGATCACGTAGTATATCTGCTCCTTTGTATCGAGCGAAACAAGAATATTGTGACAGCGTCTAAAAGAGTTGTTCAAATGAGAATGTCGTTCAAAGAAAGTCCATTTCCAGATGTTGCCAATCACCTGGACCACAAAACCTCCCCTGTGTCATGAATACCTGGAAAGATGGAAGACTACACAGAGCAGGTAACAAATGGACTGATTTAATATGTTCTAGTCTTTGCGACCACTCAAATCACGGTTTAAACACGTCAGCACTCGCCCATTCAAACAGTCACCATTACCCTTGACACCAGGAGCAATTTGGGGTTCAGTATCTTGCCTATAGGTACGAATTCAACATGTTGACCAGAGGGGGCGGAGATTAAACCACCAACCCTTCGATTGATAAAAGACCACTGAGCCACAGACGTCCCAACATCTTCTAAACAAAGAGGAACAAAGGCGGAGCAAACATTAGCTGTGTGTCTCCTGGAGAATGAATCAGAGATGTGTGGAGGGATATATGAGCCATGACTTTAACCAACTCAAAGTCCTGGGGAAAAAGAGACGGACAAGGTCTCAAGATGGCTGATGGTTTGTGTACATCGGTACTGAAAAACTGAATTCAGGACACACAGGCATTGAGCCTCGTGGCTGTTGAACATGTACTGAAAATGAAGCTGAATCAAGAGTCTCTTAGGATCACAATCATGTAAAGAAATGTGGGAGATATGGACTGGAGCTCTCTGATTAACTTGCAGCCATTCATTGGGACATTTTTTGTCTTCTCTTCCATTCAGGTCATTAGATCTGCTGTTCCCACAGAAAAACAAGAACACAGGTAAGCTAAGGGAGAACTAAAGAGAAATGGTTGTGTAGTTGATTAGACTACACTCCTTTTGCCTCACGTATCATAAAAACCGTGATGTAACTTTTGTTCGGCATGTGTTGCAGGTCCAGATTACCTGAAAGGGGTTTTAGATTTTGTGTCCAAAGAGAAAAGGCACAAGATATTTAAATTAAAAAAACCAGCTGGCGCCACATTGAAGATAGGACCCCTGGAAGACACCATTTACAGTGGGGAGCCTGACGTAGGGAATGAGTGGGGAGATTTATATCTTCCTGAGATAGTAACCATGCGGGTCGTAGGTGTAGTGGAGGGGACCTCTTGCCCATCGGACCAGCTCGTTCTAATGATCTGTGAGGACGGAAAGCTGTATGCCTACGATGGAGAGGAGCTACATTTGGTGCCTTCAAGCATGGAGCAGTTACTTGAAGAGGGAATAGAGTATCCAGGATCCAAGAGATACTACGAAGGGGAGGCCTTCAAAGACATGGTGAGAAGTTATAGTATAATTGCTGGGAACAAACAGCTTTGTGTTTTCTGAACCTGATAGTTGATTACCTGCGGGCACTGACAACTGTTTATTGATATTGTCTTTTGCGTGTAGACCGTGAAAGACTGGGAAATAGTGTGGCAGAGCCGTACAGGGAGGGCGCTGGAACGAAAACATTGTAAACGGGTGCTGGAACACAAGACCAAATCTATGGAATATCTCAAAGCAACAGCTACAATACAAGGCAAGTATATTTTTCTCTGCTTCAGGGCAAAGATTACATTTGTGCTTTAGTGTCACTATCATGTTTCTTCTGTATTGAGTCACCTCATTTGCTAATTTGTTTCTCTCTGTTATGGCCCGCCCCCTACTCAGTGGTAGTGGCTCGTGGGGAGACCCGCAACATAAAAGAAAACGTCCAGTACTTAACAGCGATCATTTATTTAAATGTACAGCCGTTACTCACATAGGCCAACCGGCAAACGATCGAGGTCTGGAGGACTGGCTAAAAGAAACAAAAAGAAGGAGGGGGCCTGAGCCAGCCACACCACGGGCCGTAGGACCCAGAGCTTCCCTCCCCTAACCAGAAGTCTAACAAAATCTACGGGAAACAAAATAAAGCCACGAAAACTGGTCAACCAGGGCCCTTTCTCATTTCACTAATTCCCCCTCCTCGACTCCTCGAATCCTCGGTCCTCCGGTAGTGACCCGGAAATGAATTTCAGCGCGCCATGTTGAAGGACATCTCATTTCACTAAATGCACTTCGACGACCGAGGATCGAGTGTCGAGGAGGCTCTCTGGAGGAGCTATAACCAGGGGTGCACACAACTTTCTCAGTGAGGTACTCAGATGAGTACCTGGAGTCAGCGTTTGGTACTCCAACTTCTGTCTCCCCTCAAAGTTCCCATGATGCTCAACGGGGGGGGTGGCAGTGGAGTGCAGAGCTTCATGACCACAGAGCGTGTGAACGTTGTGATCAGCTATTTTAGCGCAGTGCTGCTGTACAGACCGACGTTATGTCTGTGCACACGGAGACCGACTCTGTCGTCCGGTGATCTAACCGCCTTCTGGAAAAGCTTCACAAGTACGTCGGTACGCAAATGCGCTTTGTGACACAAGTGACGGTACGTATTTCAGACCTGCTTACCACTTATGTGCACCCCTGGCTATAACCGAGGATACACTGATGGGTCCTCCACGGTCCTCCACGGCTCCTTCGTGGATGCATTTCCGGGAACAGAGATGTTTCACAAGAGGTTTCTCAATACTCTAATTTCCCCTCCTCGACTCCTATCCTCGACTCCTATCCTCGAGACGTAGTGCCGCCCACAGGAGAAGCGAGCGGAGGATTGAGGAGGGGAACCGAGGAGAGAGGCGGGGAAGCAGCAGTTAGAGAAATGAGAACTCCTCTCCTCTGAGCGGTCATTTTAAAGAGACGTCCATTAATGATGACAGGAGGCACAGCAGCCCTCTGTCTGATGGAGAGATGTGTTCATGACGACTTATATATTTACTTTGATTCATTCACAGTGCGGTATAATGAGACAATAACAGGCTACAGATGCGGACATATATACACACATATTTATATAAATATATACAATTTCAGAATCAAAAAAGTATGAGAGCACTCTCATAATAACGTAACACAATCAGAGACTGGATATATCCCCCCCTCTCTCTGGTCGCTGAAATGGGGAATTGAAATTACGGGCCAAAAGTTGTATTTACAAGTATTAAAAGTAAGCATAGGACACCAAACCAACCGAGACCCGTCTGTCCACCGCATCTACGCACTGTACAACACACACATCTACACACTGTACCACACACACCTACTGCTCCTAAAGCATAATCAGGCTACAGCCGTTGTGTATATTATTATGCTATGTGAAGCACTAAATGGTCTTAGAAAAATATCGACTCTTTGTTTGTAGATATCTACTAAACTACAGCATACAAATACAGAGAGTAATGTAGGCCTGTTATACTGAGTGATATGTATTTTACACAGCTGCTCTGCTTTCTGCACGGACCTCACAGCTGTTCTCACTGTAAACATCGTGTCGCGATGAAAGCAGTTAGTAAAATAATATCCAGGGGATGCATGTAGAGCTGTCATTGGCTGAGATAAGTCCGGCCGTGCGTAACGCCTCCACCGTTCCCGGAAATGCATCCGTTGAGGAGCCGTGGAGGACCCATCAGTGTCTCCTCGGTTAGAGCTCCTCCAGAGAGCCTCCTCCATGCTCGATGCTCGGTCCTCGATGTGCATTTAGAGAAATTAGATATCCTTCAACATGGCGCGCTGAAATCCATTTCCGGGTCACTTCCGGAGGACCGAGGAGTCGAGGAGTCGAGGAAGGGAAATTTGAGTATTGAGAAACCTCTTCTGGCTGCAGTCGAATAGTCCAAAAATCAGCTCCTAAGTTCTAACCCTATCGTCTATTCCTTGACCCCTGAGTGAAACGTCATGGGGTTAAGGGATAGTGGATAGGAGAATTCAAAAGGATTTAAGAGAAGAGACTGCGGTACTTTAGAGCAGAGTTTCTCAATTGTTTTGCAGCCAAGGACCCCTTACAAGATAGAGAATACACCAAGGACCCCCTCATTCTGATTTGTGATTTTGGGCTATATAAATAAAAATGAACTTGACTTGACATGTATGTCCCTTGGAATAATCTGACGCAGCCTATTTTTTACACTTCTATAGTCTTTGTTATGTGAAAGAACAACACAAGAGAAATGTATTAGAAAGATATTAGATATGTATTAAAAATATTTGCACCATCTCAACACAGAATACCCATAAAACAATCAATCAATTAGTTGAGTTCCCCCACCTCCCCAAAAAGGCTGTAAAAGTGCTCATTCCCTTCACCTCCACCTACCTGTGTGAGTGCAGGTTTTCCGCATTGACTTTGATCAAAAGCAAGTACCGTTAAAGGCTGCAGCCAGAGGATGATCTGCGTTTATTCCTCTGTGCATCAAAGACGCAGACTCATTGTTCCCACTAAAGTAGGGGTGAGTGTAATAAGGAGACAAAGTTAACGTTCAGTGTGTTGCCGGGATTATATAAGGATTTATCCACCATGTTGAAAATGTTGAAAATGTTAAAAAAAATATGTCTTGAGAACACGGCGTGCGTAAATATACGGGTCGTGCGGCAGCTAGATGTGCCTGTCCTCTGTAAGAAGGTGTCGATGACTGACATGCAAGGAAGAACGGCTGTCCACAGGCTGTTCCAACTTTAACAACTGTATTAACTTCCAGGGTAGTGAATTGAACATGCAATTGTAATTGGGTGTGTGGTATATTTTCATGAACGGACACGCATGTTCCACAACACACGATCGCACGATTTCGATCGCTACCAGCGTCCTTGCCATCTTGTTATGATAACAAGTGCACGTTTCTGATGCAATATGGTTGAGACCATTCGGGCTTATTCTAGAGGGTTGTAAGGAATAGTCCAAGTAGTGGGGGAGTTTTATACAATATGTTTAAAACATAAATAAAAATGTTTAAAAACGTGTTGTTTAATGTTTTAAGGAGGTGACGCTACTCAGCCAATCAAATCGGTGCAGTCAGCACGATAGATTCAAACACACACAGAGACACGACAAGAGGAGAGAAACAGTCGGAATAATTTCAAATGGCGGAAGGTAGACAGCGAAAACAGAGCATTTAATTACATTTTCTCTTACTGGACCTCTTTGAAATGCAATTGAATACCCCTGCATTATAGCAACAACAACAATAATAATAATAACAGCAATAATAATTGGGAGGGGGGGCGCGGCTGTTCTTATGTTCTCTGAGGGGAGGCTCACCTACCCACACTTTGAAAACCCCTGATCTAGAGAATTCGAACGGCACTTATCATGGCTGCCACTGAGGGACTTCCGGGTCATTTCACTGGGTTAGGAAGGCTCCTAAGCTAAATGGACTATTCGACTGCAGCCTCTCTCTCTCACTTCCTCTTACTTTCTCAATTCCTGTCCCTCCCAGAATCCTGTGGCAAGCCCTCAGGTCAGTCTGGGACATCACCTGGGCCAAACAATGCTCACTTGAATCGGAATCAGAAACGTGTTGATTGCCAGGTAGGTTCACACGTACGAGGAATTTGACTTGATGTCATGGTGCATACATAACATTTAAAACACGTTTTTTTTAAAGTACACAGATAGCGAACTACATTAAGAACACTGTAATAAAAATATAGTAAGATAGCAATACAATAAAGCAGTAATTTACAACGAAATAGAATGCAGTGAATTATAAAATATAAAATATGTGCATTAAGCAATATTTAAACATTGTGTCTATAAATGTAATGCATATAGAGTCTGCGTTGTGGCTGAGGTAAAGTGTCAGCGGGGTGGGCAAACTTACAAAATCTGCAAGGGATCAAATACTTATTTCCACCAGTAACTAGCTTAGCCAAGTTGAGGTAGATATTTTCGCCAAGTCAAATGTTATTGATAGGAAGGTTTTGTAGTGGGTGCTCTCTTTATACATCTATGTTGGTAAAGTAGAGCAGTTTGGCTTCCCTCTGTGTAAAAAGCATTGTTGACTATAGACACCCGGGTGTAAATAGCATCTGCCCAATGTTAGTTCAGTAAATAAATATATTTTAAAGTCAACTTTATTGTCAATTTCTCAGTCTATGTGATACTGGCATGGAGATCTAAATGCTGTTTCTGACAGTCCCAAAGAATAAACAGTTTGGGATTTAAAGGGGTTTAGCATCTGACATATGTGTTTGTGCTCTTTGTGTATGCACTTGGTACATTAGACTGGTATCTTTCTCTTTTCAATAGTGAACCAACCAGAAATATGACATTTCATCAAAACAATGGATGAATAAATGAGAAGGTAGCGTTCATACCTTATTCTGACCGTCACAACGACTGCTTTACATAAGGCGTGGTAGTTCAAAACATGAGGCAGGGCTTAATTCATTTATTTACATTAATTTACTCCTGACCTACAATGGTGAGTAGCTGCTTTAAACTGCTTTCCTTTGCTAATATTTGAAGTATTACTGATCAAATTCTACATTGTTAATTTACTTTCTATTGTCAGTGAAATGTGTAAGTGTTATAATTATGGTTATAATGTGTCATGTATTATTTCTCTCTAGGCTCCTAAAAAGAAGAGGTGAGTCAGCTGATTACCTGAACCATACACTAATAATGACTTCTGCTTTTTTATTTTCTAAAGACAATTTATTACTTTTATATTTTTATAGCATGAAAAAAGTTCTGGGGAACATGAGGTGTTTCCGACACAATGCTGAAGGGATGATCTCAAAAATGTTGGAGCTGAATAACTCCTGTCAAGATGAAGCTAAACATTTAGTAGATGAGGTACTGTATGGTGTGGTGTGGCTTTTATGAACTTTTGACATGATGCGTTTCTTTCATAGAGCTTCACAGTTACACACAGCTTTAAAAATTCCATCTTTTTTTTGACAGTTTCTTCACAGCATCTTCTTTTTCGGAATGATCAGCACACCACCATTTTCACCGGAAATGATTGTGAATGATGATGAGTATTTAGGTGCGTTGAAGGACTGCTACCCTCGGCCTTTTGAACTTTATTCCTCTCAACTACCCATGAGGAGTCCATTCTCATGTCTGCTAGACATGGTAAGATTAACATTTTTCAATTCTTCTAGTTGCTTTTCCCCCAAAAATCATCCTGAAATATAAAAGTTTTACACGAAGTATGACAGTAAATTACTTGCGGGGATTACAGCAGCTTGATAACATTTCAAAATTATTTTCAGGTTGTTTTCGTGATAGGACAAGAGAACGAAAATGAAATAAAACAGTACCTTCAAGAGATCATCATTGAACTCGGCCTTAATAAGGGGGATCCTTTTGTCTCCTCCACCATCTGCATCTCTCAGAACACGGAGAACCCAAACTCAGAAAAGTACTACGGGGTCTCCATGTCCACTTTTGACAAGGTTCCTGGGCAAATCCTGGTTGCTGCATCTTGTCTTTTTTACTGGGACCCTTTGGTTGCTGGTGCAGTGATGAGTTTCACTCCAAATAAGCACAACCATAAATGTTTTAAAGGCACGTTCAAACTGCCTCCGCATGTAAGTTGCAATGCGTATAGCCTCCACGGGGGAGGAGAACTAATAGATCCTTGTAAATCATGTGTGAATTTGTTTGGTTTGAGAGGAAATTGCAAGGGGATATATCCCTATGGCAACTGTGCTGAGGTTGAAAGTCTGAGCAAAATGTTAAAAAAGGACAAAGGAGTTAGGGAGCAAGCAAGACCAACATCTGAGAAGTACAAGGATAAGGCGGAGAAAAGTGTCAAGACAGGTCTAGGGAATTGGCTGAAAACATTTAATTTCCCATCTAATTATCAATTCTACAACCCTCAGATATAAATATTGATAAGTCTGATTAGCATGGTCTTTTATTATTTATTATTCACCTCCGATGAAGAAGGGAAATGAGTCGGCGGGACCACCAACGGAGAGGGGACTTGAGAAGGGACTTTTTAAATTTTTTTTAATTAAATGCACAGAAATAAATACATTAGAAAATATTACAGAAAATGTAGTGTAATAGTAAGATTCCGTAAGTCTGCCTCACTTATTTTTTTTTTTATTTTTTTTTTAAAAATGTTTTAACAGACATTGCTCCAGATAACAAACCGTACATCAAAACATGTAACAACAAACAACTAAACAAAACGTAACGGGGGGGGGTGGATGCAAGGATGACTTCCTAAGACAGCTGATTGTGACATACACAGGACATTACATACACAATACATTATACATTACACAGGAGATGCCATATTGACAGGGTTAGATAGGAGAGCTGCGGACAGTGAACCGCAATCCTCCTGTCTCCCCTCAAAATCCCCCAGCAGAGAAGCTGCCCGCTCCATGTTCAGTAGGTCCAGATACTCCCTCAGCCATGAGTCCCTAGTAAAGCAGGCTGGTTTGCGTTCCTTCCAGTTTAGTAGGATGAGTCTTTTTGTGGCTAAACAGCCCAATGTCCAGAGCCGATCGGCGGTCGTTGCAGGATTGCCATCTGGCTTGAGACCCAGTAGACATGCAATGGGACATGTAGGGAAATTAACTTTTAAAGATTCAGACAATAAGGATATTACTTCTGACCAAAGGTTTTTACCGCTGGGCATTCCCAGAGTAGGTGCAACAATGTACCTCGCTTGCCACATTCATGCCAGCATAAATCTCTGTGTTTATTGTCCATCTTGGATTTTGTAACAGGGGTGATGTAAGCTCTATTTAGAATTTTGAACTGTATGATCCTGAATCTTACACATTTAGAAGAGAACATAGCTGACTGCCAAATGGAGTTCCATTGCAAAGCAGACAGAGAGATATTCAAGGTATGCTCCCAGGACAGTTGAACAGGAGAATAGGTATTCGGGGCAGCCCTAGATAATAATTTATAAATGTTAGGACCACACCTGATGATATGATTGCTTTTTTGAGGCGCTGGTCCTCTTCCATACATGAAGCAGGCATGGCTACCTCCTTACATTTTGTACTAATAATAGATGCTAGTTGTGCATATGATAGAAAAGATGAGCCTGAGAGACCATACTGATTTTTGAGTTGTTGAAATGGAAGGGTTTGGTCTCTATATATCTGTCCAATTGTAGTAATACCAGCCTTCTGCCAGATATTATTACTTAAAGTGCCTCGTCCTGCAGAAATACAGGGGTTACTCCAAATGGGGCAAGATGGTAAAGAGAGCCCCTCTATGTTGAGTCTCCTGTGCAGTTGCTTTACAATAGAGCATGAAAAGCGGATGATGGTATTATCCATTGAGGGTGGTGGTTTTGGGCAGTACCACATTGATGCCAGAGATATGTTTTGGTTTACAGACATGATGGATTGCTCCAGCCATTGCCAACTGCCTACCGAAGAGGCACTTTTGTACGCCCACGATAATGGATACTTTGCATTGAAGGACAGATAATACTGGAGTACATCTGGGACTCCCAAACCTCCCATTGATCTTGGAATGATCAACTTATTATGTGCGATTCTGGGTTTCTTATTATTCCAAAGGAACTGAGTGAATAGGGATTTGATATCTTTAAACCATTTTAGTGGGAATTCAAGAGGGATAGAGGAGATAATATGAGAAAGCCTTGGGAGAACATTCATTTTCAAGGTTTCTGCTCTGCCCCATAGAGAGAGTGGTATGGCCATCCACCTGTTGATGTCCTCCTTAATGGACTGGAAAATAGCAGGGCCGTTAAGGCTAAAGATTTTAGAGATAGGAGAGACGATGTTAATTCCCAAATACCTCATTCCATTTGTTTTCCAAATAAAGGGGGTGCTCATTAGGTTGTGTTTATATATATATATGAGTTAAGTGGGATTGCTTCACTCTTGTTCCAATTTATCTTATATCCAGAGAAGCTGCCAAATAAATGTATCATATCAAGAACTGCGGGTATAGAGAGTGCTGGCTTGCTCAAAGTAAGAAGTATATCGTCAGCGTACATATTTAATTTGAAATCGTGTCCATGAATGTTCACACCATATATGTCACCATTAGCGCGAATTGCACAGGCTAATGGTTCTAGAGCCATAATAAAAAGTAGGGGACTAACAGGACACCCTTGCCTCACACCACGGTGTAAGGGGAAAGGTTTGGAGATTAACCCATTAGTTCTAACAGAAGAGAAGGGAGCGCTATACAAAGCCTTTACCCAGCTAATCAACTTGGGCCCAAAGCCACATTTTTTGAGCGTGTAAAACAGATATTTCCATTCTATTTGGTCAAAAGCTTTCTCAGCATCTAGTGATGCTGCAATCATTGGCAAATTGCTGGAGCTTGCTTCTAGGATAATCTGAAAAACCCTCCTCATGTTATTTGAGGACTGGCGGCCTGGAATGAAACCTACTTGGTCTAGATGCACTATAGATGGAACCACCTTCTCCAAACGGAGTGCCAGTATCTTGGCTAGAATCTTGTAGTCACAGTTTAGAAGGCTTAAAGGGCGGTGGTTACCCATCAGAGAAGGATCTTTGCCCGGTTTAGGAAACAATGAGATAATGGCTGAAGGATTATTTGAATTATTTGAAGGATTAAAGTAACGTGTTATGGCAGGAAAGTTAAATCTGGTATATTCATTTTAATGTCACCTTATATATATTCATGTGTGTTAAAGTTGAAGGGACAAAGTATATTTTCCCTCCCCAATATATTGAGGTGAAGTCTTTGTGTTTAGAGAAGGATGTGAGCAGGGGACATCCTAATTTGGGGATAGCTCCAAGACTCTGGAATGTTTCCCTCGTAAAAGAAGGGGGTGCGTTACACATGCTTGGGGCAAATATGTGTGTTTTCATTGCAGTAAATATATGTGCTACATGATTACTGTTCAACTATACCTCTGTTCTTATTCTTTCATGTGTGGGTACTAAATGGCTACAAACATTGTGGAGAAATTAGCTTAAACATCTTTTATTACTCTATATGAAATGGAAGCAGTTTTTTATGATAGGGACGAGAGAGCATTTTCAGCATGTCAATTATCAGGGAAATCTACTTGTTTTCAATAGATGTGTGTGGTTAGTTACTTTGTATTAATAATAACAGTATGTGTAAAGGAAGCTGGAAATATGCAATGTGAAACCTTTTATTTGAAGTAAAGATGTGAACAATAGCTCAAATGGCGGGAGGGGCTGTAGGACAAATGAGTGTGTTCTCTATATTTGGCCTGTGTGAAGTTTGACTATTTGAAAAGCATCTCTAATACTGCTTAAGAGCATAGGTAATGTGTTCCTCGTTATTATTGATATGAAAGTGATTTACATGTATTACGTATATTTAGCCAACTATAACAACTATATCTTAAAACATACTTTTAACTTGTGTGTGGCAGCCTGAGGCGGGAAGATGGACACAGGGACAAAGAGCCATAAAGGGGATGTGTGTGTGCTGGCTGCAAGATGTGAAATAAGATACGGAAACTTGTTGTTGAGAGCAGGTTCGTACCAGACACCAAAAGGTGTCTGGTTTTCGTCAAACTGAAAGAGACTTTTTGTTTCCGGGTTTCTTCTGCTGTGTCGCACTGATTGGGTGCGACAGGCCATGTGTTGGTCTCTCCCAATAAAATGACCTCTGGGGGAAAGCACGCACACACCTCCTCCTGTGTTTTAGTATGAAAGCCTGTGTTTTCCTTTGGTTCGCGCTCTTGTTTTTGACCGGCCGTTCCTGAGACCTGTCTCACACGTGGTAGAACCTGAGCCCGGAGTACTCTGCAGAGTGCTTCGTGATTCCTTTGTATTTGTATTGTTACCTTGTATCATTAAAGCAAGATTATTGTTTAACTTGTATTCTGGTGTTTCTTAATCCCTTCCTTTTTACGAATTTACCCAGCTTATCAAACGACACGCGGAGACGAGGTTGGTTTTAAACATCCTCCAAATCTCCAACAAGTGGTGACCCCGACGTTTCTGAGTGGGGTGTTTTCGGGGAAGAGACCACCAGCGGCAAGCGGACGAATGGTCCGGAGAAGAGGCCTAGAATAATCTCTGACAACTAAAACGAGGATCCTTCAATTGAAAGGTGAGCAGACAAGCCTGTTTCTATCGAAGGTCTGTAATTGGCTGAACTAAATTTTAGAGTTGTCAGAGACATATTCCGGTGTCATAGTTGTTGCGGTAGAATATACAAATACATATTTTAGATAGGTAGGAAAGTTATATAACATAAAAGTGAATCAATGAGGTATGTAAGACGAAGGTGAAAGGCCCCGTACTTTTTTCAGAAAGGAGACGGCTGAAGACTCGTTGGGGGACGTCCAGTGACCGTTTTCAGACGGCATCCAGGAGACTAATCTGAATAACAATTCTTAGGTTCATAGGAATTGAAGTTGAGTTATAAGTAAAATCCAAAGGAGAGTAACGCAACCTTCAAAAAGCAATTTTGAAGTGACCGGACCTCATTAAACCTTTGTTCTGTGGGGGTTGAATCTATAAAGCCAAACGTCACGATAAAGAGTTCTGTAAGCCTGGGTTACGTCAGCGTCACATCGTTGAAAGACGGTGTTGAAGCGCGCTGAGAGGCTTGCTAAACTTGTTGGAATAAACATCGGACAATAAAAGCTGAATAGACTGTACGGGGAAAACATTTTCTGTGAATATTTACTGGTACCAAAGACAGTAAGTCAGATCAATAGATATGAAGTCTGTGAATATTTACTGGTAACAGAAACAGCCTAAGTCAGATGAATAGATACGAAGTCATAATGAATGGAGAATTTTAACGAGAGGAGCGTGAGTTAAGAGCTTACGAGGACAGTGGGTTCAAGCAGAAAAATTGAATAAAAGGATAGCAGAAGTGTTAATTGTTGAAAGAAGCCCCCCTTTTCCAAAGGAGGCTGAGAGCTACAGCAGGGGAAAGAGAAGGGGGTGTCAGTATTTGTCTGTGAGAGTTCCCCCCACCCTTTTTCCTCTCGAGAGCAGCAGCAGCAGCCCGGAGTGTGTCTGCTTGCTTTTTTCTCTAGTGATCTGAAGTTGGAAGGAAATACATAGAAAATTAACAGATCAAGGTGTGATTTGAAGTGGTAGATATATTGAAATAAATAAACAATGATTTGCTGTTATTTAAATATAGTCTTTGAGAACTGATTGATACCGTTCCATTGCGTTGTGAATTTCATGGTATTTGTCTTAACTATAATGTACCCACATGCATGTGGTTTCTTTGTCCCAGTTCATTTTAAAGTCAGCCGCCTCATGGCTAGATCTATTTGACCCCATGAGGTCAAGAGTCATTCTGTTAGACCACCATCTTGTGAAAGACAAATCATTGTTCTTTTGTCACATTTTGAATTAGAAGAGTTCATTTTGCTAGATCAATTTATCTATAAATGTTGTAGTGGGAGTTTTGTGTTTGCTAACATTTTTAGGAACGACAACACCAGGAGATGAGTAAACTCAAGAATCCGTGGAGTGTAAATACATTGAGAAGAACACATTTTTATACTCTAACTTTTTGCACATCATAGACAAGGAATTCAGACAATATAAATAAATATTCACCAAAAGTAATAAGTAAAATGGAAAGTAGACATAGGCCTACACTTGAGTCAAAGTATATTACTGTGATCTGATCAGTGTGCTCTGCAGGTCTACTATTGTTCTAAGTAACAGTGGGATTTAAAATATTGGAGAAAGTATGGAGATGTTCTTTCGTAGTGTGTGAAATATGTAATGCTTGAAACAGGTATTTCAATTTATGGAAGAAAATGGTTTCCTGAAAGACTCAGGTTGGGTAGATATGTAACAATGGATGAAACAATTTATAGAGGGAGTTTTTGTAATATCATTAGTAGACATTAATGGTGTTGTTTAGATGGCATTTAGCAACTAAGACATATAGTATGATTAGAAAGAGACAGAGTGGAAAGGGTTGGATTGATTCAATCTCAGTGTGCTAGATTTCTTATGGATAATGCGTCCCGGGACCTGGACTCCCCCTCTGAGTTAGAAAGGCTACGACCCCGTCCCTCCAAGCAGACAAAAGACCCAACCCAAAAGGAGGCTCCTCCTTCTCCATCAAACAGACAGAGAACCGGAGCTGAACCGTCTCCACCTGAGGCATCCAGAACCAAACCGCTTGCTGACATACAGAAATACTCTCATCAGTCCCTCAGACAGGGCATGAAGCTGAGCCACGAGATTTGGCACAGGAGCAGAGTGGGGGACATGAGAGCAGAATCCGCCCTCCATGAAGCAGCAGAGAGACTGTAAAGGGGAGATGAAATGCAAAGCAGTGCAAAGAACAGTGGCATGATGTGGGCTGGAGATGTGACTGGGCCAAAGGCTGCCTAAAAGAGTTACAGCGGATGGATTCAAGAGCTGATGGACTGAAGAGAAGACAGAATCAGAGGAGTTGGCATAGTCGATTTGAAGTGAGGAGGTCGGGGTCACGGCTTGAGACAACCAGGGGAGGAGAAAAGGAAAACGGGAATGAGTGAGTTTACACATAAACACACTTATTCACAAAACGCACATAGAAGACACCACATTTAAAGAACTTGAATTGACTTGATAAATAAGTAAAGATAAAAAGAGGTATTAACCATGAATTAATCGATTGGTAAATTCAAAATAGCAGTAAAGAGGAAACTATTAATGTAAAATGAGAAAATCATCCTAAAGACACACTGAGGGTTAAAGGGGGAGACATGAGGGAAATATGCACTACACTTTAAGCAGGGGGTGTTTTGGAGTAGCACAGTGTAGAACAATATTCTTCAATCTTTCCATCATATTAATGAATTATTCTTCAAGAGATTTTTATTCATGTGTGAATAAAGCAGTGATTTCATTTGTTACAATATTGATTTCACCATTGTGGCATAGTTATTACCATAGGAGGGCTTTAGGATGGAAACTGTTTTTAATCCTTGGTAAAGTAAAGGGTGATGGTTGCATGTTCGGACACCCAAGGTTCCACACACTGCTAAAGAGTTTAACATTGTTTTTAAGTAGACCAGAATTGAAGATAAATGAGTATAATGAGCTATGAAATGCAGAGCTACACAGATCCTAGTAATGTTTTGACTTAAGATAATAGTTATGTACACAAGTTTCTGAATTAGATTTCTTAGACATTTTAATACTACTTAGTTGTAAATAAATTGCAGTAGTAGTAGTACTATTATGAAGTGAGTTTTGTACCAAGTTGCAGGAAATGTGGGAAGCAGCCGTCCCGATGACAAGTTAGAGATATCTGACTTAAGGTGGTAATCGTGAATTGATAAATGATGGCGCTCCATATATGACTGATTTTTGTAGACAAAGGATACTGGCCTTTGCTGAAATATCAAAGTCTCTGCAGAGCACGACACATGGCCAATGAAACTGAGACCAAATGACCTTTGACCCTGACTGACAGTGTGACTTGAGAACAACACTATCAATGACTGACTCTGGGGCTGACCAAACTTGACTTTACAACCTGACAGTGTGAGTGTGGAGGAATTTCTGCATGTGATCAGTGTAACGGCATGATTCTAAAACAATAACTAACCGAGCATGTCTTTGGACTAATACATTACTTTGGAGCTCCATGGGAAACACAGGTTTCCTACAATTCCACGCATTTGGAAAAATGCACATGTGACCCGTTTCTAATTCCCACAGGAGTTGGCGGTTTGCAAATGTAAAACTCAAACTAAAATCTAAAGATTCTGTTTCTTTTAGGACTGCCAGCTGGAAATGAACACTTATTTTCCCTGGAGTGTTTACTGTGAAAAATGATGGATGTACTTTTGTGAATGATGTTTGGTATTTTCTTATAACCACTGGTTACCTGAAGGTTTTCTTCCCATACAGGATTTTATTACACATGTTTACATGTGTAAAAAGGGGGAGTGTGGGATATTTTCATTTAGGGACTGGAAGAAACCTGCCGCCCCAACTCAGATGTTCAATCTGACCATTGATTGACAGTTTTAGATTTAACCTGCTCCATATCTGGGGATAAGATACTGTTTGATGAATGTTGACATGTTTCTAATATTGATTGAGTTATAACAGGTAACACAGATGCAGAATCAGTGGCCAAGGGGCTACTGAGAGAGGTAATTCCAGAATGAGAATGAGAAGGTGAACTGTGATAATGAAAACAATTTGGTAATATTTCAACAGGTATTAAAGTAACTGAGGTTTGAAATGTAGAAAGAACATATTACAGCTAAGTTAAAACATAGTAATGTAATGAGATAGAATTTAATTTAGACAACATCTTGTAACTAGCCTGGTAAAGAAGTAAAAGCCATAGACTGTTTAGATCATTATGGGGATGTACATTTAATTTAAAGTCATAATAGAAAGACATTTGATGACAGTATGTTGAATTTCTGTATTCATTTTTCAGCTTGATAATATCCAAGCAGTGACAGGTAGAAGCAGTCTCGCCTGGAAATTATTCACTTTGTCAGTATCATGATTTTAGTTGTTTTTAATCCATAACATTAGTTTGTTCCATTACCAGAAACATTAGCAGTTCATATTATATTTAGATTTTAAATGGGATCTCAAGGATTTCATTTATAATAACACAGATGCTTGTCAGGAATTCAGAGCTATTGAGATATGTTATTTAGTTCACCTGAAGATGTTGGGGTTTATTTTGTTGACACAGGCCAAGTATTAGAATTCTGAAGCGGCCTACCAGCGGTGGGTCAAACACCTGAGGGCCCAGAAGCACTGAGCGTAGACTTGAGGGGTGGGTATCAGATTTCTCCACACAGGTTGCTGACGCCAAAAAGGGGACCCGAGGAGCAGGAGGCCGACACAGCGGAGTTCGTCTGGCTGAAGGTCGTCAGGCCTACGTGACTCAACCCCAGGTTCTCCGGCCTCTACAGAGTGACCCAGAGGACATCTCATGCCGTCCGCCGAGGAGCAAAGGGGGACATCTGGTACTACTGGAGCCAGTGTGCGGCGAGGAACACTCCGGCTAGGACCTTGGAGGACATCAGGATGGACCTGGCTATCGTCAACGCGGACATCCCTACAGCAGACGACTTGGAAGCAGGCATCAGCGGACTGGAGGAGAAGGACCTCGCGGACATCCCGACAGCAGACGACTTGGAAGGAGGCGTCAGCGGGCTGGGGGACTTCTCGAGGCAGCAGAGGAGTCTACTTCTCTCTGATCAGATTCATCAGTTCCACCTTTGAAGGAAAGGCCGCATCTCCCCCTCCCTATCAGCTGCCCTTGTTGGCGTATTCCGCTGAGGGGGGGGGCCCTGATGATTCAACAACACGCAAGGATGCTGCCGTCTGGCACTCAGGCTCTCACTCTGATAGTTTCTTCACTGTCATTGGAGGTTGTTTTCTGTTCTCAAAGGTTTAATGAAGGGGGACAGACACAGTATTAAAGAAGGACAGTAGTTTTGTTTCAAATGTCTTATGTGTGTTGGTCTCGTTAATGCGAGACCAAAAAGGGGGAATTGAAGGATTATTTGAATTATTTGAAGTATTAAAGTAACGTGGTATGACAGGAAAGTTAAATCTGGTATATTCCTTTTAATGCCACCTTATTTATATTCATGTGTGTTAAATTAGAAAGGACAACGTATCTTTTCCCTCCCCCAATATATTGAGGTGAAGTCCTTGTGTATGGAGAGAGAGGTGAGAAGGGGACACCATATTTGGGAATAGTGCCAGACGCTGGAATGCTTCCCTCGTAAAAAAAGGGTGTGCGTGACACAATCTTGTAGCAGATGTGTATGTGTTTTCATTGAAGTAAATATAAGAGCTACATGATTACTGGTCAACTATACCTCTGTTCTTATTCTTTCATATGTGGGTACTGGAGGGCTACAAACATCGTGGAGAAATTAGCTTAAACATGTTTTATTACTCTAGGGGAAATGGAAGCAGCATGTCAAATGATCAGGGAAATCTACTTGTTTTAAATATATGTGTGTGGTTGATTGCTTTGTATTAATAATAGCAGTATGGGTAAAGGAAGCTGGAAATATGCAATGTGAAACCTTTTATTTGAAATAAAGATTCTGCAGGGAATATTCTTAAAGAACAATAGCTCAAGTGTCTGAAAGAGCTGCAGGCTAAATGAGTGTGCGGTACTTTTTACTGCTTGAGAGCATAGGTAATGTGTTCCTCGTTATTATTGATATGAAAGTAATTAACATGTATTACGTATATTTAGCCAACTATAACAACTATATCTTAAAACATACTTTTAACTTGTGTGTGGTAACCTGAGGGGGGGAGATGGACTCAGGGACCAAGGGCCATAAAGGGGATGTGTGTGTGCTGGCTGCAAGATGTGAAATAAGATAAGGAAACTGGTCTTCGTCAAACTGAATGAGACTTTTTGTTTCCGGGTTTCTTCTGCTGTGTCGCACTGATTGGGTGCGACAGGCCATGTGTTGGTCTCTGCCAATAAGATGACCTCTGGGGGAAAGCACGTACACACCTCCTCCTGTGTTTTAGTATGAAAGCCTGTGTTTTCCTTTGGTTCGCGCTCTTGTTTTTCACCGGCCGTTCCTGAGACCTGTCTCACACGGGTGGTAGAACCTGAGCCCGGAGTACTCTGCAGAGTGCTTCGTGATTTCTTTGTATTTGTATCGTTACTGTATATCATTAAAGCAGGATTATTGTTTAACTTGTATTCTGGTGTTTCTTAATCCCTTTATTTTCCCGAACTCACCTAGCTTGTCAAACGACACGCGGAGACGAGGTTGGTTTGCAACATCCTCCAAATCTCCAACACAACATCAAACAAAGCCTCAGTGCACTCAGAGGTGGAAGAAGTACTCAGATTATTCAGTAAAAGCAGAAACAAAGTCTGTAAACATTCCTTAGTAAAAGTACTGCATTCAATATTGTACTGTACTGTAATATCTGATCATCACTTGAATGTTGCACTTGGTAAAGGTGTGGTTTATTTGAATCACCTTATAAACTACTGGATAGCTTAATTAATATATAATATATTTATAAATTGATTGAAATTGTTCATTTATAAGCTAAATGTTTAAAGAAGCTGTAAATGACGTAACGAAGTTGCCTTAATTAAAATGAATAACGCAATTAATTTCATAGTGGAATTAGATGGATAAATACTTTATTTCATGTGATTTTATAATCGTTAAATATGGCATGATTTAATACAGTTTGTTATACATGTTAAACCGATATGCGTATGTGTTTCTTGTGCCTAGGAACTAATGTTTGTTCATGTGCTGGTACTGCGTGTTTTGCTGTTACATTGTACAACTCAACGTGGGTTGACGTCTTTTTTGAAGCTCTGCTGAAGTCTGTGATAAAGTTTTAATGTGACAAGAAGTCTGTGACAAAGTTATGCAGAAAAGGAACTAAATGAATCTCCTTTCACGACAAGCGACCAACGAGGTATTTGTTTTATGTTTTCATTTTCTTATTTTCATTCATATGTGTAGCACAATATGCTAATATGTTTGGCTATGTATACGTGTCATTTCGGTGTTGTAGTTCTCACGGCGTAACGGAAGAGGGGAGGCTACAGGATGAAAACTCCCAAGAAATAAACGCCCGTTTCAAAGAACCAACCTGTGTCTGTGTCGTGAAAAGAGCTACAGTGAGAAGTCGTTGGCCACTTGTCGTGAAAGGAGATTAATTCAGTTCCTTTTCTGCATAACTTTGTCACAGACTGAATCTGTAAAATAAATATAGTGGAGTAAAAAGAACATCATTTTCCTGCAAAAGTATGAATCAGGATTTTATTTGTTACAAGTACTTCAATTAATTACATGAGTACTTGAGTAAATGCACTTTGTTACATTTCACCGCTGAGTGCACTGAAATATGTGACTATGATTCAAAAAGAGTGCACGAGCAGAGATGAAATTCAGAAACACAGAACATAGAGAATTTGGATCAAATGGGCTTTCATCAGACTGATCAGGCAACAAGCCCTTTCAAGTGTTTGCTGACTTCACATATCCTGCAACTGAAAAAGTCATTAAAGGTCTATTAGAGTACGGTGTGAATCAAACCAGTATCTTAAGCTGCATATACAAACCCAAAAACATCTAGAGACAGCAACAACAATGTCAACTTTTCTATAAACTTATCAACAAGTGTACCTATCTGCTTTATGTCAAACATAACCCAATGATTTACATTCAAACTCAGATTTACTTTTTCCCTGAAAGTATTTGTTTCAGTGGCAAAGAAGCATCACTAGATGGCAGCACCACCATGTTCAGTTAAAATCAGCGACCAGTCTTTAAAGGGTCCTATTCTTATCACTTCCAGGCTTCATATTTGTAGTTAGTGTCTCTACTGTGACATGTCTCCATGCTTTAATGTTCAAAAAGCTCTTTATTTCTCTCATACTGCCTGTGCTGCAGCACCTCTTTTCACCCTCTGTCTGAAACCAGAGCCCAGTCTGCTCTGATTGGTTAGCTGGTCGGCTCTGATGCCCCTTAGTCTATCAAATCTAAGATGTTGGAGCGCAAGCCAATAGAAGCGTGAGTGTTACATCCTGATGTCATTATGTTATGTTATTATGAGTCCAACGGAGGTGTTTCATGCAGAGTGTGTGGGAGAGAAACTCCGTCTGGAGGGAACACAGGGATTTCAGCCTTTGCAGACCATTTGCATGCACAAAAACCTATATCACACATACAGGAAAGCAAAAACCCCAAATAGCATAATAGGGCATCTTAAATAAAAAATGTTGTTAATTAATGTTTGTGTCAAAGTCTTTTACCACCTTTACCTCTGACAGGCCAGACTGTTTCTTTCAAAGCAAACAACGACAGAAGGCGTGCTGTGGTCCGCAGAATCATTTCCCAAAGGGAAGAATAGGAGCGCTATAGGGGTATACACCTTTATAGCTTATAATTAAAACATTTCCCCCAGAGCATTAATGTAATACTGTGCAAACAAAACAAAATACATGCATTCTTGTACTCAGGAGGGGACATTGACAGAGGTTTACTGGAAAAGTACACAGTAAAAGTACTTCACAGTTGTGGGGGTAGTTTCAGTAGAACTGAGTCCAACTGGATCAATCTCACGAAGAACTATTGGCAACAAAAAAGAATTCCTTCATCAAACTGAGCAGAAGTAGCTTGATTTTGTTCTCAGCAGGGGACTTTCTCAACAAATACACAGTAAAAGTACTTCAATGTATTGTTTATATAGGTTAATAATACAAAGTCAAACAGTATCAAATGTATTAAGAACTAATGGTCAAATTGTATTTTTATCACTCATCAAATATAGCAGTAAAAAAAAGAGGGCTGATTTGAAAAAACAAACGCGAGAGGCGGCTAAATTGACCGCAGTCCAGAATCGCTGTATAGTTTAAATCTCCTAACAATTTTGTCCATTTTAGACATAGGCTTATTATATTTACAGCCCTTATAACATTAGTTTCTGGACTCAATGTGTGTCTTGGCCATTTTCATTGTGATCGCTTCATTTCATTTCATTTCAAACCTTTATTTAATCAGATTGGTCCCATTGAGATCATAGATCTCTTTTTCAAGGGAGACCTGCAGCATATAGAATTCGCTAAATTCTCCTTGTTTATAATATTATCACCGTTCCTCTCAGACGCTCTTCCATTTAGGCTACTTCTTTAATAAAGAAAAACAAATGGTCCGTAGATTCACGGATTGAGGAGATATTTTGATCGTATGACAGATCATAGCTCATAAAATGTCCTATAAAGTCGAAACACTGTAAAGTTCTTGAAGTTTGGCTAACGTCGACCCCTGCAGTAAAATAAATACACTCTTATTATACCAAAGACAGGTTATTAGGGAAGACTGGAGGGATTGTGATTGGTTGTTCTCGTCACCTGACAGGCGGTGCACACTGCTGCTTCCAAAAGTTAAACTACTTTTTACCATGGATGTATAATAAGATATTTATAACTAAGGATACCTTGATACCTTCGCAAGTGGCATCTATGCTAAATATGTAAATATTATTTTTCCTCGGAAGAAGTGTTCTCGGCAGCATTACTCTCCACATATATGAACTTTTGATGTCTAGCCAAAACACTGTGTCATAACAAAGGTGTGGCAACCTGTTCAAACCAGGAACAGGGAGTGTTTAAAGGTTTAAAGTCGCTATAAATGTGAATGCGACAATTCTGAATATATTTCCAAGACACAGACGACTTCTGTTAAGGGCAATGTGTCCTCAGTTATTTTATGTATAGAGAGATTGTGTCTATTCTGTACTGTGTTAGAAATTAAAATCAATGTTTTAATGGGGAAATGTAGTTTAAACATGCCGTCAGTTTTAATGCAGTTTTACACTGAAAAACCAGAAATTCTTGTGCACAACCAGCTGTTAAGCTTTATTCTGAAACTCTTTCATCTCCGGTTGGCAGTTAGCATGTGGTAAATTTACAATTTCCTAAAGAGGTGAATTTAGTAGCGAAATGATATGGAGTGGTGCAAACCGAAGCCTACTGATTTAACACTACAACTATAGATGTCGAGATACTACCATGCTGAATATTAAATGAAGGTACAGTTTATTTGAATACATTATTGTTTACAGACTAGAGTAGCATGTGACAACATCCGGAATGACCGGAAACCAAACCAGCCGAGTAAGTAAGTATTTTTTAGAGTATTGATTACAGCCTTTAGAATGTGTTGCATGAAAAGTGATGAAAGAGAATATGAGGAGAAAAGGCGTGTTAAGCATATATTGAATGTGAAAAGAACTTATCCTCTGTTTAAATGCAACAACGGACATTGGAGACGAGGCGAGCCGGCTGGCGGGGAGGAGCCAGTAGAGGATATATAACAACACCGGACGAGGGATCGGGACGCTTCTCTTCCCTTGTCTAACGGGTAGCGGATCACAGCTGTTTCCTAAACCTCAACAACTTTGGGTTTGGGTAACTATTATTTTCGTTTGTATTATTTATCTCACGGTTTGAGTTTACTTCAGTTTGAGGTGTCTTTGTAAAACAGGTAGGCCAACATTAACGTAGAATATGTTCAACAAGAGTTACTGTGTTATTTTATTTTTGCGTGTTACGCATATGTTTAGGCTGCTTAACATTATATTCAGATAGAACCGCGCCAAATGTGTTAATAGGTTTGGGAGGAGCATTATGGGGTTAGATTTGTCTCAATAATATTTGTGTTAACATAAAAAGAAGTTGTTTGTAAACGTGTGATTTGAAAAAATAAAACATCTTCCACAAATGCATTCAAAAGACTTGAAAACTCACAAAAGAATGTGCAAATGTAAAACGGATCTGCAAATACGCAAAAATATTTTCACAAATAATAAAAGGATCTGTGAATAAAGAGAAAAGGGTGTAGTCTGGGTCTATCTTTAAAGGAAAGGTGAAGGTTTTCCTGCTGGTTGCTGGTGTATATAATGCGTATATGGACCAATACATACCGAGTATTTCTCTTAAAAATCCAAACGATTCGACTTATGTGTTTTATTTATTGAAACATCTGTCTGTCTGTCTGTGTTACTCAAACATTTTGGAATACTTTCCAATATCTGTGAAATTGTTGTTCAATACATTCAATACAAAATATGAGGGATCAACTTTTGTTTTTATGAAACAATATCTTCAAAGTTATATTTAAAAACACACATGTTAGCATTGAAATATTGCTAAAATGTGTCAATATTAACATTGAAATTATGCAAAAAATATTTTCATAAAAATAATTGGGGAAATTTCAATTGTCCTTATTTCATAAAAAAGTGCTGTTTCTTATTTATTTAAAAATAGTTTTTTGTTTAATCTTCATCTCACAACTCAGATTTGATGTGTTTATTTTCAAATAATTGTTTCTTCCACATTTGAATTTAACTACGTTTCTGTACACAGATTTGTGGCTGTTTGTCGCACGATGACAGATAGTCCAGTTCTCTTTAAAGTAAGTACCACTACTTGATGGAAAAAAGAGAGCATTTATTAATTAGTTAAATGTTGTAAAATTAACCGTACTCTTAAAATGGTAAAATTGCACATTTGTATTGCAACATTTAAATGCAATATTATATAAGCTATGTATTCTACCAATTAGTTCATAGCCAATATTTTGTCATGCTATTTAACCTTCATAATACGAGCACGTTTAAATATTGCTATTATTATTATTATATATATATATATTTTTTTATTATTAGATGCTCTTAGTTGATACAGTGTATTTCATAGTGTTTTCAAAAAGGTCCAAATTCTGTCATATTGTTATAACGAGTAGAGGTTTTGTTTATTATATTTTATTTATTACTGTTAACAATGCATTTTCTTTTCCTTGTAACAGAAAGCTAGATTGGAGGACAGTCCGGAGAGCAAGTAAGAAGTTTTATTTTCTGTTAAGGGGGGTGGGGGTCAAAACAACAATGGCAGACAACACCTTACTGTGGTACGCAGTCTTTCCTGTTATCTTGTTTCAGTCAATCTTGGAATAGTTACAAGATTTACATTACGTCACATGTAAAGCAACTTCAACATGCTTCCAACTTCACAATTAAAAGCAAAATGTATCTATAAAAGAAAATGCCAGAACCTATTTACAACCTTAATTTAAAATGACTTCTACACCTTTTTATTAAGAGACCCTCAAGTGTCTTTGAGAGTTTGGAGTGAAGAATGTGGTTGAAAGAAGATTTGCAATTTTGCTATGCACATATAAGACCTGAACCACAAAACTAACTGCATCATGAACTCCTTCGAGAGGAGAGACAAGAGGCACTGGATTGAACACTGACGAGAGACAAGAAGAAGTAGGATAAAGATGGGAACTGTGGATAACAGGAAGAGCAACAGGATCAACATTCATTGACTGAGTCATTTAGAGGATACAAAGCTGTGTTATAAATAATAATATAAATTCTGCTTGTGTGGTTTCTGGTAGCAGCCACATTCAGGCGTATCATGGATTATAAAAGTAATAAAACTAGAAGGACTGCAGGTAGTTGATTCACACCATGATGACTAAGTGGCTTGTCATCAATGTTCGTCATTTTCTAATTTTGATAACAGAGGAATCAAGTGGCGAAAATGAGTTCCCTCTTTAGGGTGTATGGCTCATCCTTATAGATCACATTGTATATCTGCGGTTCTGGGAATTCAGGACAAACTGGCATTGAGCCTCATGGCTGTTGAACATGTACCGAAGCTGTCGCTGAATCAAGAGTCTCCTAGGATCACAACCATGTAAAGACATGTGGGAGAAATGGACTGGAGCTCTCTGATTAACTTGCAGTCATTCATTGGGAAATGTATTTTGTCTTCTCTTCCATTCAGGCCAGCATGTCTGCTATTCCCACAGAAAAACGAAAAAACAGGTAAGCTAAGGGAGAACTAAAGAGAAATGGTTGTGTAGTTCATTAGACTACACTCCTTTTGCCTCACGTATCATAAAAAACGTGATGTAACTTTTGTTCGGCATGTGTTGCAGGTCCAGATTACCTGAAAGAGGTTTTAGATTTTGTGTCCAATGAGAGACACGAGATATTTAAATTAAAAAAACCAGCTGGTGCCAGATGGAAGATAGGACCCCTGGAAGACACCATTTACAGTAAGGAGCCTAAGGTAGTGAATGGATGGGGGAAATTCTATCTTCCTAAGAAAGTAAGCATGCAGGTTGTAGGTGTAGTGAAGGGGACCTCCTGCCCATGGGACCAGCTCGTTCTAATGATCTGTGAGGATGAAAAGCTGTATGCCTACGATGGAGAGGAGCTACATTTAGCTGCTTCAAGCATGAAGCAGCTAGATGAAGAGGGAATAAGCTATCCAGGATCCAAGAGATACTACAAAGGGGAGGCCTTCAAAGACATGGTGAGAAGTTATAGTAAAATAGCTGGGAACAAACAGCTTTGTGTTTGCTGAACATAATAGTTGATCACCTGCGGGCACTGACAACTGTTTATTGATATTGTCTTTTGTTTGTAGACCAATGAGGACTGGCGAAAAGTGCGGAACAGCCCTATGGGGAGGAAGCTGGATCAAGAACATCTTAAACTAGTGCTGGAATACAAGGACAAATCTGCGATATGTCAAAGCCACCCTCGCAATAAAAGGTGAGTATCTTTTTCTCTGCTTCAGGGCAAATATGAAGGTCATGCATTTAGTGTCACTGTCATGTTTCTTCTGTATTGAGTGATCTCATTTGCTCCTTTGCTTCTCTCTCTCTCTCGCTTCCTCTTTCTTTCTCACAGAATGCCCCTCCCAGAAGTTCTCAGGTCCCCAGGTCCTTGTGTCCTTGGGTGACGTTACTTGTGCCCAAAAATACTATTCTTCTTATTTGATTTAGTTTTCTTTTATATTCTGTTTCTGTGGTTATGTACTGTACTGTGGGCAGGGCCGTTTCTAGCTTTTTTGGGGCAAGATGCTGTTTGGGGGCCCTAGTTTTTACAGTTTTTTAACTACAATGGGGGGGATTCCGAAGCCTTGCATCAATCTGTTACACTTTAATAAGAAAACAGGCTAATTTCACAAAAACCAAGTAATTGCAAATTACAAAAAATGATATTAAAAAGGTAAACAATAAGGCTAATCTATGTCAATAAATGCAAGAGATGCAGCATTTTCTCAACAATGTTTAATTTAGATTTCTCATCTTCCTCAGACGTCACTCATTGGCTGACAACCCAACGATGATTTGGACTTTATTACCCCAAAAACACAAGCCACAGCTTTGCTATCATTGCAGTTTAGTTGTGTTTATATCCTACATTGGATTTGTAAACATATAATGCTTCACCGAACACAGGAGGGGCTTGGCTGTCTACAAATAAAGACGGCTCATTTTAATTCTCCCCAAATATATTGAGGCTGAACCTGAACTTTGAATTCTCTGCTCCCATCATAATCTTGGCGATCTTGTTAAAATTGTGAATGCAGAATTAGAAATACTATGTAACTGGTTTGCAGTTAATAAATTATCCCTTAATGTGGCCAAAACAAAATATGTTATTCAATGCAAAGTCTGAGAGTAGAAATGACTGCATTACTGTATATGGGTTTGCAATACGGAGATAGAAAAAGTTGGTGCATGTACATTTTTAGGACTGCTTGTTGACGAAAAACTCAATTGGAAGCACCATATAAATTATGTAGACTAAACTTTCAAAAACAACAGGTATTTTGTATCAAACCAAGAACATTCTTGAGGAAAAAATACTCTTTATAACAGTCTATTTCTCCCTTACCTTTCCTACTGCTCTGAAATATGGGGAAACACGTACTCAACAAATCTACAAAAAATAATAACATCCCAAAAAAAAGTATTACGAGTAGTCTGTGGTGTTGGTAAATATGAACACACAACTCCCATATTTAAAAAAAAACTCAATCTATTAAAATGTCTTGACATAGTACAGCTTAAAACAGTACCGGTTATGCACATTTTCCATAACAAAATGCCTAATAATATTCAAAAGCAGTTCCAAACCACAGCGTGAACATATGAATGTTAAAAAAGTCACTTGAAAATAAGTGTTCACAATGTTTATATGCAATTATGCATATATTATTATTATTATTATTATTATTCATTTGCCAAGTACATGTGTACATATGTATATATTTATATATAGTATTTTCATTTCCAAAAAAAGATAGTTGAAACTGCTATTGACATGTGCAGAAAATGACCCTATATCTAGTTTTCGTATATATACAGTATGCATTTATTGTTCTCCTGCCCTAACTTTTATTTAATGTTTTCTCCTGTTTTCTTTATTTATTTGTACTCCTTAATTTCTATACGATTTTGACGCAATAATGCCGATGTTTAGGATTAGGATGATGCACGGGAGGGCTACTTTCCATATGCTATGCTTCAGCCCTCCCGCTTCTACTAATTTTGTTCATCTTTGTGTGTATGAATTATATTTTTTTGTTTTTTTTGGATGAAAAATAAATAAATAAAAATAATTGTGGATTTCATTACAAAAAGCAGTTATACCATACTATGTTTAGGTACTAATGAATTATATCCTCAAAACAAACGCACACATAAATAACAAAGGAAAATACATAATTTAATAAATCCACAATATGATAACATTTTACTGATTAATTTAATAAACTTTTACAAAACACAGGTTGATGTTATATCGGGGGGAAAAATACATATTTAAACATTTCAATTAGTCTCTGCATATTTAAGTAATGCTAGTTTATATAAAAGATGAACAGATGTAGAAGATACAGAAAGTAGATGCAAAAAATATATATAATGTGTGCATTTCCAACATATCCTCTGAAAGATTGTTAGTCGTGAGGCATTCGGTTTTTTTTCGTGGTGCGATGCCTGCTGAGAAGTCCTTGTATGCCTCGCTGACTTTGAGGACATCTGGGTCTGGCAGCGCCCCCCGCACGGCCTTGTAACGTGTACTCCTTTGAACATGTTTATATGATAATTAGGACTTTAACAACAATTTTACACTCAGACAACAATCACAAAGTTGTAGCAGGCTACATACAATTACTTAGGACAATATATATTACCTTACACCGTCAGTAACTGTAAACTGCTTTGGCTTAGTGGAAATGAACACCATGTCACTCACTCTGCCTGGTTTCACACCCTATTAATTACACAAAAGAATTGTCAAATTAATTGAAAAGGTCGTTGATGCAACATACTAAATCAGCTCTTGGCACAAAGGAAATACTCATTAAACCGTGGATTGGTTGTGAACACATACTGTACTTACCATGGTTCTTGGCTTGTGCCATCACTGCTCTGTTTCAGTGCAGCTGAGGACAGGGGGTACAACAGCCAGGTTGAGTTTGGAGTAGTGTGCGGTCTGGAACAGCAGTGCAACATTGTGGTTGCAGAGTGCTGTTCCAGCTACACAGGAACACTTTACCACTGCGATCTCCACAGGTGAGCAGTTCTCTAAGACAATCGACACAGTAAAACAAAATGTCAGCCATTTTGCCTTTAGGACACTGCTTCAATACAACACAGACAAATGAGAAAGCTGAGAGCAGGCTGATCAGGCAAGTAGTAGGTGTGGGAAAAGGCTCAACCATGTCAGGTTATCAGTCACATGACATACACAGAAGTTCTGCTGTTTGGAATACTGTAATTTAAGGACATTCAAACAGATAAGCTCTCTCAGCTGTCTCAATTTATTATCTTATTATATTATAACTACATAAAATAGTGTCAGTAGAACGTTGAACAGCTTAACATAGATGTAGGGTACAAAACCAGCACTTACCTAACACTGGCCAACACAAATAATTGAACCCTACATGGATTATACTAACCATTCAGTAAAGAACAGCAGCCGTCACAACCAGTTTCTGGGGTTTCCATGAAAGCAGAGAACGTTTTCAACCTCTCATTAAGAATCTTTGATGAAAGCTAAGTTTGGGTTTAGCTAATGTAGTTATCATTTTACACGACAGGGTTACAAAACGAAAATAACTCTGTAGCCCCTTCATGCTACACACACATAACTAGCTACCAGTTGATGTGAGCTAATGTTGTCATGGTTGTCACTATTATCACGAATCTGTTGCAAAACGTCAGCTAGCTGGTTTTTTTTAAATCCAAAATCACAGGTTACCTACTCTAGCCACATCAGAACATGAACCTGATTGAGGCTTTGAACCGAAAAACAATTACATACATGAAAATAACCTTGATGCATGGGAATGAAACACACAAACTATCTTCCGTGGCTATGCTGATATGTCACAGTAACAGTCAGCCACATAAAAGTAAATCCAGCGGTGGACCTAGTGTCCCGATCGGAGTGGGAATAATAATAATCCGTGCATTTTATCCATTAATTTCCCCAACATTGCGGGAAAAAAACCACACGTTTAATCCATGTTGGTGTACTACAACTACAAAAAGCATCGGTTTTTTTTCTCATCAGGAAATGCAGACCGGTGTCGGTACCAGATGTGTTCGGGGTACCATATGTGTTCGGGGGCCGTCTCTTACCAATGACGTCACGCATTGTACGCCTTGTGATTGGCTGTACGGTAATTTACCCAGGGGTGCTCGGGGGCAAATCACATCTACAGATCATGACGAACCGAATTGAATTATTCCTATGCTCGTAGCGTGTGAACATGTTTGTGAAAAACATGTTAAAAAAACATGAAAACGGAGCAATGGCTGTACGCCATTGGCTGTACGGCAACTCAAGAGGACCATCATACACGGTCAAATTCCGAACATTTAAACATAGCCTACACTTCATTCTTTACTTTGTCCGTTATTATATGTAGAAAATGAACTACCTCTCTGAAAGGTCCCAATGTGTTCATTTTGATGGGCTGTCTTCTGAGTGGTTAAACATCACTAAAGATTTTCTGACTTCTGACTGCTTTGGATATATAATTACACCACAATAAGGTTTTACTATCACAGTGCACTGAGATTTGTGACAAACTGTAAAGCACTTACGCATCACTGTACACTGTAAACCAAGGCGGTTTTGCCATCACTTACTGTACTGAGGCTCAGTCACTGGTACTTTTTCATTTAGAAAAGCCATGTTGGATAAAGTACCATCTTATATCTGCTCCCTGATCTCTCGGCAAATTGGAAGTACTTATTGCCTGAGATCTCATGCTGTGGTTTTATTAAATGTGCCAAGTGCTAGGACTGTCTTAGGGAAGAAAGCTTTTAGATGTGCAGCTCCACTAACTTGGAACAGTCTGCAAAAAGAATGTAAAATTACCAAGCTGGTACCACTACATGTTTTTAAAGCTCGGTTGGATGCTCCACAGTCAGATGCTGTTGGTACCTGTACATGTGGATAGATATGTAAATTGTAATCCCTGTATTTTTTGCTGTATGATGTCCTTTTGTTGTTCTGTTGTTTGTTTTTATTTCTTCATGTGGAACCTACTGCTGCAGTTCTCCCTTGAAAAATAGATCATTGATCTCAATGGGATTTTACCTGGATAAATAAAGGTTTTGAATTGAATGTCGAGCATTAACTGCAAGTCACTCAAATGCATAAACTGGAGAATAATTATGTTACAAGTGTTACAGAAAACATACCCAAGTGTAACAAACATCCAGTATTAACCTTACTGTTTTTTTACTAACAGTAACCAACTAATAATTTTCATGAAGTGCATATTTATTCCAAACTCACAATATATATATATATATATAATAAAAAATAATGCACAATGGTACACAGTATCCAAACTCTTTAGGCACTGGTGAGAGGCATTCATGTAAAGCAGATCACCAGAATCCAATACTGGTAAAAACGTTGCAGAGATCAAATGTTTCCTTGTCTGAAAGGAGAAACCTAATTTTAAAACAACATTTTCAGTGTGTGACTTGAAAGATAAGTTCTGATCAATAATAAAACCTAGATATGTGTATGTAGTGACCCTTTCAATGTCAATGTCAGTCCCTTGAACAGTACAAATGTTGGGGAGAAAATAAGTTAACTTTTTGCGATTTGAGAATATCATGAGTTTGGAGTTGTCTGCATTTAATACTAACTTGAGTTGAGATAAATGGGATGGAATAACATCAAAGGCAGACTGGAGGAAATCAAGACTTGCTCTATAGAAGAGGATGAACAATACATAACAGTATCATCTGCATAAAAATGGAAAGCAGCATTTGAAAGATTATTCGAGATTATTTACATACAGTATATGGTGAAATTATTGGTCCTAATATGGAACCTTGGCGCACACCCTTTCAAATCAAATCAATCAAATCAAGTTTTATTTATATAGCACATTTATAAATGATTTTTGGTCGAGCCAAAGTGCTGTACAAATAATAAAAAATACCCTACAGTAAAGACATTTTACAGCTAATACAACAGCAGTTTGTTCAGAATATCAGTATGAGAAGAAAACGACACCCTCTGTCCTTAGACCCTCACATCGTACAAGGAAACACTTCAAGAGAAAACCCACAGTTTAAAGGGAAAAATGGGAGAAACCTCGGGGAGAGCAACAGAGGAGGGATCCCTCTCTCAGGACGGACAGACGTGCAATAGATGCCGTGTGTAAATCGAGGAGATAATACATTTGCAACATAGGTAGACCGAATGTTAGGAAATGCGTGCGTCTATAATGATAGGATGAATCCACGAAGATGTCAACAATCCTGTGGGAGCCTTCAGGGAGGCAGCACGACGAGACCCAGGCAGGACCGCAGACAGGTTCAGCCACGACCCGAAGTCCACGACTTAATCCAGAACTCAGGATAGAGGATCCAGGATGCGGGACCATAGCAAGAGGATCAGCCTCGACTCAAGATCACATCAAGACACAAAAGAAGAAACATTTGGCTGGGTTAATCGGAACATGAGAATACACAGATTCAGACAGACAGAAGGAAGAACAAGCACTCCCTTTGGAGTGATCTTTTTTAAATATTGAAGTTAAATGCATCAATCTGGTGCACTTTGAGAGCAAAATGAAGAGATATATGGATACCTCTCAACATACATATGAAACAACTGTAAACAGATTTACTTTGTCTTTATGGATTCGATTGTGCACTTGATTGTGATTGCTGCACATTATCCCTTACTTAATAAATACTTTTTTTGATAATCTATTATATAGAAAAGTATATAATATTGCTATATAATATATAATTTATCGATAATATATAATATAATCAAATATAACAATCAAAACGAAATAAGTAGTATTAAGTATTAGGGCTAAGAAAATATTGTACATGTGAAATAGTTGTATGTATTGATTTAAATTGACATGCATACGCTAAGAAAAATAGTCCGTTGTTACTGTTTGAACTAACGTACCAACGGCACTGAACATATTACATATTACCTACCATATTACGTTTTATACTTCTTACCTTCGATTTCTCTTGTTCTTCTCCTCATTCGTCTTTGTTTTTCTTCAAGTTTTATTGTATTTCTTCAAGTTTTTATCTTGTTGGTCGAATGCACTTAAGCGTCAGCTAAATACAATGTAATGTAATGATCAGAAAACCCCTCTATACTCTAGACAGCGTGGGTAAATTACCGTACAGCCAATCACAATGCGTGACGTCATTACGTCGTGACGTTGTGACGTCACTGGTAAGAGACGGACCCCGAACACATATGGTACCCCGAACACATCTGGTACCGACACCGGCTCAAACAAACGATTTTTAAATCATCATCCTCACGATCATTTATTGTATCATATGTTCGCCGAATTGACATGAAAGCACTAATAAATGTAGTTTCATCCACTTGAGTTTACAAAAATAATCGATTTGTTTTTATATCACATCCTACGGGAGGAAATTCAGCAGCTCTCACTAACGATTTTTAATCCTAATTTAATCATCATCTTCACCACGATCATTTATGTTTATGTTCGCCGAATTGACATGAAAGCACTGACAAATATGAATATATTGTAGTCAACTTCATTCAAACGTTATTAACGTGCCTAAACTCAGTAATTCACAATTTCTACGCATGACAACACACTTTGTCCGTGTTTGGTTCTCTCTCGCCGCACAGTGAAGCGTTCCCGCATTGACGTCACTTCCGGCTTCCCCCAAAACTTCAAAATGAGTCGAAGGAATTTCCCCGCGATGTTCGAAATTATTGATATTTATCGGAACGGTATCGCACCTTCTTTTTTAAACTGACGGTTCGAGATAACTAGTAGCCCACTATTTCATTGCACAACAGTTGCTGGGATGCTGTCACAGGCTCTTTAAACTGTCGCACTTTCTGTTGTTTCTATTATGCATTGCCGGTATGAAAGGGTCTGTGCCGGAAATATCAAACATTAAATAAAATTGAAAAACAATGAACAAGACTTAACGTATTAATAATAATTAATTATATTTATTCCGTTTGGATGTAGGATTTTTGACTTTGTTTAGAGCAGTGATCTTCAGCAGAGAGCTAAGCGCTGTCAGACCGGACCTAACCCTGAAAAGTATTTTCATCTGAAATTAATCATTATGTTATTCATATTAAATATATATTGTATTTTTACAACTTGTATTTAGAAATACTCTGTTGTAATTATTGATGCATAAATGTGTTCATCCATTCAATGTGACATCTGCTATAATGGGGTTAATGTATGATATTACTCAATAATACAATACATTATAATATATGATAATTATGTTTTAGTTTTATTCATTTCTTATTTCATAGTTTCTCATTATTATTATTTTTATCTCTCATCTTATTTTTGATTTTATTAATCTGTGTGAATCTGTGCTATCCTGTTTTTCACTCTTACCCTGTTGCTGTTTGAACTACTGAATTTCCCCACGGGGATTAATAAAGGTCCATCTTATCTTATCTTAATGTATACATTGATTTACTTCAATCTACTGTACTGTGTGAAAACAGCCCAACAATATTACAAAAAATATACTGCATAAAGCAAACTATATACTTTATTTGATCTAAAATATTGATGTTTTTTCATTATAGTAGCCTGTGAAAACCATAACAAATAAGTGATTAAATGCTACAGTATTCAGCAAACACAACTGCAGAGCTGCAAACATTGCAAACAGACTAAGTTCTACAACACCCAGTTGTCTTTGTGTATTTGTGAATGAAGCACCATCTCATGGTTAAATCCTGTAATTTAACAGATGGGGAAATTTGGCAACGCCCTCTAGCAATTTGGAAAACACCCCCAGCCACTGGGATCCGCTGGGCTTTTGACTGGGACACACCCATGTGAGTCCTATCTGGAGTGCTACATCTGATACATACTCATAAATTCCCCACATATTTGGACAGGATGCAGATGTGAGTCTAGTCAAGTAGACTAGACACCTAAACGGATTAATATGAATATATGACAAAGTTGAGTTCTTAGTTCAAAAGTAAAGATATTTTCTATAATATAATGAAGTAAGATGAATTAAGTAGGCATTGTGACACATCTGCTGTGGGCTCTTTTCTGACGAAAATTGTTATATGCCGTTCACATTGCATATTCAAGTCCGATGTTGTCAAAGGTAATGCGCCGATTGGCACACTTTGTGTATGCACTTGGGACATACAGTTCGGCTTGCTCTTCTCAATAGTGATCAAACCAGAAATATGACATTTGATCAAAATAATGGATGAATAAATGAGAAGGTAGCGTTCATACCTCATCCTGACCGTCATACCGACTGCTTTACATAATGCAACCCTATAAGGCGTGGTAGTTCAAAACATGAGGCAGGACTTCATTCATTTATTTCCATTCATTTACTCCTGACCTACAATGGTAAGTGGCTGCTTTCAACTGCTTTCCTTTGCTAATATTTGAAGTATTTGTGATCAAATGGTACATTGCTAATTTACTTTCTGTTGTCAGTGAAATGTATAAGTGTTATAATCATGGTTTAATGTGTTGTGTGTTATTTCTCACTCGGGTAATAAGGCTGTGTCTGAGGCTGATAGAGAGCAGAGGTGAGTCCGCTGATTACCTGAACTATACACTAATACTGACTTGTCATTTAAAATTACTGAAAACAACTTAACACTGACTATATATTATTATAGCGCAAAAGAATATCACGAGGACGAACCTTTCAGAAGAAATGCTTTTGTGATTATCAAAAAAATGAAAGACCTGAACGACTCCAGTGAAAATCCAAATGATCAGTTAGTAGATGAGGTATGTATGATGTGGCTTTTATCAACTTTTGAAATTATGTGTTTTTTGGACATATTGCATCTTTCATGAGTTTTTCGAGTTACACACATTGAAAATGGCATCTCTTTTTTGACAGATTCTTCACAGCATCTTCTTTTTTGGAAGGATCAACAAACCATCATTTTCTCCGGAAGACATTTTGAAAACGGACTTTCAAGATTTCCAGCTCTGGCACCCTGAGCCTTTTAAACTTTATCTCTCTGAACTACCCCGGCGGTGTCCATTCTCATGTCTGCTAGACATGGTAAGATTACAGTTTGTCAATTCTTCTATTTATAAAGTTGCTTTTCCCCCTAACATCATCCTGAGATATAAGAGTTGTATGCGCATATTCAAACATGAAGTATGATAATCAAGGGTGTAACTTTGGTTTGAGAAGTGGGGGGGACACAAAACAGGGGGTCCTCCGCAATGAAACATTTTCTCAATTGAATTCCATTTCCTTCCTTTCTACAAATATATTAGGGACTATATGTGTTAACAAATCCAACTGAAGTTAAATGCAACAATCTGGTGCACTTTGAGGGCAACATTAAGAGATTTATGAATACAGTTCTCAACACTCATATGAAACAGAACTGTATATATTTCAATAATCAAAAAAACATTTGAATATGCTCAACCAATAACAAATCATTGATACACTCCTCTCTCCTATATTTATCTTGCCTATAGTCTGCATTCTTTCTTTTTATTTATGCATATTTGACTCACTCCCCTTTCAAACCGTGTTTTTTAAATGTTTGTACTGACCTATAGTACACATTGGAAGGATTTCTTAACTTATTTTATGTACAACTAATATTACATAGATGGAAATATTTGTTTACATATATGACAAAACCGTTTGAGACCCACTGAGATAACTTAGACTAAAGTTTACAATCTAATCACTCGGAGTCCTTTACCTCACTGAGCTGACGTTACCTCTCTCAGTCCGACAGGAGAGGACTCTCCCTCTCCTTATTGTTGAAACAGCTTCTAATCTCCGTTAGCTCCGAGCTAGCACCAAATGCTAACAACAACCCCCGTAACTCTCTCTCTCTCTCTCTCTCTCTCTCTCTCTCTCTCTCTCTCTCAGTCTCTCAAAGTACGACAGGAAAGAGCTCTCCCTCTCCTTATTGTTGAAACAGCTACTAATCTCAGTTAGCTCCGAGCTAGCACCAAATGCTAACAACAACCCCCGTAACTCTCTATGGCCCTTTCTCATTTCTCTAACTCCCCTCCTCGACTCCTATCCTCGAGACTTAGTCCCGCCCACAGGAGATGCGAGCGGAGGAGCCGAGGAGGGGAGCCGAGGAGGGAGGAGGGGAAGCAGCAGGCGGTTAGAGAAATGAGAACTCCTCTCCTCTGAGCGGTCATTTTAAAGAGACGTACATTAATGATGACAGGAGGCACAGCAGCCCTCTGTCTGATGGACAGATGTGTTCATGACCACTTATATATTTACATTGATTCATTCACAGTGCGGTATAATGAGACAATAACAGGCTACAGATGCGAACACACACACACACACACACACACACACACGCACGCACGCACGCACACACACACACACACACGCACACACGCACACACACACACACACCTACAGCACCTACAGCATATTATCAGGCTACAGCCGTTGTGTATTTTATTATGTGAAGCACTAAATGGTTTTAAAAAATATCGACTCTTTGTTTGTAGATATCTACTAAACTAAAGCAAATAAAGAGAGTATGCCTATTATACTGAGTGATATATATTTTACACACTGCTCTGCTTTCTGCACGGACCTCACAGCTGTTCTCACTGTGAACATCGCGTCGCGATGAGAGCAGTTAATAAAATAATATCCAGGGGATGCATGCAGAGCTGTCATTGGCTGAGATAAGTCCGGCCGTGCGTCACGACTCTTTGAAACATCTCTGTTCCCGGAAATGCATCCACAAAGGAGCCGTGGAGGACCCATCAGTGTATCCTCGGTTATAGCTCCTCCAGAGAGCCTCCTCGACGCTCGATCCTCGGTCCTCGAAGTGCATTTAGAGAAATGAGATGTCCTTCAACATGGCGCGCTGAAATTCATTTCCGGGTCACTACCGGAGGACCGAGGAGTCGAGGAGGGGGATTTGATGAAATGAGACAGGGCCCTGGTCTCTCTCTCTCTGTCTCTTTCTCTTTCTATCTCTCTCTCACAAGATAAGCTTGTTCCACACACACACAGACGCTCCTCCGTGAAGATGACCGCTTGCGTAAAAAATAAATAATAAACACATTTAAAAAGTGGGGGGGGGACACAAATGGGATTTTGAAAAGTGGGGGGGACATGTCCCCCCTGTCCCCAGTGGAAATTACGCCCATGATGATAGTTAATTACTTGTAGGGATTACAGCAGCTTGATAACATTTCTAAATTATTTTCAGATTGTTTTGCTGGAAGGACAAGAGAACGAAAAGGAAATAAAAAAGAAGCTTCAAAAGATCATCAGTGAACTCGGCCTTGATAAGGGGGGTCCTCTGGTCTCCTCCACCATCTGTGTCTCTCAGAAGAACTCAAACTCAGAAAAGTACTACGGGGTCTCCATGTGCACTTCTGGCAGGGATCCTGGGCGAATCATGGTTGCTGCGTCTTGTCTTCCTGGTAGCTGGGACAGTTATGTTGCTGGTGCAGTGATGACATTCAATCCAAACAAGGGCAAGAAGTCATATTTTGATGGAACCATCAAACTGCCTGAGCATGTAACGTGCCAGGCATATAGCCTCCACGAGGGAGGAGCATTAGTACTTCCTTGCAAATCATGTAGCGCGTTGTTTGGTTTGGGAGGAGATAATGAGAATGTGTATCCCCATGGCAACTGTGCTGAGGTTGAAAGTGTGAGCAAAATGTTTAAAAAGAATGAAGGAGTTCGGAAGCAAGCACGACCAACATCTGAGAAGTTCACAACTGAAAACAGGGATAAGGCGGAGAAAAGTGTCAGGGATGATCTCAGGAATTTGCTGAAAGAATATCAATTCCCATGTGATTTTCACTTCTACATCCCCTCAGCGAAAATGAAGGGGGAAATATTGGACATTAAATATTGATAAGTCTAATTAGCATGGTCTTTTAATATTTAGTGAAATGACAGATATCTTGTGATATTATTCACAAATACTTAACCTTCAAACAAACTATCTAATTTTAATCCTCTTATGAAATTCCTGTTCCTCAATCAATATGTCATGCTTTATCTTTGCTACTTGTTATGTGTAACAGTGAATATATAAATGCAAATGTTTGTCAACTGTCTGAATGAAGCATGCAGGCAATGATGTATTGATCATGTTGTTAACAATACATTCTAATAACGTAAACTTAGTTTCATACATTGCTTTGTTTTTTTCTCCTGCCACTTCAAGTGATTCTTTGCTATAATTAGTACTCCAATATCATCTCATCCTTATTGTTATCTATGGTGAAAATCAAAATAATACTAGACATAAAGTTGTAAACAGACCTTTTTTTGTTTGTTTTTTAAACCCATTAACTGACCATGCATTGGCTCTTAAAGTCATTGACAACATATTTGAAGATATCTCAAGACTTGAGATTCTCAGGTGAAGCTTATCCATAATTTTTCAAATGTGTTCAGCTTGCCAGTCTCAAACTATGAAAATGTTGCTAGCCCTTAACTTCCCCTTTTCACTGGTTGCATGCCTGGACAGTTTCCAAATAATTGAAGGAACATTTTTAATGTGGGACAGAAGAAAGCAATGATTTGATTCTCAAAACAGTTCATTGGGTTTACTTTGAGTTTTTCCTATGATTACCGAAAAAGTAGAGATCATCAATTGTCATCCTGAAACATGTTTCTCCACTAAAGGTTCAAAATATACTTTGACAACATTATCTGTTTCATTTTGGGGTAAAACGACGGAAACATGCTTAGTGCAAGTATGCAGTTTGATCAACTATTAAAGGACAGTCCTCCGATTTAGCATAGACAATCTTATTACCTTAAAAGGTATATCTGAAGTTATTGTGTTTGAATCCAGAGAAACACATCAATTGCATCCTAGTAAAACCAATCTTTAAAATCTCATTCAAAACTCTTGTGAGGCTTTTTTCTGCTGAGGAGAATAACTCAAAGTTATCGATATTTCTCTGTAGATTCATGAGCAGTACATATAGTACACATAGTCATTAGATCCAATATGTTTATGGGATTATACTTTAAAGCAGGGGTGTCAAACTCAAATACACGGTGGGCCAAAATTAAAAAATGGGTACTAGTCGAGGGCCGAACTGGTCAAATGTTTATTGCAAAACGTATTGAATGAAGTTATTGCACATATTAAACCTGGAACTAACAAAGCTTAAATTATTGCCTATAAAAACAACATTAAATATTAAATAATCAATTGTATTCATTTCTTATGGCTCTATAAGCAGCTTTTCTGGAGTAATTTCTTATGATTACATTTTTCCACAGGCCAACAACAGCTTATAAAAAACTATTTCCCTCAAAGAAAAAACCAAACATGCCCTGTTGTCTCAAGAAAAAAAGTGCAGAAGGAAACATCCATGTAAACTCAGTGTGCTGCTCTGTGATGCTAGTTCAAGCCAGATACTTGGCATCTCATCTAGGGTGCAAGTTCATCAATGTTTGGGGTCAGGCAAAAATAAGTTTGAGTTAGACACATGTGCTTTAAAGGGTTTTACACAAATGAGATACTGTTTTAGCAAAAATTGACACTTTTCCACTTTATATGAAACATGACTTTATTGTTATCACAAATTTTGACAGGTTAGTGACTAAAAGTTATAAGCACACTTATCATTATCACATTGCAAATAAGAATTAGGAAACTTCAATCCTGATCATTAATACTATAGTCAAAGTTTAGTCACGTTTTGTTTTGGTTATAGCAAAACCATACTTTCTCATTTTAATTTAGTATTTGCTCATTAAAGGTATATTCAGGAGGAAGTCGTAAACATATCTGCTGGTTAAGCTGACTGTGTTACAGAATGGTGAACATGGAAACCAGAGGTAAATCAAGATAAAAACATAAATAAAAATGATGAGACAAAAATGTTTGGAGATATATTCAGACTTTTCTATCTTTGGTTTAACAGTAGAGCTTGTGCACAGTCAGCTCTGTAAGTATTATCAAAAAGTCCAAGTTTGTTGTGTGAACTCGTGAAATTTAGAATGACGTTCACTTTTTCACATGTTTTTATGAGGGCTTATGAGCCACATTTAATTTAAATGAACTCCGTTTATGTTAAATTCTTTCGGCTGGATCACTATGAAAAAGTTTGGCTTTAGGAAATCTTTTTGTTCCTGATTCTATCTGCAAATCTTCGAAGAGAGGGCACATTATTTGTTTTAAAGGGCCAAGCAAAAAATAAAGTTTGTTATTTTAATGAATGATGTTTGACCACTGCAACAGTATTTCTGATGTCTTGTAATCGACATTGGTGTATTACACAACACGTTTTTCAGCTCAGTGGGCCTCAGTTGATGCCTCTGTTCCGCATCTGATCTTAATCTATTTTACCAGATTTTATCACGAAAGCTTCGGAGAGAGGGCCCTAGTTGACGCTTGTGGGGGAAACCTCTGAAGCAATTGAAAACAGGACTCAGAGAGACACGAGGAGAGCTGGAGCTTTGATGGCAAACACTGACGGTTTATTTGGAGCTTCGGCCGGAGAATTCACAAGATATGTCACGGGCCACGAGTTGACGACAGGGTAGAGATGCCAACTCAATTCTGAAGAAACCTTCCTCTCGTATGGTGTTTTAACTAGTTTCGCTAAGGGTAATCAACATTCTTTCCTTAGTTAGACTAAACAGCGGAGGAAGCTGAATCAACTTTAGTTGTCGGTTATGTCTCGGGGTCATCTACACCCCGAGAAAGATGTGTTCCAGGTGTCCCACAACAATGACTATCTCTGACCGAGAGTTGCCCGGTCATAAACTGGTAACAACAACAAAATGCTAAGGCAGCCCCTCCTTAAGGGAGATAACGTCTTCTCAAGGTTGGAGCATCTGTGTCAGAGGGCGAAGGAGGACACTAGGGAAAATTATTCCCTGACAACGCTCATGTTTTCGCTGTCTCCTCTTCTATTTAGATTGACCCATCTCTTTGCAGGCATCTTTTGCATTGCAAAAATCTCCCTGCACGTCACCTTGAAAAACAACAAACACTCTCTGTCAGATGTAACAAACTGGTCGTCAACAACAACAACATAGAAACATTAAACATCTACAGTGTGTGGGCGCAGCGAAACCCGAGTGCACTGGAAGATCTTTGTTTGATGCAAATGAAATGTTAAAGGCAGAAAGAGAAGCATGTGTTTCCATACATACTGAAATGAGTGGATAACTCATATTTAATACAGCAGATGTAAGAATGGAAAAGTGTTTGCTTATTATGCTTCATCTATATGTACAGTCGATACAGAAAGTAAGTAAGTATCTACAGTGAAGGAAACACATATTTGATCCCTTGCAGGTTTGCCCACTTACAAATAAATTAACAGTCTATAATTGTAATGGTAAGTTTATTTTAACAGTGAGAGTAAGAAAATCTAAAAGAAAATCCATAAATTGACATTATATAACATATAAAAATGTATTTGCATTTAACTGTGAGAAATAAGTATTTGATCCCTTTGCAACACACGTCTTAGTACTTGGTGGAGAAACCCTTGTTGGACAGCAGAGGTCAGACTCTTCTTGTAGTTGGTCTCCAGGTCTGTGAACATCTCAGGAAGGATGTTGGTCCACTCCTCTCTGAAGGTCCTCTCCAAATCATGAAGCTTTTGAGGCTGATGCTGGGCCTCTCGAAGCTTCAGCTCCCTCCACAGATTTTCTATGGGATTAAGGTCTGGAGACTGGCTAGGCCCTCCATCACCTAACTGCTCTTCTTCTTTAGCCTCTCCTGTGTTGCCTTGGCCGTATGTTCAGGGTCATTGTCGGGCTGGAAGACCCATCCAGGACCCATTTTCAGTGTCCTGGCTGAGGGAAGGAGGCTATCGGCCAAAATCTTACGGTACATGGCCCCGTCCATCCTCTCCTCAATGCAGTAAGTCGTCCTGTCCCCTTAGCAGAGAACCCCCCCCTAAGCCTAATGTTTCCACCTCCATGCCTGACGGGGAGATTGTGTTCTGAGGTTATAGTCAGCATCTCTCTTCCTCCAAACACGGCGTGTCGAGTTGATGCCAAAGATCCACATTTTGGTCTCATCTGACCACGTCACCTTCTCCCAAGCCTTCTCTGAATCATTCAGATGTTCATTGGCACATTTCAGACGGGCCGTTCATGTTCTTCTCCAGCAGGGAAACCTTCAGGCGCTGCAGGATTTGATCTATTATGGTGTGTAGTGTGTAACCAATAGTTTTCTTGGTGACTGTGGTCCCAGCTGCCTCGAGATCATTAACAAGTTCCTCCCGTGTAGTTCTTTGCTGATCCCTCACCTTTCTCATGATCATCAATACCCCACGGGGCGAGATATTGTGTGGAGCCCCAGACCGAGGGCGACTGATGCTCATTTTATGTTTCTTCTATTTCCGAATAATCGCACCAACAGTTGTCTCCTTCTCACCAAGCTGCTTTCTGGTGGTCTTGTAGCCACTCCCAGCCTTCTGCAGGTCTACAATCTCGTCCCTGAGGTCCTTAGACAGCTCTTTAGTTTTGAGGTTGGAATCTGTTTGATTGATTCTGTGGACAGGTGTCTTTTATACAGGTAACGTTGATATCAGGAGTACTTTCTTAAGTCAAGTTTTATTATGGCTAAATCTCACTTTCTCATCACTCTCTGATTTTAATTGGAATTTGCTCATTAAAGGACTATGCAGTAGGAAGTCTAATATTAGAAAAATAGGGAGTTACAGAAAGGAAAATCATGTAAATAATTATTTATTCAGTTGTTTGTCAGGGCACTTGCCGTATACGTCTTCTTTATGTAAACACAGATTTGTGAGAGCCGATGAATTGTATGTTGACATTTAAACTTTATCACAATAAGCTAAAACGTTACCATTCTTTAAAACAATGACAAGAGTTGTTTGTCCTGAATGTGCTGTTTATGAGTCTGGAAGATCTTCTGAGGTAGCATTTATTAAGGTGGGGATGATAATTGCACAATGCAATTATAACACAGCTTTTGTCTGTGTGAGAACTCAGTGTCAAAACCCTTCTTATTTCCTGTTCTCTTCTTGGCTCTGATTTGTTTTGTCTCTCTTCACCTTCATTCTAAGCAATGAGATACAAAACTGGAATGACTGCTTACTAAGTTTATCGGGAATGCATGATACAAATCAACACAATAGCCTCTCATAACAACAGCGTCAAGTTGGTTTTGATACACCTTCAGATTTGCGTTAAAAAAACACTTCCTGCACCTCACCTCCCCAAATAACAAAAACTCCCTGCTAAACAATAACGCTGGTATTTGTTCAGTTTGTGAGGGTGTGTGTCATCATAACAACTTGTGCTTCATGGTACATACTATTCACATGATGTACAAGGAGTTTTTTTCCACGTCTCTATGTGAACAGGTTTTGTCTGAAAACTGATGGGTTAATGAGATCAGAGTCATGGCCCCATGTGTGGATGAGATCAACATTAAGGTCGAGTTTGGAGATCGATGAGGACAAAAGAGATGGGCCATGTTAGTTGATCTACCAGTTTTGTATGCAATACCCCGGTGGGCTTTTCTTTTGGCTTTGGCACTTCTTTAATATAATCATTTTACTGCAGGTCTAACGCAACTCTTACTTTTTAAAATCAAGGCTCAAGATTTTTTTTTTTTGTTGCTGCTTTCGATTAAAGCAAATAAATATTAACGTCTTACAATGGAACATTAATTATTATATTTGATCCTGTCTTATTCGTATTGCTTTTTCATGAATTTAAGATCGGATAAGTTAAGACAAGATGGACTTTTATTTATCCCTCTGGGGAAATTCAGGAGTTTAAAGCAGCGATAGAGTGAGAGTGGAAAACAGGACAGAACAGATTCACACAAGGATAATAAAATAAAAGATAACATTATATAAGTAACTGCAAAAACAAGATCTCACAACAAGGTGAAGCGTTGATCATTTAATGAACATATGTATACACAACAGAGCCATAATGTTTTCATCCATTGTAAAGCAATTGTGTTGAAATGTGCTATATTAATAAAGAGTCAGATAAGTGGTTAAAACACGCTGGTATAGCAGATGTAAGAATGAAAAAAGCAGCGTGTTACAAAGTGAGTGACAAGAAATCTGAATCCAAATGATTAAAAGCATATAATCATATCATACTACCCACACTTATTCTTTATATTGAACATAAGCTTATGATACACAGTGAAACCCTCCCTGCGCCTCACCCTGTGTAAAAAGCCCCCCCTACTTTACACCCCCAAGATGTATTTTGATTTGAACATAGGTGAAAAGAAGCTGAAAAATGGAAACCAGAGGTAAGTCAAAATAAAACATAGACACTCAATTTTAGACAAAACATTTCGGAGATATATTCACATTTTGTAGACTTTGGTTTCACAGTTAGAGCACTTTATCACATCATTTTCTGATGAGGACTTATGAGATACTTTTCATTTGAATGACCTCCATTTATGTTCAATTATTTTGGCTGGATAATTCTGAAAACGTTTTGCTTCAGGGAATCTTTTTTCTTCGGAGAAAGGGCCCTAGCTGACGCCTCAGTTTCCCATCTGATACTTCTGTTTCCTCCTCTTTTTGCATTGACACATCTCTTTGAATGCATTTTTTGAAAACTCCCTGCACGTCACCTTGAGAAACAACAAACACTCCCTGTCAGAAGTAGGCAAACTGGTCGTAAACAACAACAACATAGAAACATTAAACATCTACAGTGCGTTGGCGCTGGAATATCTTTGTCTGATGCAAATGAAGTGTAAAATGCAGAAAGAGAAGCACATATTTCCATATACAGGATAATGAAATGATTGGATAACTCTTATTTAATACAGCTGATACAGCAGATGTAAGGATGGAAAAAGGGTTTGCTTATTATGCTTCATCGTACAGTCGATATTGAAAGTAAGCAAGTGTCTCTATTCGCAAGAAGTGACAAACAAATCAAACACTCAAAGCATTTCCTCATATCAAACATTTCTTCTCTCTATTCAACATAAGCTCATGATCAAAACTGAACCCCTGGTGACTAAACAAACTGAAACGACCTGTCAGAAGTGAGCAAACTGGTAGTGTGACATTCATTATCATGTGACAACATCAAACAAAGCCTCAGTGCACTCAGAGGTGGAAGAATTACTCAGTAATTACTCAGTTATTATTCAGTAAAAGCAGAAACACAGTCTGTAAACATTCTTTAGTAAAAGTACTAAATTCAATATTGTACTGTACTGTAATATCTGATCATCAATTGAATGTTGCACTTGGTAAAGGTGTGGTTTATTTGAATCACCTTATAAACTACTGGGTAGCTTAACTAATATATAATATATTTATAAGTTGATTGAAATTGTTCATTTATAAGCTAAATGTGCAAAGAAGCTATTGACTGAATCTGTAAAATAAATATAGTGGATTAAAAAGAACATACTTTTCCTGCAAAATGTGGTAAAAGTATGAAGTCATTTTATTTGTTACAAGTACTTCAATTAATTACATGTACTTGAGTAAATGCACTTTGTTACATTTCACCGCTGAGTGCACTGAAATATGTGAGTATGATTCAAAAAGAGTGCACGAGCAGAGATGAAATTCAGAAACACAAAACATAGAGAATTTGGATCAAATGGGCTTTCATCAGACTGATCAGGCAACAAGTCCTTTCAATTGTTTGCTGACTTCACATATATCCTGCAACTGAAAAAGTCATTAAAGGTCTATTAAAGTCAAGTTAATCAAACCAGTATCTTAAGTTGCATATACAAACACACAAACATCTAGAGACAGCAACAACAATGTCAAGTTTTCTATAAACGTATCAAAAAGTTTACACATCTGCTTTATGTCAAACATAACCCAATGATTTACATTCAAACTCAGATTTACTTTTTCCCTGAAAGTATTTGTTTCAGTGGCAAAGAAGCATCACTAGATGGCAGCACCACCATGTTCAGTTAAAATCAGCTACCAGTCTTTAAAGGGTCCTATTCTTATAACTTCCAGGCTTCGTATTTGTATGTAGTGTCTCTTCTGTGACATGTCTCCATGCTTTAATGTTCAAAAAGCTCTTTATTGTTCTCATACTGTCTGTGCTGCAGCACCTCTTTTCACCCTCTGTCTGAAACCAGAGCCCAGTCTGCTCTCATTGGTTAGCTGGTCGGCTCTGATGCCCCTCTATCAAATCTAATGTGTCGGAGCGCAAGCCAATAGAAGCGCGAGTGTTACATAGTGATGTCATTGTGGTAGTTGAGGAGTTCAAAAGGAGGTGTTTCATGCAGAGTGTGTGGAAGAGAAACTCCCTCTGGAGGGAACACAGGGATTTTAGCCTTTGCAGACCATTTATATCATGCACACAAACCTATATCACACTCTACAGCAGTGATTCTCAAACTTTTTCTGTCAGGCCCCTCCTTTGGAGAAAAAAAAAAGTCGGGCCCCCCCAACACAAGTCAGGCTCAGTGGCGGCGCCAGAGATTTATTTTGGGGTGCTGTGGGGTAGCTTGACGTTTCATAGAGGGTGATCAAACATTTAGGGTTTCCCATTAATGTACCGGGCGCGACAGAGGAATTTTCTACTGCAACAATCCTCACGCAAATACACATTGTACCCGCGACTGTTACAATGAAGGCTCGATAATCAGCTCACGGCATATAGATGTAAGCAGGGGTAAATTGCTATTTGTATAGGTGGTGTGTGGACCTCACATAAGGGGGTCCGTGGGCAAGCTCCCCCGGGAAGATTTATTTTTAAATATTGAAGTTAAATGCACCAATCTGGTAAACTTTGAGAGCAAAATGAAGAGATATATGGATACCTCTCTCAACACCCATATGAAACAGAACTGTAAACAGATTTACTTTTTCTTTATGGATATTTTACAAATCACCCTTTTAAACTTTATTCTTTTTTTACTTTCATATAGTATTTCATACCTGTTTTTCATTTATTCTCTTGTTTTTTTATAACTATAATGATCATACAGTATAAACGTGTACCTCGGAAATAATTGTTTACATTAATGGGGACCAAAACGTTTGAGACCCACTGAGATAACTTCGACTAAAGTTAACTATCTAAACACTCAGAGATTCCTTTAGCTCACTGAGTCTCTCAGTCTGACAGGAGGGGACTCTCTTCCACTTTGTTGTTGAAAAAACTCTTTATATCCGCTAGCGTAGCTCGCTAGCACCAGAAGCTAACAACAACTATCTTCGGTGTCAGTGCTCTCTCTCTCTCTCTCTCTTTCTCTCGCGCACGCACACAAAATGGCTCGTTCCACACAGATGGGCTTATTTAGAGCTATAGGGGAATACACCTTTATAGCTTCAAATGAAAATATTTCCCCCAGAGCATGAATGAAATACTGTGCAAACAAAACCAAATACCAGCAGGTTTATACGGATTGTTTTGGTTAAATGTGCTCAAAAGTCTAAATCCGGCCAAACTGATTATATTACAATCAAAGTGCAAACACTTAATTAAAGCTAAATGCCGGCATACTAATTGATCATTATGGAGTTGTGTCTGTACAGTATGTGTTGTCTTTGTGTGGCCATTTCTGAATCTTAAGTGAAAAAAACAAACAAAATGCCATTCTTCAGGAAACCTCTTGTGATTTATGGGAAATGTGATTTATTTTGTAGCTGTTACGTCACATACGCTTTGTCTCGCTTTTCCTGTGGCCCCCTCTCCAATAACATGTTTGTTCTCAGGTCTATATTTGTGAAGACAAACTGCTACCGGTGGGGGAAATCCTGTCTGACCTCTTACCCTGTTCTGACAAAAAACACTGGCACTGGCACTCTGTCACGGAAAGGAGGCGGCATATTCATTTACTTCCATTCTTATCACAGCTTTAACCTTAGTTTGAACAGAAATATTAAGACGTAGCAGCCTCAAAAAGCATTTTCTACACAAATGTGATGGGAAGTAGCTAAGTGCATTTACTCAAGCATTGTGCTTGAGTATACTTTTTTGATATATTGCCAATATTGTACTTTTTACTCCACTACATTATTTTAACAATCAAAGATAGTTACTTTGTACATAAAAACAGAGTATATGCTGATATAATGCAGTATACTGTAGTAATAATAATACAAAGTGTTTCACGTTTCTACATTTGGTCAACATTGATAAACTACAATACTTAAAGGCTACATGTGCAATCTTCCAGTATTTTTACTTTTGATACTTGAAGTACATAGTAGCTGGTAATTCTTTTGTACTTTATATTATTCTGGAATTGGCCATTGAGCAGAATGATTACTTACTTTACAGTAAGTACGTTTGAATGCTAATACTTTTTTACTTTTTGAAATGTATAAATAAGGGCTTTTTTTGTTTTAATTATTTATTTATTTGGGGTCACATTATATCAAAAGTACAGTTTTGCAAATCATATATTTTTAGAGACCCGAACTCAGAAATCAGGACTTTTAATTGTAATGGAGTATTTTAAGACCAAAGTATTTGTTCTTTACTTAAGTAAAGGATAAGTACTTCTTCAAACACTACATTTAGCCACTTGTTACAAACCTTTTTTAAGATAAGCTTAACAATTCAAGCGGCTGGAAACGGATGCCTTGGTGTGATTCTTAAACACTTTTCAATGTGAGAGCATACTCACAGTCAGCATGCACACAGACGATGCATGCATGCTGCGTCACACTTGCGTGCACACACACATAAACACACACAGATGGTTGCAGTTAGAGTGTAATATTTCCACTGAAGTTGCCCTCGGTGTCTCATGTCTGGAAAATCTGAGTCACGCTTGTTTGACAGATCATCTCTGATCTAATGTGGGCTTTGTTTAATAGTCCCATAATGCATTGAGGCGCGTTTGTACGTCAAACAGATGCTTGGACAATCAACACACATCGTCATCAAGGACACATGAGAACGTACTTACATTCTTTAAATAACATACAGATTTGTTCTTCTTTCACTCATTTGCCCTGAACATTTGCATATGCTATTTGTCTTCAGCTGGAGAAGGCATTTTAGACATAGAATAGAAGGGAAGAAACCACAAGTGCAGAGCACACAGCACACACAGTGAAAGTTGTTCTCTGCTTTTAACCCATCCTAGTACGAGGAGCAATTTTCAGACACATTGCATGTAAAATCACAATAATCAGTTCTTTGTCCCCATGTTCTGTATGTTTTTCGGAGTGGACTCAACTAAAGCCTGCCTCTATGTGTGCACAATACTTGTTGTAGCTTCGATGCTAAGCTCCTCCTGGTAGCCTATGTATCAATCCCTCTGACCACCCAATCAACAGTTGGTTTGTCTGGGTGTAAACACGGCAGAAAACAACTTGTGTCTGCATTTTGTGTGTGTATGTGTGATAAAAATAGCAACAGAGGAAGCTATTTGTTGTAGGGACATGCTTTATCAGACCAGTGCTTGGTACACACATCCAGCGTGGTTAACAATAGCTTTTGTGAGTGATTATTTGTGTCTCATGTTGTTGTGTCTGTCTGAAACCACTGATCCCAGGCCAGGCAATAACCGCTACCCATAATGCTGTTCAGTATGGCCTCTTTTGAATAGATGAACAACCATTGATGGACATTTTCATATCTCTGCTCCATTACCAAAAGACATTTTCTACCCACCTGTAATGCTTTCAATGAGCCTTGTCTTTTACAACATTTCTAATTATTTATTTACCTTTTCTTTATCCCTTTTGTCAAGAGAAGCTGTTGCCGTTATGTTCTCTGAGTGCTGCTAGGATGATAAACTTTGCTTTTAATGTTGAAAATAAGTTCTGAGGAAAAGCTTCCAAATACTGAACGGAATGATGAAGTTCAGTCGTGTCATTTAGCCACTTGTTAGCATCCGCTTAAAAGTTCATGATTGGGTTATTTAGTGACACATTTTATGCATTGGAACAAAACCTTTAAATCTCTTACTGTAAGTGTGTGTCATGATCTGGTTTTGTGTTTAATGTTCCTGTTTTATTTTGAAATTAATGTTTTCTTTGTGATTGTATACATTTGTTCACCTGTTGCCCCTGCCCTCTCCAGCTGTGTCTTAAAAGCCTGTCTTCTCTTATTTTCTTTAATAATAAATGGGATTTGTCTTTCTTTGTCAGTTCCTGATCTTGTTCCTCATGCCTTTCGATCTACTGGTACAGCGTTTCTTAATTGTTTTGTTCTCCTTTGCTTGGTCCTGTCCCCGTTTTTGTATCAGCTTTATTTATTTAATAGCTTTCTTTTCGTTTGTACTCTATAGTTTCCTCCTCTTTTAGTGCTTTTCTGTCCATCTACTTGTTCAAAACTTGACAGTGCCTTATTTGAGGCATCTGAACAAAATCCATTTTAAGTTCCCATTAATTGTAGGATTGGGAATATGGAAAGGCAAAAATGCGTAAACATTTTTCTGTTCTCCCTCCTACAGAAATATTGAGTTTGTCTTGTTTGTTCACCTGTGCATGTGAATGTATTTGTATGTGTACGAGAAATAGACCATAAGGTACAGCGCCATGCAAGCTATTCTCATGCTCATTTATTACCACAGAAACTCTGATGACGTTTTTTCTCATTATTAAGCCTTAGCATTAGGGCTAACTTAACTTGAGACATTGATTGCAGCACAACGTGGAAGGATAAACTCCATTCTCGCCTATAAAACATGACATATGCTGTAATCATTTATAAAGTGTCGCTGATGGAAAATGAAGTGAAATAACCAGCATCAGTGCAGGTCTTATATAACGGGCTATATACAGAGCGAGTGGGCCCCAGCCCTTGTGAAGCTGTCATCTGCTGGAGAAGTAAAACAATGGGAGTGAAGGGTGAGAGATAACAGTGCACTACCCCTGCTGTGATAATAACACTGTGCAATGGCTATATTTAGGGGCTCACTTTGACTAAATTGCTTGGTGTGTGTGTGTGTGTGTGTGTGTGTGTGTGTGTGTGTGTGTGTGTGTGTGTGTGTGTGTGTGTGTCTGTGTGTGTGTGTGTGTGTGTGTGTGTGTGTGTGTGTGTGTGTGTGTGTGTGTGTGTGTGTGTACACTGGGCTGTTCAGACCTCAAAGCTATGCAGCCCCACCAAAGCTCGTATATCAACTTTCCCAGTAAAATGACTTTCAAAAATAACTATGTGTGCAGTTCCTCTTTCCCCATCATCAGAGATACTTATGTTGTTAAATAAAAGATTAGTTTGGTCATTTTATTGTATTGTATTTGACAGAAATAATCTAATTGGTGTGTTTGTCCCTTTCAAGACCATCCTCTTATACTATGTAATATAGTGACACTATGAGTTGTCCTCACTACAGTACGCACACACACACACACGCACGAACGCACGCACGCACGCACGCACGCACGCACACACACACACACACACACACACACACACTCAGAGTTTTAAATTTGACCTTTTCGTGAATGGACGTTGTGGTTTTACTAAACGTATTAAACCAGCACCAGGTCCTGCTACCTCCAATAAAAACAGCTCAGGCCTGAACAGCAGAATAATTACTTTTTAATAGATTTTCACTCGGGTACGACTCCAGCTGATGTATTTACAGGAGGAACAATAAGCTTTACTCTTCTCCTGTGCTCTGAAGTATCCCACGCTACCCATGCTACGTTTGCAAACAGACTAACCTGAGAATAAACTTTTATCCAACAGTTGGTATTATGATTTTATTATTTGGTTTGTGAAAGATTTTGTATTTAGATAACATTTGATTGATTGATGATGGGAAGACACATACAGAGCAAAGACAGCCTAAAACCGACATAGTGATTTGCTGATTTAAAAAACAAGTGAAGCCTTTTTTCAAGGTTTTTCTTTAAACCTGAAATGAACAGTGTTTTTTTAAGCCACTTGGGGGCAGTAGAAACAAATATGGGCAAACATTGATATATTATCACTTTTAAATGTAGTTGCTTATTTTTCCTATCAAGAAGTAACAGTATAAACGTTATCATTCATTTGGAGTGGTTGCATGGGCAATATATCGATATTATGTCAATGTCTTCTTCGATGTTGTACAGTATTGTAAGCACATTGTCTTTTCCTTCCTTAAAAGCTGCTATTTTCCATTAACCGCTTGGTCATCAAATGCAAATGACTGTTGATTATTTATCAACATTCTAATTGTGTATTTTTATGTTTTGTAAAAGCTGAAATGCTCAACCCTAAAATATTGTCACAATATCCACAGCGAGGTATTTGGAAACAATATTTTAAACCTTTACATAATTTATTTCTTGGTGGACACCAGGCAATCCAATGTGTTTCTGACATGAGTATTTAAACACATTTTAGAACTTAACAATTGAATCACATAGCCAAAACCAAAGTATATGTGTGATTAATCATATGGGGAGTACTGGCAGACAATATCTACTGTACAGTAACCGAGAACTCAAGACGTAATTCTCCTGCAGTTCCCTCCTTTCCTGTATCGCTGCACACAATGTTTTCTTACTGTTGACAGTGTTTCCCGCTCTGTTTCTATTGGCTGGCAGCCAGGGTTTTCTGAAGCCATCATGAAGAGATAAGCCAATCACAGTGACCAGGTTAACAACGGGGTTATCAGCGCTACTGTTTACTTAACCCCGTTCACCACAGATACTCAACACATGTGGACTTGTGTGCACGTAAGCAGCCTTATCTTGCTTTGTGAGCTGTATATATCACAGTGTTAGATTGATATTAAAGGAAATGATCCATGGCAGGAGCAGAGGTATCAGTGTCCCAAGCCTTCAGGCACTCAACACAAACAAACAGTGTCCTTATTTTGAAAACTTTTCCCCTCTTCCCTTACTTTTTGTCTTCGGATTATGGGTTCAGTTCAGACACAGACATGCAAAACAGACCCTGTATTGTGCACACACATCAATGCACACACAGCCCTCTTCCTGTTGGATTTATTCCCGCCATTTGGAGAACAATTTAGCTTGACCTTCAAATGGGAATGTTCTGGACCTTATCAGAGGGTTTTGGTAACGGCCATGGAGTTACACAATCAAAATCTTAGATGTAATCATTCCCTCCAGGTTTGCTCATGTTGGACCTTTCACTGCCCCCTTAAATGCAAACTCAGGATATTTGTTCAATTAATCTGTTGCAAAAACTAAAATGTGAATGTTGGCTTCAGTTGAAGGTTACAAGTGGAGTTGTTCTACTAGCTGCAACATGGGATTATCATTTTTCATGACTTTCAAGCCTGTGCACTAGATGTCACTGTTTTACATGCAGACTGCAATGCATTACCCCAATAATTAACTGTTTCATAAGCTTACAGTGAAACCTCATTAAAAACACAGTCAGCTAACACATTACATAAAGAGCAACATGCACAGTGGCAAAATGCAGGCAAATTGACATTAAAACAAGTATTCTAGTTCAGAATTACAAGTGTCTCCGATCAAAAGTCTTTGTTTTGGGATATGATGGCCTTTAGCTTTTTGCTCTTAAAAAGTACATACTACTATAGTTTTCAGGTTCATATCGCGTGTCTCTACTGGGACATGTCTTCAAGCTTTAATGTTCAAAAAGCTCTTTATTTTTCTCATACTGCCTGTGCTGCAGCACCTCTTTTCACCCTCTGTCTGAAACTAGAGCCCAGTCTGCTCTGATTGGTTAGCTGGCCGGCTCTGTTGTGATTGGTCAACCGCATAGAGATGTCCCGCCCCTTAACCTATAACATACAATGTGTTGTAGCGCTAGCCAATAGAAACGCAAGTGTAATATAGCGACGTCATTATGTGACCTAAGCAAACAAAGGAAGCATTTCAGGCAGGGGGGGAATAATAGCCTTTGCAGACCATTTACATGCACTAAAACATATATAACAAAAGTACAATAGGGCCCCTTTAACGCTGAGCTTCACAACACCACCCTCTTTCCTGTTTGGCTGGCGTTCAGCAGCGAGACTCCAAGTTGCTGTTTGATGCATAAACAGTGGACTCGCGGTCACCGAGTTTAAATGATTAACCTCCTCAATTTAATTTTCCATCTGAAGCAGTTAAAACTGTGGATATCTGTTTAGTTTATCTCTCATTCCTCTTCTTTACGCTGCCAGAGTCGTTTGAGTTTCTCTGTATTGTTTAATTGACGCTGAGCTCAGCCTTGACCTAAACAAATGTGGTTTAGATTCTGGGAGTGTTGCTATTAATATCCACCCAGTCTTTTGGCAGCAGACAGCTGATACTTAAAGAGGGAGACAGGGCATGATGGGAGGGAACTGCCTGCCTGGTGCACAGGGAAAAATCTGTTAAACTACTGAGAGTTTCACAGTCAGCAGCTTAATATATCAGGAATCTGCAACAACGCAGCAGCATTTCTCAGCAGTATGGCTTATTTTGAGCCACAGTTGGAGTTAAGTAGCACAGACTATTGTGTATTTCCTTCCAATTGCTTAAGGTAGGCAGTTTACAATGTTTTATGATTGCATAGCGTCATGTAAACTCTTGCAAAGTGATTTTGGATCTTATTTTGGATTGCAATCCAGACAGTTTTAAGTCCATAAGGACAAACTGAAAGATCAATATTGAAAACTAGCTTTTGTTATCTCATTAAGAGTTTTTTATTGTTGTATTTCACTCAACAAGACAGATTTCTCATGCCAGCTCTCAGGCTTCATTTGCTCGGCTCATAATGAAAATCCCTGGTGTCGGGGCCAATGCAAACATTCCAAGTGATTTAGCCGAGGCAAAATTAAATTCCTCGAATGATTATTGCTCAAGTGTTTTGTTTTTTTTCCTCTGGTGTGCTCATAAAAGAAAAGACTTGCAGGTGCAGGAAGAACATTCCTCTATCATGCTATTGAAAGGGGAGTTGTGTTCCCTTTTTCCCGCTGTACTCTATTCCTGTATAGCCAGATGGAGGGGTGGCGTTCCAACCCAAACATCTACCTTCTCTCGGAGACAAAACACAGGCCCGCTTTGTGCGATACAATTACCAATTATTTTTCAGTTTGATGGGGAATAGCTGTTTTAACATTGATTCCAACAGTAGGTGTGATGTTGGAGATATGTCCGCCGCAAAGTGGTAAAAGTTGGAGCTTCTGTGGCCTCAACCACAGCATTCTAAACTTTGTGAAGCTTGGACTCAGGGGTGTGTTCCTAATATGTGACTTGGACTTGAGTCAGCAATAATTCTGTTTACTTGGTATTGAACAACATAAATAAAGACTTGTCTTAGATACCAGAGGCCTGTGATTGCACTTGGATTTTGGCATAATCCCTTGCAATGGCCTGATATCCCCCACAAATATTGTATATTATTGGATCAGATTACTGCAGTGTACAACAGGTCACTCATACAACCACAGATACTCCCCTTCCATGTCTGCATATCCAATCAGCTTGGAGCCTTTTAGCTCATGGTTTTGGTTCATCACCAGCACACTCTGCTTTCATCAACCTCTTTTCCAGTTGCAGCAAACAAGCTCTTTTTTGGGAAAAACAGAGCTAAAGCAAATTTCGAGATTTCCTTTTTCTAGGTGGTAAGACAAATAACTTCAAGTAGAAGTTGCTGTGGCTGTGTAGATGACCAACTTTGAACTAGGGAAAAGCATCTCAGTGTAATTAAATCAAGTCAAAAGTAATGTAATCAACAAATCCCCCAAAATCGTTGTAACATCTGTTCATTTATTTTAAACCATCTCTTACTCTGCTTGACAATTTGAAATGTCATCAAATTCTGTGAATTCGAAATGCATCATTCGGGACATAACTTTAAAGAGAGATTCAAAGGCTTTATTATCAAATGCACAGAAGCTATAGTGTGAAGTTTACGTTTGTTTTAAAAAGCTGGGTGTCACTTAAGTTTGAGAACTATACTGTATGTGACAATAACAAGAATAGTGTGAGTGTCAGACCCTGTAAATGCATCATAAACAAAATATTTTGAAATGTTCTTACCTGCGCTTCTATTGGCTAGCGCTCCAACGCATTATACATGATAGGCTAAGGGGCGTTACATCTCTAAGCGGTTGACCAATCACAACACAGCCGGTCAGCTAACCAATCAGAGCAGACTGGGCTCTGGTTTCAGACAGAGGGTGAAAAGAGGTGCTGCAGCACAGGCTATATGAAGTGCTTGTTGAACCTTAAAGCAGGTAAACATGTCACAGGAGAGGCACTAAATACAAATATGAAAGGAAAATTAGCAGAATGTGTCCTTTCACATTTGTAAATTACCATTTGGTTGTCATATCGTATGAAACATCTCTCAGAAAGGGGAAATGTTGCACAAGGGTAAGACACATGACTGCTTGTGTTGAGCTTTTACGTTTTAAAGGTCACCTTTTATGCAAAATCCAGCTTTTCATGTATTTTATACATTAATATGTGTCCCCTCTGTGTAAAGAGATTCTGGAAGTTTCAGGAAAAAAGATTCTCTCACTTTTTGTCCTGATCCATTTATATAATGGAATCTCCTCCTAGAGCACCATTGAGTTCTTTTTAACCAAATATCTCTAAGAGGGGCGTGGGGAGGGGCTCCTTATTTTCATCTAAAGTAACAGACAGAGAATCAGCACTTTGGAAACAGGGCTGAAACAGAGGGGATTATGGGTAATGCTGCAATGATCTGTTTGGTATTTGGAGCCAAACACTTCAGAGACATGTTCTGTATATATCTGAGACCTATAATATATTGATGAAAAACAGCATAATAGGGGACCTTTAATAAACCTAACCTGTTTTATATTTCAGGTTAATGGAACAGAACTGGAGTACACATGTAGTATTTTCTAGTTGTTATATTGACTTTCCTCTGGTTTGAGCTCCAGGGGTTGGTGTGAGTGTCGAGGCTCGGTGGCTCTGACGCACCAGGCAACCAGAATGAAAAGAATGTTCTGTTATTAGTGGAAAAGCTCCTGTTATGTGGATTAATCTACAGCTTCGACTTTGATCTCTTGATTCACACCAAGCGACTTTGGAGGGCCAGCACACACACACACACACACACACACACACACACACACACACACACACACACACACACACACACACACACACCCACACACACACACACACACACACACACACACACACACACACACACACACACACACACACACACACACACACACACACACACACACACACACACAGTGGGTACATGCTGCAAAACATTTCAAATGTCACAGTGTTTAGTTAATTAAGTTAATTAACAAAAAGGTCCTTTTTGATGTTTCCTGTCACTCCTTTCTCTAAAATGCTTTAAACATATTAACGGTTGAAAGCAGATATAATCCATTGCCCAATTAGCAGAAATTGGGCAGCTAAATCCTTATTTTGAGATAAATGAAAACTTGGAGGATTTTTTTTCAATTAGCTAATTAAATGTAGATTTACTTTACATAGAGCAATTAAAAAGTACTTGCCTGCATGAATGTGTCGGAGGCTTATCGCAAGCAAAATCTCTGAATCCTGACACAGAGTTACAAGCTCTTAATAAGATTTAAGTTTGTAATGTAGATGCCTGATTATATCCCAATCCCGCGTGAAGGCATAACACAGAACAAAATGTGTCATTTTTCATTTCTATTTGATGATTATTAAGGAATGATGCTTGGAACAACCAGTGTAAGTTTCAAACCACTTCAATGGACCTTTTGTTTTTCAGACCGATAATATTCTTATTGTTATTTTTTGGTCTAGTTTAGAGGACTGTATACTGAAGACAAGGAAACTGTGAAAGTCAGTAGCAAATGGAAAATATCAAGTATAGACACATACAAAAATATTATAGGTGTTTTAACATTTAGCATTTTCGAAATGGTATAAGCAGAAGTACTAGACATATGATTACATACAGTATGAAATGCTTTTATGATGCTACATAAGTCATGCATAAACAAGACTAAACGTGTTTTTAGACCTAACATCGTGTACATTTAAGATACAGCACAAATGCACTTAAAGTCAATGGAAAAATTCAAGTACAACAAATTCCCCTAAAGAGTCGTAAAATGAGGTGAAGAGGCATCCGCAGGGGTTGAACATATCTTACTTGCACATTTGTGGGAATAAAAAGAACACTGGAAAAAACATAAAGAACAAGACTTACCGCTGAGTTTGCGAGATATCTTACATCAAGCGTCTGTACACGGAAATTAGCGTCAAGTTTGTATAAATGGCTTCTGTCGGAAATTGGTTTGGAATTACCTGACAATCCCTTCAAATAGTTATTGAGACTTTCCCACTCAAAACCCAGAGATAGCTCACGTTTAGAAACGTGTAGAGTTTTACCAGTCCAATGCGAGCCGATTTCTTGCAGCTTTCTCGAGATCCACTCATTGCTCGTAGACTCCAGGGAAGTGAAGTACATTTTGATAATAATGTAAATGTAACTAGCATCCAGCAGCGAAACTGAACTGCAATCAATGAGACGTTGATTGGAAATCAAGCATGACAGAGCCCTGAAGCCCTGCTGGTGTTTGCTTATTCAAACTTTATTAATATTGACTGTGTTAGATTTCAAAAGTGCTCCATATTCGTCACAGCACTTCCTTGGGTCCTCAGTGTGAAGTAGATCAGAACATTGGTTCTCGTTATATGCGAAAGACATGCCCACATATATGCAGACAGACAAAGATTAGTGTTATCTTTTGCAGACCATGAATATCTATGCAAAATGTCAAGACCTTCTGTGCAATAGTTATGGAGACATTTCAGTCTGGAGTGATTGGCCTTTGACATCCCTTTAGCCACGAAACCAGCATGGTTAAAGGTCCCCTATTATACTGGTTTTTTATCAATATATTATAGGTTATAGGTATAGATATACTATGCAAAACATGTCTCTGAAGTGTTTGGCTCCAAATACCAAACAGATCATTGTAGCATCCCATAATCCCCTCTGTTTCAGCCCTGTTTCAAAAGTGCTGATTCTCTGTCTGTTACTTTAGATGGAAATAAGGAGCCCCTCCCCACGCCCCTCTGAGAGATATTTGGTTACAAAGAACACAATGGTGCTCTAGGAGGAGATTCAGGTGATAAGGTGGGGGGGGGGGGGTGGGGGGTTACCTTGGTTGCTGATTGGCTAATGGTTACATAAGCCAACAAATCGTTATGACATCATAAAGTGGCCAAAATCTGATCAGCTCATTTTCAGACAGGTTTTTATATAAATGGTTCATGACAAAAAGTGAGAGAATCTTTTTTCCTGAAACCTTCAGAATCTCTTTACACAGAGGGGACACATGATTAATTATAAAAAATACCTGAAAAAGTGGATTCTGCATAATAGGTGACCTTTAAAACAGAACTGATCCTCCCTACCATATTCCTTCATGCTACTTCTTCCACCTCTCTGCACCAAACCCCGCCTCTGTACGATATTATGTTTGGCGACGTCATTCCAGCTCTAAGATGAACATCAATAAAGAACATAGTGAACAACAGCTCTCAGACCGCCCAACCTCAGGCACTTTGTCCGCACAGATACACCCACAAACACAGACACACACAGTGAATCACTTCTGAAAAATGCTGTTAGCACACACACACACGTTGTACCCTGGAAGAGATGACCCACAAACACACACACACACACACACACATACACACACACACACACACACACACACACACACACACACACACACACACGCACGCACGCACACACACACACACACACACACACACACACACACACACACACACACACACACACGCACACACACACACACATACACACATACACACACACACACACACACACACACACACACACACGCACGCACACACGCACACACACACACACACACACACACACACACACACACACACACACACACACACACACACACACACACACACACACACACACATTGACCCAGTTCCATGTGGCTGGGATCTGAGTTTTGTTTACTCAGCGGAGGTTTTCAAAACGGTCACAACACACTGAGTTTGCGACCCAACCATTTAATTGTCTCACACACATCAAAACACACTCTCAGACAGGGCAGAGCTTTGATGTCACCCTTCGGCCTGTTATGCATCACATATCAGCAAACTGTACATTTTATTTACAACTCAAGACAATTTATCCTAAGGTGTGTGTGTGAGTATTTCTGTTGTATAGATGCAGAGGTGGGAAAAGTACCCAGATCTTGTACTCAAGAAAAAGTATCAAAGTGTAGGAATACTCTGTTACCAGTAAAAGTCCTGCAATCAAAATGTTACTCAAGTAAAAGTACAAAGGTATTGGCGGCAAAATACACTTTAAGTGCCAAAAGTAAAAGTAGTCATTCTGCAGACTGGTCCATTTCAGGATAATATATATGATATGTTTTGATTATAATGAATGATTCATTAAAGTGTTATCAAAGCTGGTAAAGGTACAGCTAATTTTAATGAATTTGTAAGGTAACTTGTGTATTTATACAATGAAGTCTTATTCAAGAGTTGTTTATCTATATCTGCAAAGTAACTAAAGGTATCAAATAAATCCAGTGGAGTACAAGTACACAATGTTCCTGAATTGTAGTGGAGTAGAAGTTCAAAGAAGCAAAAAATGGTAATACTCAAGTAAAGTACCTCAAAATTGGACTTAGGTACAGTACTTGAGTAAAGTGTACACCACTGTATGTGTGTCCGTCCGTCCGCCTCCCAAGACCTTGAGAGACCCAGATTCCTTCACATCTGGGCTGCCTAACTATTTCCCATAAAAAGAGTTAGTGAAACATTTATGGAACAGCCACGCTTGTCCTGTGTTTTCAAAACATTGTGCGTGTCCATGTGTTTGTTCGTACGTCCCATTTCAGTGGGAAGCATCAAGCTGTTTCTGTTGTCCATTGCGTAACTCTATTACTCTTAACCTGTGAATGAAAACAAACATAGCAGTGGGACTCGTCGGTCCTCGGGCCAAGCCAGGCCTTAGCCTTGAAGGTTTGTTGGCTTTCCTAGAAGGCCCTGTTCTTTGAAGTGGTGAATGTTCTCATCTCTTAAAAAGCTTGTGCTCTGGTTTCTACCAGCACACAGGGTTTTATGTTGGAATCAATCAAACAGACCTCAAATATCCCTAAGAATCTTCTCTTACACAGTTAGCTCCACCAAGGAGGTTTTGGTTTGGTTTGTTTGTTTGTTCTTCTTCTGCAGACCCATTACATTCATTACATTTTTGTGTAGATCCAAATCATTTTTCACTGAAAGGGCCTTGATTGCTCGTTGACTGCCTTTCTAGATGTCAATGTTTTGCTTTTACGAGTTACAAAATATCCCAGTCCGAACCAACATAGCTTGTTTGAAAGAAATGTTCAATGACAGCACAGTTTTTTTTGTTATTTATTTCATGATGCCCACACTTTCTGTTGGATATTTATTGAGACAGAAGATGCTGCAGTGGAAACCATAATCCAAAGCCTAGTTACCCCAAAGTAAATAATTTAACATGAAAATTGTTGCAATCTGCACTTTGTTACCCAAGCATGTTGAAGATGATTCAGTTGACTGCCCTCTATGTTACAAATAGTTGTAAATAGTTTGTTGTCAGCAATTTAAAGTTGTTGCAAGAGGGGCGAACAGTTTTTCAGTTTTATTCATCAGAATGAAGGAAAGTATGTATATATTTTCTGCTTCAAAATACATCTCACAGCTTCATACATGGTTTTATTTTATATTCAAAACAAAACCCACCCAAAATGTATTTTTGATCACACCTTCAACTTATTTTCCAATTGTTGTTGCAATCAGCTGTAGCTGAGCTGAGCTGAGCTGTGTTAGCTGAGCACATTTTTTTAAATTCTTTTTTTTTGGATAAATATCTCAGACACTTACTCATTTGCAGAGGGAGAAATCACCAACCTGCTCCAGCTTTGCTAGTTAGTCTGTTTTGCAACGACTTTTGTGCTCCATCTGATAACTCTTTGAATGTAAGGCAGAGATGAGAACCCGAAGTCTAATGTGTCACCCTGACCTGCACCACAACCAACATCTTATCTATCCATCCATGTGTTCATACTGCATGTTCACTTGGCCCAAACAGTCATTTGCTGGCTAGAATAAAGCTATAAATATCTGGCTAAAATAAGATGCAATTCACTGCAGCAAGGTGCAAAAGCCTTAAAGACCTTGAAGATCTTGAGGCCCTGTTCATTCTCTTTCCTGATTCCTTTCAGATAACCTACAACCGGGTTATTTTGCTGATAATGCTGTCTCCCATTTGTTGTTGTGTGAATACTCATACTTTGTTCCAGCTGCTGTAGAACACCAGGCTACTGCAAGTGCAATGTAACCTGAAAAAAAACCACATGCTTATTTAAAGGTCACCTATTACGCAAAATCCACTTTTTTATGTATTTTATACATCATCATGTGTCCCCTCTGTGTAAAGACATTCTGAAAGTTTCAGGAAAAAAGATTCTCTCTCTTTTTGTCCTGATCCATTTATATAAAAACATGTCTGAAAATGAGCTGATCAGATTTTGGCCACTTTATGATGTCATAACGATTTGTTGGCTTGTGTAACCATTAGCCAATGAGCAACCAAGGTAACCCCCCCCCTTATCACCTTAATCTCCTCCTAGAGCAGCATTAGCCGCTTTCACACCAAGTACTTTGCGGTACTTAGTCCCCGGTACTTAGTTCCCAGTACTTAGTCCCGCCGAACTCTTTAGTCCCTGGAACTGTCCTAGTAAATCGTGTTCACGACGGAATAAGTCCTTGAGGGAGGATTACGCAAATGAAGCCACTGACGTCAATTCTTCTTCTTCTGCTTTGGGTTTACTGGCAGGTCGCAAACAACTTCACGGCGTATACTGCCACCCGAAGTCCCGGAGTCCCCCGGAGTTGGGGACTGGCTTCAGTAGAAGCTGCTGGTTAGCGTCTTCCGAGTAAATCGCCAGAAGCGCAGACACCTCCTCATCACTCCAACGCTCCCATGTTTTTTTGTGTTGCCACAAGTTAGTCTCTCTCCGTTGGTGCGCTGGGCTAATGCTAACTAGACCCTCCAGAAAAACGTGATTCTGCGATCGCAGAATTGACCGCATAATCAGCAAAAAGGCCCAGATTTCTAAAAGGCCGCATATTTATCAAAAGGCCGCATAATCCCCGCATTTTTCCACACAAAATTGAGAAAAAAAGTTAACTCGTCTTGACGTGACGTCATCAGCTCGCGCATCACAGAATGTAAACAAGACTGTATAGAGTGAACGTGTGGAGCTCACACGATAGAGAAAACACCAAGATGAAAAAATCTAATCCATCTCATTTACCGACGAACATTTCTACTAAAGACCGGGCAAAAAGTGGGGGGAAACTATTCTGCACCCCGTGCAACTGTGTGTTGGAGCATAAGAGAAAATCGACGGTGACGACCCACTTTGGTTCATTCAAACATTGGAAAATGCTTTCTGCTGCTGCGGACAAGAAAGCCAAACAACTCACGTTCTCGAGGCATCAACCTCCAAAACCCTTTCGAGGGCTACAAGAAACGAGGTGAGTAGCCTACAAGATTGAAGCTGCAGATAACGAACGAGTAAATGAAAACAGAATGAGGCGGAGAAGTGTGTGTGTGTGTGTGTGTGTGTGTGTGTGTGTGTGTGCGTGCGTGCGTGCGTGCGTGCGTGCGTGCGTGCGTGCGTGCGTGCGTGCGTGCGTGCGTGAGATTAAAATAGCCCAATTGCTTTTACAATAAATAAACATTGAATGTGTTTGATTGAATAGTAAAGGGGTTTAACGTTAGTGGCAGGTTGTGTGTGAGAGAGAATAAATAAGACAGCCCAATATTTTTTTAAAAATCGATAATTTTTTCCCGCATATTTCGCATATTTCGCAACTTTCCGCATATTTCGCAACTTCCCGCAGTTTCACCGCATAAAATCACATAAAAACCCCGCATGTTTAATCGCATAATCAAGGATTTTTGCCCGCGTTTTTCTGGAGGGTCTAGCTAATGCTAATAATGCTAATGCGAGCAAATAAAATGGCAGCTTCACAAAACGTTTCAGAGTTTTACGGGGCCTGGTTTGCCCAGCCAATCAGAAATTGGAACCTTTTCCTCCCCAGGAAAGTACCACCTCTCTAGCAGGGACTGAAAAGGGGGGAAAAGGTTTTATGAACTAGGATCTAGCTCGAGATTTTTTTGGTGTGAAAGCAAAATCCCAAGAACTATCGGAACTATTCCTGGGAAAAGTACTCCCGAGTGAAAGCGCCTATTGTGTTCTTTTTAACCAAATATCTCTCAGAGGAGCGTGGGGAGTGGCTCCTTATTTTAATCTAAAGTAAAAGACAGAGAATCAGCACTTTTGAAACAGGGCTGAAACAGAGGGGATTGTGGGATGCTGCAATGATCTGTTTGGTTTTTCGAGCCAAACACTTCAGAGACATGTTTTGTATCTGAGACCTATTATATATTGATGAAAAACAGTATAATAGGGGACCTTTAAATGACCAATCTGATATTTAATTCCAGTCAGCACTTTAATGAGTAGATGCATGTAACTACAGATGTCAGCGACGTCCTGCCAGCTTCTGTGTGTATAAACATTCCAATGAGATGGTTAAGGGGGCTTGATACTCCACTTGTTTTTCTAGTGCACCTCCTGGTCTTCGTTTTGTAAACATAGAACTGTGGAGAACTGATTATGGAAATAGCCTGTACCTTTGACCTATTTACAGAGCAGGATTTTTCCTCGAGAAGCTGACGAAGCTTTACATTCATGTAGCCTTGGGCTCGAGTATTTGCAAGCTCATGTGAATAAACTGGCTGTCAGATGCATGGGTCGTATGCAGGAGCATCATCATGAATCATCATATCATTAAAAGTAGGCCTAATGTTAAAGTGAACATGAATGTCGTTACCAAATTAAAATGGGAATCTACCCAATAGTTGTCAAGACCCGTTTTAAAAAAGAAATCTAACATCATTGTGCCTTTTCAAAAGCCTATAAGAAAATGACCCTACTTTTTACATGATTTATTTCCCCAGTAGGCCTAAACCTTTTCCTCATGAGTTTATTATTTGTATTGCTGTTTCAAGTCTTCTTTAACAAAGCAAGATGTTCATTTGTTACAATAAACACATTTACAGTGACACCAACCCAGTCTCACATCTAAACATGTAATAACCACGTTGGTCCACAACTTGGGACGTAGTATTTCTACAAAAATGCTTCTGAAATTGTAGGATCTCTACGTTTTTTTTCACCATTCATTTCCAATAGCTGGCGTCTGTGTCACGTGATCTTCATATTTCTCTCCGCATAAAAAACAAAACATGGCCGACCTTCGTTTTATTCTCGGTGGAAAATGCCTATTTTAAGGTTAGTTTGGCCATTAAAATGCGTTTTGATGTCATTTGATGCGAGAAATATGAGTTGTTATTTCAGATTATGTGTGCAGTGGATGCACATGTTCTTTAGTTTGCTAGTTATTACGAAGAGTACCGCAAGAAATTGTGTACATACAACGTGTTCATTTTAAGGTGGTTGCTAGGGACGCTGCTATCGATATTATTTCTGTTATGTTGTGTAACTGTTTAATGGTGTTATCTTTATTGCTACCCCCTTCCCCGTCAATTTATAGTGTTGGTCCACAGCGCAAACGTTTTAGTTTAACAAAATCCGCATCTAAAATTGTAGCAAAGATACGTTATTTTACCCTATGCAATTCTCCAACCCAGTCTCAAATCTCACATCACATCGTCAGATGCAATACCGGAAACAGACGTAGGCAAGATCCTCAGCTCGGTGATTTGTATGGTTTAGCCGCAATGCACGTTGAGAGATGGTGTTTATGCGATGTGTCTTTTAAAAATAAAATAATACTTTATTCCGAGTGTGCTTGCTTTTCTCTTTGAAAGTCATCACATAACGGCATTGTAATACACGGTTCGGCTGCATTAAATATGACATATCTGCCGTAGTTCTCTCTTTATAGAGCCCTGATGAGAAGACTTCTAGACAAACAGGAAGAACTGTTCAACACTGAAAATGTGACGTGGATCATATCAGCAATTAAACTACATCTTACATTTCTTTTCACACAATACGTCTCCTTGCAATATCAACACTAATTCGGCTGACTTTTATATTTGATCCAGTTGGTAGATAGGATATATTTACACAATAACGGTGCACAGCTGATAGAAAGGGACACCTAGTGGTTAAAGCACGTTATTGAATTTCATTATTTGTATTATTAGATATTAATAGGATCCCTATAAAGTATTATTCATTACTCGTTATTCTCTACTAATAGGTAATTAAAGACTGTATATAATGACTATTTTGCACATCCCTTTCAGGATTTCAAGATTTTCTAAGGTTTATTGACATATCATATTATACACAACTACGCAATGAATGAAAAACCTCCACCATTAAACTGTCATATTCTGCACATTTCTTATACTATCTACATACATCTTATAAGAGTATAATACATATGTATAATACCAGTTAAAGTAAGTGCTCAACATAGTTAACATTGCTGGAGGTATACAGTACACACATATTGATAGATGTATTGTAATGCACTGTTGAGGAACCTGCGACCCAAGTTGTTCATTCATTGCATAACTACACCGTAGTTGTGTATATGATATGATATGATATGGTCTCTAATGACGTGTCACTTTAGCTACCAGAGACCAAGGGCCCCTCTTCTTCAAGGGTTAAAGTCAGGTCTTGAATACACTGCAAGAAATATCAACCCACACTGTTATTCATAAAAAAACACATTGAAAATAAATAAATAAACTTGCCACAGGAAGTGAAAAATCCTTAAAGGATAAATTCTTATTCTCTTATTGGGGAGAGAAGTACTCTACTCTGTTACAAGGGAAAATACAGCATTTGAAAAGTAAAAGTACAAAAGTATTGGCATCAAAATATACTCATATAGCAAAAGCAAATATTGTGCTAAATGTCCTGTTTCAGAATCATGACTGGATTATTATTGCTCATGCAATGATGTGTTAATCACAGGTAAAGGTGGAAGTACTTGTAATGACTTTAACAATACTGATGGATATTTTATCTTGGTTTATTTCTTAGTTTATTTATATTTTGTATAAAGTAATAATCCGAAAATGTAAAGTAAATAGTATCTTTCTGTCGAATACATGGAGTGGAATAGAAAGTACAACATTTGCTTCCAAATTGTAATAGAGTAAAAGTATAAAGTAGCATGAAATAAAAACACAAGTAAATACTAAATACTTAAATACAACAATTGAATACATGTACTTCATTACATTGCATCACTGCTTATTTATTTGTTTTGCCACAGTTGAGATGTGTATAGGCTACTGACAACCAGCTTGCATAAAAAAAAGTACTTCATTTTTTGCAGCGTGCTGCTGTGAATAGGGCGGCGCAGAGAGAGGAGGTTTCCTTCAGAGAGAGAGAGAGTCAGCTGGTCGAAAAGTGCAGTGCATGTGTGCGTGTGTTTGGGTGTGTACGTGTGTTTGAGTGTGTGTGTGCGAGAAAGAAAAGCACCCCGGGGGGAACAAGGTGCAGACCACAGAGCAGCGGACGGTTCTTTGTGTGTGTGGGGGACAGTTTGTAAGAAGATCCAGACGAGGAGAGTCGAAGTGCTGCTCCGCGTGCGTCCTGGACACGATTCTTCAGCGTGCTGCCCTTTTATTCACGTAAGCCCTTTGGTTATTTGTTTGTAAACTCAGTATATAAACTCATCTGTTTTCGGGGGTCTCTGTGTTTCACAAAATGAACCCTTTCACAGAATGCGTTGTGTTCATGAAAGTCAGAGGTGGGAGAAGAACGCGTATACAATAAAAGTACCAGAGTGTATGAATACTCTGGTACAAGTAAAAGTCCTGCATTCAAAATGTTTCTCAAGTAAAAGTTCAAAAGTATATGCATCCAAATATAGTTAAAGTAGCAAAAGTAAAAGTAGTCATTGTGCAGATTGGTGCATTTCAGAATAATATGATATGTTTTATTAACTGTTATCAAATCTGGTAAAGGTGCAGCTAGTTTTAGTGACTTTGTGCAGGATAGCGTGTGAATTTACTTCAGGTGGAACTAAAGTCTTATTAATGTGTTGATTTTATTTCACATCATTAATCCAAATCTGCAAAGTTACTAAAGGTATTACATACATGTAATACACTCAAAATTGTACTTAAGTGTGGTACTTGAGTAAATATATTTGGTTAGTTCACATCACTGCACTGACATTACATTTGTATAGCTGTGGCATATACAAAGTCAGTGTAGATATGTAAAACAGCTTTCAAACATCCTTAGCTAATCTACCCCATAAACATATTGTCATTTAAATGATACAGAGCATGCAACAGAGCATTGTTGACTGTAAGACGATCCCCAGCTGGAGTAGTTTGAACACTGCAGTAATACTGAGACTGGTGATGGTGGCATTGGGGGTTCAGTTTTTATGAAGATTGACACAACTCCTCCTCAACACACCAGTGTGACTAGATGCTCAATCAGTGTCACAAAGCCTCTGCAGTGACTGTCTCACATCCTCACAGTAGCTTTGGTTACACTAATTGCTACTTTGTAAGGGAGCTCTCTAAACCCACAGCACAAGGCCAGCAAGAATGGCTGCAACAAGGAGGATAAACTGAGAGACTGTGTGTGTTTTTGTTGATGGTCTGTCATAAAACTCCATTAGCAGTAACTTAATGTAGGCTAATCCCTGCACGCTGCCAGACTTTCTCCTTCCTTCCTTCCTTCCTGGCGCATAAAGAAGACTACAGGTCTGTTTTGGACCATGCAAAATCAATGCCTTTAAGAGGCTGTGACTGGAATAATATGCTACTGTGTGTGAAGTACAGGTGCAGATGGATAGCATTACAGCTTGTGAACTATAGAGATTGCTGTGCAGTCCTTGTATTATTTAGTTTAGAGGAAATAAAGTCATAATCCGTAAAAAAAAAAACTGCCGAAATGCACTCAATGTCGGCATCTAAGCTTATTTGTACTTGGGAAGTTGTACGAGTGAACTATTTTCTATCGAAACACACACACATGCACACTCACACGCAATTGGCATTATTAACTTGCTCCATGTCCCGTTTAATTCCCTAGATCTCCCTGTTTGGCCTGTAAAGCTGAATTGCTCCCTTTCTCTGCAGTAGGAACCCCAAATGTCAGCAAATGTCAAGCACTTGCAGCTTTGGCATTGCTTCCAGGCTTATTAGCCCCTTACGATCACCCCTGCTTGCCCTTTTGGCCAGCAGTTTGATTGGTGTGAACACACACATTAGGCCTATGCAAGAACATGTGAGATATAACACCGGTTGCAGTAAGAATGAAAAAAAAAAAAAAGCAGTGTGTAATTATCAGCAGAGTGTCTGTGTGTGTGTGTGTGTGTGTGTGTGTGTGTGTGTGTGTGTGTGTGTGTGTGTGTGTGTGTGTGTGTGTGTGTGTGTGTGTGTGTGTGTGTGTGTGTGTGTGTGTGTGTGTGTGTGTGTGTGTGTGTGTGTGTGTGTGTGTGTGTGTGTGTGTGTGTGTGTGTGTGTGTGTGTGTGTGTGTGTGTGTGTGTGTGTGTGTGTCACAACCCCCCCTCCCCTCAGTCTGCAGGTGGTCATGTGTTGCTAGCTTGGAGAAGGTTTCTTATTTAATCTTAAGCCCCAGGCTTTGTTTGGGAACTGACTTGTATGTGTGTGTGTGCGTCGTACACAATGGCTGTGTTTACATTGGATTTGCTATGCACATGTTCGTCCATGCACGCACACACATTCGCAGGGTTGGATTTCTCTTTAGCGAAGAAAGGGGTATAGGGTTTTGTGTTCTTTCTTTAGGCAGACCATATACCTTTCTTTTGGCAGACGATATACATATGCACGATTTTGTGAAAAAATGTAATTGCGATTTTTCTGACAAATATTGCGATTGTGATTCGAATTGCGATATTTGTTTTTAAGCGACTCAACGTAAGTTTATTGTAAAATGCGGCCATAACTTCGGCTAGGAAGGTTGTATCAACATGCTCCCGTCTCTAGCACCCCCGCAGCCCGAGCTACGAGTGAAAGAACTAAACTTACATGAAACTTCCGTTGGGTTGCTTTAAAGTCAAGCTTCAGTTTAAGACTCACCCTGTAATAGATGTAACACATGTGATGGAGCATTACTAACCTGACTCAGATGGTGTGTTTCACCAAACCATCTAGGAAAGCTCCATTGGAAGCCATTTGGAAAGGGCAGGCACTTTCAAAAATACTTGGCAGGTGATTGGTCTGTCAATCACCTTCTATCATGGGCCACTTCTGATTGGTTAACAATGGCTGGTACATGTTGAGCACAGCACTTCTGATTGGTGTGGATGACTGACACACAAGAAGAAAAAAAAAAAATGGGTAAAATAAATAAGTTAAAAAAATCGCAGGCTTTCCGATTTGATAATCGCATCATTTCAAATCGCGATTTCGATTTAAACTCGATTAATCGTTCAGCCCTAATACATACCAGTTTGTACAAGGTTGTTGCAAAGTGTTTAGCACAGATTATTTTTGTTTTTATGATGTCATTTTATTTTTACCAAACCAGTAGTGGTTTAATTACATTACACTCAAAATGTCAACATGACATCAAAACATTAACTTGCTCCAAAAAAGAAATAATGCCAAAACATAAGCATACATAATTTTTTTTTGCATCCAACTCATCCTTGCAAAACACACATAAAAAACAAACAAACAACCGTCTTTGTGAATTGCCTCATCATAACTTTCAAGAACAACTTTGTGAGTTTGTATTTTCTCTTGTAATCTCCATTTAGTTCATTTAGTCTACCCTCTTTTAAAATTGAGTGTGTTTTTTGTGCTTTATCCACCCCTCTTGTGCAGGGTGTTGGTGAGACCAGAGGTTGTCCTGCCCTACAGAGGGAACACTGAAGAACACCATGGCCTTAGCGGGATGCCCTGACTTCTTCTTACGTCACCCGAACTACCAGGTAAATATTGTGTAGCGTTGCACTGTGTGTATGCATGCTCTTCACTGGTGGATGGGAGCTTATTCATCAAGAACATGTTACAGTTACACTCCAGTTTGAAAGGCTCATGCAGGGAGGGCTATTTCCTTTGGGTAATTGGACCAGGGAATGCACCGGTGCAACTTCTAACTTTTACAGTGGCTCCACTTCTTTTTGCTTTCCCAGTTGTAAACAAGCATGCACAATATCAAGGCTCCCATTATTAATATAACTACTTGCCGCTGTAGTTAACACGAGAAAATGTCTCACGTTATATATGCCTTCTAATTCATCGATAGTCAAAGCAATGACTTGATTTGGGTCAAACAATACATTTGTGGACTTGAAAACCAAAAAAGGCAGGTTAAAAAAAAACGTTCTGCAAGTTAATAATTGTGTTAATGTTACGCTTATAATTCATATCAAAATGTTGATTAGTGCAACTTTGAGTTTGAAATTATCTTTCGTTTATAAAAGTGTTCAAGTTTTTGTTAAGGGAAAGATTACAGTGAGATGGTTATACAAACCTCTCTGAGTGTATCAACATGTGGCTTTGTGACTCCTGGCCTAGTTGGGTAAAAAATGGCATCCATTTAGCACAACAGACCCACTTCCTCTATGCAACCCCCGTAGAATGAGCCCTTTGTTTCTCAGCTTGGATTTTCTCCTCTACAACCGTCCAGTAACCTCAAGAATTTGGCTAAAAAGCATCGTGAAGGTCTATAAATAGAGCGCTAAAGAAACAACAATAACAAGCTGTTGGCTCTGTCGTGTGACAGGCCTGAGAGCATTGGATGATAGCATTACATCTCACTGGGACCAATGGGACGATGGAGGAGACATCGCCTCAGATGCCCTTATTCCTCTTAGTAGAGGTTTTGCCAAAAAAGTGTCTCCCTGCTAACCCAAACCGTGGGACCGCTGAGCCCTCTGCTGAGCTGAAATGAAGTTGGATTGGTTCACGTTAGATTCCAGGAAAGGGTTTTGCACCAGTAAGACTGCAGTGAATAGCGAATTGAATCTCCATAGAAAACAACATTCCTCCACCTTGAATCTTGCTGCGGAAAAACAGAGTTTGATAGTTAGAGGAGAGGGAGAGAAGTGGGTTACAACATTTCTGTGTCTGTGTGTGTTATGTAAAGCTTGCCAGTTGACGTGAAACAGCATGGCACACACACACACACACACACACACACACACACACACACACACACACACACACACACACACACACACACACACACACACACACACACACACACACACACACACACACACACACACACACACACACACACACACACACACACACACATACACACACACACACACACACACACCCCATGGGGTCTCTCTTTAGGCAGTCACTGTAGGTTGAGTGTGTGTATAGATAAGGAGCAAATGAGCTCAGTTTTCTGCAAAGTTATATAACGCTATACCTAACGGCGGGTATGATTTTCAGATTTCAAGGCCTGTCTCCAAAGCGTGTGTGTGTGTGTGTGTGTTTGTCTGTCTATCTTAGTGAGAACTTTGGATCTGCGCCAGATATATTCCTTGCATACATAGGAACAGCAGAGCACTGAGAAAGCACAGTTCACAGACTCAAAACTCATCTGAGTTATAACGTTAGCAAGCAAAACATTAAACCGTCAGCGTTGGTGCCAACAGACCTGAGCGTGTGTTAGGACATGGACTTCAGCCTTGCTTTTCTATTTTTAGAGCGGTCAGTTGTCAGCACAGTTATTGCCGAGGCAATGGGCACGCTGGAGCTCGCACTTACAGTATGCTTTCGAGGAAGCATAGCCTTTGGTTCTCAGAGAAAACATGTGTTGAAATACCTCAATGTTATTGCCATGGGCTGAAGAGTGAAAGGGGAGATGTTTGCAGAGGTGTCAAGAGTAGTCATGACTATCCAAATGTGTCAATCTGTTTAAAGAACCACTTCTGCTGGCTTCAAGAACCACAGCATTGGTCCAGACCTTGAGGACAAGAAAATAACTCGCTTAAATCTAAGAAAATCACAGGAAATTACTCTTAAGTTTCTGCAGGATAGAGAATCAAAGCAAGCAGCCCTACGGATAAATAGAACAAGCAAGAGGAAACATTTTTTAAGGCCAGCAACTCAGAACAAGATGTCTTATCACTCCCTTTAACAACCGTTTTACAATCTTCATTGGCCTTTCTTTGAAGTTTTAAGTCTCCCAAGAGGACTAGAAGTGATGGTATCAAAGAAAAAATAAAGGTTTGTTAACCAGGGCAGTACGTGTGCAACTTTAACATACTAACATAATTTTATGTTAAAAAACAATATACAACAATATCATTTTGAGTTGTGTTAGAGGCACAGCTCTGTGGGTGGAAATGTCAGGTAAATCAATTGGACCACCACTTTGTTCAACACTCAAATATCTCAACAACTTTTGGATGGATTGCCATAAAACTGGTTACAGACACTAACCTACCCTTTACTAACTTTGGTCATCGTTTGACTTTTCATTGAGCATCATCATCTGGTTTAAGTTTCGATTCCTCCATCACTTTGGCTTAATACTTATCGTCTTATCATCTTTACTTCTAATATGGTGAATACCTGCACTTAGCATCAGCATGTTAGCATTGTCCTTGTTAGCATGGTGGCGTTAGGAGTTAGCTCAAAGCAACTCTGTTTAGAAATGCAGTTTCACAGTGCTAAAGCTAAAAGCATTGCTGCACAGGTCTTGTTCACCTTCAACAACATATTATTTATTGCACACCATAAACAATCGTGACACATTATTGGACCACATTAGCACGCTCTAGATAAAGAACCATGTACAAGCTTTATACAGGGCTCTCAAGTTCAGAGTGAGATTTTGGCAGCGGTGTTTGGTACTCCAACTTCTGGCTCCCCTCAAAGTTCCCATGAAGCCCTCTGTATCGCAAATGTCAACGGAGGGGGAGGGGGGGTGGTAGTGGAGTGCACGCGTCTCAAACAAGCCTAGTTTGTTTACAAAATTGCGGCGCAACTTGGTGGGCGGTGCGTGAGACTTGAGAGCTCTGCTTTATAGCTTGTTTGATACGTTAGGGTTAGGGGGTTCAACATTTAAAAAATGGTACTTCATTTTAAGCTTGCCTTGTATCATTTTATCATATTAATACCTTTTTGGGATACAACAAAATACTAATCGATATATTGACTCAGCAGTCAATCTTTTCTGTCTGGTCACAGTTTAGTGAACTGAAATTATGACTGGAATGAACAGTATTGAAAACAACAAGTTAAAAATGTCTAGAATTTAACAATTCACTGAAAGATTGGTGAAACACAAGACTCGAGTGTGACTGTCTCCCAAACCATGAAGCAGCAGAAGAAGAAGAAAGCCTTTGTTCGTGTACTGCTTGCACCCTTGAGAGTAGTAATACCAAGACTGCTGTGTATAACTATTGGCACAATGCGCGAAACATCCCACATCTGGAATATGCTCTCACTGAGAAACCAATGACATCGTTTAAGCTATCAGTTCCTGTCACTTTAGACCTAGTGGCCCATTAAGGGAGCATCAGTGCACATCTCTTCAGGCCATAGAGTCAGGGAAAGTGCATTACTGGGAGTTCATAAGGAACTTTTTATGAGGAATGTAGCCATTAAAGCGGACTCTCTTACTGCACGAGTGCTGCTGAGGGGAGGGAGTTTGCTTGTAGCTATATATTAACACTGCTGCTACTGATATCTGTACTACATCGAGGACACTGTCCTGCCTCAATCTGCTCTACACAATTACACTCTTCATGTCCAGAAGAAAGTAAATACAAAACCAGTGCTGATAGTGCTGCAAGAGAAATGACAGACTTACAGGTCTGATGGCAGAAATGTTTGCAAAAATAAAATATAACCTCTTAAATGCTTATAGTGTCTTAAAATCCAAAAACCAACATGCATATAGGGAACAGTATGTATCGTATTATTTGCTCATTAATTAAGATGCTGTTACTTTATGGCTGAAGCATTACATTTAGAAAAAGTATATTAGTTCAGGCTAGCTCTTTTGTGAGCAAGTTTTACCTCTAGCTAGTCAGCTGTAACTGAAGCCTTCAGACTTTCTTCGTCAGCACTCTGCAGCCAAGTCGCCTTCCTTGGAAAGCTTTTGGCCGCTGCTTCTCAGAGCCATAAATCTTACAGTGCAGTTATGGGTGTGTTCGAAGCACTGAGCGGTGCTTCAAATGTGTGTGTGCGTGTGTGTGTTTATTTGCACAGCAAGACCCCTGGCCACGAGCAGTTCCTGGAAGCAACGGTTTGTCGTTCTTCTTTTTCCTGGAAAAAGGGAAGATGGAGAATTAGTTTGGCTTTCTTCCCTCCCTATCACCTCTGCAGCTTTCCTGCCTCGAGGCTGCTTCAGATTAGATAATGTGAGAGGAACTTGGCAGTGTGTGCGTGCGTCTCCAGACGGTTGAGATTGTATAAGTGTGCCTAAGCTGGTATGTTTTCGCCCTTGAAATGATTGATCTGTTATTTTGTTTAAACAACACCCTTCAGTATCTGATGTGAGGGTTTGAAATGCGTGTGTGTGCACGTGTCTGAGAAAGAGAGAGCGGTGGGGGGGGGGGGGGGGGGGGGGGGGGCGGAGTCATAAAGTCCCACTGCAACAAGGTCAAAGTGTCACCGGTCTCTGAACTTAAAGCTCGGTGTTCCTCGAGAGCAGAGGCATGAATCCACCCTTTGCCTGACCCTCTGAACTCTGTGAAAATGAAACGTTGTCCTTCCCTAAATGATCTGGGGCCGTATTCACAAAGCATTTTATCTTACCGCTAGGAGTGCTCCTAACTCGCGCTAAAACATTTTACGTAGGAGTTTTTTCTTAAAAGTTATTCACAAAGCCGCTGAGACCTACTTATACTAAGGATAAATCACTAAGAGTGAGGCGCCGTTGCTATGGATTACGTCGATTCTCGTGCATGAGTTTAGAAGCGGTCAGTACGGTGATTGGTTGTTCAGAGCAGGCGGTCTCGGTGAAACTCATCCGCAACATCCCACAAACGAGCCCACTAAAACAAGGAAATAGCCTAGGCTAGAAATGTATTCCTATCAAATACTTATGGACAGTGCAGTTAGCAGAATACACGCATGATGACAAGTTTGTGCAGACCACGATAATGACGTTGTATATGCACGTTAAAGAGAGAGAGCAAACAATACAAATACGTAAATTGCATTAAATCAAGGATGCAATTAAAAGCACCCCGCAAACTATTATCCAATGAGCATATTTCCAGCACTTAAACACTTTCAATAACAGCCCATACCGCCGTTCAAGTCTCCCTATCATGATGAATGAAAACAATCTGCGTGTTGATGGAATGTACTTTCTTTCTATTGACGAACACGTCCTCATCTTTTGAGGGCGCAATTATTTGTATGTGCGTCCCGTCAATAGCACCGACCACACCGGGCATACCTGCAATTGCCATGAAGTTGGCTTTGATCCTGTGTAGTTGTTGATTGTCCAAAGGAAACCGGATAAACTGTTGGATGATATGTGGTCTAGAGAGCGCGTTGATGGTTTGGTTTATGGCACGGCTGACTGATGGTTGCGATATTCCTAAATCGTCGGCATTGCAAAGTTGCATTTTCCCTGTTGCTAAATATCGTAGTGTTGCCAAACATTTTATTTCCGGACTAATAGGGTTATTCCTGTTAGTCGGGGATGTTATTGCATCCCGCACTAATTCCACAACAAGTTTGATACCCTCACGATTTAGCCTATATCTCTTGATCAATTCACAGTCTTCCATTGTCTCCAAAACATTTCGTCTCGCAGCCATTTTCAGATTCTTTGTGAATAGGTCTTACTGGGTTAGGAGTCCTCTCGAGGACTTTTAAGCTCTCCTAAACTTAGGTGCTACTTTTAGGCCTAAAATACTTTGTGAATTGCTCTTAGTGAATACAATTAGAAGTCCTAAATTTAAGACTGACACGCCCATTATGTTTAGGAGTTTCTCCTAAATTCGCCAGTTAGGAGCTACTTTTAGCCCTAAGATCCTTTGTGAATACGGCCCCTGGTCTTTAAAACCCACTGCATGGTTTTTATTGCGCCTTATTATTTTTTTTAATCTTTCTTCTTCTTTTTTTTCAGGAAAGCATGGACCGCACTTCCTCTCGTAGAACTGAGGAGCTGATTGTTCCAGGCTTCCAGCGCTCGGCCAATCAAAACTTGCCACATCACCATGGTAACTCTCCTTTCCTCATCCAGCCAACAGTATTTCAGATCTTTTCAGGGATGAATATAAAAAAAACTTCAATGTAAAAAAGGAAATTCTGGGGAAGCATGTTTTTCTAAAAGTATTCTTACTTTAAGAAAATATATCTAACTTGTTGTTAATAAGATATTTCAACTTATATTGGGCTAGATTTAACCAGTATTAAGTTGCAACAATGGCTATCGTAAACTCCAGGCAGTGGAGCAAGTACATTTTTCTTATTCTAAAAGTGAAAACACTCACACAACTTCTCATTCAAGAAATTCATGATACACATTTTAAGTTTGTTGTTCACATTTTATACCACAAGGCCATCATTCCTCAATTGCATGATTTTGTTCCACCTGGACCCAAGCAGCTTTAAAACACGAGGTACTATCATCGGGGAAGCTATAGTTCTGTGCCTTGTAAGCAACGGCCATGATCACATGCACTGGCCCTAATATTAATTATTGTATCGCTAAATAAGCCTATTTTGATATATTATCTTTAGGTAAACTACCAACCTCCGAATGAATTGAGCCATTTCGTTTGGAAACACTTGGTATTGGTCGATGGCCAGTAATTATTCTTCCCAGGATGCACGATGAAATCTGTTTATCTAACGCCTAAGAACATCAAAATCCTCTTTCAACACAGATAAATAATCATCCGATGTCTGTTTATAAGCTTCATGGTGTGTCTACTCTATACAGTACAATCACTCTGCACTATATGTGAAAGTACGTGATATTTAGATTTATGCATGACATAGTTCTATCCATATTTCACTCATTTCCTTCTTTATGGGATCTCTCCACGAAAACACATGTTCTCGCCAACTCTTTTTTTCCTAGAAATCCCCTCTCACTTCCTCTATCTTGATCTCCGTCGAGGACATTGTCTCCATTCATCTCAGCATTTTTCCCTACGCGCACACACACACACACACACACACACACACACACACACACACACACACACACACACACACACACACACACACACACACACACACACACACACACACACACACACACACACACACACACACACACACACACACACACACACACACACACACACACACACACACACACACACACACACACACACACGTACACACACTTTTTTATTTAACTTTTATTCAACCAGATAAATGAGCATTGAGGTAGAATCTCATTTGCAATGCTGACCTGGCCAAGAAGGCAGCAACGTTACACATAACACAAACATATAAAATATAGAGAACATAACTAAGACTAAGAACACAAAAGACGAAAAAGCAGTCACTACATTGTGCACATTAGGACAGTAAGAAAGGGTACACTACTTATTAGTGCAAGAGCAGCTGGTGGTAAGGACTTCAGACAACTTCAACTTAAAACATGCTATTGAGACAAGTGCCCTCCGTTTTAGCCTTGATTGAAGGTCATTCCAGGATCAAGGACTATAATAAAAAAGACTCCTTTTTCCAGCCTCAGTCCGCACGGCAGGTACCTGGAACCGTATCCAGGCACTGGATCTGAGGTTGTAAGAGTCACAAACAGACACACACACACACACACACACACACACACACACACACACACACACACACACACACACACACACACACACACACACACACACACACACACACACACACACACACACACACACACACACACACACACACACACACACACACACACACACACACACACCTGTTGGCCTGTTCCCAATATATTCCAAGAAAACCCTTCAGCTGTCGTGGAAAACCTTGGGAATCCTCTTTGGAAATCTGACAATTTGTGGAAAGGAGACGGAGTAAACTCTGGCCCTCCAAATGTTCTTTTCGCTCCCTTGGCTCGATGGTTTATTGGATTGTCTGCTCTGCTGATGTTTGCTGGTCATGCTGCTGCAAGACTGTCAAATATGGCTTCACGTGAACGGGGGTTAGGGTAGTGTTTATATCGGCATGTAGGTCAGTGGCGTGCATAGGGGAGTTTATGGTATGTAGGCCAAAGGTCTGTGGGGCAGGGGGGGGGGGGAGATAGTGTAAGGTATGCAGGTTGATACTGGAGTACAGTGACACAACAGAACATCACAATGCATCAGAGGGGGGGTTCTCTTGCCTGGAAACACTTTTGCACTTAAATGAATTGCACTTTATATGACTTGTATAATAGAATATTGACTGCAGCAATTTCATTTCCAATGTACTCAAGGAAAAGCTCAAAACAGTACCATCAAAATATACTTAAATTCCAAAAAGTTAAAGTATTAATTATGCAGAATAGCACATTTCATTATCATGTATCCGACAGAACTGGATTTTATTAAGTGACACGTCATTGACGTAAATGTGTTTAATCTATTGCTGAAGGTTAAGGAAGGGCTTATTATCAACCTTTTATATACATCTTGGTAACTTAACCTATCATAACACATCATCATTACATATGTTTTCAGAATAAAAAACCTGCAAAAAAGGCTTAAATAAATGTGGAGTAGCAAAAGGTATAATATTTCCCACTGGATTGTATTGGAGTAGAAATATTAAATGTCTTTCTCTTAACAAATCCACGGTGAAAAACTAAACACAAACACAGTTTAAACGACATAACATGGGACAATGTTTCACATGGAGTAGCATTCATGTCATAAACGATGACAAAGTAAATAACAGGAAATAAAAACAGACACAAAACTTAACTCATTGGCTGCATGCTATGAAAAAGAGGGAGGGCTTACCATAATGTAACACATTTATTATTGTTAGCCTTAGAAAATATACATTATAATTAAATAACAACCATTTAAAGACTACACTTAAGAGGGTATGAAAGGTGGGGTAGGTCATTTTGGAGAAACCAGCTCGAGTGCGCTAGAATTTGAAAATATACAGCTGGAAAAAATCTGCCACTTCCTTACAGAGCCCCTCCTCCAACACACATGAACGCACACATGACCAATGAGGGCACGAGATAAGTTTGTGCACAGATGGAAGGCTGACAGGCAGGTAGGCCATCCAGTTATTTTAGCCGGGCCGGCTAAAATGATTGTTCGTGCTTTTTACATTACTACGGCTTCCAGAGATGACACTTTTTTAATGGATTTTTTGTCAAAGCACTTCAGATATTCATTGCTATCGGGATGTTAAGAGCATTCCATGGAATATAACAAAAAGTGTATCTCGAGCCGGTTTCTCAAACTGACCTACCCCACCTTTCTTTAATGTAGATGTTCACAATGTCCACATTCTCAGATATGTACATCACGTGCAGTTCTTACAACATTATCAAGTGAAATGAATTTGCATGCGCTGAAAGAGGTAACTTTTGTTATTGTGTAGTAACGTAGTAGTAGTAGTAGTAGTAACGTAGTAACGTAATAGTAGTAGTAGTAGTAATGTAGTAATGTGTGTAAGATGTAAGAAAACGGTGTGTGTATCAATGTTTTATGTGAGGGACTGCAGATGGAAATGAGCTCAAAGCTAAATCTGGCACTGTTACGCTTGACACATTTTAATGTTTTAAGTGTTCATTACTGTGCATTGTCCCTGCCAAATAAACGATTAAATTAAATTAAATTAATTAAATTACATTACATGTTTTTTTTTTTTTTTTTTTAATTATGAATGAGATGTGTCAGTTCAATTGATGCAAGTAATCCATCAAACGTCTTCAAAGTGACTTGTTCAGCTTTTCTTGCAGCCATCCATCTACCTGATTCCCTGACAATGTGTGTTGTAGAAAACCATTGATTAATGACTTTAGTGAAAAAGCTACTGTTTCGTTCTGACTCACCAGAGAAACATCACATCACCCTCGGATGAGCTTCATATTTAGATCATGCCCGGCTCAGGTTACCTGCCCTTCACTTTGGCCTGTCTTTTTGATGATCTGATTACATGTTTCTTGACACAGATCATGATGTCATCAGCATTTAGGCCAGCCAATATACTGTATCTGATGTTATGTTTTGTTTCATTTTAATAATAATTAATTAAAATGAAGACTCTAATTTGCTTTCCTCCAGAGTTGCTCTGCTTCACTTGAATAAAGTTCATTAATTGAGCTTCTCAGTAAACCGACTAAAAGGCTTAAAGAACACTAAAGCATGGAGACATGTCACAGTAGGAATAAAGTAATAATATGAACCAGAACATTAGCATATAAGGCCCCTTTAAGAGTGGCTTGTATCACAGAAATGATGAAGAGAGAAAGGCATTACTCACTTTCCCCCACATCATGTGTGATGATACAGAGCCAATACCTTACTAGTTTCACTTTCACTTCCTTGTCCATATGGAAAGAAATGTGCTCCATGCGTTGCAAAATATGGTACAGATAATACATTATGGACTACTTGTGTATGCTCATGCATTCATTTAGCTGGAGTATTGTTATTGCACCTAAAGAAGCTTAATTGGCTGAAGGTCCTGCTCTCTTCACTGACCCCGTGCTGCTGTCAGAGATCTATGATTGTAGGTTATCGTGTCCAAGAACAGCGTGTGCTCGTACTGTTTATTCTGGGATATCGCAGGAATGAATTGGCTGCTGCTGTGAATATAAAGTTTATCTGTTGATATGACACAATCTGACACAAATGGTAATAAGTTACTGATTTCAACCATGAAGAGACAGATTGAAGAAGACGATTAGGGCTTTCACCCAGACAAAACGCTTTTGTTGTGTGATGCTAGTGCTGCTGCAGTTTATATCAAACATTGCAGTTAGTAAATCGGGAGGAGATTTATGTTAATGCAATATGTCCTCTGGCTTCCCTGACTCACGCCAGCAGTGCATTGTGGGCCAAGCCAGCAAACAGGAGGACGGAGACGAATGCCAATGATCACATCATTATCCTCTTTGAGCTGCACTGGGCTACATTTTCCTGCCAACTTATCAAACTCAAGGACAATGTTTAAAGGGCTGCAAGGGAGAAATACCCAGTGTTAAGATGATGGAAGATTCTCTGAGGTGATGAAATGTTGGTTTAAAGTGAAGCCACTTCTTGTGTAAATCTTGTTTGTGCATAGACATACTGGATATACTGTATGTAGCCTGTACAGAGAAAGACCTGCCAACAAATACTAAAGCACATATTTTAAACTACCTCCTCTGCTGTCAGTGCTCATGTTTAAATCCCACAGAGCTGTCTTAAACTGGAGCTATGATAATCTCCCAATAGATATCTTTTAATGTTTTTAAGTTGGAGAAATTACCTTTTTTAATGGTGTGCTTGAGAGGACACCACAAACTGCAAAAAGCAAGATCTCTATTATTAATTATTTATCCACAGAGGTTTTATACTTGTACAACTTGCCCTTTTCTATCTATGATGTCTTGACAATGTTAAGTCTCTGGGCTGAGCTGGTGAGGGACTTACATTGATTTCATTGGGCTGCTATCCAGGAAGTAAGACAGAAGCTAGAAGACTTTGATGACTTTTGCAGCAGGGAAGCAATTCCATGGGATTACAAATGTTGTATTTATTAAATAGAAATACTTTGGGAAATATTGCAAGTTATTCTGAAAAAATTCCAAAATTTGGAGTTCCTTAATTGTTCTTTTCACAACATTTTAAATGCAAATTAAAACTAATTTAGCATGTTTAGTGGGTCAAATCCAAGTACCTTCACAAAAACAGGTATACTGCTAATTTCCCAACATGTGGTATACTGTTTCTTTTTTGTAGTTTTTCATTCGTTAATTGCCCTGGTTGTCTTAAAAATGTTTCATAATTGCCGCATTTTTAAGATCAATTTTTTCAAATGTAATCTGGGTTGATTGTATTTACTTGCGCTTTGTTATCTGATTACCTAAAACCGATTACTTAGAAGACGCTATATCGCAGCTTTTTACATAACAACCATCCCGACTGTCCTCATATCCTCCCCCCAACCCATGTCCCACTCATGAACCCCAGCATCACATGACCTTGTGTCCCAGACTGTCCTTTCTGTTTGTGTGTGTGTGTGTGTGTGTGTGTGTGTGTGTGTGTGTGTGTGTGTGTGTGTGTGTGTGTGTGTGTGTGTGTGTGTGTGTGTGTGTGTGTGTGTGTGTGTGTGTGTGTGTGTGTGTGTGTGTGTGTGTGTGTGTGTGTGTGTGTGTGTGTGTGTGTGTGTGTGTGTGTGTGTGTGTGTGTGTGTGTGTGTGTGTGTGTGTGTGTGTGTGTGTGTGTGTCATGCATCTTTTTGCGATCAGAGTGCAGACAGGACGACTCCCGCTGGTTCAGAGGATTCTTTTCCGGTTGGTAGGCTCAGCGTGTATGTTTACTCTGTACAGGACGTACACTGTGTGCTCTTTCTTTGAATTATGCTGTATAATTACATGCCCATTCTCATCAGCGACACATAGCGTACATGGTGTCCAGGCCTCTGTGTGCATGCGTGCATGTTTGCGTGTGTTTGTTTTGGTGTCCTACTTTGTCCTGATCACTCGGCCACCATAAGCCATGGACGGGCTGGTGAACGTTCCCCGAGTGCTGTAATTTCTTCCTGCAGGAATGTCAGGAATTCTGTGTGTGGTGTTGGGTTGGGACGCACATAGGACTAAAGGGCTTTCTATACACACAAACAGAAACACATTGAGACATAGCACACTTGTGAGTACACTTAGTGGAAATACTAAATCTTGCACTTATTCTGGCCTTTACCTAAGATTTATATTCCCTTATCCCAACTAGATGGCCGTGCACATTGGCCTGTAAGAAGTGTACATTTAGTAGCTTCTACAAGATTACTGATATAAAACAACATGTTTAACATTGATCAATGATAGTTATGTTGATACTATAATAAGAAAGAGGAAGATGAGTTGCATTTGTTTGTCCATATGTGCAGGGCCGTGGGAAGTAGGGGTGCTGAGGGTGCTGCAGCACCGCCTGGTGGAGGACAGGGGATCTGCACTTCCACAAGATATAATACAAATATAATACAAAAAAAACCGAATTTTCAGCCTTGATGTAACAACATTCATAATTAAGTAAAGATAACACCCTTTTCACCGCGGTTACATTTTCCATTTGCCCCGTACGATGGGCGCTATAGTGATGAAAGTGGGGATGTTGGCTTATCGGGCGCCCGCAACTCACAGCCAAAGTGAGAAAGATAGAGAGAGGGGGTGCACCGGTACCGGCGGGGATTGTTTTTAGCTTCTGCTGCGCTAATGGATATAAGAAGCTGTTTCTACAATAATGTGGAGGGAGAGTTCTGTCCTGTCAGACTGAGAGGCTCAGTGAGGTAAAGTTATCTCAGTGAGTCTCAAACGTTTTGATCACAATTTATGTAAACAAATATTTCCAAGGTACACCTTTATAATTATTAGGATAAATACAAATAGGCTTGAAATCATTCCAATGTATACAGGACTGTCTCAGAAAATTAGAATATTGTGATAAAGTTCTTTATTTTCTGTAATGCAATTAAAAAAACAAAAATGTCATACATTCTGGATTCATTACAAATCAACTGAAATATTGCAAGCCTTTTATTATTTTAATATTGCTGATTATGGCATACAGCTTAAGAAAACTCAAATATCCTATCTCTAAATATTAGAATATCATGAAAAAGTATACTAGTAGGGTGTTCAACGAATCACTTGAATCGTCTAATTAACTCGAAACACCTGCAAGGGTTTCCTGAGCCTTGAAAAACACTCAGCTTGGTTCAGTAAACTAAATCACAAGTATGGGGAAGACTGCTGATCTGACTGCTGTCCAGAGGACCGTCATTGACACCCTCCATCAGGAGGGTAAGACACAAAAAGAAATTTCTCAAAGAGCAAGCTGTTCACAGAGTGCAGTTTCAAAGCACATCCACAAAAAGTCTGTTGGAAGGGGGAAATGTGGCAGGAAACGCTGCACAACCAAGAGAGATGACCGCAGCCTTAACAGCATTGTGAAGAAGAGTCGCTTCCAGAATTTGGGGGAGCTTCAAAGACAGTGGACTGAAGCTGGAGTCCAGGTATCAAAAGTCACTGTTCACAGACGTGTCCGGGAAATGGGCTACAATAGCCGTATTCCCATGGTCAAGCCACTTCTGAACTCAAGACAACGGAAGAGGCGTCTGACTTGGGCTAAGGAAAAGAAGCACTGGACAGTTGCACAGTGGTCCAAAGTCCTCTTTTCAGACGAAAGCAAGTTTTGTATTTCATTTGGAAGTCAAGGCGCCAGAGTCTGGAGAAAGGCTGGAGAGGAGCAAAATCCAAGTTGCTTGAAATCCAGTGTGAAGTTCCCACAGTCAGCGATGGTTTGGGGAGCCATGTCAGCTGCTGGTGTTGGTCCACTGTGTTTCATCAAGCCCAGAGTAAATGCAGCTGTGTACCAAGAGATTTTAGAGCACTACATGCTTCCGTCTGCTGAAAAGCTCTATGGAGATGAGGAATTCATTTTCCAGCATGATCTGGCACCTGCCCACAGTGCCAAAACCACCAGTAACTGGTGTACTGACCATGGCATTACTGTCCTCCATTGGCCTGCAAATTCCCCTGACCTGAACCCCATAGAGAATATGTGGGGTATTGTGAAGAAGAAGCTGAAAGACACCAGACCCAACAATGCTAATGAGCTAAAGGCCGCTATTGAAGCATCCTGGGCATCCATAGCACCTCAGCAATGCCACAGGCTGATTGCCTCCATGCCACGCCGCATTGATGCAGTAATCCGTGCAAAAGGATTCCCAACCAAGTACTGAGTGCATTAATGGACATTTTCAAATGTTTGATTGTGTTTTGCTGTTATAAATCTTTTTTTTTTACTTGGTCTGAGGAACTATTCTAATTTTTTGAGATAGGATTTTTGAGTTTTCTTAAGCTGTATGCCATAATCAGCAATATTAAAATAATAAAAGGCTTGCAATATTTCAGTTGATTTGTAATGAATCCAGAATGTATGACATTTTTGTTTTTTTAATTGCATTACAGAAAATAAAGAACTTTATCACAATATTCTAATTTTCTGAGACAGTCCTGTACAATAGGACTGTAAACCAACAATATTGTTTAAAACTGGAGAGATTTAAAAATATGCATAAATAAATAAATGTTAACTGGTAAAATAAGATATGAATGAACAACACAAATAAAATAAGTTACATTTATTTGTTATTGGCTATGGTAGGTTATTGGAAATGTTCACATACTTATTTGATTAATAAAATGCAAACTGATCTTTTTCATATGTGTGTTTTACAGTTGTACCCCCTAGATCAGTCTCTAGTAATTGGGCGCTCAAAGTGCACCAGATTGAAGCATTTTACTTTAAAATGTTTAAAAAATCTTCCCGGGGGGGCACCCCCGGACCCCCCTAGAGGATGTGAAGTCCACCCCCCAATTAAAACATGTTATAATATTAAATACATTTGAAGCCTTTTTATATATAAGCTGTCCACCATGTCAATATGTTTCTCTTTTTGTAGTGTATTGGTCTTTTGTAGAGGTTTTTCATTGCCAACTAAAATCTTGCCTATAGGGCAGCACATTGGTCAGAACCAGCCCTGGTGTCATGCCCACAGCACCCCCCATTTGAAACATGTTCCCACGGCTATGCATATGTGTTGCTATAAGTTTTGGGACCATTATCAAAAATTACCCAAATGTCATTTACAATTTCTTTTTACATTGCTATCAGCATTCTGGGGGAAAATTGTCAGCATTAAATAAATACAATTATTCTTTAGGGTATACTATTTATATTAATTGTCAGCATTAAATAAATACAATTATTCTTTAGGGTATAATATTTATATTTATAGCTCAATCAAGAAGTTATCTGAATTTGAGTTTCATAAAAAACTCAAATTCAGGTCACTAATTAAAGGGGCCCTATTATGCTCATTTTCAGGTTCATATTTGTATTTATTGTCTCTACTGTGACATGCCTCCATGCTCTAATGTTCATAAAGGTCTTTATTTTTCTCATACTGCCTGTGCTGCAGCACCTCTTTTCACCCTCTGTCTGACACCAGAGCCCAGTCTGCTCTGATTGGTTAGCTGGCCGCGTAACCGCTGAGATCATGTCCCGCGCCTTAGCCTATCAAGTACAATGTGTTGGTGCGCTAGCCAATAGAAGCGTGAGTGTTACATAGGGATGTCAAAATGTTATGGAAGTAAACAATGGAGGCGTTTCAGGCAGGGAGGTGGGGGGGGGGAGTGTGTGGGAGAAAAACTCCCTCTGGAGGGGAACACAGGGATTTCATTCACATGCACACAAATCCATATAAAACATCACAGGAAAGGGAAAATCTCAAAAAAGCAAAATAGGGCCTCTTTAAATATTTAAAAAAAATAGGTGTATGCTTTGAAAATGCATTTTTGGATGCCTACGAAATTGTGAATAAAGAGTGCAGTCTGCAAGTTCATCTCCATTTGTCCCTGAAGGGCAATTGATTTCCAATCATTAAGTATTAGTCCTGGACTGACTTCAGTTAATTAGTAACAGTTCAGGTTAAAAGACGAGCGCTGACTGGCCAACTTCTTGTCGACCGTCCTGCAAGAGCAGCTCCAGTGACCCCTCCACCTTGTTTTAGTTTGGTTCAGTCTCTGGGTGATTGTTTTCTCCAACTTCTAGTGCTTTAAAGACATCTCAGGCATTTGAATGACAGGTTTTGCATAATCTGACCAATGGCAAAGCTGGCGGGTTAGTGTACTACACAGCCATTGGAAGACATCCAAGCCAAAGTGAAATCCAAGTGAGTGATTCTTCACAACAAGGCTGTGTTTCCTCTGATCTGGTGCTGGATGGTTCGGGACTACGATGTGCTTCTTGCAATGATTTGACAGTTTTAAATTACTACTAATTAAAGCTGCTCGTGCTGTGGCATTGTCTCAGTGTTTACAGAAGGAGTGAGACATTAAGTTAAAAGGTTGCGCTGTGTGCTCAAAGTTTATCCCTCTATGGACCATTACTTTAATTTTTCCCCATGACAGGATTCTTTTAATAAATAGCATTCACTGTCTGTCTTGAGTACAGAAATACAGGAGATGTCTCAGGTGTTTTGTATGTCGTGTGTTACCTTCATATATTCGTGAAGACTACTGGGAGAAAACTTGAACAACTGTAACCATTCCTGCTCTTCTGTGCTATTCAATACACTTTGGAACAAACAGATTCAGCTTCATTTAATCCCACTACTAAATCTATGAGGGATGATTTCCAGTGACTATCAGCTGGTTGTACATTTTCAGAATCAGAATCAAGTTTATTGTTATTTACAGTACACACAAGGAATTTGCTCTGGTGTATGATGGTGCAAACAAAATAGGAATACAGTATAAGTTTAAAGAGCAGGTCAAATATATAACAGAAAATATTGTTTAACAACGATAGTATTTACACCAAATTTAAATGTACAAAAGGCACAAAGAAAATAGAAAAAACTAAAGAACTTTGTACAGTGAATATAGGACAAACTACAGTGTGTTATATTTTAAAGTGGAGGGCTGTGCAGACATATGTGCAGTGATGAAAATGAACATGGCTCAAAGTATCAAAACAAAACACTGATCTAAATTCAAATCTGCTGCCTTGGAGTTTTTACTGTCACTAACGTCTCTCCTATCCCGACCTGTGTGACCCCCCCCCCCGCCCCTCCCCCCCCGCCCCACAGAAGACGATGTGGACCTGGAGCAGCTGGTGAACGACATGAACTCCTCCATGGAGAGTGTGTACTCCACGCAGTCGGACACGGCGCTGCTCCTGAACAACAGCCACGCTCCCGCTCCACACCACCACCACCACATGCACCCTGCCTTCCCGCGTCACTCTCAGCCCATGCACATCCAGGCCGTCAGGTACACACACATTACCTTACCCCCCGATACTAGGAAAACAAACGATACTTCACGATTACTGAAGAGGAACATGCTCAAGACCCTCTAGCGCAGGGGTTCCCAAAGTGGGGGTCGCGAGATGATTACAAAATAAAAATGGAAAATAAAAAATATATATATATAAAAAAAAATTGATTAATTTTTTTTATAATTTTTTTTTCAATTATTCTTAATAATAACGTTTGCATTGACATTTTTTTCTTTCACAATCCACTAGCGCAGTGTTTTCTCAAACTTTTTTTTTTTTTTTCAGTCTCTGGCACTGTTATTTTTTGGGGCCGCGGGCTGAAAAGTTTGGGAACCCCTGCTCTAGCGTACATTTGACCTGGGATTTAACTATCACTCTTTAATTTGAGGATTGACTGGTTCACAAAGGAGGGCTTCAGTCTAACTTTAATAAATCGCGGGACCCTGTATCTCTGATTTGATGGCAACAATTCATAATGCACTCTTCAGGACATGGTTGGGGTCAGAGATGATGTTGTTGGCCAGCCTCAATATGTTGTTGTGTTCGCCTGATTCATAGAGTCTCTTAAAAGGTTGCTCTACAGTCTTTGAGCAGACTTTCAACTGATGGGGCAGTTTTGACTTTAACGCAGTAGACAAACACTTGTACCATGTAATATTGCAATACTGTAGAACAGTCAAAATCACACAAGAATGTGTCTACTCGCCTTACAGACCTGAGGTGAACAGTGTTTTCATTCCCTCCAGCCGGCCATGACAGTAGTGTGTGTGTCTCCCTCTGCAGGTGCCTGCAGGAAGAGCATCGGCTGCGTCCAGCCTCCCTGCCCGCCATCCCCAACCCTTTCCCTGAGCTCTGCAGCCCCGCAGGCTCCCCCGTCCTCAGCCCCATACAGACCCCCAACAACCACGTAAGAACACCCTCTCAGCTGCACAGACACACACTCACTGAACAAACACCTGACTGGAGAGGGCAGGTGTGCTCAAGTGTTAGAAGCTAACATGTATTGCTCTTGAAAGTAAAAAAAAAAGGTAATCAACTACTTAATTTGTGAGTGTCATGGAAGGTTTTGGCCTCTTGATTGTGTTAGCTGTCCTTTTTTTGACCACTATCCAAAGAAAGGATGTGTGTGTGTGTGTGTGTGTGTGTGTGTGTGTGTGTGTGTGTGTGTGTGTGTGTGTGTGTGTGTGTGTGTGTGTGTGTGTGTGTGTGTGTGTGTGTGTGTGTGTGTGTGTGTGTGTGTGTGTGTGTGTGTGTGTGTGTGTGTGTGTGTGTGTGTGTAAACCAGCTGACTGGCCTGTTATGTTCAGGTCAGAACAGCACGTGTTGACTTTGGCTGCGTTTACGCCTTTCCTTCTATTACACAACAGCTCACCCTGGGTTATCTGACTGTGTGTGTGTGTGTGTTATTGTGGAAACATCATTATCAATCACATTCACAGGCCCGCACACACACATTCAGAGTGACAGACATGTTTTTCTGTGGACGGAGGTGAGCCATGTCTCCAGGATGCTGCAGACTTCCGTAGCGGAGCTGGGAATACGGATGGGAACGTCTGCAGGTCGGATCTCTCTGAACCTCCTGAACCCGTCTGCCGTCTCTGGCAAGACGGGCGCCCATTTCCGGTTCACACGCTTCAACCTTGGCTCCTAACGTCACTTTGTGTATGTGTGTGTGCGTGTGTGTGCCTTCCCCTTCCTTCCCCCTGTAGATCCTCCTGTCCCAGGAATGTTCCATCCCTCGCCAAGACGTTTTCAGGATACCCACCCTAAACAAAAAGTTATTTTAAATGTTCACCCTTTTTTGCGCACTCACACACACAAATTCAGCAGCCAAATTCAAAGACATTTAGTTTTGTAGCAGCTTAAATTTGTATTTCTTCCCATTTTAGCATAAATAATTACTTACAATCATCAAAATAGTTTGCGATATTGTTTCTGTTAACCATCTAATTGTCTACTAGTCCTTGCAGCTCTTATGCACAGATGGCATTATTCAGTTCACGCTGTGATAAGCCAGAGCATTATTTTAAGTTGACATGATCTCACGAGGTCTGGAGTCAGAGAGCAAGATTGCAGTTTGTACAAAAGATCTTTTGTGTGTGTTTGAGAGTGTAAGAGCTGACCAGATGTTGCATCATGTTTCTTTCTGTAGTCCTATGTATCCAATAGGAGAACTTGCTTTAGAGGAGAAATACATATATTTTTTGTGTTAACTATTGTATTGAGACGCAGTTTGGTATGTTTTTAAAGCTGATTTGCCTCAATTACATCCAGTACATTTTGCATTTGACATCAATGACTCACTTCAGATATACATCTCAAATGTTAAGTTTATGGCTCAGAGGTATGGCAGAATGTTGCTTCTACTTTACTGCATTTGTCATAGCATGTCACCAGGTTGGAGGAGGCAGGAAATTATTCAGGACTGCTTAATGGCACAACAACAGGAAGATGGTTGCATTCTTCCAGTACAAACGGCGATAAAACGCTTGCTGGAAGGAGTCAAATCAAATGGAAACAAAAATCCCTTCCAAAATTCCATCGTGTTTATCATCGTCAGCAAAGGAGAAAAACCTTTGATCTGAAGAAGCTGTGGAGGCGTCTGGGAAACTGATAAACATGTAGCTGGAGGTGATTTGGATCATGGGAAACGAAAAGCCCCATTGTAAGGAAACATCTTCATTATCATTAAAGAGGCCCTATTATACTTTTGGGGGGTTTCCCTTTTCCTGTAGTGTGATTTATAGGTTTTAGTGCATGTAAACGGTCTGCAGAGACAACAATCCCCGAGCTCCACGAGGGAGTTTCTCCAAAGCACTCCCCCCCCCTGCCTGAAAAAACCCCATTCGACACCTTTGTTTACTTCGAGGATACATATTTATATTTTAGCCGTTATCCAATCACAACAGAGCCAGCCAGCTGACCAATCAGAGCAGACTGGGCTCTGGTTTCAGACAGAGGGTGAAAAGAGGTGCTGCAGTACAGGCAGTATGAGAAAAATAAAAAGTTGTTTTAACATTATAGTATGGAGACATGTCACAGTAGAGGCACTACATACCTTGGTTGCTGATTGGCTAATGGTTAAACAAGCCAAAAAAATCGTTATGACATCATAAAGTGGCCAAAATCTGATCAGCTCATTTTCAGACAGGTTTTTATAGAAATGGATCAGAACAAAAAGTGAGCGAATCTTTTTTCCTGAAACTTTCTGAATCTCTTTAGACAGAGGGGACACATGTTGATGCAGAGGAGACATGAGAAAGTGGATTTTGCATAATAGGTGACCTTTAACACTAAAAATGCCACATGGAATAAGTGTAGTGGTATGTTCTAGGGGTGGCCTTGTTGGCATTGCTTTAGGCTTTTTATTCAAGAGGTTATTGTTTTCAATATGTTTTTCCATTGTTTGACAAAAAGATACCAAGAAAAATTACTGGCTTTATTTCCTAGAACTTGGTGGAAGGGTGTGTCGAGGAATAGCTCATTGCATTTTAGAGCAGATCGGAATCATGGGACAAAGTTATTTTTCTTATTTCGTTAAAATTGCGCAATATGGCATTTGGCCTTGGCGAAGGTCTCCGCTTGATGTGTGTCCTTTCATTTAACAATGTTATCATGAATGTGACACATCTTCCTAAACCAGCCCCAGTATTAAATGACCTACTTTTGCTAGATGTGTGTGGAACCATGGTATACTTTAATCCTTTCTAATGCTATGTCCAGTCTGATTTAATGAAACCTTGGCCGATCAAATCACTTAGGTTCAGCAAGATCAGCGTCACACTAACCATGACTTCAGCTCTAGACATCAGGGCCTCTGTTTGCATGCTATCTTGTGTAATGTCATATGATAGCTTACAGAAAGGCTAGTGAAGGATGTGAAGACGTGGATGCATTATGCAGGTCAGTAATGTTGTCTGAAGAGCACTGAGGACGACTTGCTCATACAACAATGCAGACTTGCATTGCGTTGGTCTACAGACATAGTTGCTTCGTATTTGCATTGGCATGGTTTTATCATTGGATCTCTCTCCCTCCAGCTGCAGAGATGGAATCTGGACATTCTTCACTAAGCTTCAGTCTTTCTCTCAGCTTACATCACGAGCCATTCAAATGTTGTATGTGCGTGACAGGTTTATGGCCTGCGTTGTGTTTGGTATTATAAATGGATTTGTTCTCAGGACATCATGGACAGACATTGCATGATGATGCATTTCTTATCAGATTAATCAGCGCAATGGATATCTCATTTGCTTCTTTACATGGGGTCTTGTAGCTGCTAATGCCAAATCTTATTCGGTTGTCTGACTGAATTCTGATAGCTTTCCCACGCAAGTTGTAGCCATCTTGCACCATACAGTTCAGTCATGTAACCACGGCTTTCGCAAGGATTTTGTCGGGTCCTGTGTGTCATCGCTGGGGGAATGGATTTGCTTTGGCATGGTGACTGCGGCTGTATCGCAACGGCTGCTTTCATTTGGGGCCAAAGACGCGGCATAGCGAACATCAGAGATGGAAGGAAGGTCCGAAGCAAAAGGCTCTGGTTCAAGACCCCCGTGTTGGCGAGCATCCACCCCGAAGTAGCTTTGAGCAAGACCCTGAACCTCTTCCAGCTCACTGCTCTTAAAACGACCCTGACCTCTGAACTCCCTGTGGAAAAGACAAGGGAGAAAAATGGGTTTTAATGAAAAAAAGAGATGTGAAAGAGTCACTTTCTCAGGGTTTGTTTTCAGTGTGAGGTCATTGAAATATTGTGAAATTGAACAAGAAATTACAGTCTGATCATTTTGGGTGAGTTTAGGGACAGAAATGTCGGCCTATTAGATTGGTCAAAGTGGTTTTGATTTGACTGTACTATGTATAATGCGGGTTAAAGTTGTCGCGTATTGCTTTCATAAATCCATTCCTACAGAATATATGCTATTGCAGTGTTATAAAAACGAATTTAAGATTGAAGCTCTGAGTCACACACTCTGTGTTTAGGACTCATACCCCCCCTCTGTCTGTGGTCAGCTGATGAACTTCTGCACGCAATGGTCTGATGACCCACTGCATCAGATCAGGTGTGTGTGTGTGTGTGTGTGTGTGTGTGTGTGTGTGTGTGTGTGTGTGTGTGTGTGTGTGTGTGTGTGTGTGTGTGTGTGTGTGTGTGTGTGTGTGTGTGTGTGTGTGTGTGTGTGTGTGTGTGTGTGTGTGTGTGTGTGTGTGTGTGTGTGTGTGTGTGTGTGTGTGTGTGTGTGTGTGTGTGTGTGTGTGTGTGTGTGTGATATGAAGAGTTACAGGATGTCTGAGTTTCTCCCAATCGGTCAATGTAGTACTTGCTATGGAAATGTGATGAGCCAAGTTCGTAATTTCTCAGGGAACATACATAAACACACACACACACACACACACACACACACACACACACACACACACACACACACACACACACACACACACACACACACACACACAGACACACACACACACACACACACACACACACACACACACACACACACACACACACACACGCGCTTGCTCACTCATAATGTTTGAATGCACTGCCTGAGGATTACATGTGGTGTCAAAACTGTCAAACTAAAATGTTAAGCTAGTTTCAGTTTTTAAAACAAATCAAAATGCAATCAGAAAAGGATAATCAGTGAACAATATTCATGTTAACTTTTCTTCTCACAGTTTGAGAGCCAGAAATTCTTAATTTTTGTATTTAATTGCAAGACCGATGAGACCACTTTAAATTAGGATTTTGACTTGGGCAAAACATATTGAAGAGGAACTTAGACATCCTTTGTTACTTTGGACTTTCTTCAATAGGATCAATAATAATTAATCCTGTATATGAAAATGCTATTTTCCTTGTAATATCCGCCAGGTTTTAATGTGATTTATCTTGTTTATGTTGATAGATTGCACTATGACCAATTACTTTTGTAGTTGAACAGGCAATCAGTTGTAGGCTTTCTGTCTGACTGTGTACACATGTATCTGTGTGAGTGTGTATCTGTGTGAGTGTGTATCTGTGTGTGTGTGTTTGAGAGAGACAGCGTCGTGTCAGTGTTGGGTCGTGAGGAGGTGGGGAGGTGAGCCACTCAGTGAGGCTTTGTGGTGGCGCTCCAGTGAGGTGAAATTGAGTTTGGCCTGTCTGCAGAGCTAATCAGCTCTGTCTGGCCTGAAACCCGATCACTCACAGACATGAAAGACAAACCCATGCTGAAATAGACCAGGGTGGGAAGTGACCGCCGACCAGCATGCAGATGCGGACGTTGCTGATGTGTGTGTTAGTCTACAAGGGAGGCCTCTGCCAGACAGACAGTTGGTGGCGGCTGGTATCAGGAGTTCCAGCATTGCATTATAATCCAATGAACTGTAATTGTAATATAAACATGGCTTTAAAACTCATATTTGCTAAATACAACTCTTTACAAAGGAATATTTTTGCGGTTTCTGGAAGGTCCATTTCTACGTTTATTTTCAATTTGTGCATAACAAATGGAAAATAAGGAGCCCCTCCCCACGCCCCTCTGAGAGATATTTGGTTAAAAAGAACACAATGGTGCTCTAGGAGGAGAGTCAGGTGATGAGGTGGGGGGGGGGTTACCTTGGTTGGTGATTGGCTAATGGTTACACAAGCCATAAAAATGACATCATAAAGTGGCCAAAATCTGATCAGCTCATTTTCAGACAGGTTTTTATATAAATGGATCAGGAGGGTCTTGGTTCCTGAAACTTTCAGAATCTCTTTACACAGAGGGGACACATGGTTATGGATAAAAGACATGAAAAAGTGGATTTTGCATAATAGGTGACCTTTAAGTAACAGTGAAGAAAGGGGGAAACAGAGGGCAGGATACGCAGTAAATGCTCCCATTTTTACTGTTGGAAAAACATGTGATTTATCAAACCTACAGTAACAGCAGGTTTTAGTATTTTGAGGGATAGACAGCAGAACATCCATATTATCTTGTTGTTTACATAAACGTTTTTAAATGGTCCTTCCACAGTCAATTTCCCTCTTCACATTATTTTGTAAGTTTTACACCACCTAATTGCCATAATGGTCCATTAATAATGAAACATCCCCAAAATGTATCAGTTGTATTTGTTCAGGCTTATAACTTATACATGTAAACAAAAAGATAGTGGCCATCGATACCCCCTGCCCCTTCCACCCTGATAGAATCAAGATTGCTTTTACAGCGGGTCGTATTACTGCGGAAAAGATCTGCTCTGGCTTAAAACAACCAGATCATTTGTGTGTGTGTGTGTGTGTGTGTGCGTCTGCATCTGTTAGCTTGTACAAGGGTGTGCATTAGTCGTGCGTTTGTGTGTGTTTGCGTACAGCCTTATAGGTTTAGGGGCCCATAAACCTCTTGGTCAAGTGGGCCTGACCCTGCTGCAGATTATTTTGTTTGACCTCCGACCCCTTACATACTGTGCTTCTCGTGTGTGTATGTCTTTGTTTATAGGCATGCAGGTGTCTTTCCATGACCTTTCAATCCAATATGCTCCAAGCCCTATTTACGCAAGTGTGTGTGTGTGTGTGTGTGTGTTGTGTGTGTGTGTGTGTGTGTGTGTGTGTGTGTGTGTGTGTGTGTGTGTGTGTGTGTGTGTGTGTGTGTGTGTGTGTGTGTGTGTGTGTGTGTGTGTGTGTGTGTGTGTGTGTGTGTGTGTGTGTGTGTGTGTGTGTGTGTGTGTCGCTCTAAGCTAAGCAGTATAGGAGTCCAATAACCCGGTACATTTCCACCCCTCACCCGCTTTTTCTGGTGGAGAAGAAAAAATAGGAAAGAGGGGGAGGGGAAACAGAGGAGGTGGGGGGGGGGGGGGGGGGGGGACCTAGCCAAGGTGAGAAACATTTCGTCATATAAAATTAAGACCTGGTAAAAAAGGGGGACCTTGAGCGTACGAACAATTGTCGGAAATTATGAAAAATGATGGAAATTGGAAAGAAATGGGAGAATAAACGGCAGGAAAGTGAGCCTGTTATCTCCCCCTGCTCCCACCCTTCCTTTCACATGTGCTCATCTCATACAGGAACAAGCATTATACACACACACACACACACACACACACACACACACACACACACACACACACACACACACACACACACACACACACACACACACACACACACAGAGTTATGCTACAACCCAGATGGTCGCAAAACTGCATCGTTAGGGCAAAAGTTGAAGAGTATAATCAAAAATGAAAAAAACGACTGGAGCTACTTTCAGAATTGTGTGTGTGTGTGTGTGTGTGTGTGTGTGTGTGTGTGTGTGTGTGTGTGTGTGTGTGTGTGTGTGTGTGTGTGTGTGTGTGTGTGTGTGTGTGTGTGTGTGTGTGTGTGTGTGTGTGTGTGTGTGTGTGTGTGTGTGTGTGTGTGTGTGTGTGTGTGTTTACGGCTCACAGTCTCCATGCACACTGTATTAGGGGCCAGCTGGGTCGGCCTGCTCGCTACACATGAGCCTTATTATGACTCAGGATTGCATTACTGACATTCTTCCATAGCTCTTTCTCTATTCCTCTTTATCCCTCCCTCCCTTCTTTTTCTTTATCTCCCTCCTTCTATCTCTCCCTCTTTTGGCTGTGCAGATTTGCTGAGCAACCACCTCCCTCCCCCCCTCCCTCCCTCCCTTCCTACCCCTCCCTTGACCCCCTCAGTAAAGCCCAAACGCCCGACACGTGATCCCTTACGGCTTCAGGTCGAATCACCCCACCGTTTTTTCAGCTTTACAAAACCTCGAAGACGCCAGAGTGCGTAACACATGTTGCTCTGGTCCTAACACTCTCGTATAGTATTTCACATACATCTGAGTAGGAGGAGGAGGAGGAAGAGGAAGAGGAGGAGGAGGAGGAGGAGGAGGAGGAGGAGGAGGAGGAAGAGGAAGAGGAGAAGGATAAGAGAAGGGGGTAGAAATTAAAACCGTTGGGCAGCTCAACTGTCATTGGATGCATTAGAATAAGAGATGTGTGTGTTTTCAGTGATTGGCTTAGCAGTTTGAGCTTGTTTCCCTCTGTGTGTGTGTGTGTGTGTGTGTGTGTGTGTGTGTGTGTGTGTGTGTGTGTGTGTGTGTGTGTGTGTGTGTGTGTGTGTGTGTGTGTGTGTGTGTGTGTGTGTGTGTGTGTGTGTGTGTGTGTGTGTGTGTGTGTGTGTGTGTGTGTGTGTGTGTGTGTGTGTGTGTGTGTGTGTGTGTGTGTGTGGGGACTGTTACTTTTAGGTCGGTAAAGGGAGCTGACGATGATCTTTTTGGCGATGGAGGATTTGAACGCCGCTCTGAAGATAAGAGTGTAAAGTACGTGACAGGTAGCAGCTCACCGTTTGAAAAATCCCACACTGGGTTAATCCAGTGTGAGGAGGAGGAGGAGGAGGAGGAGGGGGAGGAAGGAGGAGGAGGAAGGGAGGAAGGGAGGGAGGAGAGGAACGGCGGCTCATACCACTCCTCGCATCTCAGCCTTTCTGCTGCCCAGCACGAGAAGAAGGGGCAGGCTGACTCTCTTTCGCTCCGTCTCTCTTTCAGTCTTCCTCTGTCACTTCCTCCTCCCCCCTCTTCTTCCCTCTTACCTCTCTCCTTGCCAATCTGTCCCTCCCTCCCTCTCTTCCTGACTTCCTTTCCTCCCCCCCTCCTCCTCCTCTTCCCTCTCCCTCTCTCTCTCTGTCTCTCTGTGTCACTGGAGAGCGTCTCAGTGTGAAAATGCCATCCTGCTCTCCAGACTGTTGCCTCTTTCAGGCTGTGGAGGTAAGAGACTTCTCTCTCTGTGTGTGTGTGTGTGTGTGTGTGTGTGTGTGTGTGTGTGTGTGTGTGTGTGTGTGTGTGTGTGTGTGTGTGTGTGTGTGTGTGTGTGTGTGTGTGTGTGTGTGTGTGTGTGTGTGTGTGTGTGTGTGTGTGTGTGTGTGTGTGTGTGTGTGTGTGTGTGTGTGTGTGTGTGTGTGTGTGTGTGTGTGTGTGTGTGTGTGTGTGTGTGTGTTCCTTTCTTTCCTGGATGTCCGTTGGGAGCTGTGTGTGCGTGTGTGTGTGTGTGTGTGTGTGTGTGTGTGTAGGCTTATCAGTTTGCAGCGATGAGGACCTTTTTCTTCCCCTCTCAGTGTTTCTAAAACTTTCTTCAAACAAAACTCATGCGTCATGAAATCACTTCTTTCTAACGGGGGCGTGAGTGTGGAGAGGAGGGAGTCTCCGGGCTTTGCAGAGCGCTGTGACGTTGTTTCTGGTTGAATTCAGACTCTGTCTTCGCGACGCCGCGCTGGTGTTATGTGTCATTGCTAGGCCATCGCTGCTGTCGTTTTTTCCTCTTTTTTTTTGTTGTGCTGTTTTGTGTGTTTCCACTTCGTGCTGCCATTGTTTTGGATTTGATTTTTTTCGTACATCCCCCTTCCCCCCTTTCCCCTCCGGCCCTCGCCCATCACCAAGCTTTGTGTCTTGTTTCATGGCATTTTCAACAGTTGTTCCCTGGTGGTTTTGTGTGAAGTGCAGGGCCGCAGGATCCCTGCTGTGGACTGAATATGTTGAGTATGTGGGTGTGTGAGGACACATGCACTAACACACACACACACACACACACACACACATACACACACACACATACACACACACACACACAAACACCACTTCTCTGTGATATGTGGAAGATGATATTAGTCGTCTTTGTGTTTTTTCAGTGATTGGCTTAGCAGTTTGAGCTTGTTTCCCTCTGTGTGTGTGTGTGTGTGTGTGTGTGTGTGTGTGTGTGTGTGTGTGTGTGTGTGTGTGTGTGTGTGTGTGTGTGTGTGTGTGTGTGTGTGTGTGTGTGTGTGTGTGTGTGTGTGTGTGTGTGTGTGTGTGTGTGTGTGTGTGTGTGTGTGTGTGTGTGTGTGTGTGTGTGTGAGAATCTACTCGTACAGTGGTGTGAAGCAGCTGGTCGGTGGTTATCTGTGCAGCAACACACTCGGTGAAGGCGAAAATTACACCCGATTTTAAATGTCGCTTGTTGCAGAAAGGGTTTAAAATGGCGCAACAATGGGAGGTACTCTGGCTTTGAATCATACCCGCTTGCTGCTCCCAGCCGTGACATTTTTAGGGACACACAGCAACATGTGTATACACACTGCGTTACTTCGCTGTCCGTGTGTGAATACGAGTTTTTTCTACTTTTCACATTGTGGATATTCTCGCATGTGACAGAAAACGTGTTGTTGTGGGTTTACATGTGTGTTCCGTGGATGTGCGTGTGAGTACGTTTGGTTGAGATGTGGACAAAAGGGTTGAACTGAGAGCACAGGGGCAGACCTTTTCCTGGACGTCATCTTCCTTTTTTTTTAAGCGGCTCTCATGTTGGAGGGATAGGGTAATGTGAACAGGACTTTTTTTTTTCTTTCTAAGAGTGGACACAGCACCTGGTTATGGAGGTAAATGTCCCCGTTGATGTGTCACATTTTATCGTTTTCTCTGTGGATTCACATTTTCCAAATGTGGCTCGGGACATGTGGCGCTTTTTGGACTGTTTTAGACTTTCTTATATGACATATTCACATATAGCCTCACCGTTATCCTCATGTGTTTTTCAGATAGTGAAGGTGTGGAGCGAGGATGGGGCCGGCAAAGTGCTGGAGATCCCGGCAGACATGACGTCCAGAGATGTGTGCCAGCTCCTGGTCTACAAGAGCCACTGTGTGGACGACAATGCTTGGACACTGGTGGAGCACCACCCCATCCTGGGCCTTGGTAAGGATGTGTGTGTGTGTGTGTGTGTGTGTGTGTGTGTGTGTGTGTGTGTGTGTGTGTGTGTGTGTGTGTGTGTGTGTGTGTGTGTGTGTGTGTGTGTGTGTGTGTGTGTGTGTGTGTGTGTGTGTGTGTGTGTGTGTGTGTGTGTGTGTGTGTGTGTGTGTGTGTGTGTGTGTGTGTGTGTGTGTGTGTGTGTGTGTGTGTGTGTGTGTGTGTGTGTGTGGTGGATATGTAAGCTCCCAAACATGGATTTGGCACATCGTCTCACTATATTCATGCTCTTTTTGGATATAGACTTACTTTTGATACCCCTTTTTGCATCTTTGTATCTGCATTCATTATATGCAATGATGTAGCATAACCCTAACCCCAATGTACCACCACTAATACAAGCCTAAATCTCTCTATTAAAATGTAGCAGTCATTTATTTGTCTCTGTGCAAACCCCAAGGATTTGGTACACTCTTCTGTCTTTACTCATGCCATTTTTTGATTGATTATATCACTATATATGTAGCACTTAAAATCTGACATACCCCACTAATATGACCCTAAATCCCTCTTACATTATCATTTATATTATCCAAAAGCAGAATTTTTTTTGTTGTTCTTTCAGTTTTAAGGCTATTTGTAGAAAGCTGTGATAGATAATATGTTAAAATCAGCCTTAAGAAAGTGGATAAAAGCCAATCTGCAAGTTAAAAAAGCCTAACACTCCTTGTATGTTTGTATGTAGTGGGCTTTTAAGAGTCGTCTTTTCTGCAGGTGTGTTTCAGTCTTGTATGTCTGTGTCTATACCCCTTTTGTGCGTCTTTGCCTGGTTGGGGATACGCTCTTGTGTGTACCCTCAGTGTGTATGTTCACTTGAGCATGGCACGAGTGCTCGTATGCCTTCAATACGGCTCGGGGAGGGAGGTGTGGTAGTCGTAGGATTAAACATTTTCCATGTTCTGCTCACATGCCTGATCCCTCCCAATAATTCGGCCGGGGTGGGGGGGGTAATGGAGAGAAAAAAAAATCACTAGACTCATGCTTCGCTTCATCACTTTTGCCGTGTTTCCGTTTGAAGATTTATTTATTAATATTTATTTTCACGGGGTCTGTCTTTGTCCTCGGTGAGACTTTCCTACTGCCCGAGTCGTATTTTTAGAGTCAAAGGCTCACTTTGTGCTTTTGCTGCTTGATCTGTGTTTCTGGAAGAAAAAAAAGAAAAGGACTGGAGAAATGGAATGTGAGGTGAGGAGAGGGAGGAAGGGAAAGAGCGAGAGATGAAGAGAGAAAGAAAGAGAGACAGAGAGAGGGAGGGAGGGGGAAGGGAGAGGCCTGGACTGAAGCGTCATACCAGGGCTGAGAGGAACCAATCGCGCCTCTCCGTTGGACGAGCCCCTAGCCCGGCCAGCCAATAAATCTTTCCTTAACCCTCCACAGGAAATTCCCCTGCTTGCAGACGGCGCATGCACACAATCACACACACACACACACACACACACACACACACACACACACACACACACACACACACACACACACACACACACACACACACACACACACACACACACACACACACACACACACACACACACACACATCAATATATATGTTTGTATTGTGTGAGTGTGCAAGGAAGAATGAGTGCTAATTCCAGGTTGCTATCATTCAATGTGTGTGTGTGTGTGTGTGTGTGTGTGTGTGTGTGTGTGTGTGTGTGTGTGTGTGTGTGTGTGTGTGTGTGTGTGTGTGTGTGTGTGTGTGTGTGTGTGTGTGTGTGTGTGTGTGTGTGTGTGTGTGTGTGTGTGTGTGTGTGTGTGTGTGTGTGTGTGTGTGTGCGTGCAGAACTAGAACATCCTGTCACTATCTATTTCTAAGCGGCCTCACTCTGAGATCATATGCCCCTCAACTCCAACAAAGAGGACAACACACACACACACACACACACACACACACACACACACACACACACACACACACACACACACACACACACACACACACACACATAGTAATTGTGCCTGTGTGGCGCAGGTTAGGCTCTTAATGTGTGGCTGTGTTTGTCTGTGGCTTGCTCTTGTGCTTATGGCTTCGCTGCTCTCAGCAATCAGCCGAAATACATGACATCATCTTCCTGCAATGCCCTCAACCCCTCCCCCCTCCTCCTCCTCCTCCCCCCCTCCCTCTACATCTCATGCCGCCTCTCCACCATCACCTCCTCCCTTCCCCGCCTCACACCGCCCCTCCTCATTTAACCTCTTGCAGCCTTTGCTCGTCTCTTGGTAACGGCCAGTTTTTTTCTTGCTGTTCCATTGCCAACAATAACAGAACAACATGTGATCTGTTTGTCCTTGATTTCAAACATCATGTGCAGTACAGAGGCTTTTACCGTACTATTCATTCACATCAAGGAGATTTATGGAGCTTAGAAAAAGTGGTAAACCCTGTTTTCTTTATTCTTTTCCCATGTTATAGCAATTTACACTGAACAATACCCAGATTCTTGTTTTGTAAAGTACTAGATAATAACTGGTTTAATTGTTCTAGCCAATAAGAAGTTGTTGTGTGTCTTGCTGCTAGAGGACACGGCTCAAAACAGTTACAGTAAACAAAGTCCTCTGGTGACAATGACATGCTTTCAATATTAAAAAGAGAGGAGAGAAGAAATGCATGTGTCATCGTCAACAATAACAGAATAACATGCGATCTGTGTGAGCTTGATTTTAAATATCATGTGCAGTATTTGAGACTTTGACTAATTCACATCAAAGAGATTTATGGAGTTTAGAAAAGTGTTAAACCCTTGATTAAAAACACTCCTTCTTTCCATATTACAATGTTTTACACTGAAGAATAACCAGATTCTTGTTTTTAAAAGACAAGATAATTGATTTTGATTTGCTCCCGCACATTAAAAGCTGTTGTGTTTCTTGCTGCTAGTGGACACGGCTCAAAACAGTTACAGTAAACAGTCCTCTGTTGACAAGGACATGCTTTCAATATTAAAAAGAGAGGAGAGAGGAAAGGCATGCAAAAGAGCTGCTTGTTATGCTGCAGTCCTAAAAAGACCAAAACAACGAAGAGTAAAACTTAAATTAGTTTCTGTTATATTTGTTTATTGATGATAAGACCCAAAGGAGTGTGCACTGTTTTTTAAAATCTATGTTTGTTAATCCCAGCAATTTTAAAGGTCCCCTATTATAAAGTTTTTTTTATCAATATATTATAGGTCCCAGATATATACAGAACATGTCTCTGAAGTGTTTGGCTCCAAACACCAAACAGATCATTGCAGAATTACCCATAATCCCCTCTGTTTCAGCCCTGTTTCAAAAGTGCTGATTCTCTGTCTGTTACTTTAGATGAAAGTAAGGAGCCCCTCCCCACGCCCCTCTGAGAGATATTTGGTTAGAAAGAACACAATGGTGCTCTAGGAGGAGATTCAGGTGACAAGGGGGGGGGGGGGGCTACCTTGGTTGGTGATTGGCTAATGGTTACACAAGCTAAAAAATCGTTATGACATCATAAAGTGGGCAAAATCTAATCAGCTCATTTTCAGACAGGTTTTTATAGAAATGGATCAGGACAAAAAGTGAGAGAATCTTTAATGACTAACCGTGTGTGTGTGTGTGTGTGTGTGTGTGTGTGTGTGTGTGTGTGTGTGTGTGTGTGTGTGTGTGTGTGTGTGTGTGTGTGTGTGTGTGTGTGTGTGTGTGTGTGTGTGTGTGTGTGTGTGTGTGTGTGTGTGTGTGTGTGTGTGTGTGTGTGTGTGTGTGTGTGTGTGTGTGTGTGTGTGTGTGTGTGTGTGTGTGTGTGTTCACGCAGAGAGATGTCTGGAGGACCACGAGCTGGTGGTTCAGGTTCAAGCCTCCATGAGCAGCGACAGTAAATTCCTCTTCAGGAAGAACTATGCCAAATATGAATTCTTCAGAAACCCCCTGGTGAGTCTCTCGCATCCCTAAAGAAAAGTTATTTCTGGAACTGCCTCATTTTAGCACGCATCCCAAAACATACCACACACACACACACACACACACACACACACACACACACACACACACACACACACACACACACACACACACACGCACACAAACAAGATTATGCTTTCATGCCAAACCATTACATTGGATTGCTTTTTAGCCATTTTCTAATTAGCACTTAACCCTGAGTACAGCTGGCTAACGGCAATGTAATTAATTAATTTGACACAGCAACAGTACAGGCATCATAACATATTATTGTTTAAAACATGATGGTTGTTTATAATGCTTTCTATTGAATTAAGTTGCAATGCTATTAGCGTACACACACAATGCTCTTATTCTTTATTAGGAGCCACATTAGGACTAGCATGAGCATTGGCTATTCTTCCTGGGGTCAAATACAATCCAACATACATAAAAAACAGCTCATAATTTCATGCAATTCAAAATGAAGTGAAAACAACCATTATCATCCTATTTTAACCATCATTAAGCCAAACAGAAATAATACAAACAGTTGCACATCCCCCAGACACAGTTCATTCATGCTTTACAATACAAGGATGATTTTTAGCAAACTTTTAAAATGTACTTGGGAATTTTCCTGAATAATATGGACCTGCAATGAATTCCTGCTGACCATGGCTGTGTATACGACTGTTTTCACTTTATGTTCAGTTGCTTTTTCTCCTGATCTGAAACTCATTTTACATATGCGCTTATTCCAAGTTTGGTTGAGAAGAAGCGTTGTACATCACTTTAAGGACCTGCCTCTCACAGCGGGCCAGTCAGCGTTAGTTTGCGTGGCATCTTTTGCTGATGTGGACTCAGCATGAGGCTCCGCTGTTGCGTGCAGCCCAGGGTGTACAGTGACAGTGTTGCCGCGGTGATTTAGGTGTGTGTCAGAGCCAGCAGGTGACCTCAGCTCTGTGGTAATGAGCACAGTAAAACACCAGAGTGCTGGCCACGGCCTGTCAATCACGCTAAGAGTAGCGCTGCTGGCTAAAGGGGATTACATCAGCGGGTGAGATCATACTGCACCTACTCCCGGGCTGGAGTGCCCTCTCTTCACCCCCACCACTTTGTCTCTTAGCCCTTGTGCTCAACACACACACACACACACACACACACACACACACACACACACACACACACACACACACACACACACACACACACACACACACACACACACACACACACACACACACACACACACACACACACACACACACACACACACACACACACACACACACACACACAGCAGAAAGCGAGACGTATTCTGCATAGAGAAACATTACCCCACTCTGAGCTTGCATATGCACTAAGTGGTTTCTAGTGCCTCGTTCTCTCCCTCTCACTCATTGTCAGTGTCTTTGTGTGTTTTTCCATCCAGAACTTTTTTCCAGAGCATATGGTGGCCTGGTGTCAGGAGTCTGACGGCTCGATCCCTCAGTCACAGCTCTTACAGGTGAGGCCATGACATGTGAAGGGACACGTACGTACATCTTGAATAGCACACAGTTGCAGACTTGATTCATAACCAATTCAACTCCTAATTAGCCATTATGAAGAGAACATTATAGTAGTTAAATGCTGTCGCCTTTTATCTTTGTGAGGACATCTGGTAGTCCAAAAATATGTCTGCACACACACACAGTGCCTGACATCTGCTAATTACATTCATCCAGTGTTGTTGCAGCCGTTTTATTAGGAATATATACAAAAACCTGCCTCATTTTCCACCGCAACCTCTTAACATAAACACGTTTTTTTATAAAAATCCTCCTTGCACGACTAGTTTCCAGGCTGAAACACAAACATTTGTGATCTGTACATTCAGTTCTTCTGCCACAGTGTTGCTAAAATATGTTGGCTTGTTGCAGAACTTTCTAAACTCCAGCAGCTGTCCAGAGATCCAGGGCTATCTGTCTGTGAAGGAGCCCGGCCGCAGGTCCTGGAGGAAACTCTACATGTTCCTGCGGCGCTCCGGGCTTTACTACTCCACTAAAGGAACGTCCAAGGTGAGGATTTACAGCTACAACTGGGATGTAGTCGAAATTGGGGGTTTCACTTTTCAGTTAATTCCTCTTGTGATCGAAAAACCCTTTGTTTTAAATAGTCACACATTTTTAAGATCTTAGTCTTGTTTGCAGTGAAATTATAGTCTTTATTGTGTCATTTAAACAAACTTTAACGTATTGGTTTTCACTTAAAATAAAACCAGTAGCTGACTGAGATAGCAAAAACTTGCTCTGAGCTTATGATGCATTCAAGTACTTGATAAGCCGTTCCTCTGTCTTCGGTGTCTTCATGAGGTTTTAGTCGTAATGTGGAAACAACACGGACACCACTTGTTGCTCCATCTTGAGGGGATCTTTCACACAAAGTTTTCCAGATTGGAACACGTTGTTCTGATTATCCCAACACCCAAATAGTGCAGCACAAAAGCCTTATCTTGCTTTGTCAAGTGTTACAGAGTGATGTCACTGTGTTACAGAAGTAAACAACAGAGTCCAATGGAGGCGTTTCAGGCGGGGGGGGGGGGGGGGGGGGTGTTTGGGAGAGGGAACTTTTGGATTTTAGCCTTTACAGATCAGTTACATGCACAAACACCTATATAACACACAACAGGAAGGGAAAACCACCAACACTTTTAAATTGTCTGTAGGATTTTCTTTGTGTTGTTGCTTAAAAAATGTTTTCTCCCCACAACCCAACAGGAGCCCCGACACCTGCAGCTGCTCTCAGATCTGGACGACAGTAACATCTTCACCATCATCTCAGGCAAAAAACTCCACAACTGTCCACAGACTTCCAGTTCTGCATCAAGGTAACACACAAGAACACACTGCAACCAGAGCCATTCAATTCAACCATTATTGGAGATCGGCCCTCATGACCAATTAAATAAATCTGCCAGGTTGCATGTGACCATTTTGTTCTTTCTAATACAAATACGTTTAGTCATTTAGATGTGTATTGTTTAGTAAATAGAAATGTCAAGAGACACTGATCAATATAACCGTCCTCCCAGAGGCTTTTTAACAGATGCACCTGCTTCCCCTCAACATGCACTGTATCTCGTGTGTTTGTTTGTTTGTGTGTGTGTGTGTGTGTGTGTGTGTGTGTGTGTGTGTGTGTGTGTGTGTGTGTGTGTGTGTGTGTGTGTGTGTGTGTGTGTGTGTGTGTGTGTGTGTGTGTGTGTGTGTGTGTGTGTGTGTGTGTGTGTGTGTGTGTGTGTGTGTGTGTGTGTGTGTGTGTGTGTGTGTGTCTGTGTGTCAGTTAAAACTGCCCAGTGGGGGGTTCAAACACACACTCAGCACTGTATACCCTGTGGTGGGTCACCTGCTGATCTGGGATAAGCCCACTGGGATAAGCCGGGATGGTACAGGGAAACTGGCCCGCCTAACCCTTCACCTCTACAACACACACACACACACACACACACACACACACACACACACACACACACACACACACACACACACACACACACACACACACACACACACACACACACACACACACACACACACACACACACACACACACACACACACACACACACACACACAGCGGGGGTGGCAGTGCAGGATCGGGTTAGGGATTTTACTTGCCGCCTGGGGGGTTGCTGGATGTTGCTATGGTGACATGAATGAATTTATCGCTAGGCGTTGCATCTAAGGAGCGGTGTGTCTTACGTCCTTGTGACAGATGGAGGTCTGTGCTGTGATGCTGGTATGGACCTTGCACTTTGGAATTTTAGCCTTTAGCATTTACATTTACAAAAAACTATAAAACACTTCACTTCAGGAAAGGGAAAAAACGGTCTATAAAGAAGTGATTAAAAAGAGATTACTGATTCTGGTTATGCAGTCTTGCCCTGCCATGTCACAGGTTGGAACAGTCGGGAAGTGAAATGCCAGAAACGACCAAAGAGGCCTTTTCATGTTCCTGATGATCATTAATTTAGTGTCCCGCTGTGTCTTCTGTTTGGTGTACAGCCCAGCAAAGTGAGGAGTGACTGCAAGGAGCTGAAGATGCTGTGTGCCGAGGACGAGCAGAGCAGAACCTGCTGGATGACGGCCTTCAGACTGCTCAAAGTACTTCCTTTTCTTATACTACATACTGCTTTTTCAAACCCTAACAGTAACTATAAAATCATGTAGGGTCCCATTTCTTGCTGCATTAACATGAACTGATCTGTCAGTTCTTGTAATCATCAGTTAATGCTCACCTTTCTCTTATTTCTCACAGTATGGGATAGTCCTTTATCAGAGCTACAACGTCCCCCAGCAGAGGAAGTCCAATCTTTCGCCTTTTACAGCACCTGTGGTGAGTATCTGAATCACCTTCGTATAACCCAATAGAGCTTTGTTGATCCATAAACCATTACATATGGTGGCCGACACCATACATTTCCATTAGGAGAAACACGATGCAGTTTTAAAATCGATGCAAAGAAAGAAACATCTTCACTCATTTGACAACACATGCGCAACGTTTAGAAAACATTCACCAACTCGTTGATACATCGTAGCGTTTGCAGCGTTTTGTCTTTGCAGAGTTCAAGTTTATTAAACCCTTTAGTTGAATGTTTTCTAAATGCTGTGCATGTGTTGGTGAAGATGTTTCTTCATTTGCTCATTTGTGTTTTTATATTTGCATTGTTTTTGAAAGTGCAGCGTGTTTCTCCTGTAAGTGTTTTGGGCCACCGTACTTATGGTCAGAAATCAGTATTTCTTTGTCCAGCAGCATTGACATTTCCATGGTTGAAACTAAGGGAATTGGTGCATTGACTCACTTTTTTGCTACCTTGTTTCTGGCTTTTCTTTATAGGAAATTAACGATCTATAGATGAACATATTACAATTTGTTGGCAGATTAAAACAATTCTGACACGCTGATTCCCACTTTGCCATTTTCCATTTAATTGTATGTTAAAAATAAAACATTTTCTGTAAAATCATTTATATTTCCTCTGTGGCTCCAAGTTTAATGCCCTTCTCTCACTCAAAACCTCAGAGGAACCAAGAGAGTGTGTGCATGAACCGTACGTGTGTGGATTTACTCTCTCCAGAGGTTTGAGTGTATTTGTGGATGTGTGTGTGCATGGCTGAACTGTGTATCGGTTTGGACCTGTGTCTGATCACTCGCTGCATCTCCAGCTTGATCACTTCTATTTTGCATAAAAACATGAATAGTAAAATGCTTAAGTGATGTTTGATCCTAACAATCACTGCTGCTGTTTGACATTTGGTTAGGGGTGACAAAAGCGCTCTTTAGTGAAAGGCTTACGGTCCAGATTCAGGTCAAACAAACAACAGTCTATAACTAAAGAACATCCGATACAAAACACCTTATCCCAGATTTATTTTAAATAGTGAAAGCTTACATAATGTTAAGGCACACGTATGCTGTTAAGATATTACATACACAGCACCAGGACTAGTCACTTAGCAGCAGGAGGTGTTTTACTTTGTGTTTTGTCCTTTTAACAACAAATCAGTGTTTTCATTATCCTTTGACCTTCTTTTATTTGAGATCACTTTACTTGAAAAAGTAGTCCCAAGTCTCTTTACATTTAATTCCCTGAAGCCTTGTGGGGAAGGTGCTTCTGTCTTTGCAAAAAGATTTTAAAACAATATATAATTGTTCTATAAAAGGCATTGTCTTCCTTAAGACATTTCTTTGTAATCGATACCCCTTGTAGAGTCGTTTAAATGTCCGCAGTCCAAAATGAGTCACGAAGTTTAAGTTGCAGAATATACAAAAAGTGTGTCTTGGAACTTCTTGGACATTATTATGTGTTTTAAGTCTTGCTAGTTATGATAACGACTGCTCTGAGTGAAAGACAAGTATTTCATTTACCTTATTTTCAGTTATTATTAAGAAAAAATCTAAGAAAATGTCTCGCCGCAGAACCAGAGAGGCTTGTGCTTTTCCTCAGAGGGGCGTTTGAGGGTCTGTGTGCAGACAGGATTTGTCATGCCCCAGTGACTGTGTCTGGCTTGTTTGACCTCTGACCCTTGTCTCTCCCCCACCCATCACCACCACCCCTCCACCCTGCTCCTCCCCCACTCCCCACCTTTCCCTCCCTCCTCCCACCCTGCCACGTCTCCTCACAGCGGAGTGTATCTGAGAACTCTCTGGTGGCCATGGACTTCTCCGGGAGGACCGGGCGGGTCATCGACAACCCCCTCGAGGCCCAGAGCGCCGCCGTGGAGGAGGGACAGACGTGGAGGGTAAGAGGGGGGGAAATCTGAACCCACAGATATAATCTCCAGTTGTTTAATGTGATAAACACAAAGGGGTAGTTTCCTGTGGGGTTTATAAAAGCCATTTTATCATCAACTTCCTCTTGGTTTAGTTTTTTATTTGATCCTAATCTCCCTCAAGCTACTTTCTAATAGGATGGTGTCAATGTTTCTGTGTTGCAAAATTATAACAACATATTAATATAAAAATGGCCACTTCATATATTTCTAAAGAGGTGGAAGTCAGAGAGAAGTCACGTTTTTTTAAGTAATAACTGCCTTTTCTTTTATGGCCCAAACTTGTTGTGTAATATCGTTAACACCCAAATATTACAAAAATATATTAAACTACTTGAATCATTTTTCAGATATAATTATAGTTGATCTAGCACGGGCCATTACAAAAAAAGTTAAACTACGTATTTAATTTCATGCATCTCAGTATTCCCTATCAGTACCTATCATACTTTGTGTGTGATCACGTCAGAGTGAAAGCCTTTTTCCATCTTGACCTAATTACAATTTTTCCTGCATCACTTTTCTCTGTAAAATCAAGTGTCTAGCAGCTCCACTTATCTGTTGCTGAGATCACAGCTCTGATGAGGATTAAGCAGAAAGCAGCTGCTCACTCCGATTCTTTTTTTGGTTGTGGTTGACGACTGTACAAAAACAGATCCTGCAAAATGTAAATCTTTAAGTTTTGGTTCAGCCCAATTTCCATGTGCCATTAAGGAAAGGAAAAGTCAATATATGTTGTCATCTTTTAACAATTGTTGCCCTTTCTTCCACATAGAAACGGAGCCAGCGTATGAATGTCCTGGGCAGCTCGAGCCCCCTGCACCCCTCCTCTCTGAGCACAGGTACTCCCACTTCAGACCCCAGCCAAATACATTAGATAGTCTTAGGCCGTTTCTCAATCGCGAGTCACTTGCTTTAGAAGCTTGGCAAGAATCCTTCCTGGCATTCGGAAAACAAAGAGTGGAACAGGCTAGCAAGTGTGCAGGTGTGCGTCATATGAGAGGCCCCGCCTTACATTTTCCGTCACAGATTTGGGGAAATTGGTCCGTGCGCAAAGCATTGTGGGGATTTTAAGGACGCAAAGTTTACCCCTGTGCAGCCTCGAAATTACCCCCAAACCAAGGACGCGGCCTCGGTGGAATTCCAAGTATGCTGGAGATTGGAACAGTCCTTCGGCGACACTCGATGACGTAGTATCCTTGAAATATTGGCTTGGAAGCCAGTTTCCTCGAGATTGAGAAACGGCCTCAGTGTGTATTGTGTGTTCAGTTTTTCTTGCAGATGTATATCTGTATATGTAAACGTATTAGGAGTATGAGAAAATTGGAGTCACAGATGTCTGTCTTTCAGTGATCCACAGGACACAGGTATGGTTCCATGGTCGCATCATGAGGGAGGATGCCCACAAAATGATCATCCAACAAGGCCAAGTAGATGGGTAAGATTAGCTGGTTTGCTTAGGAATTATGTTTTTATCTGATGTTATTTTAATGTAAATGTTAACCATGTGAAATTAAGTAAAAAGCTTCGGGAAAACGAGACATCAATGCTGCCAAGAAACGCTTAGACCTAGTATTTTGGCATGACAGAGGCCTTGTGGATTAAGACAAGGTTCTCAACAAATCACGCAGCAGCATATCATAAAGTGTAATCTTATAAAGCCATGCAAAGTTACGCAGCGTCCACACAGCGGCGTGCGTTGAAGCTTGCAGGTGGGCGTGTCTGAAGCTCGACCAACAACCAATCACATGAATCTCCCGCCCGGACACACAAGCAGCGGTTTGATTGGCTAGAGCTTGTACTGGCATATGATTTGATTGGCTGACGCTTCCGCCGAAAGCTTCAAAAGTTGAACATTGCTCAACTTTTGAAGCAAGCAACGCGAGCAACGCGAGCAAAGCGAAGCGACGCTCCCACAATGCAGTTCGGCAAAGTGTGACGTCACCCCATTCAAAGTGAATGGGCAGAAGCGTTGAAGCTTCAACGCACGCCGTTACAGTGGTGATATATACTTCTCATGAATAGCTTTAATCATCTCTTTCTTCTGTTCTGTGTTTCAGGTTATTCCTGTTGCGGGACAGTCAGAGTAATGTCAAGGCATTCGTGCTCACCTTGTGCCACCACCAGAAGATCAAGCACTTCCAGATCCTGCCGGTCAGTCACATGACACGACACGTCACATGACACAACACGTCACATTACACTGCAGGAAGCACGCCATGCTCACTGACATAAGGCACAGTGAGGAAGATCACAGTAACACCAGCAAATAGGTTATTTCCTAAATAGATTCTTTGAGAAAAAAAAGGCTTTCCCTTTCCTATAGTGTGTTATACAGGTTTTTGTGCATGTAAATGATCTGCGAATGCTAAAGTCCCCCAAATGTCCCCCCCAATACAGACAGTATGAGAATAATAAAAACCTTTTTGAACATTAAAACATTGAGACATGTCTCAGTTGAAGCACAAAATACAATTAATGCAAATGATGCCCTCTTTAATGCTACTCATCAGTCTAAATTGTTCTGGTTTTTAAATTGTAGACTGTTAGCAATTGATCTATAATCATATTTAACAAAATAGTTAAAAGAACAAATATGTTTTTATGATTTTGGGGTGGACTGTCCCTTTTTAATATAAGACCACTACCAACCAATTCCCAAAGCATACCATGTTTTTTTTATTTTTAAGAAAATTCTTCCCTCCCCCCGGGCAGCCATCTTTTTGAATTTATTGTGTTACAGTACAGATTTGAAATTGAAATTCCTCAAAGGGCCAGTTCACCTAAATAACAACAGAGACATACTTTTTCACTTGAGGTGAGGAATCTACCTCCTGAATGTACGACCTGATAACTGTGCTGGATGAAAAAAACACAGGATCACTCAAATAAGAAGGGTTTATCCTCTGACGATCATGAACGGCTGTACACGATTTAAAGACTATCCATCCAATAGTTGTTGAGATTTATCACTCACAGACGAATGCTCATTGACCACACTTTTACTACTTTACTGGCATTTCAGTGACCTGTGCAATACTCACAGCACTTTTGCATTATTATTATGGCAATATATTACTGCATTACATACACTAATGTATATATGGAAAATATACATATTTAAAAATGTTTAGTTTATACAGTATATTGCAGAGCATCTCCTATATTTAGATTTTATTCTATAATGTCTTAACTGTTTTCCTCCAGGGTAGTATGTGAACATCTTATCTATGATCTTATACATATTTGTATTGTATTTTCTTTTAATTTATTTCATTTGATTTATTTTTTATTTAATATGTATTCATTTTTTATTAAATTAAATTCTATGATATTAAATATTTGTATTTTTTTGTTCAATTGTATTATTCAATTTATTAATGTTTTATTCTATAATGTAGCAACCATTACAAAATCCAATTTCCTCCAGGGATACAATATCCCCAGGAAATAATAGATTTTGAAGATAAAACAAAAGCATTTTCCAACTAATGTTCCTTGAGTAGCTCAGAGGGATGAAGTGTCTTATCTCCATGTGATGTTAACCGTCTCCTCCCCCCTCAGTGTGAGGAAGACGGTCAGGTGCTCTTCAGCCTCGACGACGGCGCCACAAAATTCACCGACTTGATCCACCTTGTGGAGTTTTACCAGCTGAACAGAGGGGTGCTGCCCTGCAAGCTTAAACACCCGTGCACCGCCGTGGCCTTGTGACACTCCTCAACCCCAACACCTCCACCCCCTTTTTTTGCACACCTCTCTCTAACCCTGAGATTCCGCCGCCCCCATCTGCCCCTTCCTCACCGACGAAGGTGAGGGGATAGAGAAGTCGAGTTTGAGGATGTGAACTCGCCGGGCATTGGAGGTTTTTCTGATTTCCCCCAATGCGGCAGCGCTTTCCTCCAGGCTTTCCGCTGTCTGGTCAAGCGTTGCAGATCGAGGACCCGGCAGTCGGCCAACGTTGTCATGGAGACTCGACTGTTTTGTCATTGCTGTTGGAGAGAGACCATGTGATGTGAAAACACGAGACGGCGAAAGTCTGTTTGCAGGATGGCTGCGGGTCTCTAGGATGGACCCCTCCCTCACCCTTTAACCTCCCACATCCTCCAGGCCTGATAAGCTGTGGTGCCCGCCCCACCCTCAGTCCTTCGAGGGGGGGTGCCACCCTCTGACTTCCTCATAAATCATCAGGGATGGACGGGGAACCTCTCTGGATCTTATCAAACTCAATCCAGGAGTTTCCTCTACCTTTGCAGTCCAGTCTGGATAAGCTGACACCCTGTCCCCCCTTCCAAAAACAGACTCGATGCAGCCTCTCTGCTGTCCCACAATCCCCTGGTGTAACCCCCCCCTCCCCCACCCCATATCCTGCCCTCTCCTCCTCCACAGAAGCTCAGAGATAAATTGGGCAGAAAAGTAGCTGAGATAAGCAGAGCAGTGGCGAGGGTTTGCTGAAAGGACAGAGGAATGTTTATCAGGAGAGGCTGCAACAAGCCTCTCTTGTAGAATTGATTACTTGATGTCATTTTAATGCTGTTTTTATTACTGTTGATTCAATGCAGAACTAGTTTTGCACTCCCGGGCGGACAGACGACAGCTGTCCTCTCTAGCTAAATGAGGCTGTCTGCTCTCCGTTCCTCCTCCAAACCGTCCCCCCCTTCTGAAAAGCATGCTATGAATTTCCATCAGTTCTGATTGGATTACAGTGGCGTGGGAGCAAAGTTAGGCTCAGCAGAGTTAGGGCTGATTATGCCGTGCCTTTCAGAAAAAGGTTTGGGGATATTTTGGACCTCCGTGTGGCAACAATAAAAAAAACGAATGTGCGTCTCAGGACCATGAGGAAGAGGGGGAAGACTTTTAAATATACTCCTGAAAAGTGTGTCCACCCCCAGGCTTCTACCATTTTATTTTTTTTTTGTAATCTAAAGGGGTTAAATCTCTTGGTGAATTTGTCTTTGAATGTCATTGTTCTTCTCCTAAGTCTCTTCTGAGCTCACTGCTTGCACATTTTAATTATTGATTTGATATTGATGGTTGGAGCTGTCATGTTCGGATTCTGACCACTGTTCCCTCACTCCAGAAAAGACAAATCAACAAAAGCACTCCCACACCGTTTATCCTTTTGTCTTTGTTTGTTTTAATATGGAATTGATCAAATGACTTGAAATGTGAACTCAGTAGATTGTGCGTCAACACACAGTGGAATGAGATTCACTCGCCTTAAGTGAAAATTGTGAGCCTTGTCTATAAAATCGAAGCTATATATTATAATGCACATACAGTAACATATTTCAGATTTCAAGAGGATGGAGTGGTATCAGGATAATGTAAAATGGCCAAGAGTTAGATGGAAAGATCGATACCACTCTCATGTCTGTACGCTGAATTTAAAGCTAGCGAAAAACGGCTAGTTAGCTTAGCACAAAGACACAACAGCCAGGCTCTGTGTAAAGGAAACACACATCCAGCACATCTGAAGCCAGCTAAGCAACACGTTATGATATAGCAACATATCTCTGTCTGTGGGTATGTATATCCACATATCTCGAGAACGATTTATACAATCTGCTTCACATTGAGCTTTTTTGTATTTGGCCAAAAAGTGTCTCTCTCAGAAAATAATTGGCCCTAAATGCCAGACCCATGTGTGCATCGATTTGTTTCTACCAACTCCGTTTTTTCATTATTTTAAACAGAACATTTCTGGACCAAGCTAAAATCATTTGCTTTTTAATTGTTTTGAGTTCAATACTGTTAAGCTATAGCTTCCCCTCAAAGATAGCCTAAATTCCTTGGGTAGGGTTTATCATCAGCCATAACCAAGGTCCACTAGTCTTTGTTGTCTAAACCGGGGTCATCTGCTAGAGTATTTCGCTACATTGACTTCCTTCGCTAAGTAAACTAGCTGTTGGCTGTCAATAGCTTAGGATTTAAAGTGCTGACCACAATGCCTTTATTGGGATATCTTTGACCCTTTCTTTTTAGATATGTATGACCAGAAAACAGCAAGTGATGCAAACGTGCATTTCGCTGCCTATTTTCTGGTTTAGTACTGTACTTACCTTATGTCTGCAGGTTATTGACAAAATGTAACATCATGTTCACTTATTTCCAGTATCTTCCACGGGAGATTGATAGCATCAGAGGTGAACATCAGGTTGTGGTGTCAGTCCCTCACAATCAGACAAAAATATGTTTTTTTGTATTGCATAGATATTTAAAACAAACGTAGAAGGATAGTCATGATAGAGTTGGAAGAAGCACTTTTGCCACCAGCAGTAGCCTCAGTTAACCAGAATGCCTTGCAGCCATCGTATGAGTGTCAGCAAGGGCCCATACATATCATTACTTGATAATTCAACAGAAAACTAAATGCCACCTATTTGGATGATCAATAACCTTTTTAAAGTGAATACTCTCTAATAAAATATAGTAAACTGAACTATCTTGAGACTCTTGGAAGGACAAAAAAGTGATTTCACATTGTTTTAGAGTAAAATGTGATGGACATTCTTTTTCATCCATTCGTCATCGAAATTAACAAACCTATCAAAAAATAAGCACTAATTGCAGCGTTACATAATTTAGCTAGCTAGCTAATGTGGCTAACGGCCAATATTCACGAAACAGCATGTTCAAGCCTATTTCTGGTGGTTGTTGCAAAGCATTCTGGGAGATTAAGTAAAAAAGATACAAGGTGGACATACAATTCAAAGCTGGTCATCAAATACTCGACTTATAATTAATCACTAACAAATCAGTCTTAAAACGGTTATGTGTAGAATTTGAAAAATCGAACTTTGGCACCCCCTTGTGGTCAAATGGAAAACACATTCTCAAAAGAAATTCAAACATTGTGATTTCAACATGTCATCTGAGTGGATGTTTTCTATTTAAATATGTCCCTTTCTGCCCTGTGGGCATCCAAAAGACAACCCCATATCATAGGAAGAAAAAAACTGGAGTGGAGGCAAGAGAGGACATTTTTGAAGTTCTGTTATCTTTCCGGCCCAATCCTACTGTCGTGTGACCAGCGAGTGAAAATACTGCAGGCTTGTGACATACTGTAACAGCTACTTAGCCTAACCTGCACCTCCTCTTCCTCCTGTGCCAGACTCTCAGGGTTAGCACATGGCCAACTTAACCCTTTCGATTGACTCACTGCCAGGACCAGTCGACCAATCACGTGACTTGAATGACTCAGTAGCTCTGCGCTCCACCAATCAGGCCTTTTTAGTCAGCCAGGGCAGACTCTCCCCAGGGATTGGATAATGCTTGAACCCCCCCTCCCCCCCTTTCCCACCTGTGTCCAGCCTGTTAAGCTATGGTGAATATGTGTGAGTGTGTGTGGATATGTGTGTGTGGCTAGACTGTTATATTCACTATTCAGGATTCTTCTGGTTATCATTACTTGCCTTTTTAGAGAGGAAGGTTGCTTGTCGGTTGGGTGAAGTCAAGCTAAGCCGAGGATTAAAGGAGGCAGGAGCATTCCCAGTTTTTAAGTGTGAGGTTAATTTCCTGTCTGTTAGAGAGGGAGGACACAACCGTCCGCCCTTCATTTTTTTAAATCACTGTGCTAGAATGCAATCCTATACACAAGCCCAAGTATATGAATATACCAGTATACAGTATGTTTTCTAAGTATGTGAAGCTATGGAAGACGTAGATCTAACACTGTACCTAGGTCACAGATCACTATGTATGGGGCGTTATGCTTTTGCTCATAACTCCGTGTAAAATGAAGAATGATTTATTTAGTCCTTACTTTCCATTATTTGTGTGTATATTGACATTACTGTGTTTTTTCTTTGGTTTGACACAAAACAAACTTTTATATAAATATAAACAAAGAATATACCACAATGTATACAGTATTAAATTAAGCTGTTTCTGTTTTTTAGAGATCAAACTGGATTTTTGGCACGTGTCAAATTTCTGAACATCAGTGGTGTGTATAAGCTGACTGCCAGCATCCAATTCTGATGCCATTTTCTTTTAAAACCACGTGTTTTTCAAATGTTCCCGCTTTGTCTGTCGGTCCGGCAGATTCCACTCATTTAAGGAAAACACTCCTGTAAATGATTGGATTTTACACACATATATACACACACACACACACACACACACACACACACACACACACACACACACACACACATTGGTGTTTTTTTCACCTGAGAGCACACACACCTAACGCCTAACCCTTCAGGATATTCTTAGCAGCTTTTATACACCTTTCCACACAATTAGTGCAATTATACGCTGTAGCTCAAGAGGGTTGTGCATTTTACTATGTCCATTTACTCAGATTTTTAAGGTGCATAACAAGACATCTTTTTCCTAAACTAAGCCTATCCTTGCAGCAGGTGCCTCTTGTTTGTGAACGGCATCAAGTCCTTATTTGCCATCCGTCCACTCACTGCGTTCATTTACAGTAAGCTATAACTGTGAAGCCTACTGGAACAAAATCCTAAATTCAGGTCACATACATCCAAAATGGTGACTCACAGTGCAGGTGAAACTGACTTTATGTTAGTTGTGTTTTCTTTTATTATTTTTTTAGATTGAAGTCATCATAAGCTGAAGTCAAATAGACATTTCAGGGAAAGAAAACAAAAAGGGCGAATGAACCGTGATCATTTTTTCAGAAAACCCCACTGTCTTTTGCTTCATTCTGTCTGTGCGGCTCCTGGATCTACATTGTATCCTGTTCAGGTATTTTTGTACAAATAAGGGACTGATATATTCTCTGTTATTGGAAATTAGAATAAAAGACAACATTGCTATAAACCAAAAATGTCTGGCCTGTTGATGTGTGTTTTCTTCCTGTCCCATACATTTAAAAATAAGTAAAAGCATCTTCCTGTTCAGACTTTAATTGGGAGGTTCAGAGTACAGGAAGGCTCTCGTTTTTTTTATTTAAAAGTGTACATTTTGTTATCAATGCAACATGGTATTACTACCTTGGAAATATCATGAAAAGTCATCTTATCATTATTTTTTAATAATAGAAACATGTTATAGTATGTTGAAAATATCAAGGTAAAAGTAATAGTGTAGCATGTCAGACAATATGAAAAAAGTTAGTTTAGTTGAATGTTTTAAAGAAAGTCATATTAGTGTATGTCATAGTACAGAATGATGAGAAAAGATTGAGTAAATTGAACATTTCTCTAAAAAAGTCATATTATAGTTTGTCAAAAAATATGAAGAAATGGGTACCACTTTACAATAAGACTACCCTTATAAAGGATTCATAAAGAGTTTATAATTAGGTTGTAAACTTTATTAATCATTAAGAACCATTTATAAACCAGTAATAACGTATAACGCGAATACATCAACAAACACAGGCGCACTATTTGGCAAGATGACTAAGCCTCCTGCGAGCTTCCTAGCTTACTTCGTCTTCTTCATCAGCCAACATCCTTGGTATCTGTTGTTCACGGAGTTGATTCCCCCCCTTCCATCTTGGCTGCATCTCAACTCAAGTCGGTTATTTTAATTTCCTTGGTCCTCGGTATCACCGGAAGTTGATTTGTCTGCACCATCTTGAGTAGCGTCCCATGGCGCTTATCTCCAATATGGTCCTGCCGGAGGACCGAGGATCGATAATCGAGGATGAACCACCAGACCATCCTCCGATGAAATCCTCAGATACTCGCCCCGCCCCCTTACTGTGTATCGCTCACTGATTGGACGATGCAGCGCATGCACTGATCTGTTGCTTCTTGACATGAGAGCAGTTTCCCAGCGGAGTGATGAAAATACATGAAACTCACCAGAGTCACTCCTCAGTTGATACTGTGTTCTGTTTCAATTAATGTATCATTTAGTTACAATATGTGATATATCTGTACAACAAAGTGGTCAAAAATCATTTTATTGATTTATTGGAAAGATTTTCATGATCGCTTTTTTCGTTTTACATTTTCATTTATTGTCATTTCCATTCAGTCAGTCATTAAGTACTATTTAAAATGTTAATTTGCTACATTTCCACACAAACAAACAGTGTGCAGTTAGTCTAATCTAACTGGGTTTCGATAGATAACATAGGCCTATCTCTTTTTCTTCTCTGAATTATTTGTATTTCTATTGTGCACTCTAATCAATATTAATCTAACTGTTGTTCGTTTAAATACATTTTAAGAATGGTGTTTAGCTTTTTTGAGAATGAGTTCTTATTTTATTTAATGTATTTGGGTCTACAACAGATGATACAAATGTTTATGTCAGTAAATGTGTACTAACAGAGGCGGGGGTGTTTGTGAAAACAACGGGGACAGAGCTGTCTGTGAGACGAACAGCTGTGCGGCATCATCACAACTGGACATCACTTCACGTGACGCTCCGGAGGAAAGGACGTGCCATTGCTCTTAAAACTCATTTCCCTGCAAAAGTTTTTTTTTTTGTTGTCAAAAGGCGGAGACTAGTGTTGAAACTAGTGGAGAAACGATCAAGATGCCACCTTGTCCCTCTGATTAGACGGAATGTTAAGTCAGGAAGTAGCATTATTAGTGATGAGTGGAGGGCATACAGGAGAGTGCTGAGTAACATGGGGTACAACCTACAACCACTGCACCATGAACCACAGCAGGTGGTTTGTGAACCCCCAGACTGGCAGTCATACACTACATATAAAAAGAGCTTGGTCGACCATCAAAGGACATGTCCGTAGACTGAGAGGAAACCGTGCAGTTTGTTGGAGGAACACCTCAAGGTTCTTGAATGGTCATCTTGGCTTGGCTCTGCTCACCTGATGGACTGCTTGGACGCTTGTTCAAGGATATACACAAAGCCTTTCCAGTCTGAGTACAATTATTTCTTACCAAGTCTTTAATTTATGTCTGAGAAAAGCTTTTATGTTTAAATATGTGTGTCAGTCGTACTAAACAGTCATTACTTCGAGTCCTAATTTTCTTCATGTGTGAATAAAATGTTTTGCTTGGTTCTGTTGCATCTTACTTACTATAAATGTTAGTGACTCATTCATAAATTGTCATAAGAGATACCAAGAAACATCCAGATGGAAGGGGGGGGGGGAATCAACTCAGTGAACAACAGATACCAAGGATGCTGGCAGATGAAGAAGACGAGGTAAACTAGGTAGCCAATATAAGGCTTAGCGGTAGAGATACATGTGGGCTCACTATTTGGCAAGCAACCGGTCGCAGTTGCCCTGTTTATCTCATGTCTTATAAAAGCTTATTAATGATTTATAAAGTGTTCACAACCTAATTGATGAATGAATTACAAACTATTCGTAAACACTTTATAAGGGGAGTCTTATTGTAATGTGGTACCAATAAATGTATAGAGATAAGTGTAGACAAAGTTGTTGTATAATCTGTCAAAGCAACAGGATAAGTCATAGTGTAGCTTTTTGAAAAATATGAAAAGTTTTAAGGCGTATTGTATGTCGAAAGAGTCATAGCTGGTTTTCACTAGTTTTTTCTGGGATTATCCTATTTATTTATTTTTTAGATACTATTGCTATTAAAATGCTTATTATTAAAAAAGGCTCATTATTTTCTATAAGACCGTAGTGCTGACTAGCATCCAGAAAGCTCAGATCCTCCTTCAGTCATGCAACATAGAGTGTGGCTGTTAAAATAATGAAACACAAACATAAATAATAAACAAAACTTAAAGAAACAAAATGTCAAACAGGGTTCAAATATGTTCATTGTGTTTAATTTCCAAATAACTGATGGCAAAATGAGAATATTTACAAGAGGGAAAAATATGTATGATCTGTACAAAGAAATAAACTTGCAAAGATAAAAAACATAAAAACAAATAGCAAACATGTAATTTATGAAACAAACATGACAAAAAATGACGAGACAATTTAAAAAACAAGCCTATTCGAGGTATCCAGTCCAAGTGTCCTTGTGAAATGGCCTGTGCACACCTTTAAAAATAAATTAAAAGGTAACAGCGGACTGTCATTTCTCTTCGTGGTCAGTTGAAAAATGCCATAATTAGAAAATGGGTATAGTTAAGTGGTTATACCAACGCTATCTTGACTTTCAATTTCCCAAAAAACTATCAAAAAACATAATTTAATTGCTGTTTTAGGGTACTTTTTTGCGAATTTATGGAAGGAATATTTTGGCAACAATCTGTATCTGTACATAAAGTCAGAACACCATTTAGTAAAATGATGAAAAATCTCCCATTTAAGTCTTAAAATAAAATGGCAATGCTAATTTTCTGTGACAAATAAATCTCTTTCTTAACTCCCCTGCCTTTTTCAGAACGGGCTAATCAAAGTGTTTAACTCGTGTAAACAATCATCCCACGTGGGCATCCGTTACCTGCGATAAAACATATTTCCTTAAGTACTATAAAAGCTAGAGCGACTTTGGTGTACCAATACTACAGAGGCATACAGTAAAAAAAAAAAAGAAATATATTTTTGTTCGAACCGTAATGATTGCAAATGTGTGTGACCTCTAACACGGTCTGGAAGTCGTAACACAAAATAAACACAAACTACCAGCAGTGCTTGCAGTACCAAGTACATGCTTTTCTCTAGATTTATTACAGATACAACAGATGTCTTCATAAATAGTTGCATAAAATGTTAAAGCCGCAACATTGCACATGATAATCAAACATAACATACAATGAGTGCATTTACAGTAATTTCTCTTCCTCTGCCTCCACATTCACTCCCGTCTGATTCGCCGCCACTGAACGCCGCGAAAAGTCTCGCATCCCGCCCTCCGAGGGGGGGGGGGGGGGGGACACCCCGCTGTGAATGTGAGGGGAAAGAAGGCAGAGGGCTATGTATATACAAGGTAAGGCTTAAACATCTCATATCTGCGCAACAAAAGTTTTGTTCTAGGAAAAGCAAACGATGGATGTCTGTTGTTCTCAGATCGGACAGTGCAGCATCGCGACATGATCATCACCGTATCTTAGATTTAGGTACATTATATAAGCGCAGCCATCAAAAAGCTCTGACGTATAAATGTCTCAAACACCTCGGTTACCGTCTCCGGGCGTCTACAGCGACTTTTTCTACAATGGATTCCTTTTCCTTGGAAATGTAGAGACAGTACTTTTCCTTTTTTATACATTGTTTCTATAAGAAAGGGCTGCTTCTCAAAAGTCTTTGAAATGCAGTTTAGTGTAAAAGAGCACAAACACACAATGTCTTTGTCCCCCTGGCAACAGGAGGAGGGGGGGGGGGGGGGCAGTTTGCTCTCCGCGTCGAGGCTCCTTCAATCGGCTCCTCGGTCAGCTCTAATTCTTCGAATGGAAAATAAATAACTTTTTTTTGTTGTTTTTTTTTGTTCACTTTACTAGAAAATCTGTTTAGAGTTGAAAGCAGCAAGCAGCAGTAGACAAGGGCATCCGTTCATTTACGTGATTGGTGAGAACTTGGTTCTCGAGGACTCTGATTGGTTTAGACCTACAGGTCTAATTTGTGAAAGGACTACAGGACTTTAGCAACATTCTGTGAAAGAGGATCAGATCAGCATTCATTATTTCTAGCTTTACAACATCAAGATGCTCCAATCCAGAGGAGCCTGCAGCCCCCAGAGGACAGCCCCTAGAGGACAGACCCTAGAGGACAGACCCTACAGGACAGAACCTAGAGGACAGACCCTACAGGACAGCCCCTAGAGGACAGACCCTACAGGACAGACCATACAGGACAGACCCTACAGGACAGACCCTACAGGACAGACCCTACAGGACAGACCCTACAGGACAGACCTTACAGGACAGCCCCTACAGGACAGCCCCTACAGGACAGAACCTAGAGGACAGCCCTTACAGGACAGCCCCTACAGGACAGAACCTAGAGGACAGCCCTTACAGGACAGCCCCTACAGGACAGAACCTAGAAGACAGCCCCTACAGGACAGACCTTACAGGACAGACCCTACAGGACACCTACAGGACAGCAGGGACGAGGGATGGACTTTAAACTCGAGGCTGCAGGCGGCTCTGAATGAAGCTCCCGACTCCCCCGATGGCCCGGGCGTCGGTCTGATTCTTCCTCCTGTCGATGAAGGAGATGAGGCGGGACGTGTCCAGGCAGCCCTCCGTCCTGGCCCGTTCGTCAGAGGGTTCGTCCTGCAGCCAGGGCTCCTGGAGGCAGATTGCGGCTGGAGGTCTCCGTCCCGGGTCGGTCCTCAGCAGCAGGCAGATGAAGTCCCGGGCCCCCTGGCTGACGCCCTGGAAGTAGTCCCTGGGGAAGCTGAAGTCCAGCCGGCAGATGTTCAGGCAGGTCTCCTCGGCACTCTCGTCCAGGAAGGGGGAGGCGCCGCTCAGCAGCACGTAGGTCACCACGCCCAGGCTCCAAAGGTCGGAGGTCAGCGACACCGGATCTCCAAGGACCAACTCCGGGGAGGCGAACTCAGGGCTGCCCAGCAGGGGGTGGACGTAGAGGGCGCTGTTGAGCTGCACCGCGTCACCAAAGTCTGTGAGCTTCACCGCCGGCTGGCCGCTGGCGCTGTGGGACACCAGCAGGTTCTCAGGCTGGAACAGAGATGAGTCACATTAACACCTTCAGTCTGGTGACATTACAGCTTTATACAAAGAGACTTAGAGAGGACATACAACGCACATTTTCATTCCATGTTTTAATGTTCAAAAAGCTCTTTATTTTTCTATTGAGAGGATGTTTTGTAGCTCCTCTAATTTGACATGTTTTTGCTTCCTGGTACTCCTTTCTACTTTCTATAAACTGTGGACATGTGGAACGCTATCTACCGAGTACAGATACCTGATACAACCTCACTTCAAACAATGGGAAGTATCCCTTTAAAAAGGTCTTACTTTTATGTCCAGATGCACTATCCTGGAGTTGTGCAGGTACTGTAAAGCTTCTAAAACGTCCCTCAGGTAGCAGGCCACTTTCTCCTCCGTCAGATTCCCCCAGCTCACGATGTAGTCCAGCAGACGACCTTGGTCAGCCCTGGGAATAAAAAAAACACAAAAGAAACTATCAGATGGAAGAAAGGCAAAGGTAGATCAAGGCTAATGAGCTACGTAGCTATTAGCTAAAGTCCAAATGTTGTGCTCACATCTCCAGGACGAGGGCGTAGCTGCTGGGGGTTTCATACGTGTCGATCAGGCCGACTATGTGGGGGTGCTGCAGCCTCTGGAGCAGGTTGAGTTCCTGCGTGACCCGGTCCCTCCTCATCAGCTTCTTGTTCACCTGTTTGACCGCCACCAGACGCTTGGAGCCCCGCTGGTCACACCGCTTCACGACAGAGAAACGACCCCTGGAGAGAAGCGTCAGAGGTCAGGTGGTTTACAAGAACACACTGAATGTCACTAAAATGAAGGTGAGTCTATTACCTGCCCAGTTCAACCACCTCAGTGTAGTGAGACTCAAAGTTGTCTTTCCAGCTCACTCTGATGCCGTCAGTGGACACTGCTGGAGACAGATAATCAGATTATGTCCACACTGATAATGAGCTCTGTGTATTCTGTATCTATCAGAATCAGCCGTTTCGACTCTGATATACAGGACGCATTTGAGTTGAGATCCTTAGCTTTCCAATGATTACATGAATACTAGTCCTTCAAAGCTTGCTGACAATATTTTAGCCGTAGTCATTTTTAGCTGGGTGCTCAGGGCTTAATATTATGGGGCACAGTCCCCCTTGCCCCCCCTTAGGACCGCCACTGGATTAGCTTTAATCAAGAGGTCTTTGTAAATCTATATCAGAGCTTGTTAGCAATCCATTCAAGGTATTGACTAGGCTTACTCATTTGTGATGTTCTTTTGATCAAAGTGAGGAGACAGTGATTGCTGAATACCTCGTATTTACGAGCTTCAAAAATGTATTTATCGTCTTGATATGGCTACAAAAGTGCAATATTGTTTATTATCCACCAAAACCCCCCAAAACATAATTCCCTCCGAGTATGCCGCTGCGACACCTGACAGATCTCGATAGAGCGAGTAGTGTTTGTTCTTACCTAACACTCTGAGGCTAGCGGATGACGTGACGCTGCCCAGCTCGTTGGTGGCGACACACGTGTAAACGCCGTCATCCTCAGAGGAGACGCCGATTATCCGCAGCGTTGCTTCACCCGTTTCACTGAAATGAACACGTCTCATTTCATTTCTTATTCAAACACGAGTAACCACATACAAGTCCTTTTGCACAGTGATAAGCAATAAGGGACATTCACGGATTGGAGGACAAAATGTTAACCTGGTGTGTTGAAAGTATACTTGTCTCTAGGTGGTCTAAAAATATTATTTGAAATATCAAATAGCTCTAAAACACCCCCTGAAATGTCATATTTCTCACGTCCCTCCTATTAGACCAACTTGCATGTCAAAAATAACATTTAAAACAGGCTTTAATCTATTATTTTGTTGTTATATGTTTCCTGTAATGGTCAAGGCAATGTATCCCATCATATTGCCACCAGGTAGCCTAAGCATGCTAACACTGCAACTTACAATTTTTCTTTAAAAAGGGTTTATTTTTCAAGTTTTGATGTTTTCTAAATTGTCCTCCAATTCTGGAATGACCCATAAGCCTTAAAGACAATCAGTCTGATGGAGTTTTAGCATAATTTCCTCCCAGATATGAACTTGTTGTGGAATGTCCCCTCACCTGTAGGCAGTGCTGAAGTGTCCGTTGTTGCTGAGGTTGCTCTGGTCGGGGCCCTTCCAGGTGACGGTGGGCCGGGGCCGACCGCAGACCTTACACCTGAGGGTGACGCTCTCTGCGTCGTCACACGTCACGTCACTCAGAGGCACAAGGAACTCTGGGGGAACTGGAGGAGCAGAATAAGAGTCAGAGGTTAAATACTGGGTCTTCAAATGGAAAGGCAGTTAAACAGTGCTGTATAGTTTAGTTCCCTCTCGACAATCATTAACAATTTGCACAACAGCGACCTTGCACATCTTTATATGCTATCTATTTATAAATGTTTCTGCTACTGTAGTAAAGGCCTGTATTTCTGTTGTTGCAGTATTTTGGTTTTTATAGCACATCTTAAAAGGTAGGGTAGGTAAGAATGGAAAAACCAGCTTGAGTGCGCTAGAATTTGAAAATACAGAACCGAAATAAAATCTGCCCCTTCCTTCAGACTTCCTCACAGAGCCCCTCCTCCAACCCACACCAACGCGCACATGACCAATGAGGGCACGAGATAAGTTTGTGCACGAGATGGAAGGCTGACAGGCAGGTAGGCCATCTATTTATTTACTCCGGGACGGCATAGATGATTGGTCCATCCATCCATCCATCCAAGAATTGATTTTATCATAATTTTTGGTCATATTTTAATAAACCATACAATGACACACTTACCATCATAGATGTAGTTTGGGTTTAGAAGCTGAAAAAAAAGAAAAGAGTACATGTTAGAACCATAGGAGCGTAAGCATGACTTGAGACTTAACATTTCTTAGATGTACAGATGAACTCACCTTTACAGAAACTTTATTGGACTTCCTGTAACCGTTTTCCAGCTTGGGGTCTTTCTTCACCTCCTTATCCTTCTTCTCTGATTTTTTCCGCATGCGCAGGGTGTGCCAGGACGAAGACTTCCTGCTGGGACATCAAGATGAAGCGGGTTAGAAAATCAAACCAAGCAGCAGGCGGGGTACTAAAACATATTTTTATTAGAATGACTATTATTGCAGGTATTTGCATTACAAATGATCTGTTTGTCACTTGATGCATTCATCCTGCCGATTTTGATATTTTCTTTATCTACTTATTATGCAAATAAAACCAAATAAATGAAACGGAGGGGAAAAGACTTGTGATAATAAGCACCGAATCATCAAATTCTCAATATGAATGAACTATTTTAGATAAATAAATGCATAGATAGATAGTTTACTTATCCACATGTGGGTAAAGCTGCCTACCTCAACTAAACACGGAGAAGCAGCGTTCAGTTATCATGCTCCAAATATCTGGAACAAACTGCCTGAAACCTGCCGCTGCAACTCTGACTACTTTCACATCCAGGCTCAAGACTTTTCTTTTTGCCGCTGCTTTTAATTGAACTATTCATATCTTAAACTGCACTGTTTTATTCATGTATTTTTTCTTTTAATGTTTAATTGATTATTTTTGCTTTTTAATGACTGTTTTTAAATGCCATTTTCTTAATGTCTTTCATTTTCGTAAAGCACTTTGAATTGCCTTGTGTTGAAGGGTGCTATATAAATAAACTTACCTTAACTCATTTGACCTAATTATTCCTCAACATCTGAGCAGAGCAGTAAATAGAATGCATCCTCCTATGATTTAAGAGCTCTTACTTCATGGATCCCTCGGGGCAGTCGGGCACGATGGCCGAGGTGTGTCCCAGCACGAAGCCGGGGATCCAGCCCTCGGCGGCGGGGCCCTGCTCCGTGGCCGCCCTGAACACCAGGAACATGTTCTGCTGGTTGCTGGCCAGGATCTGGACCACCTCGCCCTGACAGACGCTGATCTCATCCTCCTTCACAGCCATGTAGTCCTGGGTCACCAACATGGTGGATACGCTACTGCTGCTGCTGCTTTCACTCTGGGAGGAAACATGACATGGGGGAAAACTGTGAGTAGGGATTCACTTTGTAGTCTGTCTGCCAGATCATAGAGTCATAATGTGAACACGGAAATGTTGAGAATCCTAAAGATTTATGTTAGAAATGTAGAGTACGGGTCCTTAGCACATAGAAACTGCCGGATGCTAACATGCGCATGTTGGGCATTTTGCACAATTAGCATTAGTTGCGTTATCTAGCATTATAGCTTATTTTGACAATAGTTACAAAATGGCTTGGCCAAGTTGGACAATTTCTGAGTGGTTTTCGGGGTTATTGAGGATTCTGAGTCCATTTCTGCCACTTTCAGGATCCAAAATGGAAGCTTTAACCAAAAAGTGGGCATATGTGTACTCTGTGGGCTGATTTTGATGAATTTTCGCTTGATTTTGAAGTTTTAGGGGACTTTGGATCATCTGGATTGGAGAGATTATTTTTTCTATTTAAAAAATATTGTCTATAGTAGAGGTAATACTTTACTTCTTGTGCTCTCACGTTTCAAACATAACATTTTGGGGTACTCAACATTTCCGTGTTCACAGTGCTGGCAACTAGACTATGAGCCAGAATGATGCCAAACAAATCTAAAGCTAGTACATTCAGTGAATAGAAAGAGAGAAAAGGTCAAATCAGGAAGTCGATGTTTGATTAATGTCCACTTGATTTAGTCTTCAGAAAGGATTAGAGTGAAGTGAAAGACAAACAAACAGCAAGTTATTATTTTCTTGAAAAAACAAACAAAGATCTGTGTGAAGAAAGGCAGGAATAAGATGAGGATTTTCCAATTCACTCGTCTTTGCTCTGCAGCTCTGGGCAAAGACGAGAAGAGCGTTAGGCTGAATGAGAGGATCTCTGTCCAGTGCGTTTGTAGGAACACCACAAACGTCGGAGGTTAGTGGAAGGAAAAGTACATTTCAGAAACACACCATGAAGACAGCAGCAGGTGGAGGACGGCCAAGAGGAAGTCAGGTGTTAGTAGAAGCTTTGTTAGAGTTTAGAAATCTAGAGACAGCCTGGAAAAGGAATCACTGAAGAGCTGATTGAGCTCCACTAGAGAAGGGTTAGAACCCAGAAACTAGAGAAAGAGAGGATGATGCTGAGGAGCAGGCTGTCAGAGATTAGTAGCACTGCTGCAGCGAACAGGAGATAGACAGGCGGACCGGCCTCCCTCTGGGGCGGGGGGGGGAGGGGGGGGTTAGTTGGTGCCGCTCTTACCCCGTTGCTCTGGGTGGACTGGATGGACTGCTCGCTGGCCGACGAGCACGTGCTCATGCGGTCGGCCTCCTTGCTGTGCGTGGAGTGTCTGTGGCTCCCAGATCCAGAGCCGGTCTGGACCTGGGAGGAGTTCTGCCGGACCGGACTCTCCCCCGCCTCCCCCGGGAAGGTGAAGGAGCCAGGCCGGCTGGCTGGGGAGCCCGGCATGGAGCTCCAGAACCCAGATCCGGTTTTGAGGCCTGGGCTGGGAGGGGGAGGAGGGAGGCCGTCCTTACCAAAGGCAGGAGTGGCCAGAGGGGGGGCCAAGGGGGACACGGCTCCTGGCCGCGTTTTGGAAGTGGGTGTGGAGGGCAGGGGCCCAACGGTGGCGCGGGGAACAGAGGCTACAGCACCGGCAGGAGGGGGGGTCAGTGCTGGGTCCTCAGGGGTCTGGAGGGGGCGCTTTCCCTGGGGGCTTGCCCCCGTAGGGAGGGCGGGAGGAGGGGCGGGACTTGGGGATGAACCTGAATCATAAGTGAGCAGAACTCACACCTCAGTCAAATCCTTCATTGTGCGACACCAAAGAAATGTAAAAAGTAAGGACGGTTCGTACCTGACATCTTGTTGGGGCCGTCGGGGTCGGGGGGGTGGCGGAGGGGCTGGGGCAGGCGGGAGGGCTGCGGGATCCTGGAGGGCCGGCGAGAGCCACCCTGGGGCCCTGAAGGGATGGAGGGCTGGGGGTTTTCACTTCCGACTGCAGGGGCCGCACTGCTGCCTCCCCCCGGAGACCCAACACACGGCCCCCCGCTGGCCCCCACATGGTTCCTCTGATACTCTATTGGTGAGGTCAGAGCTGCGATAAGACACAAAGGAAACCACAAGGGCGGCCATGTAACACACAGTCCCTTCAATACAACATGACCTGTGTTCTCCACTCTCTCATTGCTCAAGAAAAAAGTAAACGAGCAGCAGTGTTTCGCATAAAAGGTAGCCACTATTTCTTTTTTTTAGATAATGTTTTATGCTTGAGGGAGTTTTCTATCTGTTGGTGTCAAAAAAATCCCAGGAGTATGTTTGTGCAACAGACGGGGGTCCTTGAACACACCATCACTATGCTCCTGTATATCCGAAAGCCCCAGGCTATCCCTGGGCTGCTTTCCCTTACAGTGTGTGTGTGTGTGTGTGTGTGTGTGTGTGTGTGTGTGTGTGTGTGTGTGTGTGTGTGTGTGTGTGTGTGTGTGTGTGTGTGTGTGTGTGTGTGTGTGTGTGTGTGTGTGTGTGTGTGTGTGTGTGTGTGTGTGTGTGTGTGTGTGTGTGTGTGTGTGTGTATGTGTATGTGTATGTGTGTGTGTCAGCCTACCGTTGAGGAAGTTGCGTTGGCTCTCGAGGATCTGGCCGATCTGAAGGGTCCACACCTCGCGCACCCCTGGGTGGGCGGAGTGAAGCACGAAGGACTCCAGGGGGGCGTTGGTGGAGCGCGACGTGAGGATGAGTGTACAGAGATCAGTGTCCATGCTCTCCTCCAAACCCAGACAGTTCACCTGCAGGGGGGGGGGGGGGGGGGGGGTCGCCGTTATATATACTGTACATATGTATGTGGCCCAGGCAGTTTTAAGTCATTAATGAGCTTGAGAGTTTACTAATGGCATTCGTTTCTTTATCAATCGGTGTTTGAACTTGAATTTTCTTGACAGAATATTCCCTTTACTAAATAAACTACATTTTTCTTAGTATATCTTTAAGTTCACTCATATCATTGTCAGGATATTTAACAATGTTATATCTATGTTATATATATATATTATATGTCCTCATATCATGCAGCCCCAGTATCTACATGTCTCTGAATGTGACTCCATTGAGTGTCACAGGCTAGTTTCTCCACCAGAGGGAGCTATAAACCCTTTCACTAACTCATAGATCCTTAATTCTAACATCCTTCCTCCTGACAACACACAGTAGTAATAGACATGTTTGCTCCTCTCATATGCATGTCTGTTACCTTGATGCTGTTCTTGTAGAGGAAGCCTGGTAAGGAGAAACCCTTCTTCTTGTCGAGGGGCTCGCTGAAGATGACCACCTGCTCAAAGAGGAAGATTCTCCTCTCCTTCCTCCGACCCTCGGTGTCGGACACCATGAACGTGTCCTGCAGCAAGAGGCGACCCTGAGCCACGATCTTCCCCTGGAGACGAAACAAGATGGAAAGATCAGGTAAAGAATCTAAGAGAACGATACTGACAATCGAGTTAAAATTGTTGTTACTAAGCAGTGACGGTTCTAGAATATTTTACATGGGGTGGCAAAGGAGGGCGGACAGTACGTGGTATTTACTGTATATAACCTATTTATTGTTAATTCATGCCCTAACACAAGTGTTAGACAAACAATCGGGTGCCCTTTGAGTCCCCCAAGCTTACTTCAACAATTTTAAATGAAAGGAAACTACAAAATGTATTTTAAAGCAATGAATTAAGGGAACAGGTTGTTTTGCGTTACAATGTAAAACTAAATATATATATATATATTTAGTTTTAAAAAATTGTTTGTCTTAGTAGTAGACAACGGGCATATTTGCATGTCCTCACTAAGCATTATTTGTTACATATTAATTTAATATTAAACAAATCAAAATGGCCACTTATCTCAAAATGTTGCTGCTAATATAATCATATGCTTGTCAATTTTAACTGGTCAAAAGTAAATTCGGAAAAAATACTTGAATTATCTATGAAATTGCAATATTGACACGCGTCCCTCAGTTTGTTTCAACCCCGTCAAGCCATACCATTTACCCTCCTATTAAAATAATGGATCAGTCCATGTGTCATCTGCATTGAGGGAATTGCATCACAAAAGTCTTCTGAAGGAAAGATGGCAAAGAAAGGCAAGTGTCAGTTTCTTGACTTACCTATATTTCAGTTTTTGTATTTTCAGATTAAGATTGACAAGCTCAATATTTCAACTCTGTTATATGAATTAATAATAGTAAATAATTGTTTATTACAAAATAAACAGTAGTTTTGCAACATTTTTAAATGTTGTAATGTCCTTGACTTCCATGTGGTGCCATATCTTAGCTAGAAAAGGTCTCATGGCTACTTTTTGTCAAAAATTAACCATGTCACATTTTTTCAAGGAAATTCCTAGTAATTATTAGGGATGCACCGAATATTCGGCCGCCGAAAATTATCGGCCGAAAATGGTTAAAAAGGCTCTTTCGGCTTTCGGCCGAAAGGGTTTTAGCACCGAAAAAATATCACCGAATGTCAGGGAACAGGATTACGTTGGTAAGCTAACGTGTTGTTGTGATGACGTAATCAAAACGCGGCGACAAGCACGGCGCGCGACCATGCTCGCGGCTGGCTCACAGCCAACATGTCTGCCGCTTGGAGATATTTAAAAATATCAGAGAAAGAGGCGCGGATTGCGATTTGTAAAACGTGTTCAGCTGACATTTCTCGAGGGGGTGTAACTGCAAAGACTTTCACCACTTCGGGATTACTCCACCACTTGAAATCAAAACACCCGGACAAATATGCGGAGTAAGATCAAATCACAAGCACTGACAGCGAGAGACTGTTCAGCGCTGCCTCTCATGTGCTTGATGAGAAGAGGAACAGACTTATGGATGATAAAGCAGAGAAGCTACTGTTCATTAAAAAGAACCTCCCACTTTTCCTTAATAAGTAGACAAGGCTGGCTTATCAAAAGCTTATCTAGTTCTACATGTCTACTCTATACCCACTTTCCTGAACAATTTTCATTGTGAGTTATAATTCACCATCTCAGGTTATCATTAGGGGGAAATGATAGCAGCACAGTGTTCAATATATTGTACTTTCGGTATCTAAATGATACTATGTTGTTTACATTGCTCATGACGACAGACCAACTTATTTACAGATTCTTGAAATTCAATTGTAATTGAATTTGTAATTGATTGTGGATTTTGTATCCAGTTTTCACTTTATGTATCTTTATACAATGTGTACTACTTTGCTTATGAGGACAGACAGCCTTATTTACAGATTCTTGAAATTCAATTGTAATTTCATTTGTAAATAGTTACATTCATGTGGATTTATCCAGTTTGCACATTTGTATGCATGCACTTATAGGTGCATTTGTTGTTGTTGTTGAAGGCCTGGCTGTTACAGTCTTTATTTACACTATTTTGTAGTAGGCCTACTGGCCTAGATGTTTATGCAGTTTTAAAGCACCTTGGCTTTGTTCTGAATGCACTTTGTTGTAGTTATCCTACAGAGAAAAGAAAATGCACTTGACTTGGAATTAATGTACTGTATGCATTCAAAAGTGCTGAATAAATGTTTTATGGACCCACAATAGTGATTATTATTTAAGTTAAGTTTTGCCATAATCATGTCTTTTTCCATAATCAGGCTGCTGAACAACATTGGTAAAAAATGTATACATTATATATATTTCTATTAATCATTTTCGGCCTTTCGGCATTCGGTTTTCGGCCAACTGTTTCCTATTTTCGGTATCGGTTTCGGCCAAGAATTTCCCATTCGGTGCACCCCTAGTAATTATTTATACGTTGTTCCTGAGGTGGGAAAATGTAACTAGTCCACTACCAGATGTTATGACCAAACATTTTGGTTTCATTTTTCAAAGATTTGAAGACCCAAAAGGCACCCGATTACACAGTCAAAGTACTTAGTAATAATTAAGTACACAAATGACATCACCCATCTCTTAAGAGAGCTAAAGGCTTTACACGTTAGGGCCATGTAGCTGATAAGTAGCATAGCCTATAATCAATATAAAATCAGAAAGTATTTATCAAACGCACAGGCAGCTGTGTTTAGACCCAGTTGACGGTAAAGGATGTATCCTGGTTTCATTGATCTGGCCTTGTTGCTGTGATGTGTAATTTACATGGATTTAATAGTACCGCATAGTTTAGCAAATAAAAGTGATCGATCTCCCAGGTAGCGCTGTCTGTGTGGTATTTTGTATCGTAACGTCCCAAACAGCAACCGTCTGTTAAACGCTATCGATTCAAAAAGCAGCGTTTTATTAATATTTAGTTTCAAGCTCTCGTCTTTAGTAAAAAACAAAACTAATGGAAGGGGAAATGCTCCCAGGGGAAGCTGATCCACCCTAGGTGCTGGGACAGCTCGTTCCCTCTCTGCAGCGGTGCGAGCCGCGGTCTGTGAACGCTGCTCCGCAGTTTAATGCAGGGCCGTAGCTACGTTTTTAACGGGTCTAAAATTATATTTAAAATGATTCACTTTTAATTAATGTAATGCTTGTTTCGTTGCTTGAGAAGCTTGGGGAAATAGTGTAGGTTTGTTTCTAAAAGTACAGTTTTAGGGAAACAAAAGTTAGGGGGGCAGCTGGGGGGGGCAAGGCTCTACAATGGGGGGGGGGGCAGCTGCCCCCCCTTGCCCCCGTAGATCCGCCCCTGTTACTAAGGTACAGAAGAACGTGTTTTTGATGGACATTACTTACATCGTATCCCTGAAGGCGGCCGACATTCATCATGTCATTACATCTTTTTGGCACGATGCACATGACCTCCACTGCTTTCTGTAAAGGTCACAAGGGACTTCAGAACATGTTTGGTTTGATTTGATTTGAGTGATTTAGAACAGTGTGATGCTCTTACCTCTAACTCCATGGACTCCAGCCCAGCCTTTTTAGAGTGTTTCAAGAAATCCTAATAAAATAAAAAAATAGTGTGAGTAATATACTGCTTACTGAAGTGCAAATGTTTTAGTTTTAGGCCGAGATGTACATTTAAAGACAGCAGGTGACAGGGACATACTGTATCATATAAGTGCCAGTTACAACTAGAGATAAAACAACAGCAATTCTTTTTTTACTATTCAGATTTTCTTTAAAGTCTGACCAGCTGATTTTCTTTCTAAAAAATAGAATTCACAGCACACAAACATGTTCGTAGCTTTTCTGTCATCAAAATGCAAATTAAGTTCTAGATTCATAATAAAATAATGACTTTAACAATGTCCTCATTTCAAAAGTGCATCAAGTAGGACCTTCTTTTACTCTTACTCAAACATTAAAAGGCTTGAGGTTTAGTACTTTAAATTGTATTGTAAAATGTATTTAAAAAGGCAGCTCTGGCGCCCCCTGCTGTATTGTAACACACAGACCTTGAGCAGCAGCTGGTACTTCATGATCCTCTGGACGGGCTTGATGAGCAGGTCTGTGATCTGCAGCCGCTGGCCCAGCCGCTGCTTCAGGTCCTGCCGGGTCAAAGGTCAGAGGTTACTTCAGAGACCGATAACTACAGGCAGGTTTGTAGCATCTCATGTGTCTCCAAGTAAAAAAACTGTGCCAAAATTGTAAGCTCATACCTCGAAATAGGTGTCGATGTACTCTGAGACGATGTGCTCCGACTTGGGCTTGTTCTGACAGTACACTACGTACATGTTCAGTCTCCGTTCCTGGGTACGAAAAGCACAATACACGATTAAATGTGTACAAGCATGTAAAACATAAAGACACATTTTTAAATTGACTGCAGACGAACCTGTTTGAGAAAGAGCGGTCCCAGCCTGTCGGGGTCCTCCAGACATTTCTCCAACTCCCCGAGAAAGAAGCTAAACGCATCAGAGAGAGGAGAGTTAGCTACTGTGCTACAACATCTGAACAGGGAAAGTATTCTCCATGTGGTCCAGCTGGAGTCTCGTCTGCCTCCTGATCCCTGCCTCTGTCCCTCTTTCTGACACTCCCTCTTTATTCCTCACATACATTTCTTCTTCTTCACTAATGTCTTCATCTCCTCCTGGCTTCCTCCTGCTCTGACCCTCCTGGTCTCTTCATCTCCTCCTGGCTTCCTCCTGCTCTGACCCTCCTGGTCTCTTCATCTCCTCCTGGCTTCCTCCTGCTCTGACCCTCCTGGTCTCTTCATCTCCTCCTGGCTTCCTCCTGCTCTGACCCTCCTGGTCTCTTCATCTCCTCCTGGCTTCCTCCTGCTCTGACCCTCCTGGTCTCTTCATCTCCTCCTGGCTTCCTCCTGCTCTGACCCTCCTGGTCTCTTCATCTCCTCCTGGCTTCCTCCTGCTCTGACCCTCCTGGTCTCTTCATCTCCTCCTGGCTTCCTCCTGCTCTGACCCTCCTGGTCTCTTCATCTCCTCCTGGCTTCCTCCTGCTCTGACCCTCCTGGTCTCTTCATCTCCTCCTGGCTTCCTCCTGCTCTGACCCTCCTGGTCTCTTCATCTCCTCCTGGCTTCCTCCTGCTCTGACCCTCTTGGTCTCTTCATCTCCTCCTGGCTTCCTCCTGCTCTGACCCTCCTGGTCTCTTCATCTCCTCCTGGCTTCCTCCTGCTCTGACCCTCCTGGTGTCTTCAGTGAACTCTCTTTTCCTTTTCCTCTTTCTGTTCATCCTTGTTGTTGTTGTTGAATCACTCCAGCTACTCTGTGTACGTACTCTTTGTGCCAGTCGTAGATCTGGTAGATGTTGCCAAACACGATTTTGTCTTTTCCCTTCATGTCATCAGGGACACCCTCCTCCTTCATCCGAGTCATGTAGCCCTTCAGATGGAAACACAGTCACACATTAATAACAGCGCGTCCCCCCAAACATACCACTTATGGATAACTGTGCTGATCAAGTGAGGGGATCCCGGCTTCCACCAATTTGCAGTGTATTAGGAGACAGTGGCTTACACTTTCACACTTGGGTCTCCACACAGCCCCTTTCTTTCTTTTCCAAAATGTATTTGAATTCATGTATTTTTTTTTCCATTTATATTCGTATATCTTTTGTGTTTTCTTTCTCTTTATGGATTGTGTAAATACAGCTAAATTACATTTTATGTATTCATGTTATTATAAAAAAAGGGGTTAGGGTTAAAAATGTATAAATGTAATTTTTCTTTTTTTAATTCTTATTTCTTTCTGGACTGTGTAGATAACAGCTGACTTTCCTAAATATATTTGTATTTATTTTTTAAGAAGAAAGTCCAAATGTATTTATTCAGTTATTTATTTCCCTTTATTTTCTCATTTGTCTTTCATGTTTTCTTTTGTCTGTGTGGACTGTGTTGATGCAGATGAACGGAAAGAAGAATAGTAGACAAAAATGTGTATTTGTTTGTATAATGAAGCTGAAATAAAAAACAAACAGCGTGTCTGTAAAGGACAGGAAATGTATTGTACTTCCTCCATTAGTACCATAAGTACTTTTCCCACAAAGGTTCCTGAAAACTACTATTTATTTGCGTTCACACCAAAAGGCCCCAGGAACTAAATTAGTTCCTGACAACCTTTGTTACCCCCCTTTTAGTTCCTGCTAGAGAGCAGGGACTTTCGTGGGAGAAAAAGGTTCCTGTGTCTGATTGGCTGGGCGGAATGCAAACCACGCCCCGTCAAACTCCCAAAAACTTTTGTGAAGCCGCCATTTATTTGCTCGCATTACAATCTCAGCGCAGCGCACCAACGAAGATAAAAAGCTAGTCTAGAATATAGGCTGTGCCACATACAGGAAAAAACTATTAAAAAAACACTTTTATATTTCAGACAGTTAGGGATGTAAAAACAGCTGTTAAAGCGTCGCCTCACCTCCACCACCAGGCCCAGGTCTCTGACATAATCCCTCTCCGTCTCCACCAACTCCAGCAGGATGTAACTACAGCGGAGAAAAGAACAGACATCTTAGATAAGATTCAAGAAATCAGTGTCTGTGATATTTGTGATATAGAGATATGAAACAGACGTACTGTCTTTTCTTGAGCACGCTGTTCCTGCGTTCGTCCACCTCGTCCATGGGGGAGGAGGAGGAGAGGAGGGAGTTGTCAGAGGGGTTGAAGGAGGGAGAGCTGCTGTCCCCCTGCTCCACTGACAGAGAGCTGGGTCTGTCCTCCAGAGCCTGAGAGCACAGAGGAACAGAAGGTAAACAGTGTGTTGTATTCAGCTTCTCCACGTAGTCAGCTGATGCCACTCTTTCTTAAAAGTGAGTCAATCCTACGCAGTGAGAGTGAAATAAATGACTAGTTTTATGTTGAATAAGTCTGGAGGTCATCACTCTATGATTGGGGGGGATTTCTAACCACAGCAGTGCACCGTTTGAAATGTTTAAGACTTAATTAAATGCTTATTGAAATGCAAAATGAACATCGCTCAAGATCACTTGGGCAAAGTTCACACGGCAAGACGCACAGCTCAATTTTGATTGATTGAGTGGCCAATAATTGCTGACTGGCCTGTGTGTGCAAAATAATGATGAAACAGACGTAGCACTCTGTGTCGTACGGATTCAGGCACAACTGAAGTCAGCACTTACAGATTTTTTTAAATAAAGTAATGTGCAGAGGAAGCCAACAGACGTGTGAGCAGATAATGAGTTAGAGGATGCGGATAAAGAGACACCATTGTTTTAATTAAGGGTGTTTTGTGGGACAACTGGTGCTACTTCTGTACAGTAGCTTGTGTGGAGTGAATCCCAGCCAAAACCGAATTATGACATATTTCGATCTACAGTGACGTAATAATAGCATGAAGACAAATTCACACTCCCTTTCATTGACAAAAACTAGTCACGGTAATTTAACTTTATGTACAAAGGGAAACAAAAAGGCGTACGGCCCTTCCACACACAGGCATGAAAAAAATCTTTCAAAGCTTCGCCCATTCACTTGAATGGGGTGACGTACAGTAGAAGATTTTAATCTTCGCCGAACTGCATTGTGGGGAGCGGAGCATGGCTTTGCATTCATCGTGAGCATCAAAAGTTGAGCAATGTTCAACTTTTGATGCTCCCGATGCTTTCGAAGCTGGCATCAGCCAATCAAATCCCGTTTATGCAAATCCTGCCAGTGCAAGCGCTAGCCAATCAAACCGCGTGCAAGCTGGGAGAGCCAGACCGCAGTTCATTTCCTCATATTCCAATCGAGAAATGACGGTAGCAAATCACCCGGTTCTTTACGACCAGAACTATTTACCGGGATACAAACCGGAGGAACCAGGCATGGAGGGAGGTGGCAGAGACAGTGGGTGAAACTGGTGGCTTTTCGCCTGTTTAGGGAGTTTATATCCAGTTTACTTCGTTTTAACATTGCTATTGCTTTGTATGTCGGGGGCGGGAGATTCATGTGATTGGTTGTTGGTCGCGTTGCTCGCAAAAAATCGCCAAGCTTCAGACACGCCCAGTATCAAGATTTTTCAAGATTTATTTCATGCCTGTGTGTGGACAGGCTGTTAGTGTGTGTTTGTGTTTTCCTCGGTCGTCCTACCATCTTGCTTTTGACCAGCTCCTCGATGGCGCTCACCAGCTCCGCGGCGCTGGGCGTCTCCGAACTGGAGGGACGGACCGACAGGCGAGAAGAGGTCTGAGGAAAAATACAGAGATGAGAGCGGAGAGGGGGACAAAACACAGCATTAGAACCCGATTAAAATACAATCTAACATCTGTTCCTTCATCTCTAGATCTGTACTTTGACTGGTGTTACTACATCTCTTCCTAGAGAGAAAATAGGGCCATTTAAAGCAACAAGACTAAATTAAAATAATCCATTAATAGATAGAAAAAGATTGATAGTATTTTAAGGTTAACGACCATGGTTAAGATTTATTTCAAGGTTAGCATTTACTTAAGTTTCGTTATAAGTTAATGTTATTTTTGTATTATTTGAGTTAGCAATGACTCAGTGAACATGTTTGTTAAATGTTAAATGCTGTAGTCTGGCCTCAAGTGAAACCCCGAAAGCCAGGAGCTCAAATCTGAAGCTTCAAACAAAGTATATTTTAAAATCAACTTTAAACGTTAAGGTAGAAACATGAGGCTGAAATCGGGGTGAACGAAACTCAGAAATGGGAAGTAAGGTGAAATGTGAGAAAATGGTGACGGGAGAAGGTCGGGGGCAGAAAAAGTGATGGATCCCTTTTTGCTTTCTCTGGTGACGATGATCATTCTTTGAAATCAAGAGAGGATGCTCACAGATGGAAGAGGGATGTGCATGTATGTAAATAATAAATATAGTTCAGGAGAGTCTCACCCTTGCTGTGCTGTGCTTCAAGACTTTCCCCAATTAGGATGTCTGGGTGAGGCTGTGTGCCCTTCTGGCCTCGCCAGCGTTTAGAGATGCCAATTACTCGCATGGGTAATGAGGTTAACGCACAGAGGGTAAAAAACGGAGATGAGGACGAGCGGGCGGGTGAGGGAGGGGGGAGGGAGGGGGTTTGAGGATGATGGGAACAAAGGGGGGGCTTTTGGAATTTTGACCGAAGCATTGGGTCATATTTAGATTTTTCATCCAAGGTTGCTGCCTGCTCTGCTGACGGGGATTTTCAATCAACTTTTTCAAACATGCAGGAAAAAGCTGCAGTCTTTAGGTTCAAGGCGTTAAAAAAATTCACAAATGAAGCATTAAAGCCCTTTTGATCCGTTCTGAAACCGACAGAAAAAAACATCCACATTGCCATTTATTAAGAGTTAAGAGCTACACGCGTCTTCTCTTGATCTACATTTCCCCGTAAGGCCCTAGCTCCTGTGCCAGGCGGCTCTACAGCGGTGTGTTGTAGAAACAGGGCATAAGTCAAAATGAGTGAAACTAAAAAAAAGAAAAAGATGGAAGGAAATAAATCTACACTAAAGAAATTTAGGAATCAGAAAAATACAAAAGTTAGGAAGAGTGACTTTCAGGGGACAGAGATAGGTGTTTTTTTTAAAAAGCTTAAATCCTTTCAGTATAGAAAGTGTTGTTGGAAAAAAGAAAAGGGTTTAAGGAAGTTGCATTTAAAGCTGAGGAGCGGGGGGGGGGGGGGGGGGAAAGGAATTAAAGAATTGATCAAGGGAAGGATCGGGGGAGAGCAGGGCATTTCAGATGGAGAGGTATGGAAACTGAGACAAAGCAAAGACAGGACATAAATCAAGGTAATGCTACAGAGTGGCAAACAGAAAACGATACAACCAGAAAACAAAACAAAAGAGAAAAAGAAATTAGTGTCAGAGGAGCCTTCGCTTTGGTCGAAACTCGGAGTGCCTGAAACGATTCTTTGCCTTCTGCAGACGGGAGAGTTTGATGCAACATGCCAAGATAAGAGTTATGCATAACAGAAACTACAAGGAGTCACTTCAAAACTTTGTCAGGAAATGACCTTTTTTTCTGGGGGGGGGGGGGGGGGGGGGGGGGGGGAGAGACTGAGATGAGGGAAAATGTAACCTACTGTACAAGAACTTAAAATCATGAAGAGACAGAGCCTGAATAAGAAGCGTTTCATTTCTCTTAAAGAAGGTCGTAAATGGCGCCTAGGTCCAAACATATACATGATGTAGCTTCATTTACCCTTCAATTATACAAAGGTCTATCAAATGTGATGGTTTGAGTCACTGATATGCTAATGACTCCTACTAATAACTTGTTCAAGATGTGTTTCCTGTTGGCTTTTTTTTTTTTTTAAAGTACGAACATAAAGCTTCTGAAGTTGATGGGACAAAACTCTCTGCCAGCGTCTCGGCTCATGTCACTATATATAGCTTCTCCAAGGATGAGCTCCAGAACAAAAGTCCTTTCTGACCTACAATTTGAAGAACTCCGTGAACCTACTTTGCAGCACCAGAAAAGTCTAAAACAGTTTGTGTCCTAAATCCTAATTTCTCCCCTGAGACTCTTCCTCCTCCCCCTACTGCTGCTGCTGCTTCATCATCATCATCATCTTTCCCTGCCCGTCCCTTTGTCTCTGACCCGTGTCTCCGCCCCGCTGGGACGTCCTCCCTCTCACCTTGTCGTCCTGTGAGTCTGGCTGCAGCAGGCTGTGCTGCTGGATGGCCATGGGGGGGGGCAGGGGCACCGAGTCGGCCCCCTCCTCGCCCTCCTCCTCTCCGCAGCTCTGCATGCCCGAGGAACTGGACTTGGACAGCGTGCCGCTCGAAAGGCCCTCGTTACGAACCCTCTGCAACCAGTCAGGTCATTTCATTCAGAAACAGTCTTTACAAGTACAGTCAGAAGACATAATGGAGATTTGTAAGAAGGGACACCCCGATAAGGGTTATCAGCAGATTTAGAGTCCAGACACTAAACGACAAGTTCATGTATTATTTTGAAACATTTACAAGCTAAAAAACACCAATCAAATACCCTACAAACTATAGGCTTATCTAACCTTCATCAGTGTTAACAGGGAAAGTAATTATGTAAATTAAAGGCATTTCAGTATACCGGTATTTAAGCGGTGATATATGTGGTTAACAGCTGCTGCCATAAGCTCGCTTTAAAGACAGACACCGATAAAGACATGTGATAGGGTTATCCATCTTATTGCATATCTTTGGGCTTCTGCAGACAACACTGCATTTGGAACAGATGTTTTGCTTACCCTTTATAGTTGTATGTGTATGCAAGGAGGAATAAGTTGGGATAAGGTCATACAGTCTGTCATTCAGCATATTAACTAGACCCTCCAGAAAAACGCGATTCTGCGATCGCAGAATTTACCGCATAATCAGCAAAATGGCGCAGATTTTTAAAAGGCCGCATATTTATCAAAAGGCCGCATAATCCCCGCATTTTTCCACACAAAGTTGAGGGGAAAAAAAGTTAACTCGTCTTGACGTCATCAGCTCGCGCATCACAGAATGTAAACAACACTGTATAGAGTGAACGTGTGGAGCTCTCACACGATAGAGAAAACACCAAGATGAAAAAATCTAATCCATCTCATTTACCGACGAACATTTCTACTAAAGACCGGGCAAAAAGTGGGGGGAAACTATTCTGCACCCCGTGCAACTGTGTGTTGGAGCCATAGACTGTATATATAAAGGTTGGAGCATAAGAGAAAATCGACGGTGACGACCCACTTTGATTCATTCAAACATTCGAAAAGGCTTTCTGCTGCTGCGGAAAAATTGTTATTCTTTTTTCCTGCATATTTAGCATATTTCCGCATATTTCGCAACTTCACCGCATAAAATCACATTAAAACCCCGCATGTTTAATCGCATAATCAAGGAATTTAGCCCGCGTTTTTCTGGAGGGTCTATTAATAACTACATTAAGGTGTTGCGAAAGATATTCGACTCAGCATCGTTGTTGGACCAGGATATGGCACGTATGACTTCTGTTATTTCTTTAAGTAAGTATATTGCACGGATGACCAAGTCTACATCACACACTAAATGGAGACGTGATGACAGTGTGAAGTTGACACCCACCTCCTCCACGGTCTCGTCCTGAGGCGTAGCGGCGCTGTCGTCCGAGTCTTTCTGCGACCCCATCGTCATCTCGCCGCTCTTCCTCACGTCGCGGCTCTTCTTGTGTTTGTGGGCGAGCTTCTTCACGTGGCCGTCCGCCTTGCCGCTGCTTAGTCTGCGCACTGGGCTGGTGAGCCACTTCCGCAGCGTGTTACCTGGGGAACACACCAACATTTAATGAATGTGGGGAGGAGACCGTAGAAAAGGGAGGTAGAGCCTTTGTTTAAAAATCTAAACAGAATTTTAATTTTTTTTTTTTATTGAATTCTTATATTTAGAGCCTTAACGTTTATTGTTGCACGAGACTACAGAAGATTTGAACTTTTTTTAATGACTTATAGGCAGAAGGATAAATATATTCCAGGATAATCTTTTTTAAAGTTCCTTTTATTGTTTTATCTGTGAAACAGGAAAGAAAAGTTCTGTCAGGTGATTTATTTTTTTCATTTTTGTTGTTTGTTGTTGTAATACTGACTTAGGCCACAAGAGGCCGAAGTGCACCACCAGCTATACTTGTAATTTCTCAATTCACTCTGAACAGAAGATATGATGTGTGTTGGCAGGTTTTAAACATTACAGTCATGACTTCTTTGCTGAAATGAGTATTCCCTGTTTCACAGATAAAAAAATAAGATTATCCAGTTTCCTTTTTCAAACCTATTCTTAATTCATAAACACGAGAGATATCACACTTCAAAAATAGATGACCAGATCGTTTTTTCTCTTTCTATTACACCAGCCCTTTTCAATAAGAGGTTTTACTTCAATAATGCCCGAGTGGAAAAAGGAGTCTCATGCTGCATGTTTTTTCGTAACATTGATGTGGTTGTGAGAGACCCTACCTGGTCTTTTGGGCCCCGGTGAGGTGTGGGAACCGATGCCGTGACCCGGCTGCAGCGTGGCGGACGACCCCGGCATGATGGAGTCGTTGCTGCACACTGATAGAGTGTCTGGAAGACAAAGTATTTAAATAAGCTCTGGTTTCAGCCCATGAACTGGTGATATACGGAATATGAACCTGTACTGCTTCATTACATACTTCACGTACATATATACTTGACCTTCCTAACAGACACGCTGTACCTTTGTGGTTGTAGATGCCCTCCATCTCCATGGATGAGCGTGAGTGTGCGATGCAGAGCATGGAGCAGGGCACCAGCCCCTCCATGGCGGGGGAGCGCTCTGTGGTGCGGACCAGGCACCAGTCCGGCTTCTCGTGGCAGCGCTCCAGAACCTCCACAGTCTGACCGCGGCGCACCGTCAGCTCGTTGCTGTTGCTCGCCATGAAGTCGTGAATCACCACCGTTAGCTCACAGCCACCGGAGAGCTGAGGGGGGGAGGGGGGGGGGATAATCAACAATGTTATAATGATAATAAGATACGATACAACATGATGACATACGATACCATTCCTCATGATGCAATGTGACAGCAACGAAAACATAACATAAAATAAGATATTATACCAGATATGATAACATAAGATACCGTGTGTGTTTGTGTGTGTGTGTGTGTGTGTGTGTGTGTGTGTGTATATATATATATGTGTGTGTATATATATATATATATATATATATATATATATATATATATATATATATATATATATATATATATATATATATATATATATATATATATATATATATATGTGTGTGTGTGTGTGTGTGTGTGTGTGTGTGTGTGTGTGTGTGTGTGTGTGTGTGTGTGTGTGTGTGTGTGTGTGTGTGTGTGTGTGTGTGTGTGTGTGTGTGTGTGTGTGTGTGCGCTCACCTTGTCGCTGTCCAGTGTGTTCTGTGAAGTGCGGGATGCCAGAGAGATGGTGTCTGGTTGGCTGCTGCCTTCACCCTGACTGTCCAGGTCCTCTCCGTCCCTAAAACACACACAAAGTCATGAATAAAAGGTGCAAAGAATTTCCGAGTTGGGCTCCACAATTACATTTAAATTGTCTTAAAATCGCAATATGGACTGATGCAATATTCAAATCACAGGAAGCACACTATTTGTTAAAGGATAAATGTGGTAATGGTGGAGCTGCAGAGATATCTCGGCCTACAAATCGTATACTACCGACTTACAAAATAATAGTATTTGCTACATATCATTGCAAAAAAAATCCCCATTGTAATTGTAATATATTTTCCAATGATAATGAGACGTATAATTCAAAAATGATCAGTCCCTCTACTATCGTTAATCATGTCGCGATGCAATATCCGCCAAAAGAAGCACAACCACTCATTTGTGCAGCCTTACTTCAGAGTGTCTGTGATTATAATCAGTTTCTTGCACGGTCTCATGTTTACCTTCCCCTGCCCTTGTGGTGCTTGGCGGTGGTTGTTTTGGGGATATGAATGGGCTCCTTCAGCGCTCCTCTCAGGTGGATGGAGCGCTCCTGAATCACCTCTCTGATGTGTTTGATCCAGTCCTGCTTGTTCTCGATGCTGGACGCCTGTTCGTGTTGGAAACACGTCGAGGGTTAGAGTCATCGGGAAATTCACTTTCTTTGGAATTCTTGTTTCACTCTGGGTGCTTCTCACAAGTCTGAATTTACCTCATCTCGTATCAACTCAATTTCAGATTATTTTATATTATAAAACGGACAAGTCAAATCAAGCAATCTGATTGGTTCTTAGCCGTGATATAATGAGCGTATATCACGGGTAGTATTGTTGTTACTTTTCACAAGTCAGTATCCCTCCGCGTCTGAGAAACAGCTACAACCGTTACAACTGTTACATTACGTCCGTTACGAAACTAACTGACTAACAAAGTTTAAGATGGAAACATTTAAGGTTAACTTCGACCTCCGGGGTGGCCTTACGATGGAGGAGTGGATTGAGCAGTGCCTATCTCCAGAAAGCCCCTAACCGACGACATGCAGAGCTACGTGAAGAGCAGGTAGACCAACTGGAAAAGTACCACCATTCAAAAGCTTTCTGATGCGGGTCTTGAAACAAAGCAGAGAAATTATGAGCGTTAGTGGCCACAGGTGCGAAAGCTCTCTCCAGAGCTACTGGAAGCCCAATCTCACCCCTTAGCTGTAGCTGTGATATAATGACCAGATATACCACGGCCTGTCGTGAGCTATTGCTTAAATAATCCTCTCAAGAACTGTGATTCCCAACAATCAACACCATGTCAGATTATATTATATAAATGGATATTGTAGTTTATATATAAATACTATCTATATTAATAAATAGGCGCGTTCACACCGGAGTACTTTTCCTTATGTGAGTCTTTTCTCTTTTAAATGATTATTCCTGTATTTTCTTTTCTTTAAAATCAGGTTCTAATACGTCACTTTCCTACCACGATAGCACGCCAGAAAACTTTACCAAGTCAATTTGTTATTGATATCCACTATAAAATCCTGTGTCGACCCATTCCTTGCTTTTTACTGTTCATTTTAAGCATTTATATGTTCAGAGATTTAAAAAATGTATCCATTACTGTGGCTTAGATTAACAATTCCACTTTAAAAAAAAAAATGCTTTATCCTATTAGTTATTTTACATATAACAGTTTATTAGCATTACTTTAGCTAACTATATCAACTGTATGGCTAGTTAGGAATCACTGTCTAAAATATTTCACAACAATCTTTCATTAGATTTGAAAAATGGATTTTATGGGTCACATGTGCTGCTTTTGATCATCTAGTTCAGGGATGGGCAAACGGTGGCCCGGCAGCCAAATACCGCAAAAATAATCTGTGACGTGTTTGTGTGTATTGTGTTTGTTTCCCGGGGAAAACACTCACAACACACACCGGCTGTTGTTATGCCTGCTGTGACGTTAAGTTGCCGCTTGTAATTATGCCTTTACAAGCTGAAAAGTTGTATTTATCATCTGAATTTGGCGAGGGGGAGCGCCGCTGAGGAACAGCAGAGTGCGGGTTGACGGGTGTCTGTGTTGACATTGTGGAATAAGGGGAATGCAGAGACAGGCTACAAGTGTCTTAGGTTCAAGTTAGACAACTAATGTCTGGGTTAGTGTTCATGACTTCATGTCATCTTAATGGTTAATGTCAATGCACACACATTTTCCGTGCTTTCCAATAGTTTTATTCCACTGTTAAATAACCTGTTCAATACAAACATGCCAATTGTAAAAATTAAATAACATTTCTGTGAACTGATATTTGTTTAGTGAGCTTATTAGAGAATGTTCCCTGAAAGATTTTCAAATGTCAACGAAGATGTGAGACTTAGTATATTTGTTAATAATTACACACAACACATGGAATTTGTGTGTGTGTTCCAAGTGAATCTGCGGCCCCCTGGTGGCCAGTACATACATTATGTGGCCCCCACGCCCATCCAAGTTGCCCATCCCTGATCCAGTTCCAGCTAAAGACGCAAGAGATGTCAAGAGTTTCAGACTTGTGAGAAGTGATGGCTGTGTGTCGGGATAGTTCGTACTCACCATGTGTTTGGATCCCTGACTTAGCTTTGAATTTAAAATAGAAAATAGAAAATGTCACTGGTTTGATTATAGCAGATAAACATGACATTTGTTATGGTGTTATGATTTGACATGATACAAACACACAACACTGATATTCTGCCTTGACAGCGTACTGTAGGCCAATTCAATGTGAAGCAGATTGGATGGATGGATGTGGGGGTGTGTGTGTGTGTGTGTGTGTGTGTGTGTGTGTGTGTGTGTGTGTGTGTGTGTGTGTGTGTGTGTGTGTGTGTGTGTGTGTGTGTGTGTGTGTGTGTGTGTGTGTGTGTGTGTGTGTGTGTGCATGTGTAGATTGTTATGAGACACACTTCGTTAACAATGCACATATCACATGACAGCTTCTCAGCGGTTAGTTTGTAAGTCACCAGTAACATTGAGTTGTAACGCTCAGAAATAAACGTGTTAGGAGTTTGGCTTCATGCTGTTCCAACGGCTCACACTAATTCAAATCCATCTGTTCAAAATTCAAAAGGAAAACTCAAAGAAGATTTAAAACTCACCCGGAGAGCTGAATAAGTTAGTGCCATATACATTTCTTTCATAATGCTGTTTGGATCATTAAAGAGTCCCTATTATGCATTTTGGGGTTCTCCTTTTGCTGTATTGTGTTATATAGGTTTATGTGCATGTAAATGGTCTGCTTCTGTTTACTTCCAGAACTTAGTGACATCACTACGTAACACTAGTGTTTTCCATTGGCGCTCCAACACATTATACGTGATAGGTTAAGGGGCGGGACATCTCTAAGCAGTTGACCAATCACAACAGAGCCAGCCAGCTACAATAAAGATCTTTATGAAAATGAAAGCATGCAACATACTAATATGAAACCTGATAATGAGCATAACAGAAAGCTTGTTTTTCAGTTAGAGAATGGCGACTAGTCACTTTGCAAAGTGGCATAAAGCCAGGATGGGAGACTGTGGGCGTTCAGGGGTTGAATCAGTGTCGGCAGCGTTGGTGGAAGCATGTCAGCCCACAGAGAGCATTAGAGATACAAACATCCAGAGAAAGTACAGCCGCACATATACAGATGTGCCTGTGCTCGTTAACGGATGGATCAAAGCAGAGGACAGAGAGACACAAGAAAGAAGACAGAAATCAGGAGGAGAAGAAGAGAGGAGTGTGTCACTACAGAAAGCTTCTCAGCTCTCTAGAAGCTGCTCATGCAATCAAAGGAGACATCAGAAAATACAATACAGGACGGCAGAGAATGTGAGTGTGTTGAATATGAAGAGAGCGAAAACTGGGCCAGACCAATACACAGTTTTCCAAAAGCATTGTTTCACAATCATATATAGATCCGTCAGTGGCTTCCAAGACTTTTCCTTGGCTGCGGTTTTAGCGTTCTGCCTTGGAACATCTGTATTGTTCAAACCCCTTAAAGACGACGAAAAAGTGAGGATGTGTTTTTTACCTTGAGCACAATCTTGTTGTCAGACGTCGGGGTGCGTCCCACCCACAGAGCAAACTTACAGGGGTCTCCTTCTACGTGCTCCGTCACCCCCAACTCTGACGTCTGGGGAAAGAGACAGGGACGATGTGAGAAGATTAGAAATATCAGAGGTACAATGGCTGTTGAAAAAAAGTATTGCTCCAGATAATGTGTTATTTCTTGAGTTATCTGAGACGGTGTTGATTCGGGAAGGATCAATCAGATTTAACTACAGTACTGAGAGTGATGATATGAGGCACAGAGGAACATTTTAAATACTAAATGTCAACTACCAATCAAAAAACGTCCATAAAAAACAACTCTTTTTAGATTAAATTATTTTAAACTCAAGCTTTTTACCGGGAGATTCAGACATTCACCATGTTGCTCATAAAGAAGCATAATGGGCATAATGGGTTGTCAAAATAAACAAATTCAATCATCAATTCATCAACAAGGAACCAGTAAAAGCAGCTGTAATACTAAATACGACAGCTGCCTGCTTGCCGTTTACTTCCTGCCAAAGCACCTCCACTTGTTTTTTACATTTGTAGCGCAATGCCCCGCGCTCTTCAGACTTTTGTTTAGACATCCTTAACTTAATTTCAATGTCTGCGTTTGCACACGGCCCTGCAGTCTCAAGCTCCAAAAAAGGTTTCCTGCTGTAACGCTGCAAATTTCCCCTCTGTGGGACTAATAAAGGTATTCTGATTCTGAATCATTTCTAACAACCTTTTTTTCAAGGACATATTTAAGATGAAGATATTAGTGATTTGGACCTAATTGTCTTAATTCAGTTACTCTAATCAATCAGATGCGTGTTATCCAAACACCTTTCATTGCGTACAGTGCTACCATCGTCTACTTACAAAGAGTTTGCTCTTGTAGATGTATTTGCTCCTGCCGTTTGAGTCCTTGACCTCCTTGCTGAAGATGAGGGACATCTCAAAGAGGAAGAGGTGGCGCTCCCGACCCTTTCGGATCAGAGTCTTTGGGTCCCACACCTGGAAGGAATCCTGGAGAATGAGCTCGCCCTGGGACTCCAGGTTTTCATCGAAACCTGGGAGAAAGAGAGGGTTTTAGAATGCTTGCCTGATTTATGAAGATATTTAATTCAACAGACGGTAAGAGATCAGCGCCACATAAATAACGAGTGTTACCTTCCAGCATGGAGAGGTGCATGGCATCGTTGGCTTTCTTAGGGACACTGAGCATCACCTCCAGGCCGTCCTTTATTTCTCCTTTCCCTTCTTCACAGCAAGTCAGCAGCTCCTAAAAACACACACACAATCAAACAAGGAACTAATAGAGACGCACACCGCAGCAGTGAGATTTGAAGGAGTGTTACCTTCAGCAGGAGCTGGTATTTGGTGATTCTCTGCACAGGTTTGATCAGATAGGAGGAGATGGAGTTGGCCAATCGGTGCCTCTGTTGAATTTCCTGTAGAGAGAAGAACGGTGGTGTGATTGCATGTAGATGGAAAAACATTGAATATTGAAGAAACGGTTGTTGGTGATACTCACATCAAAGTAGTTCCCAGCATGCTCTAGGATGAGCTGGGTGGAGTCGGGCTTGTTCTTACAGTAGTTCACATACATCTGGAACTTGTCAGCCTAGAGCAGGGAGAGAGATGTTTACAATAGTTGTAATATGAATAGCATACTTTAAGGATATACCAGGCAGCTTATTGCAGCGACACATAACCTGCATGCTCTCTGACTGGCAGAATAAACTCTAATATTTTCATTTAAAGTATAAAACAATATATCCAGTGAAGGTTTTATCTAAAGGAAACGGATACAAAATATATTTTTCTCGAATAGTAGGTCTGGGAACACATTTCAAATTGGGTTTATCATTAATAATATCAACAATATCAATAATTATAAGGGTCTTGTCCACAAAAGTAACAATGTGGCATCCCAGGTTACAGCACATCATACTCAGTCACAATACATACAGTAAATAATATGTGATAAAAATGTGATTGGTGTTTTAGCAAAGATTACAATTATTTGAAGTTGCTGAATTGGCTCAATAATATATTACGAAGGTCAGTTTTATGACTTCTTTAAAGATGCTGGTGAGCAAATGATACGTACCCATGTGACGAAGCAATGCCCGACATCCTCCGGTAGCTGCTCATATTTCTCCAACTCTTTGAGGAAGATACTGACGATAAAAAAAGCGGTATTAAAATATGACAAACACACAAGACCTTCAAAAAGGAATGAGTAGTTATATTTCAAAATAGAATCTAACACTCTGTATACAGCTTTACAGAGGCATGTAATATATGAAGCTGCTAGAGACTGAACTGTGTTTTCATGTTTCTAATATATTATATTTTCCTTTAAAACTTGATTTGATTTGATTCTGGATCTGTTTGACTGAGTCCTAAAAGTCATTTCTTACTTATGGTGGAACTCGAATAGGTCCTGCATGTTTCCAAAGATGATGTGCTCCTTGTTGATGATCCCTGGAGGAATCTCCTCCACGCCGCTGGTCATCTCCCACAGGTAGGTCTGAAAGAGACAAAAAACACAGGATTTCAAAACCAAAAAACTTGTAAACAGGTTTTTCTGATTCCTTTCCAGATGAAGTGTGAAAAGCTGTTGCACAACGGCGGCATCAGCAGGTTAACAGCGGTGGGCTGTGAAGCTGAACTCACATCCATGCACTCCCGCAGGTCTCGCACGTAGGCTTTCTCCGTCTGAATCAGCTCTGCCATGATGAACCTGGACACACACGCACAATTCATTTGAACAAAGTCCTCATGCACATCATGATAAATCACCAGTGTCGACCGCTTTCTTTCAGCCCGTCTGCTTAACCCATCGACATGAATGAATAATGAAAGAGGGCCATAACACTGAGTTGGTCATAAAGCATCCTGAACGACTGAAATCACGCTCATGATTTGCGAGGCTCGTATAAAATGACGCAGTCTCCTTTTCCTGTTTCGCGCTACATGTAGCTTCAGCTGTTGTGTCTGTACTTCTTGAGGAGGAGGAGGTTTAAATCACGCAAATCCATTATGTGCCAGATTTAAATTGAGCTCACTCTCAGAACCACTCACAGGTATAGAGCAAGTATGACTACAGTGCTGACGTTGCTGTCGACAAGGACAGAGACGGGCATAATAATCATTCTTTTAAGAGACCAACTTAGTTACCGCTGGTCTGCTCTGCTGCAAATGTTGGCACTGGGCCAACTATTTAATTACACGTCCAAACAAACTATAAAACATATCTCCAAGAAGGAGAAATGTAATCAAATATATGCTGACTCGCTACTATTTGTATAGTTTGTAGGCAGAGCACGTACTGTTTAGTAGTAGAGCTTTTAGCTATGCAGGCTACATGCTAAACACCTTTTTAATGTGCTGTATTATAGGAACTAGCTTTTTATTTTTAAATATATTTTTGTATGTTGTATCGACATATTGAGTAGATGAAAATAACACAAAAACATATCAATTATAAAAATAATAAAAACATTTAAAGACAATTCCATAAAATACAAAATAAAGAAGAAATAAAGAAAAGAAAGCCAATTACTTTTTTTTGTATAAAGTGATTTAAGAAGATAATTCAGTTTTTGGGGGAAAAGACACCAACTAAGAAGTGATTTAGAAAATGTCTGTTTGTGATTATAACTGCTTTAAACTATAACCGAAAATTCAGTAGTGTGACATAAACAGGAAGTGGTGACGTACTCCTTCCTGCGCGCCGACTTGCGTTTCTCCTCGTTGAGCTCGTGAGCGGCATCGCGCAGTTTGACCTCCGACCCCGGAGCCGTGGCGGGGATGATGTCCAGCTGGAGATCCTTACTCTGAGAAGAGCACAGACAAATGAATACGTGACTTTAAGTAACTTCAATGATGTCATTTTCTACCAAAAGGTATGAGCACGTACGGCCTTGTTAGAGTCCGAGGAGATGCCTAGGGCTTTCTCCAGGCTGCAGCGGTACTTGTCCATGCGCAGGGAGAAGTCTCGGTAGCGCTTGTCCACAGCCGTCACCCATTTCTTGATCTCTCCAGCGTGACTGTGGCCTTTCTCACAGAAGCCGTCAGCCAGTTGGATCAGCAGCTTGACACGCTCCTTAGTTTGCTGAAGGAGAGGGGGGGGATACAGAGTGTTAGAAGGACACACACATAGCGACGTGTATCTGTGTGTGTGTGTGTGTGTGTGTGTGTGTGTGTGTGTGTGTGTGTGTGTGTGTGTGTGTGTGTGTGTGTGTGTGTGTGTGTGTGTGTGTGTGTGTGTGTGTGTGTGTGTGTGTGTGTGAGAGAGAGGCCAACCTTGGCTGTGATGTGGAAGTCCTCGTGCTCCTTCAGCAGCTCCTGTGTGTGGTGGATACTCGAGCCAGTGGAAGTGTGTGTGGAGAGGTAAAACTCCCCGGTGTCATGAATCCACTCGAGAGCCTGAAGACACGAAAACACACACACACACACACACACACAGTCAGATCACAAGAGAAAGCAGTGCATGTGCACGGGCATGAAGGTATATAACTTCAGATCAGCGATGTACATTTCCACTGTATCTTACTAAATGGTGAGCGACTGAATTTCATTGTATTCCCTTTCCTGCTTGAACTTCATTCGCTAAAGGTATCTGCCAGATTTAGTCACTTTGGGGCTCCAGTCAGATTTATTATAACATTATTTCAAAAGAACGTATCATGTGTTATTATTATAGGTTCAAATAAAATAGCATTGATCCCTTGGTGAATTTAACAAGGCACTTCTACCAGCTGCAGCATGAACCCGTTAATGCCTCGATAACTATAATCGAATAATATACTTTATACATTATTCTGCATAACAAATACAAATAAGTTACTTTTTACATGTGTTTTATCATTATTAAATACCAGTCAACTATGGATATATTCTTCTATGTACAGTAACAATATCTATTAGATCTACTAGAAGTGGAACTGAATCAAACCATAACATTTAAAATAAGCTAAAAAAAACAAAGTGTATACATCCTTAATTTGACTTCTAATGTGAATCCAAAACAAAACTAAGTTAAACCAATAAAAACCAATTAACAACCAATAAACTGACCATAACCAATTCTTCAAACTCCTTAATAATAGTAGTGATGATGCGTTTGTGGGCATAAATAAATGTTTAGGTCCACTTAGATAAGTGGCTTTTTTGAAGTGTTGGCAGGGTAGGGACGTAATTGGAAATAAACTGAGTGTGAATATTTAAATATATGCAATAAACAGTCAATTTACAAAAAAAAGCAAAGCTGAAGGATGGGTGGAGGTGTTGGAGAGGAACTCCAACTTTGTTTTTATCCAGAGGATGTTCCAGTCCCTCTTCACCCTCTTCCTCCCTCTTCCTCCCTCTTCATCCACCCCCTTTTTTTTCAAAACAAGTAAAGGTCGGAGTACTTCTTCCACCTCTGCTTCAGCGACACAAGTGTCAGTAAAAGAAATGTAGGTGTGTGTGTTTTGGTGTTTGCTGTACCTGTTTGGCGCTGCGTTCAAACACCACGTACTGCTGACACTGGTCCAGCCGCCGCTTCCTCATCGTCCAGAAGTGGAGGACGCGGTTCTCTCTCTGCAGCAGCTCATTGAGGATGTCTGAAAAACAACAGAAAACAGAACAGATTCAGATCACAAGTTCCCAACTTTACAGGAAATTTGCACCAAGTATTGGCTATAAAGAAAGTATATTACATAACCATAACGTGTTGATTTAGTTCAAATTTTACTCAGCACCTTGTAAAAAACACCTTTATTCACAGCTCTTAATAAATCACTTTTTCCATCACTTACTTTTAACCTGCTGTTCTGGTGCTTTCACGTGGCTCATCATCCCCGGCATGTTGACGCTGTTCCTGTGCATGTACTTCAGGAAGACGTCTGCGTTTCTTCTGGCCAGAGTGCATGCCTGGTAGGAATATTAACACACACTGAGATCAGAGGTGGAACTTGACAGTATTCTAAAGAGCCATATTGATCATGTTGAACGTTACCTTGAGGAAAGCCTCCTTCTGCTCCAGGTGTTTGCTGATCATGGGGCTGACGTGGTCCGTCTCACAGTTGGGTCCCAGTTTGTCGGCTCCCCCGCACCAGTCCTCCTCTCTCTTGTACTCCTGCTCCAGGCTCTCCAACACACTGCACACCTGGGGGGGGGACACACACTCACTTAGTCTGGAGTTATGGGGGAGAAGAAGAAGTCACATTGAGTTCTGGAGACTCCTACCTGTTCAGAGGTCTTGTAGAAGGCCACTGAGGCGTTGACCAGCTTGAGTCTGTCCTCCATCTTCAGCATGAGCTGCTGCCAGTGGGAGGCCACGCTCTCCGCACAGTCCCTGATCAGGTCCATGTCGTAGTGGTTGGCCTGGAGCAGAGCCTCGGCCTTCTGCTGGACCTGCAGCGCACTCTGGTGGGTTTTCTGCACACAGGGAAGAAGTGGAGAGAGGATGGGGTTAGAATGACAGAACATATTGAGCAATAAGGTTTGTCAAATCGACAGGTTAGGGTTAGAAACTGGTGGGGTGAATAAACACTGTCTCACCTCAATGGCGTGTTGAAACTGTTCGTGTTCCCTCTGCAGCTGCTCGGCCTCCTGCAGCGAGCTGGCTGTTATGAGACCGGCGTTCAGCATCGACTCGCCGTTTCGAATCCAACCCAGAACCTACAAAAAAAAAAAAAAAAAAAAACGGAAGCTGTGTTCAAATCTGACCAATTCCAATGTTATTACTACTTCAATAAAGATTCCAGACACAGTGGAAACCTCTCACTACTGTGTCCGTCCGTGTTAAGCTGAAACATTTAAAATAAGTAAACTACTGTGCAATGTATAATTTAAATACACTAATACATTACAGAACCTACTGTTTATAAAATATAGAATACTGTATCACCAATTATAATAAATAATAGCCTTATTATAATGTACTGTTAACAAATACAGTGTCAGAAGTGTAAATAGGTAACAGTGCTTTTTAAAAGTGTTTACAGACCTATGTCTATGCCTAGTTTTAAATATAAAATCGTAACCCTGTGTGTTGTTATGTATGAAAAGACCGGAAGTGAACACTGTCAACAGACTACTCCAATAATATAAACGATGTATTTAAACAGTATTTGTGCAGGAATCATTCGGTCCAGAACTCTTTGATCACTTCTATGTGTTTCTGCTATAAATTGGTACATGTGTGTATATATACATTTCAGCCTGCAGATGGCGCCCTGCCTCAGGTGTAGCTCTGTGTTTCTCACCTGTTTGACCTCGGCCTGCAGGTGCCTCAGCTGGACGCACTGCTCCAGGTGTCGTCGGTGCTGCTCGGCGGCCAGGTCCAGTTCTTGCTGCTTCTCGTGGAGAAACTCCAGCAGGTCCTGAACCCGCGTCGCCATGTCAACGTCCCGGTCGCACAGCAGCTCCACGCCTGCAAGGGAAACACACAGCGAGGTTAGACAGAAGATAAGGTGAAGATGGAAATTGCACAAAAAAGACCACAATATATCAAAAATAGAGATATAAAATAGAGTTATAAAATAGAGTTATAAATACAACATGTTTACGTATACATTTATATATTCAGTTTAATATTTAATATTCCATCTCTCACATACTTATGTATATATAATAACTTGCTTTATATATTTGTTATTGTTCATTTGTAAATTCAACATTTTCTACTTTTTGGTTTATTTCTAGTCTTTTAATTTGTATTGTCTTTTTATGCTGCTGCAACAAAAAATATTTCCAAAATTGGACTCAATAAAGTAATATCTATCTTATCTGAACAGTTATAGTGCACACTACTAGGAAAATAAAAATGCTACTTTATGTTCAAATAAGTCATAATCCACATTGTTATTGTTATCAGTGTTTTCTCTTCACACGTCAAATACCCAAGTCTCTAATTAGTAATCACATTTGCATTAGTCCGACCAAACAAACCCCCTTTATAATAACCGCTCTTTGAATAATGTTATCAGCACGTTTCCATACACGTGACATGATGTAACCGTGCTTTGTGTGGTTTTACAGAGCACCTATTAGCATGTGAGATCACAGGTGAGTTATTATAGTTGGTGAGTGGGAGCCTCATCACAAACACCGACCGAAGCTGACCCGCGACACCTACACTGTATCAATATTAGACTAATGTAGCCAACGCAGAGATACGTGCAGCAGCAGGGAGCAGGAGCTGTATCCTGATGAAACCCTCAGCCTGGCGTCTGATGAGGCGACAAACATCTCTTCACCTCTACGGCACAGCGTTTGAGATTGACTAGCTTATAAAAAGCAGTGTCACAGGAAAAGAGAAACAAAACTACTTTAGGAATTCACAAGACATACTAGATATACTAGAAAGAAACCTGGGGAAGGAGAGCAGAGCATGAATGAGCCTAAAACCCTGAAGTGAGTCAGCATGTTACCACCGTCGGTTCCCTCGTTTTGAGGTCACCCTTTATTTGGTCGGATTGAAATAAGATCTGTGTTTAACACAAGCTTAAAAGGTGGGGTAGGTGATTTTGGAGAAACCAGCTCGAGTGCGCTAGAATTTGAAAATACAGAGCCCCTCCTCCAACACACACGAACGCGCACATGACCAATGAGGGCACGAGATAAGTTTGTGCACAGATGGAAGGCTGACAGGCAGGTAGGCCATCCAGTTATTTTAGCCGGGCCGGCTCAGATGTTTGGTCGTGCTTTTTACACCACGGCTTCCACAGATGACATTTCTTTATGGATTTTTTGTCAAAGCACTTCAGATATTCATTGCTATCGGGATGTTAAGAGCATTCCATGGAATATAACAAAAAGTGTATCTCGAGCCGGTTTCTCAAACTTACCCACCCCACCTTTAAGAGATTCTAATGTTTCGTTCTATGAAATAAAATACATCAGTAAATACCCCCCTGGTGAATGTCCAAAGATGCGTAAAAACTAGGGCTGTTTAAAAAGTGCCTAATTGAGACTAATGAACGTCATCAAGGCAAACATTAGCTACCTTTAGCATAGCGGTGGTGAGGTGTCATGTGACCATAATGCAGTTCCTTAATAGCCACGTGTTGTTTTAATGTGGCAATTGCATTAACTCTTTTAAAATCATAAAAGCAGTGTTAATATATAGAGGTTATTCTGCTGAAAATAACATATAAGTATCAAATACGTGCGTTTTCCACAAATCCATTTTCAGCAGTATTCCAAAAATCCAATGGTAAATCCCATTGCTTTATGACAAGGGACATCTTGCAATGCTTACTTCTGGGTCGGCCTACAAACTACGTCATCACTGCCAACCACCAAAACAAATTCCAACTGAAGGTAAGCTACCAAAAGAGGACATACCACTGGACACAAGGAAAGTGATTGTGAGCCGACCGCTTTGTTTTTTGGTTCCTTATAACAGCAGTGTTGGCGTTGCACTCACCAGAGGCCTGCACCTCGTTGACGTACTGCAGCAGCTCCTGGCCCTGGTGGATGACATCGAAGGTGAGGTTGTTCATGGTCAGGGCTTTGTCGGCGTGGTGCTGCAGCCTCTGCTCGGCCAGCGTCAGATCCTCCGTGTCGAATTCTGTCATCTGACCCGTCAGCTCCTCGTTCCACGACTCCAGGTCAGAGATGATCTGAGGGAGGACAAGCGTTTCCATTTGAACGAGGCTACACACACATGTATCCACAATGCTGAAAGGACAATGGATCTGAAGTAGAAACACTTATTTCGTTTTTTTTACATATTTTAATACATACATTTTCTAAACTGTATTTTACAACTTTTAGCTTTCTTAGGTCGATTGTCTCAGAGGGAGATTGTAAGTTTGCTTCAGGACTAGTCAGATCTTTACTATGTCTAAGATTGACCACAAGTCACTCAGACACACACGGCCTCTCTCCACGCAGGCAGACTCACGTCGATGGCGTCCCTCTCGAAGATGCGCAGCTGCAGGAAGAGTTCCAGTTTGATCTTCCTCTCCTGGAAGAGCTCCTCCATCTGGGCCTGGGCCTCGTCCAGCTGCTGCAGCACGCTCTCGATGTGGTTGATGGAGCTGTTGTGGGGCGTCTTGTTGCTGGAGATGGCCGAGTCCCTGCAACAGAAACGCACAAACAGCCGTCAAGACACAGCGGGGCAGGATGCCAGGAGATCTTCTAAACTGCTGCCTCAGTGGCCGACGCAGCGGTTAAACAGCAACGCAGTACTTTCAAGACAGGAAGTTAATTTAAATAGTGGAAGTCGGCATGAAGAAAATAGGGACAACTTCATCTTTAAAATGTGATTGTTCAATGTTGGATTTTGTAGAGTAGGCTTTTTATGTTGTGATTTTATAACATATTTTAACGTGTGTACTACAGCTTATCAGCAAATAGTCTTTATACAACTCTCAATAACGTCCCACACATTATTTAACAATCTGCTTTCTTATGTGTTTTAATTTTGTTTTTGTTTTGTCAGTCCAAATCCCAAAGATACTCAGATGTATATGAAATAACAAAAAAAGATAAATGAAGGATATATTTCCATATTTGTAAGGGTGGAGCAGTACTTTCTGAAATTCATTGTATGCCAAAATACTTAGAAAAAAAATATTATTTACACATCGCATGTATTATTCTTGGGTCAAGATTACCCCTCTTCTAAGCACATATTACTTTTGTGATATTGATTTATTTTTTCAATAATATGTTTTATGTATCGTTCCATATGTTGCTTTTGTTCATTGTTATATTTATAAAACTGTTGCACCACAAATGAATTCCTACTGAAAACATTTCCTCTGACGATCTGACTACAGCATACTAAGAAGTCAGGTTTCTAATAAGAGGAGAAACGCTGGTGCACACAATGTGGACGGCAGATTGAGTGTGAGAGTGAAACAGATCATACTCTCTGATTCATCAATCTGACAGATGCAAACATGCATGATGCACGAACACCAGTGAGTTTACAGAGAGCACAATATGAGTAAGCAATAGCCGTCACATTGATCCTGATTGGCTTCAGGTTGATTATTCTGCGTGACAGATGCACGCCCACACTCGATGCGTTTTGATATGCTTCTGGACTGCGCAAGGTTTATATTTATTTTAGTTTACAGCCTAGTTTCATGCCAGAAGCAGACTCCAGTGGGCAGGTCAATGAGTTTAAAATGACGTGACACCAGTTGGACATCGCGAGGTCTCCAAGGTGGTACCAAAATGTTTTTCTGATGGTATTTCTACGTGTGTTTATTTATAATGCAGGTCGAAGTGTTTAAACGTCCCATGTCATGGCCATTTCTACTGATCATAATTCCATTGTTGAGGTAAACTAGAATACATTTATATTGTGCAATTTTCCAAACTCACATTGGTTTCTCATACAGCATCTCTGTATAGTATGTGTATTCACTCTCTGTCCTACACGGCTTGTTGGAGCTCCTGCCGCCCCCCCCCCCCTCCCTCCCTCCCTCCCTGTGGGCCCAGTGGCCGTCTGCGAGACAGCGAGACTCAGTGAAACCCACACACACCCGCAGCCTGGCTGGGAGTTTGTGTGTGTGTGCTCAGGCTGAGTTCCGCGGTGTCTCGCCGACCCCACACCAGTGAGCCATCTCACACTGTCCCACTCCTCGCAGCAGCGAGCCTCGCAACGTCCCGCCGAGTGAGTGTGTGTGTGGAAGTCCGCGGATTGGTCCAAACGTAACGGCTCCGCAGATTGGTCCATTTCCATTCAGAGCCGTCACTAAACCCGAAATACGTCACTATACCCAAGAAGTAAACTCTCCAGCGAGGCGTTCTGGGGCAGCACAGACAGGTCTCTTCTGTGTTAGAGTTTTACTCGCTACAGGGTGTACTTTGAGGGATTTTGACTCTGCAGACCGTTTACATGCAGAAAAACCTTCATAACACACAAGGGGACGGGTAATAACCAGAAAAGCATGACATGGGACCTTTAATTCGGTAAAGTCAAAAGATCTATGGAATCTACATAAATATAAACTTCAAGACTCAACCGTGACTACATGGCATTCATTAAAGGTATCTGGGCGCTTTATACGAGAGTCATAGCTTTAAATTAAAATGGTATTTTTGATAATCTGTGATGTAGAGATCCTCACCTCCCGGTGGAGACTGGCACACTATTAGACGTGTGCTTATAAAAGCAGAATTATGTAAGAATTCACACCGGAGCCAACACGCCAGGGAGAGAGGGACAGAGAGAAAGAGATACAAAAAAAGGGGGTGGATGAAGAGGGAGGGAGAGGGTGAAGAGGGACTGGAACATCCTCTGGATAAAAACAGAGTTGGAGGTCCTCTCCAACACCTCCACCCATCCTTCAGCTTTGCTTCTACTTTCTTTTTTAAATTAAATTGACTGTTTATTGCATATATTTACATATTCACACTCAGTTTATTTCAAATTACGTCCCTACCATGCCAACACTTTATTGAGACAAAGCCACTAATCTAAGTTGACCTAAAAATAAATGTTTCTTACGTATTTATTGCCACAAACGCATCATCACTACTATTAGTAGTACTAGTTTGAAGAATTGGTTATGGTCAGTTTATTGGTTTTTACTCTAGTTGCCTGATTAAACTTAGTTTTGTTTTGGATTCACATTAGAAGTAAAATTAAGGATGTATACACTTAGTTTTTTAGCTTATTTTAAATGTCATGGTTTGATTCAGTTCCACTTCTAGTAGACCTAAAAGATATTGTTACTGTACATAGAAGAATATATCCATAGTTGACTAGCATTTAATAATGATAAAACACGCGTAAAAAGTAACATAGTGAAATAATAACCTAAAGAGCTTCATTAAACAAAAGTATGTAGACATGGCAGTGAATAATCTCTCCTTCACAACACGTCATTTGCTTCAGAAAAACATCTACCATTTGTTTTTGCTGAGCACTGGTTTCATTTTCAGTCAGTTGTGTCTTGATCAGTACCTGAGCTGCTGGATGAGGTCCTCCCCCTCCTTGATGACGTTGACGGTGACTTGCAGCGTGGTCTGCTGCTGCTGGCCGAAGCGTTTGATCAGATCCTGGACCGCCTCCACCGACTCGGCGTAAACGTCGTCCAGCAGCTCCTTCTGCAGCTCCTCCAGCCACGTCCACAGCTGCAGGAGGACATTCATTAGTACACTGAAAACTATCAACAATACATAACATAGAACAATGTCCGATTGGAAGTTGCGTTGAAGCTCACACTCAACATTTTTGTCACAGAACACACTCACTGTGATCACACGCTTGCATGCCAACAATCAGTGACACACATTTGCCGTCACTTTACCAATGATGAAAGCTGTTCAATTACACTCACGGAGGACAGTTCAGATTCTGTAACTGTACGTTCAATTCTAACCTCACCTAATCTGACCCTTACATTAACGCTATCACGACCTGTGTACGGTATAGTGGCCGTTTACTCAATACAAAAAATGTGTCTCACAAATAGCCTTGTAAAACATAAGTATAAGCAACATTACAATAGGATATCTACAGTTCCTAGGCCACATAGTCTACAAGGATTTCTTTGTTATGACTTGTGTTGCAAAAAATCCCAAACCTTTTGTAGAGACCTAGTGTAGTTACGGAAGGCAGATACAACTTAAACGAGGGTTTACTGAAAGCAAATAACTGCGTCAGGGCAGATGATTTCCATCCAAATGACATCCAACATTCATCTTTGATTACTGAACCCTATGTAATCCGTCATAAACATTTACGTCCCCCCCAAAAAGTGCTTGAGTGGCCCTTAAACCAGGTTTCAAGTGAGGACTTAAAAATGCCCATCTCTGTGTGACTAACTGCATAAAAGCGAAACAACACACACATCAGAATTTAATTTAATTCCTCTCGAGAGCGCTGTGAAAGCTCTCATCCACACAAACAGGCAGCCCACCATCCACTCCAGCGTTACGTCACCCTGCCCACCTCTTTGACGTGTGTGTGGAAGGCGACAGACATGTCCAGCAGGACTTTGCGCTGCTCCACGCGGCGAACAAAGTCTTGGATTCGGTCTTCGAGCTGGTGGGCGGCCTGGTAGATCTCCTCCGGGTCGCACTCTCCCGTCTGGGCCAGCTGCTCAGCCGCCTCCAGCAGCTTGTCTGCATTCGTGTACGTATTCTGGTCGGGGATGGAGAGAGAGATTAGCACAGGAAGACCATAACAATGCAATTAAAATATATTCAGGTTTCATGAGGAGATAGAGAAAGGGTCGAGGCAGAGAGGAATTTCAATCAGGAGACAGGAGGCGTGTGCACTGATAGACGGTGATGGGACACGGAGAAATTGAGAACTAAAGTAGGGGAAGGTGGAGAAACGAATGGCAACGTAGAAAATAAAATCACCACAACTTTGTCAGATTTTAGCAGTGGTTAACGATCCTTTGCTTAATCAATAGCAACAATACTGAAGTATAAAAAGAATCCATAAGAAGAAATAAAATGTCAATTAGGTAAAAGTAAAGTTAAGTCTCAAAAATAAGTTGGAATTTTCCAAGAAGTATCCATGAAATTAAAACAAAAAGAAAGTGCCTCAGATGTGTATTTCAAGTATGTAGTGAATGTACTTTGTTCAAGTAAATTCAACCACCTTTTTAGCTTTAGTACTCATTGAAAAAAAAATTGTTTTACTTTTTATAGTCTTGCTTTGAAATTAAATTCCCTAAAACATTTTATGTTTCTATAAATAATGGTGATTGACAGTGAAAATAACTTTAAAAAAGCACCGTACTATGACTATGGGCTATTTCCACATAAGCAAATGTCATTATCTACACAGTATTTGATATATTGGCTTGAACCAGGTGGGCAGTGAGAGTGAGAGAAAGCTACCTGTGCCACTTCCTCAAAGTCTTCGTGGCGTTTCTGCAGAGCTCGGGCTCGGTGGAGAGACTTCCCCACGCCCGTGTGTTTGCTGAGGAACGCCTCGCCGTGGTTTTCGATCCAGTCCAGCACCTGTGCAGAGGAACCCGTGAGAAACAACACACAGATTAGGAAATAGGCGACCACAAGGGGGTGCTCTGAGGTCATAGATAAACAACAAGTATTGACGATAATCGAAATAGTGTGTAAGAGAAGAGGAATGACAGAAACAATAATGAGTATTGTACGAGGCGTTGCACTGAGCCGTTTATTTTTCACACTCCTCTCCCTGCACTCTGTCCTTCGCAGCATTATTGCACAAAAAAGCATCTGCACGGACATATGACCCAATTCAGTTTCCATGGAAACAGTTGCCATGTCAACACCCTCAGGAATGCCCACGATTTTTTTGTTGTGTATCTGTACAATCAAATCTGATTATTGATTATAGCCTGCTGTTTTCTTAAGCCTTTATTTACATTCAAGGCATTTATCCAATGTTTCCTTCTAATAAATAAACTAACTCAAGGACATTTTGATAGAAAGCATGGCCTTGCATATTAAAACAGAAGACCCTACTATTTTCAAATTACTATCCAACCCTCTCATGTTGTACTGAAACAAATTGTAATTATGCTTTGTCCTGAATTACAATGTGTGCTTACGAATAAACAAAAACATGCATACAGTGTGTGTGTGTGTGTGTGTGTGTGTGTGTGTGTGTGTGTGTGTGTGTGTGTGTGTGTGTGTGTGTGTGTGTGTGTGTGTGTGTGTGTGTGTGTGTGTGTGTGTGTGTGTGTGTGTGTGTGTGTGTGTGTGTGTGTGTGTGTGTGTGTGTGTGTGTGTGTGTGTGTGTGTGTGTGTGTGTGTGTGTGTGTGTGTGTAGGAGTGTGTGTACCTGTTGGACGTCCTGTTGAAAGACGCAGAGCTGCAGACGTTGGTGAAGCCTCACTTTGCGGTGTTGCCAGATGTTCTCCAGCTGTCTCTGGTGATGCAGCACTTCGTGGATGATGTCCAGGACGTGGTGCACGGCCTTGGAGTAGTTGGCCGATGCTGTGAGCGTATCAGCGCTGCCCGGGGTCAGAGGTCGCTGCAGCTTGTCCAATAGGGCTTTGCCATCTTGGCTCACCTAAAGAACAGTAAGACCTCAAGTGTCATTTATTTTTACTCACAAGACAAACGAGTTAGAACGAAAAGAAACTGGCAATAATGTGGTTTGTTTTCGCCTAGAAATATCTACACGTGTATAGCAACAGCCGGCAAACTGTGTGTATAATTACCTGTGAAAGCTCACGCTTTGGACGTTTTAATAGAAACGTAAAAAGGGAAATGATAAATGAAAAAGCCACAAATGAGGAATTGGTGAGAAACACAATGAAAAGTAATTTTTCTCACTGTAAAGATGAACTCCTTCAATATTGTCAGTGTAAAAGTAATGATCAATTTCAAATGAAATGTTCAGTATGGAGTTGTACTGTGTAGACTTAAGCTGAAAAAAGTTTCATTTTGACTTTATCCTACAATATCGTACCAAATCTAATTCTACCCCAAACAATAAGAGCTGCATTTTCCCATTTTGTGAGAGTAGACTTCATTTGAAAGTTGAACTCCCATTAGGAGGGACAAGTTCGCACAGCTACTGTATGTGAATATGTTTTAAAACAAACCAAACCTATCTGTGGGTGACTCGTATAAGTGTATTAAACAACCTAAACAACAAGACTTTTGATGAGGTGGTGTAAATGCTATTTCCTTCTCCTTATTTGAATGCACGTTAATATATGTATGTAAAGTGTGTTTTTTACCTCAGAGTAGGCAGCGGTGATGTGTTCGTACAGGCCTTGGTGGTGGTGGATGGCGTCTTCAAGGTCCTGCAGCTCAGAGGGAAGATCCACCTCCCCACACGCCTTACACCACGAGTCCACGTTACTCATGTACTGCAGGGGGAGAACCGCACGCTTCATTTACACACACTCAGAGGTAAAGCGCTTCACATGAGACGCGGTGCTGTATACACCCAGCTGCTCTTCCCAGGAGTCACATGGAAGTCAGACATGCAGGAGTGTATAAGACATAGCCTGAGGAGCATTTCTGATACTATTACTCAGCTTTAAAGATGCACAAATGTCCATATGTATGAGCTCTCTTAAAGCTTTTTCAGGGGAATTATACATGGCTGACTGTGCTGTTCATAGCCTGGGGAAACTTCCTAGAACTTGTAGCACACCCCCGTGGGAGTGAAGGAAAGCAAAGCAATAAGGAACGCTACACTCAAAAAAGATGATACAAGTTGAAGCAAAGTCATTATTCCCTTTTAAAGCAGTGACACTTGGAATAAAAAACACGAGAACAACAACGATATAAAATGAACTCCTTAGTTTTGTGTGTAGGGGGAACGTTTGGGTGGAAAAAAAGCTGTTTCTATTTCAGCTCACAAACATAAAAGGCTGGTCTGATGACGGCAATATTCCAGGGTCGGAAAAGTCGTACCACCCATGTTCCCTATTTGGGATTCTGCTTGTGTTTCCCTTTTCCGGCCATGAACTGTTCCATAGCGGCTCGGCCAATGAGCACAGACAGAAATAACAGCTTGATAACAAATGCCGTACTTATATGCTGCAACCCTGTATGTAAATATATGATAATGCGTACATATGTGAGGCTTTATAGATTTAATGAGGCCGCGGGGGGGGGGGGTGGGTTACAACAAAAAAGTGTTTGCATACGTGTTCGTGTGCATTCGTTAAGATAGTGAAGGTCAACACCCCGGCTCGTTCCAGAGGGACATTAATGTGAGTTTTATTGAATTCTATTCCCACTGTTCCTGACTTTAATGACGTGTTGCATTTGGGGACATATGCTTATCTGCTTAGGTTATGCTGAGAATTATGCAAACATATAATGTGATAATGAATGAGCCTCAGTGATGTTACGTTGTGTCACGTGAATTGAATTTTGGAATACGCTTTGCTGGCGGCGAAAACAATCCCACCAGACTCCTTGGCCCCTCCAACAGAGGGATGTCCTTGTCTTTTTTCCTTTTCGTCATTTCAAGCGATAAAAAAAATCTCAATCTTCTCTCAAATTAATTATTTATTTATTTTGGACGGCAAGACGCCCCCCCCCTGGCAGAAACGCTGGTTGCAGCTGTATATCTGTTTTTTTGAACTCACCTGGTCACACTTCTGGTGGAAGCTGGCGGACATCTCCAGCAGCGTGCTGCGTTCGTCCAGAGCCGCCGCAAAGGCCTTCCACTCCTGTTCCAGCTGACTTGAGATCTGCTTGATCTGCTGCGAGGCGTAGTGACCCGACTCCAGCAGCCGGTTGCCCACCGACATGATGCGGTTTATGTTCACGTACACGTTCTGCACAGAGAGGCGGGGAGAGACGGGTTCATCAAATGGGGCGAGGGTAGGGCTAGAAATGGTATCGCAATATTTGATGAATCAAAATATGTGATAATTATTATTCTATATCATTCTGAATTAAATATTGTGCAGAGAACTTCAGGCCTAAAACACTGTATTCCACAGACTAGATACAAAAACCTATTTCAATGATAATTGAACAATTAAAAAATGATAATTCCCTCTATTAACGCAAGTTATATCGCAGTTGCAATGTCAGTCATATTAATCGCAATTAGTTCGTTTTTTCAAATGAAGCAGCCCTGGTTGATGGATATTAAGCACCAGATAAGAAAAGAGAGATTTTAAATTAATGTAATTAAAAATAAAGAACAGTAGAGATGAGAAGATAGGTTTGAGGAAATTGTTAATTGCGCGCTGTAAGTAAAAGAAAGGCATAAGATTTTAAATTCACGTCCTAGTTTTTCATCTGAAAGCAGAAACTCTAGCAGCTACATCGATTTCTGCTATCAATGGTTTAGCAATGGTTATGTAATACAGACTGTGGATACAGAATATTATTACTGGCTGCTAATGCGAAGAAAACGTGTGTATGCACAGAAGCATAGGCTGCTCCAAACAAACACTCAAACACAGTACTAGAGGTTGGCGCTAAGTGCACAACTGTATGATTACAGAGTGCAGGGCAAGGGCCTCGATACTCCAAGTGGGCGGATCAGCATCACCTCCTGCTGGGAGTCTGTGTACATCTTACCATGCAGTTCATAGCGAAGTGGTTGTGCTGGGTTTGCAGCTCTATAGCGTGTGGGTGGTTGTTGCCAATCTCTGTGTAGCCTGCCAGGAACAAACCCTTGTTGTGCATGATCCAGTCAAACATCTAAAGCACGGGGAATGACAGAAATAAAAAAAAACATGTTAGCCAAATGAAAACACAAGTTACGGGATCACCATTAACCTGCATGGATCATTGATCAACAGCAGGTGAATATAAACAGTCGCCACTTAGATCAGTGTGTGTGTGTGTGTGTGTGTGTGTGTGTGTGTGTGTGTGTGTGTGTGTGTGTGTGTGTGTGTGTGTGTGTGTGTGTGTGTGTGTGTGTGTGTGTGTGTGTGTGTGTGGAGAGTTGTCATCTTTCCAGGCCAGATACAGAGAAATGGACTGCCGCTATTAAGAGTATCCTCTCAGGCTCTCCTCGAGAACAAACTCGTGGCCTATGGTGTCCTAGCAACAAGCTCCTACGACTGCAGCGTATCCAAGACTGCAGCTCCTTCTCTCTCTGTTGCTGCAACCTGCTTTCTTATTCTACTCCCTCAAACATGGATCTCTGAATTCCTCTCCCCCCCGTCTCTTTCTATTCTGCGCTGCAGCTGTCATCACCTGAGCGTCTGGGAGGCAGCCAGAGAAGGTGGCTTTGAAGCTGAAGGAGCTCTCCTCCATCTTCCTGTCTGTCACCGTGGGATGCGGTGCCAGGGTGCAGCTGTTCAGATTTTACCTCCCGTTTTATTCCAGCAATAAAGTTCAAGCCACTTTTAAAGCTCGCAATATATCATGTTTTGCCCACTGGGGGTTTGTAAATAGAAAGCAATATAGTTTGTCATGTCATTCAGTTTCTCGCGGTTAGGATTACAACGTTATTCATTGTTCAGGAGGAATTTCAAGGAGCTGAACTATCTGCTGGCGTCTACTCCTCTCCTAAACAAATTGACCAAGTGATTCAAAGTACTGAAAACCCTGAATGAAGCAGTTTGGTTTAAAAAAAATTGTATTACTTCGAGCCGAAATACCTGCAGAGGACTACTCCTTCTCAATCAAACCATTCAATGTGACTGAAACCTTTAAAAACACTGAGTAAAGCAGTTAAACATTAAGACATCTATGTTTATTTAAGGATGTTTTGTTTAGCGTAACCTTACTCTGGTTAAAATATATGGTTAAAAACACTTAAGATTCAAGTCTGTTATATGACCGTGGCTTAAAACGGGATGAAAGTGTAACGGCTTCTGTACAGCAACCCTAACGCGTGTTCAAAGAGCATCACCTTTACAGACGACAAAATGAAACAGAACAATAACCTGAAATTGTTGGAACATTTGGAATGACGTAGGAACCCAACTTAACAAAAGATATACCATAACTAGTATTTCTTTTCATTATTATTGAATGGAGAAAGCTACATAATGATATCTTAAAGGCCAAAATAAAGGCGTTGTGTTGTGTCCATATCCAGCATAAATCAATGCACTCTCTCTGGGCGTAATGAAGTTTTTGTTTTTATTGGCAGTTGTCCGCCTCACAGTGATCCCCAGCTGAGGCTATATGGATTATCACTACACCACTGCACATGCTGTATGACACCTCTCCCCCCTCTACTCCCCCCCACCCCCCCGCCCCACCCACCTTCTCTGCATCCTGCTCGAACAGGCGCAGCTGGAAGCACTGGTCCAGCTGCAGCTTGCGGACGTGCCAGGCCTGGTGGAGGTGCTGCCGGGTGGAGTGCAGTTTGTCCAGCAGCTGGGTGACGCGCGGCACCAGGCCCTGCGTGTCGGCGTTACACATCCCCCCGCCGCCACCGCTGCCCCCCCCGCCGCCACCGCTGCTGCCGTTACGGTTGGAGAAGGACTCGCTGCTCTGGATTCTCTGGAGCAACCTGGAGACGAGTTGAATAAGAGATATAAGGTCAATGCCGCTCCACTCGTGGCTCCTGATTTGCATATTTGTAAGATATGTCACAGAGAAGTAAAATACGATACATATCCACTCCATTCATAATGTTACATTGGCATGGAGTGGATTCTTGTGAGCTCTTTGGAAAAAAATTATGTTTTATTTATGATTCATGCAGAAAGGATCCGAATGTATCAACTTTTAAATCCTAATCTTTACCGTCTGTATCTTTGCACATCTGCTTTTCTAAAATTGCAACCTTGATGTGAAAAGGTGTCTTTGAGCACCAGGAAAAACGCTATAAAAATAACATGTATTATTATTATTACTATCATTGTGAAAATTTTTAATATCTAAACTAAATCAGGACATTTACATTTTTAAATATTAAAAAAATATATCCGGAACAATTTTCAAGGTAAACATAATAGAAACAAGCATCATTAAAAAAAATATATATATATCATAATAGAATAGATGATATATATATATTTTTTTAAATGATGCTTGTTTCTATTATGTTTACCTTGAAAATTGTTCTGAATATATATTTTTTATAATATTTAAGAAACCCTCTTTAATGGTCACACATGCAGAGCACACAGTGACATTTGTTCTCTGCATTTAACCCATCCTAGTACCAGGAGTCTAGTACTAGGAGCAGTGGGCAGCTATTGTACAGCGCCCGGGGAGCAATGGAAGGTGGGGGGGGGGGAGGGGTATGTCCGGTGCCTTGCTCAAGGGCACCACGGCAAGGCAGGAGGTGAACTGGGACCTCTCCAAGTAGCAGTCCACACTCCATATTTAGCTCTGGTCGGGGACTTGAACCGGCGACCCTACGGCTCACAGTCCAAGCCCCTACTGACTGAGCCACTGCCGGATCTCCAAGTAAAAGTGAAAAGGCTCCAAGTACAATATGTGGAAGAAGTTATTCTTCTTATTATTATTATTCTAAGTTATTGTTTTCATCTCCAGTCTTATATCGAGCAGCAAAAGGAAAGCCCCGAGCATTCCTGTGTGCCTACCTCTGCCCCTCTGTGTCCAGCTCCTCTATCGGAGCTTTTATAACTTTCTTCTTCAGCGTGGCGTGTTCTTCTATCATCCGCCGGGCTCCTTCCAGATCCTGGGGGAAGTCTTTCCTCGACACCGTTTCCTGCATCTCCTCAAGACGAGCCAGCATCTGAGTGGCGTGACCGGAGAACTCCTCGAACGCCACACGCACCTGCATGAAAACACACCCAAAGTAAGAAGGAGTGAGATACAAATATCACCAAATATAACGGATTTAGACGAAAGAGTTCTGCTAACAATGAGAATAACTCTTTTATTGCTACACCTGCAAACACTCACTGCTAATTCAAGCACATATTTTCATGCCTGGATTTCTGATATTTGAGTAAGGCACTTCTGTATTAATTTAAGTCAGTGGGTGTTTAAAGGATTTTAAGATAGATTTTTGGATCGGGCTTGAGTGACAGAATGAAGGACCAATCTCACCTCTATCCACTCCTCATGGTTATACTCCAGGCTGCCGTCGAAGTCTGACGTCAGCTGGGAGGGGTCCACGACCTTCGTCAGGCCCTCTAGTGACACCATGGTGGTCTAGGAAGAAAGGGTGGAGGTCAATTAGTCAAGATGGTGAGTGTGCAAAATGCTTCTAATCTCTCCGCTCCTCGCACTGTGTCCTGACGGTTTGTATTTAGTAAGGGAAGACATAACCAACCGCTGGTTCCCAAAATAAAGCAGCTTAAGATTTGTTAATGAGCAGAGATGTAGGGATGTAATTTAAGGGAAAGCTCTGTAATTAATAACTTAAAACCTCCATGGTGTGACTAAAGCACATTTGATCCTGCTAATTCAACACGCTGCAGCTTCACAATACCACACGACAGCACTAAAAAGAAACCACTTGAAAACAAATCGTTTGGAAACGTCCACGTCTCTCATAGCTCAACGAGCTCTTGCTCACATGTTGCATAATGTGAACGCCAGAACACTTCTCTTTGGTCATCTTTTGTTTTAGAGTTAAAAGAAAAACCCAATCCTCTCCGTGCAACAAGTGCATATCACAATATCAGTTCAGAGATACAGTAAGGGAATGTCTCCCTGTTTGGTTTCGATGCCTCTGTGTTTCTGTTGAGCCACCTCCGCACAACACCCCCACACACATGGCCAGAGACGGATAGAGACAGAGGGAGAGCGAGATAGCTTTGTGTCGGCCAAACAACGCAGAAACACACTGTTGTCCTTGGGTAAGCTAAGTGGCTTTTGCCAGGGGAAAACACCGATATTGCATTGTTTGCTATTGTCTTTTTAAGTGAATTGATTTGAACGGTGAGAGGGAGGATGGGTCGGGGCTCCAGGGTAACGTTGTTCTCCCGCAGAACCGAGAAGCAATTCATCAACAACCCAAATGGAAGCTGTGGACTGTCTGCGCTTCGTCTCGCCGCTTCCTTTTATCCCGGCTCAAATCGACAGAGAGGAGGGAGAGGAACATTTCCTACATTTCATTTATACAAGCTGGGAGGGAAAATTCTCCAACACACACACACGCAGAAAGGAAACTGCTTTCTCTGTCGCACGCGGGGTTTCAAAGGCTGGCACGGAGTAGCATAAACTAAAAATGGCTTGGGTTATTTATGTGATATCTGTGCATATCAATATCAATGATGTCTCTGTCGTATGTTTGTTTTAACACGGGGGTTTACCACCTGGAGCGGGGGAGGGGTGGGATTGGGGGTTTGCAACTTGTTGTCATGAATATTGTGTTTTGCGATGAAAAACTGTGTGGTAAAAAATGCTTGTAACCGATTGGTCTGTGAGTGTGAATACTGGAATGCATTACGCTGTTTTACTCAGGCGTGGATGATTGTGAACACAAGCAATGCAACCGCAGTCCTAGCAACTATGATGTGAACTTAAAAAATGCGAGATAAAAGAACACCCCCTGCGTATATAACCGGTAGAAACAATAATAAATGAACTACGTGATGTCTGGTAGTGAACACACACATTCAAATGCAGTGCAATCAATGTCTGTGTGGCATGGCACGACTGCTCATGGATAACTAACCTGCCCTTTGGCATCTGCCTATAATTCCTCTCACATAATCAATATGGTGTCATCAGACCACAGTGTGTGTGTGTGTGTGTGTGTGTGTGTGTGTGTGTGTGTGTGTGTGTGTGTGTGTGTGTGTGTGTGTGTGTGTGTGTGTGTGTGTGTGTGTGTGTGTGTGTGTGTGTGTGTGTGTGTGTGTGTGTGTGTGTGTGTGTGTGTGTGTGTGTGTGTGTGTGTGTGTGTGTGTGTGTGTGTGTGTGTGTGCAATCATTTTCCACACCACTGCATCTACTCACACTGCTGAAGCCAGAACGTATGAGAACCACAATGTACGCGAGTGTCCAGGAACATCCTGTACAGAGCATAAGAGCAACAGGGCTCCACCTGCGCTACAGTATGGGGCTTTGTATCATCCCCTGTCTCATTAGGATGAGGGATAGGCTGATCATTATCACGGAGAGCAGATCAAACAAAGAAGGCGGGAAAACGTTACCTGCTTCTCATTAGAGTGCATTTAGGAAACGGGGCTTCGACATCACGTAAAGGAATCTTCTCGACTTCAACAACAGAGCGCCCGCACTGATTTGCCAAAGCTGTGGTTTATTTAGTGTACTGCTATACACTACACTCAGAACATGAAGATAAGCGTGTTGTTGTGAGTATATCATTTAATCAGCTGTGAAGAAGGGTTCAAACCGTAGACTGTATATATAAAGGTTAAAACGCTTCGGATGGAAATGTCAGCAACAACCCGTGATCTTCAGTTTCAGGGCAATGTGATGCAGCAGGGAGAGATACATAACCAAATGTGCTGACAATGAGCAGCTCAGCTGTCGTTATGACAACTCAGCTGGCAGGGAACTAAGGGATAGCTCGTTTTTAAATTGGCCACTATAGAATTGAGTCATTTAATATCTCTGCCTGATATCTCCAGGGTTTTTGCAGTAGTCATTACCGCATGCTAAAAATCTACTATGCTTATCCTCACTTTAGCCTCATAGAATTACATAACACAAGCTTTTACACTTTATAGCTGTGACTGCAGTGGTTCATTCTTCCCTGGTTTCAACTTCAATCACATTATGAGCCTATTGCTGTCATGCATGGCACACTACCCATTATGACAATCCCAATCCGTCTCTTCTAACGGCGTTTTTGCAGCTTCAGATGAATCCATAGACCCAAGATGACGTTGAAATAAACAGTTTTTCCCAAATGCATTCTCCTCCTACCTCAAATTCAAACTTTGAGCTGCCGAAGTTAGTCCTCTGCTTCTGCCAGAAGTTGTCTGGTTTGATGATGAGGGCGACGTGGATGCAGGACGGGAAGGTCTCCTGCAGGATCTTCAGCAGAGGCTTGATGCTGTCCCACTTGGAGCCGCGCATATCAACGATGACCGTGAAGCCATGTTTACACACTTCCTCGCTGGAGATGTATGGAGGTCGGCGGGAGTGGGTGGAATTAAAAGAGATGAGAGGGAGGGAGGGAGAGAGAGAGAGAGGGGCGGAGGGGAGTATAATCCAGAGGGAGGGGAGACAGATGACAGGCGTGGGAAAGGATGAGAGAGGGATGACAAGAGGGAGAAAGAGATTGAAAAAGAGAATCAAAACAAACTGAGAGATGACGCATTTTCTATACGGTGAGACGCCTACGCAGCTAACGCACATCCCACACGTCCTCGCCCCCACACACACATCCGCCCCCCCAACACACACACACACACACACACACACACACACACACACACACACACACACACACACACACACACACACACACACACACACACACACACACACACACACACACACACACACACACACACACACACACACACACACACACACACACACACACACACACACACACACACACACACACACACACACACACACACACACACACACACACACACACACACACACACACACACACACACACACACACACACGACGAATGAGTAAAAAATGTGAGCATGGATATAGAAAAATACAGATCAGCACATTTGAACATCAGCAGCTTCATCTCTCTGTGCTGCTCTGATTATGGTTATTACACAACCTTACACACATGATGTCTGATGTAATGCAAAACAGAAAACCCTCTTGAGCAATATTATATCCTCTTTGAATACTTTTGTATGGATAAAGCTGGGCTGCCTTTTCTCCTTTTTAAGCATTTAGAAAAAAAAGCCCTTTTTCTTAAAATATCCTTTTCTATTACTGGCTCCATCCTTTTCCAAACTTCTCCCTCTCTTTTGACAGTCAGTCAGCGGTTATCCAGAGTGCAGCAGATGTTTCCCAAAATAGAACACCTCTAATCGTCAAATACCACGTAGGTGAAAGAGATTACAAAAACATGCAAAACATGACAGTGGGTTACAAACGCCTAAAAGGACATTTAAAAAAAAGAGTCAGCGAATCACGCCAAACCACACAGAGATAATGTGGTGAGTTCCATGGAGATGCGAGCAGACGGAGAGAGGATGGAGGAGAACGACAGATGGAGGGAGGAGGGGAGCGGCAGATTAAAGTAAACATCTGGAGGGGAGAGATGTTTTACCTGCGAGGTAAGGAGCTGCTCTTCCTCCGTATCTGCTGCTGCTGCTGCTGCACCGCCTCGGCTACTGCGACACTTTGTTTTGCTTTCACACATACACACCCGCTCGCTCACACACACCTCCTCACGCATGCGCTGTCTCCCTCAGTTTTAATCCTCTCTCTCTAATGATCCCTCCTGCCTTCCGTCAGTTGTTTTCTAATACATCCCTCTCTGAGCTCAGGCTTTCCCTCTCAGCATCTCTCTGTGTTTCTAGAACTGGTTCTTTTGGCAGTGAAGAAGCTTCGGCGAGCTATCTGCTCTTAAAAGATTTCTCCCTCCATCACATGCTTGTGTCAGCTGCATCACGCTTACGGAGCCTTACTACTTGCTCCGGGTGTTTTGCATTGCTTCTCCGCAAACACTCACACACATGAAGATGCTTTACACACACACAAGGCAGACAATTAAATGTGTAACCTGGGGATGCCTGCGAGGTAAGCGATCAGTCTGCGCAGGTCGTCCGTTCGTATTCTGTCGTGGTTGCTGCGTGATGGAAACGTTAACACCGGACCACCGCGTCTGTCTCTGCCACCTGAGAGGACACACACACACACACACACACACACACACACACACACACACACACACACACACACACACACACACACACACACACACACACACACACACACACACACACACACACACACACACACACACACACACACACACACACACACACACACACACACACACACACACACACACACACACACACACACACACACACACACACACACACACACACACACACACACACACACACACACACACACACACACACACACGTTGTTAGAGATGGTGGCTCATGTGCAGAATTTGTTTTTATTTCCCGAGGACACTTTCACATCTTGATAGTGGTTTGGGAAAGAATCACTAACCCTACAATCTGTAGATGGCCATTTGATAATAATAATAATATTATTTTTGAATGGAGACATCTTTTAAGACACCTAAGGACACTTCACAATGCATATGAGAAATACTATATAGGTACAAACAGCTAAATATAACACGCATACAGGAAATACATCAAACAGAAAATAGACATTATTTAAGAAAAAGCAGAGAGGTATGAATGGACAGGGAAGCAGCATCTGAACAGTTTTGATGTGGGGTTTTAATGTAAAACACATATGTTGCTGATATGTTTACTACTGGTAAAATCTCACAAAACAAATGTTTGACAAACTGAATGTGTTTTATTTAAAAGCACTGCCCATCATTTTATGCTGTCATGGTATGCCTTCGTAGAGCTAATATAGTGAAGATGAGCTGAGCGGTCGCTCGATCAGCAGAAACGTGGCTGGAGAAGAATAGGCATCATAGTAACAAGTTAGCTAATCCAGCAAATGAGTGATGGGCTCGGAAAGTACGAGATGCTGAGCCTGCTGAATCAAAGCGCCCCTGGTAACAGAGTTACAATTGATTTGAATGACTTCTCGCTCTGCTAGAAACTCAGCTAATGGGAGCACTCTAGCAATAAGGCAGACTGAGAAACCTTTTTTAAAAATGGTAAAATCCCAAAAAATAGAATCGAAAAAAAAGACAAGTGTTCAATCCAAGTGCTTTAGTTAGAGGACAGCATCATCTACAGATTCACTGTTTTACTAATCGTCTATGTTTTTATTCTTTTTTCAAATTCCATGTATGAGAAGCAGCACTTTGAGCTCAAATCTGAATTCCATATCGTTGTACGTTTACAGTAGTTCTGCCTTCAACAGCTTTCTGGTCTGAATCCAACATTTTAAATATAATGATGTCCCTTCAATGGGTGGTAGGGTATCACTCGCTGTTTGCAGTACATGGTCATGAGATGGAATTATGTATATCTGCTACTGTCATAGTATTTTTGTTGCTTCTTAGAGAGAGCCGCTCACGTGGGAACTTGTAAACACGAGTTCAGTCGGTTGCCGTGCACCGGCAGACCCCACCCGGCCGCTCAGAGGGGGAAAGCAGACGCTCACGTGGCAAAAACAGGCCGACGTGGGTGAGGGTCAACACGTCCCAATTATTAAAGGAGCCACATTAGAGGGTAATAGGCTTAACTCATTTACCCTCCTTTTCACCGGCGGTCTCTCCCCCCCCTCCTCCTCCTCCCTCTCCTCCCTTATTTCAAAGCCAATTACTCTGCCGGCGAATACTATGGCTGAGAGAGAGTAAGTCATCTCCATGGCAACAACGCCCTGTCTATCAATTTTCTGTGTGATTGTCGGAGTCATTTTCCTCATTGTTGTGTTTCTGCCTGTGACCTCCTCAGCGCACATCATACACAGACACACAATAATTACCATATCATTTGCTTTGATCTGTTGTGCGAGTGTGGTTTGTTTTCCATCGGTATACACATAGACACACACACACACACACACACACACTGGTGGAAAGTAGCTAGGTACATTTACATTTCACGTCTGTATATTTGTATATTTATGGTGTATATATATCTATATATATATATATAGATATATCCTACGTTATTTATATGTATATATTCACGGTTTGTGTATTTTGTTTATCTTCTACTGCTGATATGTATATCTTTGTTGTTTGTTTTTTTATTATTCATGTGCAATGTCTTATCAACATCATGCTGTGATAAAATAAAATCCCAAATTAGGATCAATAAAGTATATCTTACTCAAAATACTGTACTCAAGTAAAGATTTGAGGTACTTTTGAGCATTTTATTTTAGTGCCTTTAGTACTTTATACTCATATTGTACTTTTCACTATATCTAAGTTACAGCTACGTTAGTTGTTACTTTCTCCATAAATGTTGATTATTCTACACAGAAAATGTACTACATACTTTTGAACTAAGATGTTTTGATGTTGATTAAACGATATAAGATACAATTCAAGCACACCACAAACAACGATTTGTTTTTTTTATCTGCGGTTAGGGGTTAGGGTTATTTCACAGTTCCATCTTCTCAAATGTTTTTTCTGTTTTTCCTTTGAAATATGTATAGTTTTCCTCTGTAATAAGTACTTTTACTTCAATACTTACACTACGTTTTCCTGATCATACTTAATACTTTTACTTAAGTGCCATTCTTTACTTCTAATTGAGTTCCCTTACATTTCACGAGTAGTACTTTTAGTTAAGTAAAGGATCTGAAGATTTCCTCCATCACTGTCTCACACACAAACGCACCAGCTGAATTATACTCGTGTGTGTTGTTCAAATAATCCTGCTGGATGTTCTTGGCACTCCATATCTCCGGATCGGCCTCCTGTGACTCGAGTGTGTGTGCGTGTGCGTGTAACATGGCTGAGCTTCACTTAGAGGGGGCAAAGACACAGCTGTAGCTTAGTATATTATCCAGTCCTGCTCAGGGCTCGACATTATAAATGGCCCGCTGTCCCGGAAGCACTATTTAGACACCCCGGGCCAGCATAACGTACTTTCCTCTTGCCCGCTCGGCCACAAAAAATATTGCTTTAAAAAAGAAATTGTCCTGCGGTATCGGTATTTTGACTAGCAATTTAGTTAAATTGTTTCGTTTATCAACGCTACAACATAGCGTTTCGTGAGGCGGTTGTCGTTGTTGGGTGAAAAGCAAACAGCTGTTTGCTGCGGAGCGCAGCGCGAGCAGGCTCCCGTGAGCGGGAGCGCGCTCCTTCTTCACTACAGACTATCGCGCCACCTAACCATTCGCCAAAATGTTTTTAATACCAGCGGTAACCGGCCAAGCGACGGGCAAAAAACAATCTTCAAATAAAAGAAAGTCACCGGAGGAGTTAAAGGAGAGTGACAGGGAGCATGAGGAGGTTTCAGCCACACTGTAACGCGTCGTAAAACCCTTTTTATAATCTATCGATTAGATTTATTGTTAGAAAATTATAAAAGTAGGATAGACATGTGGAGATTATCCGGCTGAACAAAACATGCATTCATCAAACAGGTTCGTTCTCCAGAGACCTTATTTCCAACTATTTTCCAAAACCCTTTTGAGAAATCCCATTGCTTTTTGTCGAGGGAACCAGCAGCTTACTTCCTGGTTTAGGACGCGTCACTGGCTGCACCTCTCAATATGATGCCAATACAAACAAGGTCTTCTGTCGGCTCTGTACATCAATGCCGACCTATGCTGATAAGTAAGTGAAGAGTAGACAATATAAAGGTATTGGCTATAGGGAAATGTCCCAGCAGTTTAGGAGAATGAAGGTTCTAATCAAATCAATTACATAGCCATTACATGTCTAACTCCTAATGACAGGAAGGCAGAAAGTGCATTATACAAATAATAATACTCATAACAATAGCAGACATTTTTTAACAATGACCACAATATCATTATTTTAATAAACCAAATAAGAACAATTGAGGAAAATGAGGAAGAACTGATGATTCAAATGTTGTAGTACAAGTAGTAATGTAGTTAGTGCATAAATTACTATTGCAACAAATGTGTTAATTTTCTTCATTATTAGTCGATTGTTTTTGGACGAATGCTCCGGGCCAGTGGTTACAATGGTGGGGTCAGTGATAATACCCTGAATGTCTACCCCTGCTGCTGATATTGACTAAACAAAGGCTGCCTGTGTGTCAGTGTGTGTGTTCTGAATAGTCTTAGGGTGAAGATGGTCAAAGGTCAAGTGTCTGGGCCTCAGTCTGACCTCTTGAGTTTGTGCAGGCAGAGTGCATGGCTTATTTTAGGAGAGAGGACTTCATGTTTCATCAGACTAGGATGCTCAAACAAGCGAGGTTCTTGACTTGGGAGATTTGAAAACACTGAAAATAATCTTACCCGACAAAAAGGCAACTTTTTCTTTGAGGATGGACAGAACCTCCATTGCTCTCATCTCCTCATTTCTCCTGAAACCTGGATCATGAAAAGGGAGAGAAAGAGAGACAGTTAGATTTGAATGGAGAATACAAAAAAACACACACACACAGAGCAAAGAGGAAGTGAGGCCAAACGCTGGGGAAGTTCAAGAAAAACAAAGAGCTGTTGTAGCTCCTGCTGTTACAGAGGTGAAATGGGGTGAGGCGATATTCATTTCTATAAATCACTTCTGTTCCCGTCAACTAAGATTAAAGCAAAACACTATTCCAAACGGTAGACTGTGTGCTGCAGGGATGAAGTTGAAGTTCACAAAAACATAATAGGATTTTTGTATTGAATTTGGATTATTATGGAAGTCTTACCATCATCAAAAATTGACACATCTTTCAAGTAAAAACATGTGGTCATTTACAAACTTAACACAATCGCATGGCTTCAACAAATTACTAAAGTTCCAGCAGGTATAAATATAAAATCTACAACATGGAAAGGTCCAGTTAGAACAGTTTCCAAGAGTCAACACAACCAGCCAAACAATGCAAACTAATGAGTAGATTATTAAAAACATCTCAAACTCTTCAAGCGTGTTCGCACCACATACCTAAATGCAGCTATCTAACCAATAACCAAATGAATAAAAACACTGGCTTCATGATGAGGGAACCAGAAGTGCAAAAAACGCTCTGTGGTCTGACTTAAACAAATCAAGAGTTCAATTGAGAAGAACAACATGTCTAATGCAATCATGCTAACATAGTGATGTTACCAGGTATAATGTTAACCACCAAGGTAGTTGATGTGTCGTTTATTATTTAGTAAGAAATAATCCTAAATGTCAACTTCATGATTGCAAGAAAGTACCAATCAAGCTCAATCCTTCCAATAGTTTTTTTTTTAGATATTTTTAAACAAAACAGACCAAACATCATTGAAACAATTAACCCATTTAATCTTTTTTATTCGTCAACTACAAATTTAGAAATTGACACAATTCAACTTTCAAAATGTCTCTCTCCTTTCCCGACAAACCACAGTGAGAACCTTTTCTAAATCGACTATTATAGAGGGCTAACCATCTGTCGGATAAGAACAATTCAAAAACACGTAGCTCCCCACTTCAACTCTACTTTGTCTCCTTTTAAACCACTAAACTCTGACATTTTCCTGTAAATAAATGTCCGCCACCACCTGTTCATATTCAATGATGAATCCCAAACTTTAGTCGCCTCATAAAAGCTTCAGTATTTTGGCTTTCTAATAACTGAAGCTATTTCTGGGAAAGATCCTCTGGCGAAGCCCATAATGTGTTTTACATACTGGTTTGTCTGGAATAAATGGAAGAAGATACTTAGCAAGAGCAGTAATGCAGAAAAACCCACAGCAATAATCCAAACTATAAATTGTCAGCGTATAAATGTCAAGCTGGATCTCATGGGCGTGATGGAGCCAGAGATCCCTCCTCTGCACGGCTAACATTCTGTCAGAAGCCAATGAATGGCTGTCAGGGGATATCGAATAAGTGAAAACCTGTTCAAACAACTCCTACATATAGACACACAATTCCCTTAAGTGATTAAACTCACTTGTCATCTTCAACACACACAGGTGGACAGAGTGAAGCCCAGATTTTGTCCTTCAGACCGAGCAGAGGTGTGTTTGTGTGACTGATGACCAGACGAGTAAATAATAAGTGTCTCTTTTTTTTCCCCTGTCTCTTTTTGACATCTGTTTTTTTCAACTGGGCTTTTGTGCCATAAAAAAGAAATCCTATTTATGTCCCTGTTTTAGCATTTTATATGGAAATCAGTATGAAATGACCTTATCTGAGAGGTACTATGTGTCAACATATGTTATTCACATGCACTAGGGAATGAGTACGCTTAAATCTACTATTAATTACTTAAAGTGAGAGAGAAAGTGAAATTATTAAATCTTATTTTACGGCAGTGCCAAATAGATTTAAGCTTTAAACCTTCAGACATAATTTTGATATTCAATTCATGGGCAGCTTTTTTTGCACTCCATTATTGAAGATTGAAGATTGAACTTATTGTCATTAGGTAGTACAGGCACTATGTAACAAAACGATTTCTCTGCATTTGACCCATCCTAGTGTTAGGAGAAGTGGGCTGCCATTATGTACGGCGCCCGGGGAGAAGTGTAGGGAACGGTGCCTTGCTCAGGGAGACCTCGGTAGCACTTGGTCTTTCCGGGACTTGAACTGGTGACCTTCCAGTTGCCAAGCCAAGTCCCGATGGACTTCGCCACCATTATGCCTCTTGATTCTGTGCAGTTGCAGACAAGGAGAGGCAACACTAATATTATAAGCACTTTGGAATATCATTTGTGAAATCATATTCTGGTTATGGCTCCGTAGGATTCTGTGTAATTCAATATTTTTCAAGAACTTCCAAGCATTGTAATGAGACAAAAGATAAAATGTATTTAAAAATAGATATAAGGTCAATTCAAAACGTGTTTTTAAGCAACCAAATATGTTTCAATCATATTTGATGTCATTTAGCAAAAACAGCTTTTTCAGTTTGGTCAAATGGCTCTCCTGGTTATTGCACTCAAATAGAGGCACACACCTGTAATAATAAGGTGAACTAGCAGCATCATAAATAACATGTATAAAACCATATATGTAGCAAAAAACTGATATTCATTCAAAAAAGTTATTTTCATTTAAAAAAAGAAAACATGACAGACTCAAAGCTTAATTCAAAAACATTGAACGTAGCTTTCAATTCATAAAACAACATTTGGAACAGCCTTGTTTAATTCTGGTCTCGCTTCATTGAAAGTCTACACAGTGTGGAGTTGAATGACACACACACACACACACACACACACACACACACACACACACACACACACACACACACACACACACACACACACACACACACACACACACACACACACACACACACACACACACACACACACACACACACACACACACACACACACACACACACACACACACACACACACACACACACACACACACACACACACACACACACACACACACACTATTTATTACATCATGAGTGCCGTGGATTGTACTCCAGTCTCTGCGCTCAGCGGGTCGTCGTGTTTATAACTGGATGCTAATGAGATGCTAATTCCTTTCCGCCACCGGAGGAGATGGATGAGGATTAGGACGCGTCTTTATTTGTACTGTTCCTCCCTTCTCTCATTTGTCTCCCGACTTCCCTCAGGGCGCCACAAAAAACAAATGCTTGTGATCAACTACGTTTCCCACTGCGCTCCTCCTGCAGAGAGGGAGTGTGTAGTTCTTCATTGATTATGTATGACAGGAGGCTACCACACACAGAGAGAGAGCGAGAGAGAGAGAGAGAGAGAGAGAGAGACTCCATTTGGAGGAACCAGATTTACATTTTGTTTAGAGAAGTGTTCAGTTAAGCTGCAACTAATAATCAATTTCATTATTAATGAGTGTGTTGAATATTTTTGGCTAACTCCTTAGTTATTAAGACGTTGGAAAATAAATAATCATGACCAATTAAGCCAAGTAAAACAAAATAGGGAAAATAAGCAAATAGTTACATTTGATTAAATCTGTCTGGGAATTTTCTGTAAATGGTAGCAATTGAAAAGTTTGTGCGCTATGTTCAAATTATGGGCCGATCTTTTGACATTTTATAGACAAAATCAGAAAAATAGAAAAGATGAATTGATATAACAAATTATAAGTTTGGACAAGAGAATGTGTGGAAATGTTGCATGATCAATAACTCAAAGCGATTTTTTGATAATTAAAATAGCTGCATTATTATCACATTTGTGTGAAGGCTGCTATTTTTATATATTTATTTTTGTGCCTTTTTTTATGTTTTTATTCTGCATATGTATTCTTTATATATATTTTATTCTTTGGGACGGTGAGAAACGGCATTTCTGTCTCCCCGTTTCTACGGAGCAAAGTGTTTTTCTTGGCAATCGTCCAATCAATGAATCTTTACATGTGATCATATACTGTTTCTTGGTATTGTTTATACAGTCTCATGTAGCTGTCAGGTTTACTGCACTGCATGTAAGCACTTGTTTTTTTATCTTGTTTTTTTGCTTCTTGTTTTTGTACCCTCACCATATCTGTCTATCGTCTGAGTGTTTGCTTCCCTGTCCCTGAATGTTGCATCATCTTTTAGTTTTGCATCAGGGACATGCATGGAGAAACGAAATGTTGTTCTGTGTTCAGATTTCTGATGTGTTTCAAACTGTATTTGCTAAACATTACCATATACTTTATTAACAGTACAATGTGTATCATTGCCCATTAATTACAGTACTAATATCTCAGCCATTGCTGTGTTCTAAATGTTGGAGTGTGTATACGACGTGCACACACAAAAGGTTAGTATCATTTATACCATGTGCGTAATTAATCTTTTAAAGCAGAGATAATCTTTGATGTTTCCCACCAACGAGTTGTCTGATTGGTTGTCGGCCATCAGCCAGTAAGATAATCAAAGGTCAATGAAAAACTTGTTGACAAGATGAAAATCTGGAAACCACAGTGTGTGTGTGTGTGTGTGTGTGTGTGTGTGTGTGTGTGTGTGTGTGTGTGTTCACTACTGTATGGTCAAAGTTAACGGTCACTGGATCAAGGTCTGCCATAATGCATAAAGTAATTTTTAAACACCCCCCAAACACAGAAGCACTCTTATAACCCACACACAGGTTCAAACACCCTCCTTGTTCCTCTCTTCCTTAGATAATTACCGTAAAGCTCCTTCGGTAACTTCTACTTCACTCTGTGATCTCCTACATCTTCTTAAGTGTCTTTCACAAGCACGAGAAAAGTGTTGCAACCAACAAAATGCATGGATACAGTGCATTTACTAATGCCATGGTTAGTGGAGGCATATTGTTGTTAAATGTTAGTTAGACCCTCCAGAAAAACGCGATCTACGATCGCAGAATTTACCGATTTTTAAAAGGACGCATATTTATCAAAAGGCCGCATAATCCCCGCATTTTTCCACACAAAGTTTTTAAAAAAAAAGTTAACTCGTATTGACGTGAAGTAGGGATGATGATGACGTGACGTCATCAGCTCGCGCATCACAGAAGGTAAACAACACCGTAGAGTGAACGTGTGGAGCTCACACGAGAGAGAAAACACCAAGATGAAAAAATCAGATGACGAACATTTCTGCTAAAGACCGGGCAAAGCAGTACCCCGATGTCTTTCACGAATGTGGGGGGAAACTATTCTGCACCCCGTGCAACTGTGTGTTGGAGCATAAATCTTAGAGAAAATCGACGGTGACGACACACTTTGATTCATTCAAACATTCGAAAATGCTTTCTGCTGCTGCGGACAAGAAAGCCAAACAACTCACCTCCACCGAGGCATCAACCTCCAAAACCCTTTCGAGGGCTACAAGAAACGAAGTGAGTAGCCTACAAGATTGAAGCTGGTCAGATAACGAACGAGTAAATGAAAACAGAATGAGGCGCAGAAGCGCGCGTGTGTGTGTGTGTGTGTGTGTGTGTGTGTGTGTGTGTGTGTGTGTGTGTGTGTGTGTGTGTGTGAGAGAGTGTGATTAAAATAGCCAAATTGCTTTTACAATAAATAAACATTGAATGTGTTTAATTGAATAGGAAGGGGGTTAAACGTTAGTGGCAGGTTGCGTGTGAGAGAGAATAAATAAGACAGAAAAAGATCTATTCTTTTTCGCAACTTTCCGCATATTTCGAAACTTCCCGCAATTTCACCGCATAAAATCACATAAAAACCCCCGCATGTTTAATCGCATAATCAAGGATTTTTGCCCGCGTTTTTTCTGGAGGGTCTAGTTAATATAGCGTTGATTTCATGCTGTGCAACACTTATTACCTGATGATTACACGGCTTATAGATCCCTGTCGAATGTTCTGCTTCTAAATGTTATTCAATCTGGAAGTATCTCAACTTGATGCAATGCTATCCTGCTATTTAAGAATATCATACAGTACAACCCCCTGTAGATGTTTGCAGCTGTCTTGAAGTATTTCTATGTTGAGGAATGTCTCTTCTACCGAAAACAAAAAGGTAGGTTTACCCACAGAGACATCACTTCCCTGTGCTCTGCAGAGCTCTGCGACTGGAGAAAGTGGCACAGCAGCTAAATATAGAGTGGCCAGGTCACACACACACAAACTGAGCAAAGGAAGCAAATAAGAGGACAAGGAAAAGCAAAACGACAAAGATGTGTGCGGTAATTTGACTAGTCATTCTGTTGTAACTGGGTTTAGAGAAAGAAAAGAGTGTGTGGGAGAAAGAGGAGGCACTGAAGGGGTTCGCATTCACACCGAATCAGGCGTTGTGGTGATTAGCGCATGGTTGTGCAATGGTGTGTGTCACTTAAATTGCCCGTTTGAGTGACACTCATTTGATTCACCCATTAGATTTGAAAGGCCCATTGATATTTGGTTATGTGATTGAGGGCAGCAGCATGACGTCTGGTCGCCTTTCTCAAAAAGTTGATACGGTTTCAGCTTCTTGCTGCGAGTGTTTTTCCAGCATGGCCGCAGCAGTAACCCAAACACAGGAGGGAAAGCTTCTCGCTGCTACAGCCTAAGAGTATCAGCAAGCAAAAGTTAGAAGGTGTGAGGTAGAGGAAATGACAGGGTGAGGCGCAAACAGAGTAGGAAGGAAAAGAGAAGGTTGTTATGACAGAAAACCAGTCAGTCTGTCAGACGCACACACTCCAACTTCACATCTCTATCTCTCAGTATTTGTTTTTCCTGTACTTTCAGCATTGTGTTTATTGGACATTTATGGCTTTAGTGTTTTGCGATCACTCAAAGTGTGGAAGGGGCGATAAGGTTTCACACACTTGCACATCGCTCGCAATGCCATTAGGAGCAATTTCAGGTCTGGTACCATTGCCAAAAGACACGTTGTCAGGCTGACCGTAGGGGCCAGGGATCAAGCCACCAACCCACAGCTCGGTGGACATCCACTAAAACTCTAAGTCACGTCTGCCCCCATGTAAAAGCAATATAAATGGGGAGAAAAAGCAATTTGAGTAGAAAACAGGGTGAGTTGAAAAAAGAGTGAGGGGGGAATACCTCATCGTAGATCTATTACTGCCTCGCAATCAACAACCCACCATTAGTACCCGCATTGTACCTGTCAGACGGATGAGGGCCGAGCCTGTCTGGGCGAACCGCCATTTGTGATTGGTTGCACAGCAAGTCATGCTTGATAATTCTTCCACAAATTGTAAAATAAAGAAAACGGGTTGGGTTAAATCAATACATTTCTGCGGATTTGGCTCCGTCTGCTGATGGGGAAACGTGGTCTGCTGCTAGCATCAGCTAATGACAGTCTTCTGGGTCCATGTGCTGAAGGGATCCCGGTCCGCTGTGGGCAGAGTGGCAGCAGCTGAGGCTAATCCCGGGATTCCTGAGGGGAGATATTCCAATCCAGCAGACAGCCAGAACCGCCCAAAGTGGGGTTTTCTACACGTCGACACGGAAAAGCCCATGCAAATATTTCCAAGCAGGAACATCAGCAGCTATCAAAACACACCCGCACACTGGGTATGAGTGTGAACCCCATGTGGCATTAGGTGAGCTGCTTATCTGCCAGTCTTCTGGAGAGGCAGGTTCCTGGAGGTAATCCTCAATGTGTAGGAGGGGCAGTCATTATAATATGCCTGCACTGCATTTGTGTAGAAGGAGAAGCTGCTTAGCACCGGCAGGGAGATTGATGGGGAGAGCCCTTATAGTGCAGTAGGGTTGGATATATCATCAAATACACATCACAATCTTTCCTCCCCTGCTGCTGAGGCTCTACAACCAACAGTATCAGACTGTGTGTGTAACTGTATCTCTACGTGTATCAGTGTTTAGCAGTTTACCTCAGAAAACATCATAAAGTGAAATGTGTGTGGTGATGTGACTTTCGTTATTGTTTTTAGAGCTGTAACGCCTGATTATCAAATGATCTAAGCAGTGTTTCCCATACATTGATTTATTTGTGGCAGGCCGCCACAATTAAATATCGTCCGCCACAAATGGATCTCATACAAAAAACAAAAAAGAATTATTATTATTATTATTTATTTTTTATTATTATTGTTTCTTGTTTTTTTTGGTAGTCTAATGGATAGTGAGGTGGGCTGATGATCGGAAGGTTGCGAGTTCAAATCCTGCCTGGAACACCACTACTAGTGTGCCCTTGAGTAAGGCACTTAGCCCTCGGTAATTGGTAAATCGCTTTGGAATAAGGCGTCTGCTAAATGCCTGAATTATAAATTGTAAATGATATTTTTGGGAGAATAAATCCCACAGATCCTCAACTCTGGTGTGTTTCACTCATTAACAACGCAACACAGAGCAACAAGATTGTTGTCTACAGTAGCCATGAACTCGCATGTATTATCTTATTTGAGGGGGGGGGGGGTGGATGCATGGACCACCCGAATAGGTTAAGGGGCCTTTGGCTTTTCTTGCCGGGGGGGAGGGGAATCAAATTCTGTGGGAAACACTGCTAAGGCAGTGGTTCTCAACTGGTCAGGCCTCGGGACCCACTTTTTCCTTTGTCAATAGATCGCGACCCAACATTTGGAAAATCTCAAATCTATTCAAGAAAAAAATCGTGCTGTAATATATATGCTTTTCAGCATACAATATTAATTAAAGTGAAGTACAGTGCATATATCCCTTATATCCCTTCACAGAACAAAAGAATGCTTTTAAATAAGGTTTAATGAGATGATGGAATCAAAGCTGAACTGTATAACACATATTTCATTATGTGTTCATTTTTATCTGAAGTTGTACCCATGGATGTATAAAGAATAGTTATACCGCAAAGTTATTCTCCGTGCGGACTTCTGACAAAAATCTTGATTCTGATTGGCCAGAAGACTCGAAAAAACATCAGCAAATATGTTTTATTGAGAATATTATCACTACGTGACAGAAGTTTAAAAAAAAAAAAAGTTCTTTTTTTTTTTTTCTACACTCGAAACGGGTCCGCAACCCACTTTTGGGTCGCAACCCACCAGTTGAGAACCACTGATAAGGCACTGTTACTCATAATTAGGATAAAATATTTCTATTACATTTACGATTTTGATTAATCCCTCTATTTGATATGGAGGGTTGAGCTGAAGTAATGATTTGATTTATCAATCTACAACATTCCACATAAAAGTCATTTTCAAGCAAAAGCTAGGCTAATTTAGTGTTTCATGGTCCTTAACTGTACTAAGTATCTTAAGAACAAATACAATTACCACAGGTTTGAATTTGTTATTTTCAGTTATGACCGAGTGAGGGTATAAAAAAAGGTATATCCAGCACATTGACAATAAAGGGGCAGCCCTCTGAGGCTAATTAGGTTATAGAGGAAGTTTTCAATTATTTTGGAGTGCTGTCATGCATGAAGTTGCTTGGCATACTAAATGAAAAGTAAATAACATGTAGTTAATGTTTACCTTCCCTGAACGTGTTGAAGTACAATAAACTGTGGGAAATTCCTTGTTTCTTTAGTAATCAATAAGCCATCAGCAGAAGCTGGGGGGGTTATTACCTTTCCACGACGTCCATATTTAGAAAATCAGAGAAACTGGCGTCCATTGCCAAGCCTTAAATTCCCACGAATAATTGATTGTCCGAAAACTGTGTTTCCCAGTAAGTCCATCAATCCAGTAAGACAAAACGGACGATTAACTACAACAACCTTTCCTTATCGACCATCAGTTCAGACATTTGCTGGGTCACTGGTCCTGTGTAAAGCGGATAGTGATGAATCATAGTAACCACCAATATAGCTACTCCCCTCGCTGGGAAAGGGCAACACAGATGAGAGGGAAAGGCCAGAAATGTCCGTCATCCTTTGCTGTGTGAAAACTACCGCAACACGGTCAGTTCATCATTAAAGTCAGGACTGTTACTGGGTCGTGTGTGTCAGAATATGACAACACTCTTCTAGGGGCCCCCGAGAGGTCAAACGGGCGTCATACAACAAAGCAGATCACTGAACAACACAGCTACAAGACTAACCCTGAGATACCAATCTGACAAATACCTCAGGGAGTGGCCGAAGTGTGTGTGTGTATTTTTGAAAAACACCAAGAGAATGCAACAGCTGCCTGGACTAAGACAGATGGTATGGTCAGTCAGCCAAGGGAGGGGAAAAAGGTGCCAACATGCCCACACACACACACACACACACACACACACACACACACACACACACACACACACACACACACACACACACACACACACACACACACACACACACACACACACACACACACACACACACACACACACACACACACACACACACACACACACACACACACACACACACACACACACACACACACACACACACACACACACACACACACACACACACACACACACACACACCTTCACTATCTGATTAAAGAGCAGTTACATGCAGGCGTAATCTCATAATGGCTCGACCAGCAGCTGAAATGGACGCATCGTTTCTGAACCAGCTGTTACGGGTCTAGGGAAACCAACACCGTGCACATGTGTGAGCAACCCTGCATGATTTGGACTTCCCACATTCACAGCGTGCCAGAAATTCCTCACTGAGGGATGTGTGGGAATGGCAGGGATTCCTTGGAGCTGAGGGAGTGGACAGGAATAGGCGTCCATGACTTGGACCCTGACCTACATCCTGATCAAAGACGCTCTGAACGAAAAAAACGCTATCCAGTGTAGCTTCAGTTGACTTCATGCTTAGTTAATCAATGAATGTTTCACTGTGGGAATCTCTGAAAAGGCATCACCTTGATTCTGGCATTAAAGATTGATAAACTCATGTATGCAAGCACATTTTCTTCCTATGATCCAAATGTTAAGTGTTCAGGTTGCTAGGAGATGAGGCTCAGTATTTAAAATGGTTCAAAAAACGTTATCACAAGGACGTAACGTAAAACAAATACTAAAAGTGGCACGGTTTATCATACAACTCGGTATCCCTGTACTGACCAATCAGGTACCAGCACCAATTGAGTACCGGGTCTCAATACCCATGTCAGAGGCATTTCTTTCTCTAAAACTACAACTCTAGAATAAAACTATAAAAAAAAAATAGTATAAAATTATCATTTTTAAATGATCAACATGCTCTCTTCAATAGATGTATTCCGTAAACAAAATTATAACATTAGGAGATTATACTGTTTCATTCATAGAGTTGTTTGATTTCAGAACGGGGCGAAACTAGGGTTGTAACGTTTTTACATATCTCCCAACCCTAAGACAAACAGTCTGCTGTTTTTGCGCTGTTTAAGCTTAAGGCTACGGATGTTACTGCGTGTTTCTCAATGTCAAGGACGCCTCCTTGGTAGGACAAGTCCCTCAGAGTCAGGTCCTTCGGAAGCGATGCAAGAATCCTTCCTAGCCTCAGAAAACGAAAAATTGTGGAACAGGCCAACCGGTGTGCATGTGTGCGTCATATGCGAGGCCCCGCCTTAAATGGAGCGCGATTTCCACCAAAGATTTGGAAATTGGTCCGTGCGCAAAGCATTGTGGGGATTTTAAGACCGGAGGATACATATGTGCAGCCTCGAAATATCCCGCAACGAAGGACGCCGGCCTCGGTAGAATTCCAAGCATCCTGGACATTGGAACAGTCATTCGGCGGGACCGGATGACGTAGCATCCTTAAAATAATGGCTCTGGAGCAGCCTTCCTCGACATCGAGAAACACCCACAGGTATCTCCGAGATCCTACTGTAGAACATGACATACCTTTTAAAGCCACTCTACATACTCAAACCCATAAATTCATAAAACTAAAAGCTCCTTACACTTGGATTAATGTTGGGTTACTACTGCAGGCGAATGGACAAGCGAATGCTATATCAAACTAGATAGACACACTGATTAACATGTGATTGTGCTTTTGCTGTTGGAGAGGCTGAAACAATCAGCTGCCATTTAAACTGTTTACCTGCTGGGATTCACTCATACTGCACACGGCTTTCACATGCAGAGAAATTAAAAGCTAGACAATTGCCTGGTTACGGTTGCCCTGCCACGGTTAGAGAATCAAAAGTCAGTCGTCAGTAAATTACTGCTAATCTGGATGCGTTTTACAGTACAAAGACATGTAGTGCTACTGTCTGTGCCTGGAAGTTGGCGCTGGTCGTGTTGAGCGCATTCATTTTCCAGTCATTACACACTTTTCCGACACCCTAGGCAGTTTAAAAACATGAACCCCCTGTATTTGTGGTTCTGTAATTACTACTGTGGCTACAATCCCGCCAACTAAAAATTAGCCGACGATTTCAGATAAATGTTAGAATGTGGCAGGTGTCACTTATTGTGTCAGAAAACAGAGGCTGAGACACTGAGGGTGTTATAGGTGATCACAGCACTGTTCATCAACTCCATTCTCCTATTATGTTTACTTCTTTATAATGTTCTCATCTGACTCGCTGCTTTTTAGTGCTTTGTGTTTTTATAAACAGTCAGCTAAACGGTCTTGTGGTTTCCCTGGCAGCTGTCCACCCGCCCTTGTTCCTATTAAATAAGCTTTGATTGGCTGCTGCACATGGACATTGATGAAACAAGAGGGGCTAATCTGATTGGCTGTTTTGAACCGACACAGCTGTGCTACTCTAACAATGCCCTTACTGTGGGTACAGCTGGCACCGGCTCTGCCACTGTATACACGAAACAACAAGTGAGTAACTGGTTAACAAGTCAAAACAGGTCATTACGCCATATTGTTTCAGTAACCGTATTTTAAGTGGCCATTTGTGCCAAAAATAAATTATTTTCCTATTCTTTAAAAGAAAATCAGGTTTAAATATTCAGTTTTTACATGACAAGTTGACTCTCTCTGGGGTAGCATTTTAAACTGCATAACAAATCTCTTAAACTAGCTGTTTAAGGCAGGAGGCAGGATATGTTACAACCTGACACTCCTTAACTTGTGAATACAATTATGCTTAACACCCCAAGAATAATTCCTCTGGAGATGATCTAAAAGGTGCCATTTTTTAAAGTGATGTTTGAGTAGTACTTGCTGCATTGAAAATCAGGCGTCAATGAAAACTGGGTATCATTATCTAGAAACACAGAGCTGACAGTGTGAGCGATTAAACAGCCTGGGTGTTTGTTTCCAGTCCACTCCACTCTCCACCTCCTCCCATTTTCTTATTTTTTGTCCCCAAATCTGAGTTTATGCCTGGGAAACACACCATCTTTCCTTTGCCTCCGCCTCTTTTTGTTCTCTCCATCCGTCCAGACCTCTAATAGCAGGGTAGGCTAACCGAGCGGAGAAACAGGCCAGGGTTACCCCAGCGACCCAAACACAGCAGGGGAGGAGCAGAGAGGGAGGAGGGAAGAATGAGAGAGAGAGAGAGAGAAGAGAGAGAAAAGACGGCCTGTTTTTGGTGCCAAGAGTTCATTTGTCTGGGTCTTTTAATGCCACCTGATGTCATTCAGACAAACCGTGACGATACAGAGAGAGAGAGCACTGTTGGCAACTCTTAGATTTATATAGAAATGTGATAAAAAGAGGGAAACAACAACTCTATTTGAGTGTTGTTGTAAATACTTCCACAGTCCCTTCCGTCACCAGCTGAGATTCAGTTTTCGAGTCTTGTTTGCAGCTGTTGACTCCGACTGCATTCACCAACTTCTAAAGCCAACAGCAAGCCTTTTTCAGTTTGAGCTATCGGCACGGACACGCCATCTGGAGGCTGCCATGAAATGAAATCTCAGCTTGCAGAATGCATTGATCACTCAAAATGCACACATATTTAATTCAGCAGCAGAGCTATATGTTTGCCTCGTGAAACAGAGACGGACGAGGATGAAAATACTCAAGCTCACAACACTCAACTCCTTGAAAAGCATTCTCCAGCACATCTGTCAAGGTCCAAAGGCATTTACATATATTACATAACTGCACTGCTCCCCTCCCCTTGCAACCCACTCTTCAGCTGCCCAGTCAGACCAGTGGCTGAGGCCAACAGATGGACAGGCCTAATCCCCCCCCCCTCCCTCTCTCTCTAACCCAGGAAGTGATAACTGGCAAGCACCAGGAAGACAAGAAACACACTTGCCCTGACAGTGTTGCACAGACAAGCTGATCAGTGGCAATGAAGCCAAGTATTGTCTAGATTTAATTGCATTCATGGTTTTTTGTTCATCTCCTTTTTTCTGCAGGCGCTAGAGCTGTCTTCATTGGGGCCCTCGGGCACCAGAGCAACCTGCCAACTCACTGCCCTCTTTTATATCTAGGGTTGGAGGGGTTTCTTTCCGATAGTTATGGACCAAAGCTACTGAAAGTCAATCGTTTTTCTGTGTCTCTTTTTTATATTAGAAGGCATTGTCCATTAAAGATTAAACGCACCCCTGAAGCACGGGGGAGTAATAAACTTATACTAAAGTGGTCATATGTCTCCCTTTAAATGTCACATCAGAGGGGAGCAAATATAAATCATTACATTACTTAAAAACAACAGGAATGTCAAGTGTGACTGAGACGGAAAGGTCATTTTAGGATGAGCTAATGGCAGACTGGGTGATTAAATCATAATGGGCGATACAGCAGGAGCAACTGGACAAATCAACTCCATAACCAAATTATAGTCTGAGAAATATGGCTGGAAACAATCCTGAGAGGATGAAAGCTACAGAACCTTTCCATCTGAACTCATCGTTATCTCATCATCTGAGAGTCTGCTGTCGCTACGGAGATTGGGTGCTAGACACAGGTATGGGGGGGGTGGGGGGGGGGGGGGGGGGGGCTGTCAGTGAGATGTGAAAAATCACGATGACAATGACCTGTCTTTGTCAACGGGAACACTGAAATATTAATCGTGTGTGTGTGTGTGTGTGTGTGTGTGTGTGTGTGTGTGTGTGTGTGTGTGTGTGTGTGTGTGTGTGTGTGTGTGTGTGTGTGTGTGTGTGTGTGTGTGTGTGTGTGTGTGTGTGTGTGTGTGTGTGTGTGTGTGTGTGTAAAAAGCACACTCCACCATTGCCACACTAACTAAAACAGACATTGAGGGATGGAAAAACAGCAGCAAACTTTAGATTGCGTGGATTGGGTTATTTATGCTTGTCTTACCTGCTATCTGACTCGATACATCTCCTTTTGGCTCTTTAGGGAGGGATCCATCTGTAAAGACAGACATCAATTGGATTGTTATGACCAACAAAGAGATAGAGCTTGAGAATGAAAACATCATAAGGAGCAATGGAGAGGAGCATTAACAGGAATATATCTGTTGATGACTTTGGGGCATTATTACAATGCTGTTCAATTCACTGTGCCAAAAAAACATATTTTATATCCACTAATACAGTACTAGCAGCACTAACCAGTAGTCCCACTGCTTTGCTGACATTTAAGATCCAACAAAATAAGAACATTCTATTATGAATATGCTCAGAAAACATCAAACTATGAGAGAAAATGGTCATGTTAGCAGCTGTGTGTTGCCTTATTTAGGCAGTGTGATGCTAGCTAAATGCTATCATTAGCATGCTAACATACTATTAAGCAGGCATTTAAGATGAACAAATGTCTTTGTATTGAATGTAGTGAGTTATCATGCTAATATTTGCTCATTGACAAGTAGAACTTATGCAAAATGTATTGTTATTAGTTTCACTGGAATTATTTGGGAACAAACTAAAGTGTAAAAAGGTACAAACGCACAACATAAAATGTCAGGGCATCATAAAAGTCATTATAGTTCATTATGAAGAGGTCATGAATGTCAGCACCTAATAGTATTCCAATCTATTCAATAGCTGTTAATGTATTTTCCCCCTAAGGACAAAAACTATCAGGCTGACATTGCAATCGGTGCTGGCGTGGCAAAATACAAAAAGTCTGTACCAGCTGCCAGAAATCTGCTGCATTGCTAAACAGCAAAAAGAGAAGTTATATTGCATTACGTATGGCATATGGAAAACTCTCCAACTGTAGTTTGTTCAGTCAAACAAAAAGCCAACGTATCAACATTTCATAAGCACAGGAAACAGTTTAATTAGAAACACAGTCTTATGAGCAATACAACTGGTGTTAGAAAAACTAGCTACTGTTGGCCTCTACAACATAATCACTAATTTATATTACCAATGTACCAGCAATAGGACATGTCTTGTTGGACCAATACATGCAGAAGTCATCTTCTCATCACCCTATACCTCATGACCGAGGCCCAGTGGTTTCTCAGTGGATGCAACAATCAACCTATTGATGGAGCCTATCGCCTGCTGTGACTGAGAGGAAGATATGGTCAGTGTCATGTGCTGTCAACATGTAAACAAGCTGGACGCTGCACTGGCTGACTCAGTGAAACACACTGCCTCTGTTCCGAATCAGGCTCACTCCTTCCCGTTTAACACCACAGAGCACGGCATTAAGGCAGAGGGAAGCTACTATATAGGATCTGTCAAGTATCTAACAATATGGATGAAGACGTAGGTCGATTGTTATACTTAACAAGACCTGTTGAACATGTAGTAGATGCAGTTTAGGATTAATGCACTGCTTTCATAGCTCTATAGAGATAGACTTTTTTATTTATCGATTAATCTGCACAATTTCTTTGATTATTCCTCTGATCTATACATTTCAGAAATAAGGAAACGTGTCCCAGTTTCTCATAGTCCAAGTTGTCTTTTTCAAATCCAAAAACTAAGAATACTCAGTTTAATGTCATATAAAAACAGTGAACATCAGGATATGTACATGCATGAGAGGCTTCAAAAGTATTTTCTGATCATTTTGCATCTTCACATGTACACACCTAAAATAAAATGCAACATGACACACCCCAACACGGCATCAGTTGTGACAAATTTAGCATCCACTTCTACACGCATGCAAATCAATGGTGATAGCACTCTTGGAAGTACCCGGAAATCTGTTGACATTGCACTCAAACATTTGTGTTGTAAATGTCTGGACTTCCACTGTTGTTTTTTAGTTGGGAGTGGCATGCTGTAATTACAATCAAACCTAAAAAAGTCAAACTTCAACAAATGTAAGTTGATACCTCTTCTGTGTTCAGTTGATGGCATCAGAAAACAACAACCCTTTTGCCTACATGTTTGTACTTGTAAGCTCAAAGAAGTGTGATCCAACTTATTCCTGCTATATCAGATTGATAGACGGAAACCAAAGACTTCTTGTATGACAGCAAGTTGTATGTGGGTCAAAGGATACTGTGGATTAACCAAATAGAAACATGGATTACATTTGGATTTAACTGACTTGATAAATGGACTTAGTGGCTACTGGATCTTAAAATCCGCCCTTGTGTTAGTGGGTGTGTGTTGCGTTTAGGTACCTGTAAAACAAAACAATCCAGAAAGTCCAGTTTGAATAACAGATTTTAAGGATTTTAAGAAACCAAGACACTGAACAATGATCTGTTTTTTGCCAAGACAAAACTCTGGGAACGCCAACGTGAGGCAACTACTCTCCAATCTCTCATTGTGGCGATCGGGAAAGTGTTCTCGTAGCAAAGTATTTACAGTGCTGATGTGAATGGTAGGAACACATGGGAAACCTTCTATTTCAAATACTGCAATCTGACATACATGTGTATGGCTGCCAACTGCCACAAATAGGGGGGGACTGTGTCTGTTAACTGGAGGGTCCAGGTTCAAGGCTTGTTACCAGTAAGTATCTGCCTTGCTAAGAACTCAACACGTCTAGCTTCTTATGCAACAGGCCACGACCTCTGACCTTCAGAAGCAAGAGAAAAGAGCAGGGTTTCCCACACATAGACTTTACTTGCGCGGGCCGCCCAGGTATATTAACGGCCACCAAAGTATATTTCGCGACCCATTTAGGTTTAATCTTTTTTTATCCGTCCGCGAGCACGACGCCATCTGCGATCGATTAACTACCCCTCCTGTTCGCTCTGCTATCGCTCTGGCGAACAGTTGATGAGCGTGCTCCACTATTTGACAATTGGTTCCCTTCTGTAGTGGATACTAGGATCAACTCAATAGACAGCTATGATTTGGCAATATCTTTGATGGTGGCTGTTTGCATTAATGAACATATAGCATCAGAGAACACAATACATGAGCAGACTTGCCGGCAACAACTGCCAATGCCACAGGGGCTCATGTTTATAAGGAAAAAGCTCATATAAACATGGCACAGGAAGAGAAGTGCAACGATCTCAAAGGATTTTTTCTCTAACGCTGTTTACCTGGGAACTTAACAGAGAATGAATGGGATGAAGAAGAAAAGAAGGGAAAAGGAAGGAACGAGAAAGACCAAACACCCACATACTTCACATATTTGTAATGCCAAAGATGTCCACTTAAGCCGCAGTGTGCAACATTGTAATACCAGACTACAGTAGTGGTTGCCCACATCTTATCGCAGTGTAAACAATCAGAGTTGTAGCTTAGCCAGAAGTCAAACACTCATGGACAAAAAGGAGATAAAATGCATTGTATGTGTGCATAGAAAGAAGCTGTGAATGGAGACTTTTCCTCTGAGATGGGACCGTTAAAGCAGAGGTTGAATTCAACAACAAGGTTCAAGGTTCTTTATTGTCAAACTAACGTAGCTGCAGAGTAATTATGTCACAGGCTTCTCCAACAATGCAACACAATGTGCAAACACACACACACACACACACACACCGAGACAATTTTGTTGCAGACCATAGTAGGATAAGCCCACCACTAAAAACGTCAGCCTAGCACTTTGGATAAACAGACACACATCCAACGACCGTTGAGGAACTAAAATGCAACGGTCCCAATCCCATAACACATCCCACCTCTCCAAAACATGCAAACACTCGTACAGTGAACTCACCTAGACCTCCGCTCTGCTGAACGCTAGCTTTACTGTATCCAAAACTGAGTTCCCCTCCGCAGACAGCTCCCTCTTGTCCCGACACACACTGCTTCTGTCTCCGAGCCCACGTTAACACAAGACCACCCTTTCTGTGGGCCCCTGCCTTTCCCTTCTCGGCAAGCACACTCATCGTTTGACTCATACGCCAGTAGGAAAGACCCTCTTTCATTTAAACATACCTATTGTCTGACTAAAATGAGGCGCGAGGCACAACAACAATGAGCAATACCCCTGCTGTCAAGGCTGTCTTTGGAGAGAGTAGACACTGCTGTAGGGGTTTAGCAAACATTTGAATGTCAAGGGCCATGAACAACACATTTCACAATATATTACCTGAGGGATCGCCCTTTTAAGAGTTTGCTGGTGCCAGGTAAAAACTGTAGGTGGTAAGATAGAGCGAAAATTGTAGGATGTCAAGTGGTAGGAAATATTGAACTTCAGATGATAATGAAATACTTTTGTGTTTTTGTTATCTCGGTGTAAGTTGGTATTTCACCTCCCAGAGATAACCTCTTGGTCAAACAAGGCGATTAGAGCGGTGACATTTATTTCTATAGAAGTCATTTTTTTCTGCAACCGGGGCTCCTCTCGTTGCTATGGTTCGGCTATGATGGTCAGCAGTTCAAAGCTAACTAGGTTTGATTAAAGGCGTTGAGGTACAGGTAGAGAAAGAGTCCCGGTCAGATTCTTAGGCTTCAACCACACTAATGTTTTGAGCAAAAACTCTCATTGGTCTCACAAGCATTTTTGGTATCATATCAGAAATAGTCTTGGTCCATACTGACACACCTAAATCGCATATAGAATTGTTTTTCAGGTAATCTGGGCATGTGTGTGCAATATGTAGGGCTGATAGGACAGGGTAATTGATGCAAATCTATCCAACAGCGCAACAGCTGCTAGCTAAAACAACACAATTGCTTCTAATTTATTATTCATGTTACATTTACCAATATTAGTCAAGGCTGATGTTTTATTCAGGAGAAAGGTTGTTTGACAGGGGTGTGATAAATCAGGAAAGGAGACTCAAAAGGAAGCATTTGTAGGCGTCTGCTTCATCCTTTAAAACAGGGGTGTCAAACTCAAGGCCCGGGGGCCAAATCCGGCCCGCGACTTCATTTCATGCGGCCCCACAAGAGCTTGCAAAGAATATCATATGTGTATTATACAGTTACATGCCGCTTTACAGAAGCACATTGCCCATAAACTACATGCCCCACAATGCATCTCAAATTAGACTTTTTTTCTTCAGAATTTGGCTTTTCTTTTTAAATCATTTTGTGACATGCACACTGAAGAGAATTGCAATTATTTGCCCTAGACTTCTGCTTTCAGACGTAGTTAATTATGAAGTTATTACCCTATCCGATAATAATCCAATGCAGAGGCAATAATGTATATAATACATTATTTTATATATATTATATATTTATATATGTATATTTATATAGTCTTGAAGTTACAACCGGCCCTTTGAGTGCAACTATGATGCTGATGTGGCCCGTAATGAAATTGAGTTTGACACCCCTGCTTTAAAACATCTCTTTTACCATCTGTCCGGACTAGAACTCAGCAAAAGACACCATGAGCAGTGTTTTCAAAAGTCGTCATTTTAGATGTTTTGAGAAAGCTGGAGTATTTTGGTAGTTGGGTTTGTATATAGCAAAAGCTTTGTGTTTTAAAAAGAAAACGTATTACTTTGGATGCAGCCTGACTCTAACATTAAAATCTAATAGAAAACACTGTAGAATTGTTCTATTTTCTTCTAAAAGTATCAGAATGAGTGAATGCATGAAATGTGTGCAGTTCCCCTTTAACCACATCTTAGGACCATGATATATTTGCTTTTTTCCTTGCTAGGGATGAAGCAATCCGGCATGTCGGATCCAGATCTGTGATACTGACCTTAATTTAGCGGATCCGTCAGAAGTGGCCGATCCACATTAAACACAGTTGGATGTCATGGCATTATATAAAATGATTGTTTCTGCAAGTTAGCGTACATTTAGTCAGTCATTCAACAAGCGTTCGGTTTGATCCGACAGTCTCAGTGTTTGTCTCTGTAACCCTGAGGTGATTGATTATTGAAGCTAGCCAGTTCTTCTTCATTCCAGTTAAAGACTGAATACATCAGTACCAAAACGCTAAGAAATGTGGCACAGCCGGTTTCATCCAAAGACAAACAGACTAGGAAGACTAAATCTTAAACAGCTGCGAGATTAACACTTGGCGGACTCACTATGTCTATGATAGATAAATACATCAATATTCTTCTTAACGATAGGACAAGAAATACAAACTGTGAAACTCTTTGTTTTGTTGAACCAATATTACTCCGTTTTCAGTCCTAATGTTGAAAACTGACCATTTTCTGTCCAACCATGTGGTTATCTGCCCTCCCCTGAGATCCCAGGTGCAAAACAGTCCCTCTTTGGATAAAAAAAGCTTGGCTCGGCCCTAAAGATCAGGACCAAAGACCATGGCTTTTAACTGTTCTTCATTTTTTTCCTCTGGACCTCTGGGACCCTTTCAAGGAACTCAGTGGTCCATAGCCTTTGCTTTGGGACACAAAAGGCCACTGACTGTGAGGTTTACAGTGGATCAATTTCCCTGAGTTCCCGGCCCTTAGCAGGAGAGAAAAGGGGAGAGACGTAGGAAGAGAAAGTGAGCGAGATGGGGAGGGCAACGGTGAGATTGCACTTTTGAATGCACTGGAGACCCAAAGAAAAATGGAGTACAATGGTCTTTCAGGACTTGTCCTAGTTTGGTTCAATCTCTCTGCGTGTCGCTTTCTACTTTCAAAATAGGAGAACATTCTGGCAAATCTTTCGCACTGATCCTAATCAATTTACAAGCTGATTCAATTCTTTTACTGACCTCTTTCATGAACCAGTAGAAACTCTGTTAACACAGCTTGGCACACAGCTACACTCCTCCTCCCTTCATTATCTTTCCAAGGTCTCGCTCCGTCTTTCACTTTCTCCCGTCCACCTGAGCTGAATAGACTTCCTTATTTCCCTCTGAGAGGATAATAAAATCATTCACTCACTGTAAGGCTTATTGTTTATGCTCCTCTTACAAGAGTGCGTTAAGAAAATGGTTATCAGCACACGTGACTTCGCGGCCAATTGTAAACCTGCGTACCCCGCCTCCCTCGCGACCTACCTCCCATCTTCTCCATCTTCCCTCTATTTTCCTCTCTGCCCCCTCCGCGGTTTTCCCTCTCTCGTTCCAGCTTGTTTTCACAAAGACGGCGGTGGGGCGGCAAATTTTCCCCGAGCTCACACCAATTAGCTATATCACGCCGGAGAGATTACTGACGAAGAGCACAGCAGATGAGAGGGAAAAGTGGGACATGCTACTTTTTAAGACACAGAGAGGCGAGAGGTTTGTGTGCGCGTGTGTGAGCGTGCGTGCATGTGTTTATGTGTGTGTGTTAAAATGGCTCCTGAGAGGGGATTCGAACAAGCCAAAAACTCTTATTTACACATCTGACAAACATCCTAATACTAAAATGCCCTTGTTAATTGACTGAAAGACTTAATTTGATATTATTATATTATACTTTTAAATACCTCTTATCCATCAGCACAAAAATATTACCAGCCAAAGCAAATTGCCCCTCAATGCTTTTCATCTCTAAATTCCTATTTTTAAACGCTCTGCTTGCCCCGAGTATTCTGATTGACAGCTATGTGATTTGTAGGTGAATTAGAGTTGCAGCACGTGTACAAATGTTGTTTCCAATGCATCCAAATGCAGCATACGATCAGTCATTCAATTCAATGGCCTACATCGAGACCATAGAAAGGGAACGTCCATATGAGCTCTTATCAGCTGACCTTTGGTCTTATCTAGTCTGTGTCAGGGTGGAAACGTGTGTGTGTGTGTGTGTGTGTGTGTGTGTGTGTGTGTGTGTGTGTGTGTGTGTGTGTGTGTGTGTGTGTGTGTGTGTGTGTGTGTGTGTGTGTGTGTGTGTGTGTGTGTGTGTGTGTGTGTGTGTGTGTGTGTGTGTGTGTGTGTGTGTGTGTGTGTGTGTGTGTGTGTGTGTGTGTGTGTGTGTGTGTGTGTGTGGTAAAGCTTTAATGATAGCACGTGTCTTTGGCGACCCAGTTTACATAGGCTTGTTAGTAAAGACCCAGAAGACATGGTGGCTGTTGTTACTATGGTGATTAGACTGCCAACCGAGCCTTTCTTGGTGTACATAAAAGCAGGATTTAACATGTATCTATAGCACAGATAGAGTCTTTATTGGGAATAATTCTTTTTTTTAGTTACACTGTTAATGGGGCCTCAAAAATATACACAGCCCTATTGTTTAATACTGTCTTTGATACCCTCCCAAACATTTCCATTGCACTTAGTTACATATAAACTAAGTCCTGAAAGTTGGTTAAGAAAGTTCATAATAGTTTTGTGCTGATTCTTTGATCAAATACTTCTTGATTAAAGTGTTAACAATTGTATACTCTACTTCATTGAGCTTGAGTATGCACAATATTTAAAGGAATAGTTCAAGATGTGGGATGTAACCTTTCATTAATTTCTTCTGAAGAGAAACAACTCTCATACATGTATATGAAATATTATGCCACAGACATAAGACATAATGGTTAACTTAGATTGGAACCAGATAAAAACAGTTAGCATAGCTCTGTCTGAAGGTAGTCAAATCCACCTACCAGAACATCTAAAAAAACATCCATATAATGTCTTGTTTGATCAATCCGTTAAAAAAAAATGTTTAAAAAGGGCAATTATTTGGCAAAAAACAGAGATTCCCAACAACCAATAATCTGGCACGTAATACTCCCTTGAAAACGAAAGTGGTCGGATTTTGGGTTACATCCCAAAATGCCGAACGATTCCTTTAACCTTTTTGCGTAGGGATTAGGGGAAAGTAGATATTCCTTAAAGCAAAGTATTTAAAAAAAGTATTCTTTTAGTATTGTTTTTCTGTGTGCATGTGTGCAAACATGTGCAAATCCACCTCTCTACCTCAACGCCTTTACATGGAAACACACAAAGTAATCCCAGAGAATAAACACCAGATCAGATTAGGTCAACCCATGTAATCCAATGAACTCTCACCTCTAACATGCCTAATGTTGTTAGAGCTGACAACATCCCACCACCACTCACACACCAACAGGGTAAGGGGCTTGTGCTGCTGGTGCATAGCTCTGCTTTCCAATAACCTTGTATATAGCATTTCTGTTCAAATGAGCAGATTTGTTGTTAAAACAGTCGTTGGGCTTTCTGTTTTCCCACACACTCCCTACCCTTTAAGACGATCTGCAATCTGCTCACTAGATTATTTATAAAATACTGACTCTCTGGCATCAAAACATTGTATTTCAGTGATACATGTTTAATAGTAACATATGTATCTATGGAAATATAATTTATAGGTCACCTATTATGCAAAATCCACTTTTTCATGTCTCTTCTACATCAACATGTGTCCCCTCTGTGTAAAGAGATTCTGAACGTTTCAGGAAAAAATATTCTCTCTCTTTTTGTCCTGATCCATTTATATAAAAACCTGTCTGAAATGAGCTGATCAGATTTTGGCCACTTTGTGATGTCATACCGATCTTTCGGCTTGTGTAACCATTAGCCAATCACCAACCAAGGTAACCCCTAGGGTTGGGAACCGAAACTCGGTTCCAGATGAGAACCGATAAGAAAATGCCGGGTACCGGGTATCCATACAAAATACAGAATTTCGGTTCTGCTTAACGGTTCCTAAACGCGGTAGACTCTGTATTCCACCGGGTCCGTCTGCGCCCGCGGTGACCCGGTGGAATACAGCCAGGGTAAGGGCGGACTGGCCATCTGTGTGTTCTGGAGAATCACAGAACGGCCGGTCGTCATGCGGGCCGTTGACGGCCGGCTCGGTACGCTGATAGCCGGCACCGCCCTTAATTTTTTTAAACGGCATCATGTAAGTTGCGGCGACAGAGGTCCACAGTTGCCCCGCAGCGAGGCCCCCCCCACCCTCCCGTAGACAGTTCACGAGCTCAGTCACTTCATAACACCAAAGATGGATCGCGGTAAACGCTCTAAAGTGAGGCTCCACCACACTCAAAAAGAAAAAGACAAGGCACAGTGTAATGACTGTTGATAGCTTGCCACAGGCATAGCTCAGTTAAAATAAAGCACAGCTATTGTGCAAAGTGTAAGTGTAATACATTTGTATTGCATGTATCTTTTTTATTTGTAAAAATATCAGTTAAAGCTTAAAAGAATAAAGATATTTTTGTTATCTAAACGTTTGACCTCTTTCTTTTACAATTTTGGAATCAAAAGGGGGAATCGATAAGAACCGGAATCGATAAGCAGAACCGGAATCAATACATTTCAAACGATACCCATCCCTAGTAACCCCCCCCCCCCCCCCCCACCTTATCACCTGAATCTCCTCCTAGAGCACCATTGTGTTCTTTTTAACCAAATATCTCTCAGAGGGGCGAGGGGAGTGGCTCCTTATTTTCATCTAAAGTAACAGACAGAGAATCAGCACTTTGGAAACAGGGCTGAAACAGAGGGGATTATGGGTAATGCTTCAATGATCTGTTTGGTGTTTGGAGGCAAACACTTCAGAGACATGTTTTGTATATATCTGAGACCTATGATATATTGATGAAAAACAGTATAATAGGGGACCGTTAACCCATTTCTGCAATGACTTTATTGCAGCATAAGTATGCTACACAGAGGATCAATTGATATGTCCCTTTTCAAATCATACACTAAACTCATGGTAAACTGTTACAGGACGCTCTTTACCATGTATAACATATCTACTAACAAAGAGAGACACAAAACTTGTTTGCAAGCATCTGACCGGGAAGTGAATGTTTTTCTCCCTGAAATGCAATCCGGTGCTTTTTGTTCTGGTTTAGGGTTGTATTACTGTGGTATAACGCTGACATCATACATGCTTCGGGCTACAAAAGGACTCCAGCTCTGCCATTCATTTGACTTAATGGCTTCTCTGGCCATGTCCTGATTGAAAGATTTGTGTTTAGACTAACCAGACATCTGTGGGTCAGGTTTTCCGACCATTTCTGCTTTGGACCCCAATATGTGTCTTAGTACCATGCAGTGGCGGCGCCAGGGTATGGCTGGGGTAGGCTACAGCCATACCAAGAAATGGCTTAGCCCCACCTTAACCCCACCATGAAAAATGATGTTAAAGTAAGCACAATAAAGTCTGCCTACGCGCGTAGTAAATTGCACAGACAGCAGTTAGTTAGATTGATTTCAGTAGCCACTTGTCTGGAAATACCGAAGACTAGAAACGGTTTTGAAAACTCCATCGTCTTCTCAATAGAACATCTTTGATAATGTCTTCTGGCCAATCAGAATCACGGTAACGGCGTGGTGTTGTTGCAGGAAGTCCCGACGGAGAATACTTTTGCTGTAGTACATCTCTATATACATCGATACAACATTACGTGTTGATAGAAATCAACACGTAATGAAATAAAACCCCACGGTTTGATGATTGATAGGTGTGTGGGTCTTTCATTTTGACACACAGAACAATGGGGGCTATCCACCCTTATCCACAATGTAAAGTCATTCACACAGCCTCTTCCCTCTTCTCTCTGTGAGGAGCAGCAGGTTCAGCTTTCAGAACAAAGTAACAAAAAACTAAAATGGCATTCATTTTTTTAAATGTGTAGTAATAGATGTATTTATTTTTCTTCTCAAGAGAGTACCAGAATGTGTATTTTATGTTAGTATTTCAAAAAATCTCCTGAGAATCCCCCCAATTGGGTTTTCAGCATGTCAACTCTTTCACCTGTGGGGAAATCGCAGGATTGGCTCCAGGTCGCCCTTTTTATTTACTACAAGACAAATGTGTCTTTTTATTTCATACAGTTCAATTTGAATTGAGACAGGGAAATAATCTAAACCTCACGCGTGGCGTTTCACTGTCAAGGGGAGCGTGTATGTAATTACATTGCAAATACTGACTTGAGCCCCACCACTGTATGGGTTAGCCCTACCATAGATTACCCAACAAAAATACTCTGGCGCCGCCGGTGGTACCATGGCAGTCCCCAAAAAACGTATTTATGTCAGCTATTTATCTATTTACATCAATAACTTAATTAACATTTCACTTCATTGAAACTGATCTCTACCTGGTCTGCTTTATATATATCTTAGTAGATTGTGGTTTACAGATTTCAAATGTTATGTCCACTAAACACCGTGGATCATTTTAATGCCAAAGTAAACACGACCCCGATGCCCAGTCCTGACAAGCCTGTGAAATGATACGCATTAGCAGCAAATGCCTTGAGCAGGATGATATATTGGCATCAGTTTAGCAAAGAACGCATTCAACCAAAAGTATTCCAAGAAAAGTCAACCGGATACAAATTAAGTTTCTGAAAAACTCATCGGATTTAACAATAAAAGGTGCTTTAATCAATCATTTAACATTTAAAATGGATTCCACGAATATCTATATTTGAATGTGTTTGCAAAAGGTTAAACCCAGTTGCCACGTACGTCGTTGCTGTGCATTTAGGAGTCTTTAAAGCCTTTTTTATTGCCACCTCTGAATCAAATGTAGAGACTAGTTTCACTTTCTCAGCATCGTTTTTATACACTAACAGCTCAGAACCAACAGAAAGACAAAGTTTGAGACTAGCTTGGAAGAAAGTGTTGAATATAGCAGCTAAAAAAGTCTGACATTTATCTCAACAGTTGGTGGAGGCCAAAAACAGAGCTAAAAGTACAATGAATATGGCGTATGATGCTACGTTTGCTATCTGTTGAGCGTATAAAATGGGCAATTATCTGCTAACATGAAGCTTAAAGCTAAATTACTAGTTGCTGAATCAGTTGTATTAATCCAATTTCCTTTGAGGGAGATCAATAGCTTTTTGTATGTATGTGCTGGGCCTGCTTTTGCTGTATTAGTGAAACCAAGAGGACAGGTTCCAAAAGTTTCTCCAAGCTTTACGAGCAGGTCGTTTCTGTCATTTAAAAAATAAATACTTCTCTGCCATGTCATTCTTCTCTTTAAACCAAGTCTGGCAACTCTGGGTTTGAATGCTAATGATTGACCAACATTTGGATCCCACTGCCATGGCCTTCAACAGATGAGAATTCAAACAAAAAAAACAAAAAAATCACAATCCTCCCTCCCACACTGACCTCACAGCAGATGGGTGGGGGGAGGTTTGGCATGCTTGGCTAGCTGTAATCTGCCTTTAAATTTTAATGTACCTGCACCTGTTATTAGACATGAGAAAGATGATGCGTTTACACAACTTCTCAAGGGAAAATGAGAGCAACTTAAATTATTTACTCTTCACAGATCCATTTTCTTTACCATGGTTTAGCCATTTTCTCTACAGAAATGTGAGTGTATGACAGAAAATGTGTTTATAAGGACATGAAGATCTGAGAAACTAATGATGCCTGCACGGCTCATCTTGTTACCATGTGTTCAGTGAGTATTTGTGCTTCATTTTATGGGTTGAATGGCTTTCTAAATGAAACATCATATGTTTAAGCCACAATAAAGGAAACAGTTAGAGCAGAGGGTTTTTCATATATAACCATTTTTCATCTTCATCTCCACCAGCCCTTTCTAAAAAAGCTTTTTACCCGAGCTTTCCATTCATTGTTGCCTGGCTAAATAAAAGACTAAACACTCATAACCATCATCTTTCCCTCCAGCTGGCTTCCATTTATTAAATCCGCTCGTCTCTTATGTACAATAGAGAAGTTACTTAGAGCTGTGTGTGTGTGAGGTACCTGAAATTCTGCAGCTGATCATGTGTGTACAAATGGAACTCACTGTGGGAGATGTGAGTACGGCGTGACCTTAACAATACAAAGACAGTGAGGAGACGAGCTGGAGGACACAGACCCAGGGTCAGTGCTAACGGCAAATCAGAGCATGGATGAGTGTTAGTCAGTGTGAAAAGCAATTGAGACAGAACAGAGGCTGACTATCATGAAGCCCCTCGTACTGCAGAGCACATGACGCCTGAGTGTCCAAAAGAGTTACCCCCTGATAACTCAGCTGGAGCTTCTTCAAATGTTTCTTTCCAATGAGATCATTTTTGTGCTCTGACACTTTTTGGCAGCGCATTTCTACCTCTGTTTTTATCTTAAATAAAAGTATCAATTCATTAAGACGGTCAGTATCTGCACCAATACCAATTTGGACCATCCTTTAATATCTTCCTAGATGTATGAGGCTCTCAATTGATTAGATAAATATAATGGTTGTAAAATTGCATATATCATATAAAATACCTTTTATCGGTCTCGTCAGTCTGCGTTAAAAGCATAATCTACCAAAAATAGGAAGTACTTGGCTGGCAAAACTGAGGTTTGGTCGAGGGGTTTGAAGGGGCACTCTTCTGAATGTACACATACGTTCAGATTACGTGTAATGAAGATGACTAATCAGCCTGTAAAAACAAAACAGTTGTCTTTAGTGAATCTGAAGTCTCTTTTCCAATGTCAGAATAGAATAAGATGATTATGCCATCAGGGGCTATCAAGTTGAACTGTGGGAAATGTTGTATCCAGTGTTTTTGGGGGTGTGGCTCTTACCAGGCAAAGTAAATAAAGTCAGGTTTTTGTGGGAGGCCCTCGATCAGAAAACACACATTTTAACTAAATTGATTGTTATAGATATTGGGTGGATAATGTGTGTCCAGGAAAGAGAGTATTACAAACAAATTGTGTTTTTTTTAAACATAACATGTAAGACAATTTCGAACCCTCCCAAAAAAAAAAAAAGCATGGAAAATGAACATATGTCCAATTTAAAATCAGTCTCTCCCAAGCAAAATGTTCTTGAGTTATCAGTTTCTCTCTGATCACAGGTTCAGAGCAACCTGTCAAGTACTTAGGTAAAACATCTCTGTTTTCAAAAAGGAAGGGAAACAAAGTGACAACAAGCCCACCCTTCAATCAGTCGTTTGCATTGACGTGTGATGCACTAATCCTATGCTTAGTTCCGTCACATAAACACAGGATGATAAAGAGAATCTGCTCTGTACAGCATTAGGGCTTTGGCCTCTGCTGTGTGTCTGACTTGGCAGCTTTAAGCCTGGAGGAAACCTTTACTGAGGGAGCCCAATCAGTCTCCATCTCCTGGATCAATATCCATTAGTCTGTAGAGTGCATGTGTGTGTGTGTATGTAAGTGTGTGCAGACCTCATCCTGGGTGAATGGGCCTGAGTCATAAATGCAAGCCCTGGATCAGATTTCTCTCCCCCCTTTCTTGCACTAACACACGTACACTGCAAAGCTCATTCAAACATACAACCCAACCTCTTCATTCATGAAGTGCCTTTTTTTCCCACTGTGAATACCACACTATCAACAAGTAATAACTTTATGAAATCAACACTCCATCAGCCTCTTAGTCACCAGTGTAGCCAAAGATATGTTTAGCGTAGATAATAACTTGATGATTGACAACATGCCACAACAAAACTCCCCGTCTCAGAGCTCTGAGGCCGGGGTATTAATTCCAGTCTGGAAGGCAGGGGAGAGAGATGAGGGGAAGCGCATTTTTTTTAATAAGTTGTCATTATGCATTAGGACTGTAAGGCCCGACAAGAATAAGGGAGGGAGAAAACATGGAGCAGACATTGGCGAACGAACACTAGGACAGCAGGCAGTCGGACAGAGAGAAGGGAAGAAAGCAAAGAGGGAGGACATGGGAAAGACGAAGAGTAGGAATGCCAAAGGATGGAAAAAAGAGAAGTGGAGCTGGGAATGGAAAAGCATAGCCTGTGGCAAGACACTCAAACCTGTGCATGTCAAAACAAGATTCTTAGATCTATAAGGAGGAAGTTCACGAGCAAAACAAAGAGGAGGGGAGAGCCAGAACGTGACACTGAAGCCTTCCAACGAGCTCATTGCACAAAAGCCATTGGTAGACTATACGCAGGGCTGTGGTGGTTTCACTGCTGGGTTGAACTCTGAGTCTGAAAGAGTTTCAGAAAGGATGTCTTACTTTAAAACTGTGTTTGAGTTGAAAAACTGTACAGCAACTGCTTTGTGCACTTCCTGTAGTATTCTCTGCTTCTCAGATTAGAAATCAGCCCTTGTCTGTTTTTTTGGGGGGTTTTTTGTATGTTTTGCTTGTGCAGACAATAACATAAATACTATGTGACTGCAAAGAAAGAATACAAAAATGGTTTGAATGCATTCAGTGCAAGTTAAGTTTTACAAAACTTTAAAGAACCAACAAGACACAGAACAGGAAAGTGTTACTACAGCCATTTAACACGGTATGGAGACAGATGATGTACTTTAGAAACAAAAATCTAATCCCTCTTGTCCAAATCCAGTCTGCTGTGTACAGTAAATATCGGTCCACGGTTATCATTATCTCCAAATGTAGGTGGTCTTGTCAATCACTCTCGTGTTGCGCTCAGTGACATAACAGTAGTACTGATGGTGCCAGGTTCTCTCGGGGAGAACAACAACACTAAGGCCGCAGCTAACAATAATCAGCCGTACCACCTGAAAAAACGTGGGTCATATTTAACATAAGGACCTGCTCAGTGACACATAATCATTGCTAAGTGTAGCTTTAGGGGCTTGTTTAACAAGGTCTGTTGTTTTTGGAGGAAAAAACATATACTCCTAAAGTCCTCAAGCAGCTTATGATAGCATTTTGACAACACATGGTTTATGATTGTAGCTGAGTGCCAGTGGGACATGTTTAGGTTTAAGGACACAAACACATGGATTCCAATGAACTGTCAGGTTTAAGTTAAGATCTTGTTTAAGATCAGATGTAGTAGAGGTCTGGTTAAGGCCTGCTTTTTCCAAAGTACGGGTCTGTCCATTACTGTAGCGAGAGTAATGGACAGAGAATGCTTCAAGTACAGACAGGCCTGACATGTTAATCATTCTAATTGTTAAATATTTGTGGGATTTTTTACACCGGCAGCAGAATAATAAAAGTGTATTTTTATGCAAGACAGACAAAGATTTATGTTGTATTTAATCAACAACATATTTTTTATTATTTCAGAAGGATCCCCCCTGCTGCTCTACAAATGTAAGACAGACAAAAACAATTTATTAGTGTCACTTCTTCTGTTAAACAAACCAAAAAAAGTCAATTTAAGTGCTCTATTAGTAAATAAAAAGCTATTTCTAAACTAAAATATGAATCTATAGCAGATGGCCTTGTGGTAATAAGAGGAGGCATATCTAAACATTTTTAATTATGCAACAAATTAGCAGCAGATTTGATTAACAATGAGGCAGAAGGGCTGCAGCTGTGCACCATCAACAAAACATACAAAGTGTGGTTGCAAGTGAGTTACATGATGCCTCTCGCCTCTCTCCATGAAAGGAAGCCATCGGATCAGCTCAATACGGATACTGAACTTCCCTCTGTGGCTTATTATCTCGCTAGACACAAAACCACAGGAGCCAGAGGCTGGATGTCAATACTCTGCATTCTCCTGCTTGTTTACTCCCCTCCAACTCTGCTTCAAAATCTCACTTCCACCACAAAAAGGTCCCACATGTGACAGTGCATTTCAACTGCCAGGGTTTTGGCTTGGGAATGCATTCCTAGGTTCTGTTTTTCAATTTCTCTCTTATGCCACAGTTTCATATTTGAGTATCGCACACTTATGCAAATGTCACCTGGCGAAATAAACTCCCCACTACTACTACACATATAAAACACAAGCTTCAGCTATTGATCCATGGATAAACTCGTTTTAAATGCATATAAAAAGTAAGCTGCCAAAGAGAGGGGAGTTTTATGATGACACTGGCAGACATGACAACAGGCACCGGATCTAATTCACTGCTAGCTGACACTGAAAATAGCTGGAGGGTTATCTGGCATTTCCAAGTGCAGCCCATAAGCTCATAGACAAGCATTCACCCATGAATCACTATTTCATTCAACTGTATCTCAGTAAACTCCAATTACAAATATTGGGTTATTTTTGTACAAAAACACTTACACTGATATGGACATGGAAATTAATAGAAAATAAAACATTCTTAAACATAGTTTCATAATGCAAAATCTGCTGGGTAGAATAAAACATCTATATATTTCTCAGATCCCTTCATTTTTATTAGGACCACTTGAATTCTCATTTAAAATCCGTTTAAGAGCCATTGTTGCAGCCTTTAAAAATCACTGTAGGCCCGTGTTGGGACTTCAAGTCACAGTCCTTGCTGATTAATTAGCCTACTTAGCTATTGTTAGCGACATGAACATGCAAGTTTCCCACATATAATAATGTCTATAAGCAATAGTTCATGTGTAAATCACTGTCACTGACATTCTCGGGTGTTATAACAACCAACAGACCGTGTTATTGATAATAGGCAGCCCTTTTTGGCCTTGATAGCTATGTTGCAAAGCTAGCTTGTCCTGCACAGTGCACACCCAGGCTCTATGTGCCACGCCATGTATTGTTTACATTGCTTCCACAGTTCTGCTATTTTCTGACAGCACAGAAAACGACAAACAATAAGTCATTGGGATAGTGGATTTAAAATACACCAATACTGTATCATGTTTTGTATTGAATACACATTCAAGCTGTTCAGATACACGAGAGCTTTGTCAACTCACTGGCAGGCTAGCGATGCTAAAGTAGCTAGCATGGCTAACCAAAGCAGACAGCCAGGATTCGCTGAATCTGATTCAGGATCACTAGCTCACAGGCTAATACTGGAAGCTAATATTGAAACTAGTTATGAACACCCAAGTCCATTATCGGACAGCTCTGACCTGCTTATTTTCCTTCCTCTCAGCAACGTCTACATGTTATGCACTGGATATATAAAACATAATATATACGATATACGGATTTATATCTGCCTTTTCATTTTAATTAGAAAAAGTTACTTGGATTCAATCGTGATGGGGTCTAGCTGTACGAAAAACATATGTTTGCAGTCCTTGTGTTTTCCTCTTTTCTTACATTTACTGGGTCAAACATACACGTTACAACCTCTTTTTCACACCTGTCAGTGGTGTTAACGAGTTTAAGGAGTGTCATGGAAAGATAAAAACACAGAATAATGTATTTTTAAAGAAAAGTACACGGAGAGCTTTGACAAATCTAGGGGAGGTGTCCGAAGATGGAACTTGGAAAATTAGCGATGTAGCTAACGTTGCCCTGGCTACACCACTCTGAATCAAATACTGAAGCGTTTGTTGGATAAATGCATTCAAGAAACACATGTTAAGAGATTTCCACGACTACGTTAGTCATTGCTATATGTTGTACACTTCATTCACAACAGTAATTGGGCATTTTAATCCCTATTTTTCCCTGCACGAGCACCCAATGTCCCTAATTTGTGCACCAAGAGGAGCAGCTTCTCAGTAAATACTACTCCGACTATCCATCTCCTTTTTCGGCTTACCGTTCTTGAAGAACGCCGCAATTTCTCCAGCGTCCTTCGTCGTTTCCTCCGCTCCTTCCCCGGAGCTCATGGTTGCCACAACCCGGACCTGGAGCTCAGAGTCTCCCAAGTAGATCCCCCAAAACACACGATAGAAAGATGGCACAAAATCACTTCTGTCCCGAGAAAAGCTTGATTAAAGACACGGAGACTCGTAGTAGCTAGCAGTGCCATCTGCAAACCTCCATCTTGGGGTAACGTAATTGGAAACGATCAGCCGGGGGGCACCGGGTTCCTCCTCGGAGTGAAGCCGAGGGGAGAGTAGCTGTATCGAGGAGGAGTAGGAGGAGTAGGAGGAGGAGGAGGGAGGGGTCGCTGCTCGGTGAATCTCCGTAAGCTTTCGGAAATGTGCAGACGGTGGGTCATCAAGGACCGACGGCAGTCACCGTGTCCGATTTACAGTGAACAGGGGTGGAAGAAGTACTCAGAAATTGTATTTAAGTAAAAGTAGAAAATACCAGAGTAGAAATACTACAAGTAAAGTACAATAGCATTAGCATCAAAATACCTTTGAATTGAAGTGGAGTAGAAGTCAATGTTCCTTACTTGTTTACACCACTGACAGTGAAGCATGGCATATTAAAACCAGGAGGGAAACTACACATGGAATTAGAACAAACCATGGCTGTCAGTAGTGATACTTATCTCAATAACAGGCTTATTGTCTATTTAAACCAAATCCTCACTGTCACTGATGGGAAAATATCAAGTTTTAGGGAAGTTTAACAGACTATATGATTCATTTACTGTTGATTGTGCAAGTGGGTGAATGTTACTCATGCGTAAATGGAGGACTAGAGTGGTGAAACCTCCCGGATACAAACAATTCAAATAGAAAAAGTCAGCTGTTTGGTTTGAAGGAATTATTTGTATTTTCTTTGTGAGCAGAGGTGTGTTACTGAGGCCATCTGCTGGAGAAGAAAATAAAGAATAAGAAACTTGTGTTTTTTTACTGTATTCACACAAAGCATACTTCTTGTCGTTTATTGTTCCATCCTTCACTGTCTTTCAATCGTTTTTTTTAAAGAAACAATTCAAACAAAAAGCAGACCCACTTAATTAAATATTAAAGATTATCATTTTGGACAAGATACTGTGTTATTGTAGATAAACAACGAGACCATCGTCCATTTTTATAACACTTTTATCCAAACACATGAAATAGAAACAGAGTGCCCTTTTCTTAACACCTTGGGTCTAGTCACCAAAGAAGAAACTCAAACAGTGTGTGCATGTCAGGGGCCAGGGCAGGGGATGTCCAGTTTTCCAGTGATTGCACCGCACTGATTGAAAGTCCGCGGTCTAGTCAAAACAGGATTTATTCTGACGCCTGTGTTACTGATCCAACATAATCAGGATAATGCTGCTGCTTACTTGTGGATTATTACACAGTGATCATCCACAGCTTGTTGGTTGTTACTAACTGACATTTGGGGCCTCTTCAGCTAATGCCGAATAAATAGTTTCTGGAAGGTCCTCCTGAGTACTAAAAGCATCAAAGTTCCCCCACACACACTGCACTGCACACAATGATATGACTTTCAGTTTTGTATATAAACCAACTGAAGTGGAGATGTAGCAGCATTAGAGTGATTTATTTATGAGACAGCATTATAATTGGTTTTAACTGGGAACTCAACATAGAAAAGGACCTGTCGCTGTAACATTTTCATTCAACACAGTGGAGGACTGCAGAGCATATTATATGAATTGTTTAAATAACTGTTTAGCACACCTGATGGACTGTTTTTATCTGTTCTCTCTTTGGGTGCACATGTGTATGTCCTCTGTTATTATCATTGGCTTCATTGCTTATCAATACTTCACAGATTCATTAACCAAAAACTGGTAAGAACTGAACAAGTATGTAATAAAATATATATAGATTGCTTTGACTGTTTACGGTCTTTTATACACATAAAATAGGTTTTATTTTGTAGATCTTGATGTATTAGTTGGTATGTCCAGCAGGGGGGAGGCTGATACAAGTGATCAACTCTTCTCCTCTTCCATTTAATAGTTTTGATCAAATAGCATGTACAGCATCACTGTTTTAAATACAAGAAAACAACAAGAAAGAAGCAGATGATTCAGGAAAAAAACGGCTTTCAGGGCCTTTAACCTTGAACTTTAATAACCCTAGCATATTAGAAATAAATGGTTGTCCGGTTTAGTTAAAATAATGTTTCTGTTGCTTAATAATAGATATGACCTTCATTATCACTGATCTTTGTCCAATGGATCCTCATTACCAGTTGAATCTGTGTTTCAGGCTTCATTGTGATACAAACTTCTTTCCAGTAAAATTTACTTTTAATAATATAAAAAAGCAATTCAATTGCCCTATAAATAAAACATCATCTGAATCAGGGGAGAAAAATATGCATTATGAGAAGAAGTCTCAGCAACACTGGTACCTCCTTTTAATAAATCAGGGCCATTGAATGACTGACCGCTGCCTTCAGGTGCAGTCATTCCCACTGTGTCGCTGCCAAATAGCAATATTGCCTCCTGAAATGTCAGCAGTAATTACTCCTGTGCTCAGAGACCTCTGAAATGAATGAAAGCAGGTGGTGATCATGTCCCCCCTCTACGTCACAGTTGTTGGAAACCTCTTGAACTCTGCTGCTGATTTTTTGGCAGTTTTATCAAACATCTGGGCACCACTGCTCTCAGTGAATTTCAAGGCTTTGTTCTGTGTGTGTGTGTGTGTGTGTGTGTGTGTGTGTGTGTGTGTGTGTGTGTGTGTGTGTGTGTGTGTGTGTGTTTGTGTGTGTGTGCCACACAAATATGGTGTTTCTCTATGTAATGTCTGTATTCTCCAAAAGGGAAACAGCCAAGAGGTTTACCGGACCAATATTAGGACCATACCCACTTTTTCAAGACACTTTTATTGTAAAAAACACAGTTTTAGTGGCGGGTTAAAGTGTGTTTATGTCCATAGTGCTTATTTTGTGTGCCATAAATTAAAATAACAAAACTGTTTTTAAAATGTTGAATACAAAATATACTTGTTTTATCAGCATACTCACAATTCTCTTTTCCGTTTTTAAATTTTCCTGAAATATATTATTTATATAATACATCTTTACATAGTGCTGAGGGACTGTGAGATTATTTATAGTCTATTTGAAGCCCCAGCAATTGGACTTTCTTGTCACCTATAACTGAAACACATATTCCACACTGTGCTCGAGGCAAAGTCTTTCCAGGGCTATAAATTGATTCTGCAGCAGATGCAGGGAGAGACCTTTCAAGGACCTTGAATTGACAAGTGTTATTAGAATAAAAGAAGACAATGGTGCAGGGATGACTATTTTGTAAAAACTCAATCAGCTAACAGACAATTTAATAGGTATTTTCCTTATGATTGAAGATATTTTGTTACTTTATCGAAGACATAATGTACAATCTTACAACAGTTCGATCCGTTTCTCAAAGGTCAACCTGTAAGTACACTTGTGCATCACATACTCCCTATTGAACTTTAGTTAAAGATATATCAATACAAATCAATAACATACTTAACATAGATACGTGAGTTACTCATCAGTTAGGTTATTATCTCATAAATCAGTTTCATATATAAATTGAATTTTAGCAATCATCTTATGAGAGTCGCCCAAAGTTGCCAAGTGAAAATAATGGAAGCGTTATCAATAATTGATGGTAAAAGCATAGCAGCTGTAACAACTACCTTAATAAACCCAGGAGTGGCTGTCCTCTTTCCGCTGCTTTTTTTTCTTTCTTTCTTGTGCCTCATGAAAAGGGGTGCATTAGAAACGATTGTCAGGTCATATCATAAATTGTGCCTTTCGTAATTTCAAATAATGAAAATGTGGAGAAAGGAAAAAAATAATTCAACAAACGTACTTAGAGGATAAAAGCAGCATTGGTTGGCTAGTATTCCCACACATTGATTTAATAACAATGGACATCTCAATGTGTCATGCTTCAATGTAAGGACATTTAAGATAAGATAAGATTTTTTTATCCCGAAGGAAATTGTTGTGCCAGAGTAACAAAAATACAATAAACACAGCAGCACAACAGAAAAACTGTACACTAAAAGTGCAGTAAAAAGAGCAATTAAACATCTACAGAAAACATGAAACATAGATGGTCATACAATCAATGCAATTATTAGCAGTATTTAGTAGTGCAAAAAATTAAAACGTAGTGGCAGTTGCTTAATTGCACGTTATCATAGCATATTATTAATAATATTGCACATGTTATATAGCAGAGAGATTTGAAGAGATGTTCACATACAGAGGTAAATAAAACATGGACAATACCAATAAAAAAGAAGACAAAAAGTACATAAACATTTTATAATGCCAAGGTTACTAACTGAAAGACCTTGATAGCTGTTTTGCTTAAAACATTAGAAGTGACATATCCTTTTTTATGCATTAATTAATTAATTAATACAGGAAAGTTGGCCGACCACTTTTTCTATAAATATGGAATTTCCCCCAAAAATGTAATAAATAGCATGAATTCTAATATATTCATCTAAATATTCATATTCAGTTTATTTTAGCTGCATAGATCCATAACTTTCTTATAGGCCTACAGTGAACACATCTGAGTTTTTATTTTCCACAGAAATCACTCTTCATATCAAATACACATCTTTCTATAATGTTGTTTGTTAAAAGGTAGACACTTCCTTTATCTTGCATTTATTTAAACTTTTATCACACATTTTACATGCTTGTATTCTTGATGAATTGACAGTAACATAGCTTAGTGTTTTCCCAATACATTTGTAAAAGGAATTTTTTGTTTGAATCTCTAAAGTACGAACAAACAAAGAGCCCATGAAGGCAGCATGTCAGACAGTATCCTAGCGACCACAGACGCCAGTCCTTTGCCTCTATTAACTGGGGGATTCAGCTTGATCTTTTTAGTTTTACTAACTATAATAAGTGTTTGTTTTTAACCGAAAAGATGGACGTTTCCCTCGAGGCAAAAACCAAACCACTTGCCCTCTTGTCTCCCTTCAGTTTTATCCCACCACGACGAAAGGACCCAAAGGAAATGTCGTTTTATAACCAAGACTCCAAGGTAACGTGGTGGAATTTGAACTGTTGTTGCTATTCAAGCTAGCTCTAGCTAACGAATCATCGCGATATTGTGACAATATCAACCAGAAAACATGTTTGAATTGTATTCCCATCGGCCACACTGTCTCCACTGTCCACACACAGTAGATAATCTAATAATATTTGAAAAGTATTGGGTGATCCGAGGCCTGTACTACGAAGCTGGATTTTCGCTTAGCCGGCTAACTTCAGGGAAAGCTCGGGCTTTCCGGTGTTATGCCGTAGATTGAAGCCTTGCCGCGTAGATTGAAGCCCTGTTCGCGGGAACGCGCAAACGTGACGTCATCGCCTGTATTGAGCCTTCGTCTAGTTCAGGGTTTGGCAACCCGCGGCCCACGGGCCGCATGCGGCCCTTTAAGCCCTCTGCTCTGGCTCCTTTGAGCTTAGACAAAAACAAGAAGGAAATAAAATAAAAGTATTTGTAGGACTATTTGTATTTTGTTGCATGGTTGAAAATATTTCGTATCTTGTATTTTGAGGTGATAATGTGACACATAAATAAAAAACAAAACGGTTTTAATTAGGTCAACTAAAATATGCGTCACATCTTGCTACGGTCCCGCGCGAGCGCCTTTTCTTGGAGGTGAATAACCTGACCCCCGGCTCGATGAGCGAACTATGGATAAATCAAAGAAAAGTACAGGAGGAACACAGGATTTAATTCTGTGTGGACAGAGTTATATGCTTTCACAGCAAAGGATGCTGGTTTACCGGTATGTTTGATATATAGAGAGAAGTTGTCAACGGTGCTGCAGCCTTTACGTATCGAGGAACAACACGGGAGAGGAAGACAGCTGACAATCTTCAGTCATAATTCAATGGGGTATGTCATTTATTTCAGAAAACACTTTTTGTTATATTCCATGGAATGCTCTTAACGTCCCGATAGCAATGAATATATTAAATGCTTTGACAATAAATACATACAAAAATTAATCTCTGGAAGCCGTAGTGCTGTAAAAAGCACGACCAATCATTTTAGCCGGCCCGGGATACCTGCCTGTCAGCCTTCCATCTGTGCACAAACTTATCTCGTGGCCTCATTGATGATGCGCGTTCGTGTGTGTTGGAGGAGGGACTCTGTAAGAAAGTCTGAAGGAAGAGGCAGATTTTTTCCGGTTGTGTATTTTCAAATTCTAGCGCACTCGAGCTGGTTTCTCCATTCTTACCTACCCTACCTTTAACTCTTTTTAGGGTGCAGCTATATGTTTTATTTATTTCAAAGTGGGCCCATTTTAATAATATTTTGTTCCCCTTCAAATGTGCAGAGGACTCCCCAAGTGCTGTGTTTAATTTATTTTAAAGTAGGCCTGTGTATTATTTTTAATTCTCCTTATAGGAGTTCTTTGTTTCTTATTAGAGGTTAACAGTTTTATATAATGTAATAAATAGCCTAATAAATGCAAAAAAACTGTAGTTTTTGTCTGATATAACAATAAATACAACTTTATTAGCTATCAAGCTATGAAATATCTTTTGCGGCTACAGCCCAAAAAATGTTTTGGAAAAAGGAGCAAAATGGCTCTTTTGGTCAAAAAGGTTGCAGATCCCTGTCTTAAGAGATCAACTGTGCGGAGTTCTTCTTCTTCGCTTTAATGGCGAATCGCTTCCACTTGGAACATATATCGCCACCTACTGTTGATTTATTTAATGTATAAACTGCCCGTATTGTTCATGTAGAAATATATTACTTTTTTTTCAACCATCAGCTGTTGAGTGATTAACAACAAGGACAACTATCCAAATATCCTGTCGCTGACAAACCCCAAAGGAGAGATCATCTATATTGGTGACCCTGACATAAGTCTCGTGAAGTATCCGAGACTGAACCGAACACGGCAAAAAACGCAGTTTTTCTCGAAATGCCGGGGATTTTTGGAAGCGCCCGTGGTTGCATCGTGCGCACGGACTGAGGCTCGGTTCGCCCTCCGCCATTTCCACATTGTTTCGGCACTGGGAGACAGCAAGCCTATCGACCACATGGAAGTGATGGACGACCTGCTAGGTATGAAAGAACCCGACTTCTACCTCATGGGGCTGTTTCTTCGGGACATGTGGCTGCGTGTCCAGGCTGCGCTAGCTAACACGGCTAGTGTTGAGCCCCGCGCTTTAGCCGAAAAAGCTGACCGGATCTTCCTGGCCGCCCGGCGATTTACCCCTGAGGTGCTGGCCACTACACGCAGCGGCACCTTCCCTGGTGGGGGCACGCCGACGACATCGACTAGCGGCTGCCGGCTTACGGTTTGCGGCCGTCGACAACAGCTAACAGCTAACGGCTAACAGCTACTTCCGGTCCAGGGCGTGACTTCGCCACTCTCCTGACAGCTCACTTCAAGGTATACTCAATTCAATTCAATAGCTTTATTAGCATGACCTCAGTTACATATATTGCCAAAGCTCTGTATAGTTGCAACATACAAAATATATATATTATACAATATATATATATACACCCCCTTGTGGCCAAAGGGGGACAAAACTCTAGTCTTCAGATGTATGCTTGAGTGCAGCAAAATGTAGCACAGTGACTATTTTGTCAACTAAACATCATAAAACAATACATATTTTAGTAAACGGGACATTATAATCTCCGCACATCAACTCTATATTTGCCTCTGCCATGGTGCCAAAATGAAACGAAATAAACAATATAGGGTTTACTTCTTCTCTGAACTTCTATGTATACTGCATCCCTCCATATCAAATAAACCATAAACAAATACATAAAGTCGTGTTCACTGCAGCGATCTATTTTCACACACAACAGAAAGTAAAGTAACTTCAGACGTCACGTAGCTTCTCAGACGAGAGGGGTGGCGACGAGAGTGTCACGTTACTTCTCTCGCGGCATAGTTCACGGCATGGTAGGCGACGATCGACACGATTGGCTGCTCAGTGAGTTCGTTCTTTGTTGGATCACGGCTCACAGGAGGTGTCATCTCCACTGTCCGTCATTGTCAGCGCTGTTCTCTAAACCCGCGGGAAATGAACACGAGAGAGAGAACGAGAGAACGAGAGAACGAGAACAAACACGGACAATTGTTATTTGTTCCAAACCGGATTTCGGTTCCCCAGCCATGGTCTTAACCGGTCTTGACATAACATCTCGAGTCCTATAGGTCAGATAAAGAGACAATACGAAACCAAATACAGTCGATTCCGAGACAAGATGACCAATACCGTTAACAAGTGGTCTGGAGACCGGTCTTGAGTACAACACCAGCAAATATTCTCATACGAATGATTATTAATTATTATTCCCCTCTCTTCTGATATCAATACTGTGCAGATGAGAAAGTGTAGGCTACCTGTAAAACTCCCCAAACTGTATGAGCGGAATCATTTGAAAAATATAATATAGGATAATGCTATACAATGCTAACGGAGGCGAGATGTACGTTATTCACACGCTTATCCACATGTACGTTATTCACGCGCATATCCACACGTACGTTATCAACACGCATATCTAAGATAACGCTTTCTAAGGTACGTCGCCGCCACGTGAGCGCGTACTTTGAGCGCACCTATGCGTCGCCGTAACGTCTGACATCGCCTGTATTATACGTCAACCCATTCAGAATTGATGGAGGCGTTGGCGCACGTTGACATGTTAGTTCTCCGCTCAGTCAGCTTAGTTATCTGTTCTATGGCACAAATCACACCTTATAGGGGACATGGCTCCTTCCTCCCAAGGACTTCGTGCCCGCCGCCGCTGTGCCCTTGCCTGCGGTCGGGCAGCGCTCCTTCCTGCTGTGGACCACCGGGATATTCACGCCCGTCCCCACGTCGCGACCCAGCTTTCTTCGACTGGCGGGTGTGTTCTTCGTTTGCCTCAACGCCTACCGCGGCTCCCTTACGACGGCCCGGCCCCCCACCCCCGGTGGGGATGCCCTCGACCTCGTCGGGCCCCTACCCTCTCTTGCGGCCCCCTTCCGGCCCGCCCTCCTCGGCCCCTGTGGTGCTTCCTCCCGGACGCAAGGATTGTGTCCATGGTTGAATTCTGGGGGGGCTTGTGTAGTGATCACTGGTTGACATAATTCACCACGGAACTTTGGGGTATGGGTATTGTTTCCGCACGGACATGTGTTGCTACCTGTATATATTGTGTGCCCTCCTGGCTTTTCTTTCTCTTGTCTACTCGGACTGCAAGCCAGCGACATGTCCTTTTCTGCTCCTCATTAAAGTTCCCCTTTGCACCTTCGATGCACCGCCTCCGACTCCTATCTCTCGGCACTACAACACTAGAGTTTATTATAACCTATTAAGGCGATTGACATCACTTCATTTAGAAATACATTTGCAGAAACAATTCAAGTTAGTTGATAAACGTTAAAGTAGTTTTAGAAGGAGATGGAAAGATCATGAACCTTTGTCCAACAATGTTATAACACTCTGACAACAGAAAACTACAGTAATACTATTGTATTTAATTTGTTTTCTTTGTTTAACTTGATTTGAAGAGGTTGTTTGGATAATTGCTTTAATTTGACCCCTTTTCTCCTGCACCTTCAGTCAAATGAGCATTTAGGACGCACTAGTGTTTTCCCACATGCTTTGAATGATCACTGTCTTCGTATTTAAAGGTCCTGGAAGTTTCCATGTACGACCAAGTGTTCAACCAGACCGGGAGCTACGACATGAGGCTGCACCGAGATGACAGGAAACACCATAAAGGGACAGGGCTGGACATAAATGAGGAGGTACTGATCACACTTTAAACTGGTTAAGCTTGCTGATGAGCTCCAACTTATTATTATAACAAGTGTCTGGCCTGGACTCAGTAAAATATTAGCATTGTTTGTCCTATTTAGGGAAAATGGTCTCTATGTTTCTGTTGTTCAGATCTCCTGAATTTCATTTCACTTATGCAGATTTTACATACCATAATAACATCTGTTATCAGTGGTTATTCTTTGATAACATTTAATGTACACGTAACAAACATAGGAACATGTATATAGCCCTGAACATATTTGTTTATATGATTTATATATGATTCTTAAATGTCTCTCATATTAAAATGGTGGGGCAAAGACACACATACTTGAAAACAGAAGCTTTAGATGATATTTTACATACAGCTTCTATATTTCGAAATGTCCCATATGAACCGTGTGGTAAGTGAAACATACATCTAAGTTTTATGACATCTGTTGATGGCTCCTTTTGAAGCCATTTCCTCTCCACAGAGGAATTATTTATGTCCAGTAAACTGGCTCACAGAGAGTTTCTGGGTCCCTGAAAGCAGAGAGGGTGTCAAAACAACACGCGCACACGCTCAAATGCAAACTCAAACACACACACACGGTGGAGTTTATAATTACAGTGAGTCAAGAGGCTTTCTGGCAGTGATGGTGACAGCTCCCTCTGAATGTAGATGTTTCTGTTCAGGACTTCACATTTGAATGTGAATTAAAAATTATTTTTTGTACAAACTATTCAGAGGATAATGGCAGCATGTTATTATTTGATCCTGTCACTAATGGAAATAGAAAACCCTGCAGTGAAGGGAGGTACGGTCCATTCTGAAAAGAGTAAGCCGGACCTCCCTGAACTAAAAGGATCTAAGTCAGGGGTGTCCAAACATTTTTCACCGAAGGCCAGATACAGAACAATATACGAAGGGCTGGGCAACTCGCTAGAAGTGAGGTATATTGCCTTATAAGTTAAATTATAAGTTAGCAAAATCAATCAAATGTAGGTAAGTTATGCTTTCCATTTACTTTGCTACAAAAAGTGTTTAGCTCATTCCTTAAAACAGAAGCCTCAGATTGATTGTAATGAGGGGAAACAGGAAGTGTGTATGTCAAGCTTGTTATGTAAATAAGTTATTGGGCTTTTTTCTTATCAACTTAGATTTGTTAGAAAACGTTTCCAATTTTAATTGACTGAATTTATTTGAAAAGTGGGTTTATTAACACATGAATACTACTACGTGATATATTTTTACATATATATTTAAGAAATACAACATAAGAAAAGCACAAGTTTAATTTGTGGGCCATATTCCATTATACTTTTCGAATTTGCTGAGGACCGATTCAAAATGGTCCGCGTGCTGCATTTGGCCCCCAGGCCGTAGTTTGCACAACCCTGATCTAAGTGTTCAAAAATGGGTTATTATATACAATACATTTCCTAATTCCATTTTCTGTTTCCTAATTTAACATGGAGGGGGAGTGTCAAGCCAAGATTAGTTTAATTCATTTATTTTTGAGTATTTATTCTGTATCTTTTGGCCTGATCGTCTCCAGGAGAAGTTGCGGATCGTCCCGGTGCGCTCCTCTGCAGAGTACGGCCGTCGCCCTGTTCCCGCCCTCTACCAACCGGGCCGGCAGCACTCTCGTGTCGCTTGCACAAAAGCCGAATTTTTCATGAAAAACGGGATCACCTGGAATGTGGCACAGGCATACGGATCAGTGGTCCCTATTTGAAAGTATCATAAAATAAGATGAAAGTGAAAATAATAAACCAGTGTTGCAGCCTGTAGATTTCAGTTGAATTGATGAAAATAAGAATCGAGCATACTTTAATTAGGTTACATTTCATTCTGATACATTCATTGTGGTTATGAGCAGTAAAATGGTTATTTAAATTGACATTTTCCGTCAAAATACGAGAAGATATTAAGAAAGTGACATTTCCTAGGAAGCTCAAGCTATGTTCTTGTTTGAAGCTAAAATTGCTCCACCAGTACCAGTGTTATTTAAGGTTAAGGTGGCACACATCCAAAATGTCTTCCAGTTATTGCATCTCGACATTGCACCATATTAAAGATCAGTCTGTTCAGATTTCTGCCTTCAGTATAATGACGGCTTTTATATAAGACATGATGAAAGGCATATTGTGGATTTTTACAGACAGGATTTCTCTCTTTTTACTTACAGAGGGACAAAAGTTATCCACATAAAATGTAAAAGTTACAAAGTATTTGGTCATCCTTTCTTTATGTAATAACACATCTTAATCCACATCAATAACCTCTTTGATTTGAAAGATTCCTTTTTATAAATACTAAACCTATCCAACTAAGACCAACGTCTTACATAATGTTTGTTTTTTTAACATTTGACATCTCTTAAATTCTTCTTCCTTTGTACTCTGGTAGAAATAGAGCATGTATTCTTAGAAAGGACACAGTATTTGAATCTGTTTCTTTGTTAGAACAGCAGTGTTTATTTAAGGGGTGAGTAAATTGGAAATGTTGTTGCATGAAGTGGACAAAACACTTTCTAAAACAATGGTTTCACACCTCCATTAGAGATTCATCCTGAGAGATGTCTGCTGTAAAAGTAGCTCATTACATCACAGTCCATTTCAGTTGGACAGTCTTTATTATAATTACTGTTCTAACTTACAGAACATATCTGATGATAGTGTTCATACTAAAAAATACAAAGTGTTATTGATTATTTGCATTGGTAAACCAGAGGGTATTTTAATAAATGAGATATTTACATTTACACTAATATAGTATCATGTTAAATTTAAAGGAAAACATTGACATCTAGAGAAATAAGCATCTTTAATAATAGATGATCTTTCCATTGCTATAGATTTCCTTTGTATTTCCCCCAAAATGGCTTCTATTGCTTTAAAAATTGATCCTATGCTATTAAAGAAACTGTTGTTCACGTAGACTATAACATGATTGTCTGATATAATAGATGCTAGTATAGTAGCTACTGTTAAAGTAGGGTCCTAAAACCCGGAAGTAAGCTTCTTCTGGTTCCCTCGACAAAAAAGCAATGCAATTTCTCCATAGGATTTTGGAAAATAGCTCAAAATAAGGTCATATATCTATCGATCATAAATCTATCGATTAGATTTATGATTCGAAAATGATAAAAGTAGGGTAGACATGTGGAGATTATCCGGCTGAACAAAACGTGATCCATCTCTTAAATGTGTGTCAACCACAGACCTTATTTCGAGCTATTTTCCAAAATCCTATGGAGAAATTGCATTGCTTTTTTGTCGAGGGAACCGGAAGGAGTTTACTTCCGGGTTCTAGGACGCGTCACTGTGGCACTCTATTATCTAATGAAATAAATTAGCTGATTTCCGACAAGCTTCGAAAAAAGGCCCCCACTCACCTTCCTTAGTTTTGATCATTTACTGAATGCCTAAGGGATTATGAGCGTGATATTTGATCTCAGACACACAGTGGAGCCAAGATAGTTTAATATTTCTGTTTGATATAACTCAGACTGTAACAAATACATACAAAATGTCTGTCGTAATATGTGTCTGACTCTGGAAAAGTTGGAAAAACAGCAAATACTTCTTGTATCTCTGACTTCATCACACATATTTAAGCTCTTCTTTGTGATCTTTTCATAATGCATGTACTATTTTTTCTTCTGATCACTGAGCCTCCCCTTAAACTCTCTTTTTGCATTTAAAAATCTCTACAATAAATAAGTATGCCAAATGAAAACCTGTGTTATCTCCAATCATTCAAACTAAAGATGATAACAGACGTTACTTTAATGTGATGCTTCTTTCAAGCTGCACTTGTTTTTAAAGCGCTAAAACAAACCCACAAAGACAGCAGACGTCAATTTATATACAAATGTTTAATGAATAACAAAAGGATGTCAGTGGACATTACACACATTGCTGTTGGTCTGGTTCTAAGTGGATTATAAAAAAAAAAACGTTTCTCTAAAGCTCTTAAGCTATAAATACAATTCACAGGTTTTGGCAAACTATCCATCGCACCCTAAAAGACAATTAGCTGTTGTAACATCCATTTAGGATGAAATGGAACAAACCGGCTCACAGTGCCAAACAGGCAGATATATAAAAATAACACACAGCTCTGCAGGCAGCTCAAGTATAAGGCTCTGAAGCTCTGCAACACTGGCACTTAGCTCCACACCACTACTACTGTACAGATGGGCGGCTGCGGTCCTTGAGAGCAAACCTCATTTTAGTCAGGCACTCCTTTAGTCAGTGAAGAGACTCCTCAGGGCAACGTCTTGGTCACACTCGAGTTTATAAAAAAATCCAGAGTGCAGCGTTGAAGGACTGCGACATTTCACCTCTACGTTGTGATGCTATTGCTAAAGACAAAACTGCTTCTCAACAATCGTGTATCCAATGCAGGCTGCTGCTGGTAATGGGTTTAAGTTACGGCGCATGAAATATCTACGGCCACTTCGCGTATGATTGTTTTTGTTCTGCCCGCTCAAGGCATCACAGTTCCTTGTGAAAGAGATCGGGTCATCTCCGTGTGGACAAAGAAGGTCTTCAGCTCTCCTTTGCCCTTCACGTTAATGATGCCCCGACACGAACACATGTACCCGAGTGTGGATAAGATGTGATTCGTCTCCTCTGTTACCTGCACAGGAAGAAGGAAACATGACTAGAATAGGAAGTTCTCTATCACGCTGGAAGACCTTTAATGTGGAAAGAGAGACCCTCACTTGTATTTTTCCCAGAACCCCCGTGGTCTCCATCCTACTGGCCACGTTCACACTGTTTCCCCAGATGTCGTACTGAGGTTTCTGGGCCCCGATGACCCCTGCGATCACTGGCCCGTGGTTTATACCTAGCAATACCAAATCACAAATATAATGGATCATTCTCCTAAATAATTAAGTATTCTAAGCATTGCTTTTACATTCAAATGGGACATTTCTGCTGATAATTCGCCGTGAAGAAATGTTCTCACCAATTCTGAGTCTGAAGTCGTTGAAGGAGTGTTTGTTGATGACATCTAGCTTCCCCACAAGAGCAAAGGCAAACTCCACCATGGTGCCAATGTGCATGTTCTGTCGGTCATGTTCCTAAAATGCATGGGGGAGAAAACGAGGTATGAGCACCCCAATATCATGCAGTGGAATAATGATTGGTTGCGTCTTTGAAATTCAACTTTTGCATCCCGTCGCATCTTAAATCCAAGTTTTTTTTACTGGCTTTTTAAAAAAAACATTATCGTGATGCCGCCATCAAATCGGACTATTTTATTACGTTTGGACCATGTGTTAAACAACCCAGGTTTTCCCTGTATGGCATTTTAAATATTCTTCTTCCCAGAGTTACAAAAAACGACTAAGAAGAGTTAAATCTGCCTCACGTGCGGTACTACAATGTGAGGCTTGACAGGTGAAGTAACATCTTCAGGGGAAAAGGGATTTTAGCAAATGGTCTATTTAGCAGATTTCCTACAGGCATTAAAGAGATTTGGTTTTAAAATAAAAAATGTGCTGCCACCTTTGTGAGTGCTGATCTAGTTTGCTTCCTGTGAAAACCACTCATGTATTCAAATGAGCACAGTTATGAATCACTGGGGCTTAAATGTTATGTGTAGCACATTTTAAGGGCAACCCACACAAAGCAAATAAACACATTTTGATGCTTTATCTTCATTCTGTTTTGTAGCCATAAATGACAAATGACAATATTTTTGAATATGAGATCAAGCTGCCAAAACTACTTGGCCCTCTGTTTTCGCAAAAAGGCTCTTGTTCTCTGTTCTGTTATCCAAATATGAGCCCAGATAAAAGCTTGACAGTAGGAGTCCTATCACATGCAATGTCAGTGTGTGTGACAATGTGTGCATGTGTGTAAGATCATGCCTGTGCGCACTCTGGTCCCGGAGTCACATTCAGTCCAGTTGCAGCCATGTAGGTGCTGCCGATGGTTTTTATCTTCTCCACTCCGCTGAACTTTGGTTTGGACAGCAGCTGAGGAAAAATGACACACACAGGCGTAAAAAAACGGTATGTCTCTGCCAACACTGCCTTATTGGTGTTTACTGGTATTTACCTACAAAATGTCCGTTATAGGGACATGGAACCACAATGAATAGAAACAAAATGACCATAAAGCAACTCAAAACGATTTAAACAAAACTCAAAAAGACTACCAAAAACATTGAGACGCAGACATAATTAAAAATGAATATAAAGTGATACAAAACAAGCACAAAATATTCAAAATGAATTTGAGTCTCATTACTCTGACAGAAACTGACTAGGAAGAGACACAAAAGGGCTATAAAGGGACATAGAGCAACTACAACATGAGTAAACATGACTGCAGAGACACAAAAAACACAAAGAGACAACACTGTGTGTGTACATGTGATGATTGAACATGAATGTGATTCCTTCTCCATTCTGAACAGACACAAATGACTTCAAAGGGAAAAAAAGACTACGAAAAGACCAAATTGACCACAAAGACACTTAAAAGGCCTAGAACGCTAGAAAAGGACACACACAAACCACAGAAAGATGCTTATACAAGACACATGACTACAAGGAGACACGAAGAGGGAGGATGACTTGAGAGCATAATCAGTCAGTGTGGCTGTGTCTCAGAAAAAGATTACTTATTTCCACGTTGTCAGATGGCTGGATTATTAGAGTGAGAGGGGTTTACCTCATCAAAGTCTGCTATGATCTCGTTGAGAAGACGGAGGCACTCCAGTCCCTCCTTATTGACATCAGACTCGGTATAAAACTCTTTGAAGTCCGGGATGGAGGCGAACATCACACACACGGACTCGTAGGACTGATGATAAAGGTCCTGGTAACGAGAGGGAGGAGATAACAGCTGGATGTGTTGTATTGATTGAGCACCAAAAGAAAATAAAGAGTCCCAAGCACAGAGGGAAGATCTACGGGCTGAATACCTGACACTGATCAATTACGGCGTTTCTTTAAATAAATAAAATGACACTTTAATCATTTCTGTCAGGTCACTGCAGCAGCAAGATAGCAACAGCATCCATCACAGGAAAGACAGGATTCAGAGCAGATTAAATGATGGCACCGAGTGCAACTTAAAATGGACCGAATAAAAAACATTGGAAAGGTGGCAACATGAGTTAAGGAAGGGTTGGCAAGCAAAAGCAGCAGAGCAGGGGAAAAAAATGATGTACTGGGAATTATGTATGGCAGTATAAACTCCCTAGTTTCAATTCATTATGTTAAGCCGTTATCGCGATATTTCTAAGCAAATTGTCTCTAGTTCATTTGTGTCTATTCTCAAGAAAACTAAAAAAGGCCAGTTTCTGAAGATAACAAGATGATTATGGGATTGGAAATGTATGTTTTGTTGATTTGAGATTTATTTTGTTGCATAAACCCTTGTACAAAACATATCTTTGAGTAAAACTTGATCTGACATTTAACATCAGTTGTTAAAGTTGTTGCTATTTAACCATACAGTAGCACATGTCTAATGATGGTTAATACTAAACATATATCACAAAACAATAAAAGAAATAAGAGTGCCTTAAATTCAATTACTTATTGATACTGTGCATGTAATAATCAGAATGTCTCAATAACTTCATGTAGATCTCAGCTAGCTAAAAGGGTTGTGTCTCCAGCTACACATTTATACAACCATATTATTGCAAAAGCAAATAAGCATATTCTCAAACATTTTTAAAATATTCCTATAACTTACAATCATAAATACATGTTTTAATAAATAAAACCTGAAAGATAAATACCGCAGCTCAACATAAATGAAAAAAGACTTTTCAGTTTTTTCTTGAATATTCACCTCGTTTTTCCAGTTGCGTCCCAGGAAGTGTTCGGCGACGTGTGCAGGTAAAACGTTCTCCAGCAGAACCCGGTTGAGGTTCTCCATGGTTTCGATCTCCTCACACTCCCTCTTGAACTTGTCCCTCCACAGGAAGTCCAACCTACAGTAATATTCATTCTGTTACAGGAGGACACAGAGTAAAGAGACACCTGTGTCATTCACACCAGCACTCTTCTCCAACTCTCCAACGCTAACGGACACTTTATGAATCTACAGGTGAAGAAAAGAAACTGACCACATTTCATTTTTCAACAGTTAAATTCTGATGTATTCAGCTACAGAAATGTGTAAAAAACATGAGTGTGTCTTAAATATTTATATTATTTGCCATTCAATGAAAAATGTATAGGATTTCAGGGAAAACGTAACCAACTGTATGGAGAAAAAAAAAGATAAAAAAGCCCTTCTCTCGTGGCTCAAGGAAAAAGAAAAGAAGCAGGACTGTTTTGCATAAAAAGTAGCCACTGCTTCTATTGTTTTCTTTTTTAATAATGTTTCATGCTTGAGGGAGTTTTCTTTTGTGCGGGGTCAAACCCTCCCACGAGTGTGTTTGTGCATAAGACAGAGTCCCTTGAACACACCATCATTATGCTCCTGTATATCTGAAACCTCTAGGCTACCTGTGGGCTGCTGGCCCTGAGTGTGTGTGTGTGTGTGTGTGTGTGTGTGTGTGTGTGTGTGTGTGTGTGTGTGTGTGTGTGTGTGTGTGTGTGTGTGTGTGTGTGTGTGTGTGTGTGTGTGTGTGTGTGTGTGTGTGTGTGTGTGTGTGTGTGTGTGTGTGTGTGTGTGTGTGTGTGTGTGTGTGTGTGTGTGTGTGTGTGTGTGTGTGTGTGTGTGTGTGTGTGGGAGCAGTTTTGGCTTCCTGTGAGATGTATTTGATGTGTGTAGTTAGCAGTCTGAAAGAAATGTGTGCACTGAACACTTTTTCCCTTGAGATGGAAGAGGTGGCAGTACATGCCTCCACCAGTGAAGCCCATATGCTCTGTGCTGGGATGTTTTGCTATAGTGTTGATAGCCTGGGGCTGAAATGGAAATAAAGATAGCATAGAATAAAAATAATGGTGTGGATCATTTGTGTATGAATATCAGGCATCAGGAGTAACGGAATACTAAGAACCGCGTTACGTAGATGTCAGATGTACTTGTGCACATATTTTAACGATCCAGAGCACACGTCTCACACAGTCGCCTCTAAAAATACTTTTACCGGGTGTAGAATTCGTCATTTTTCTGTCTTTCAGGCACGGAAAGTAGAACGACTTTCCAGCTCATAAAGATTGTTCTCTTTGGAGAGAGGCATCCCAGCATGAAAAGCCGGTTTGCAGGATATGAGCAACTGCTTCAGATTGGTGCGATACAGGATCCACCATGAAATCTGCATGTAGGTTAATTTAATTTAATTGAACTGCCGCTGCTCCGGTAACACTAATGTGCCAAATGATTAACATCCTTGGAGGATGACTGCATATCGCAGCTGGGAGGCAGATATCACAGACTATGCTGTGTTTCCTTTTTCTGCTCTTAATAAAAAATAAAAAGTAGGATCTTTAGGATAACAAATGGCAGTTTTGAGACCCAAAATTCATCCAAATCAGCGCGGATCAGGAGTACAAATATGGCAACTTCCAGGTTCAAACTGCCATTATTTTATCCTGAAAATGTAAGAAATGTATTCAAAATCCACAAAACCACTCCAAAAGATTCCAAATCGGCCAAACCATTTTTTAACTATTGTCTGATGCTAATTAACGCTGATAAATGCACCTTATGACAATTGTGCAAATTGACCAACATATGCAAATAAGCAACCGACAGTTTCTATGTGCTAGGGACCCCTTCTTTACGTTTCTAATATACAACTTTGGGGTGCTCAACATTTCCAAGTTCACAATAGGACTATATGAGCAGGCAAACAGACTATAATATTGTTGAGTAATGCAACTGAAAAGGGAATTAGAAAAAGTATTGGAATATATTTTAAAGCACCCCCTACCCTGATATGTGTGTGTAAAGTTTGAGTACTTGTCTCTCTTGCAGAAAGAGGAACTCCTCCCGGAGTTTAGAAAGTAGGCCGTTTAGAAACCTGCTAACTAGTCTGTAAATGAGCTTTGCTCCATCGCGCATCTGTTCATGAGGGATGAATTAAAGATGCGTATGTTCTCCTAACCTGCTTTCTCCTCCCTCTGACTAAATGGTCAAGTAAACATCTCATTAGGGATGATGATGAAAAGCAAATGTGTTTATAGCAGGATACAAGTTCATCAAAAGGATGTTCTCATACGCAGCACCTATTGACGTACTTCTGCGTCAAGGGATTCCAGAGACGTCACTTCTTATTCCTTTCGACCTGTTTCCAGAAATATTTTTGAGAATAATGGATGAAGCATTTCAATGCACTCATTTATACCCAAACAGCATTTGGGAAGGACAAACCAAATGAACCCTGGGAGATGCTGATAAGAGAGCATACCGGAATAAGATATGACAGTGATAAATTGTTTACCACGGCAAAGTTCTGTTTCCAAAATAAATGCTCCCCTCCCTTCTGGTGACCTAGATTGAGCACAACACATGGAGCTGTTTGGACCCATTGGTGTTCTCAGGGGAGCCCCAGTCTTGGGTACAGAAGCTTTGAGGGGGGGAGTCCTTCTATCCTGAACATCTGTGTTGGGGTCAGAGATGATGGATGGTACCCCAGGAAAGATGAAACACGCACACCAAATCTGTGTCAGCTGAGTTTAGCTCTCACATGAAGCAAGGATGTTGGACACAGAAGAGATGGAGGCAGTGGGCCAGACTGGCTGCTCCAACGCGACAGAAATGTCAATCTGAAGTATTTGGAGCATTTCTGAACCAAATCTTTGAAGGCAGGTTCACTTGCTCTGTTTCAAGTGTCTTGAAAATGTCTCCACATGCAGAGTTTTTGTGCAAAACAACTTTAAATGGCGCACTGGATGCCCTAATAAGATCTTACTATGGTTATTATTATTATCACAGATGTAGTTATTTCATTGTGGTGTATTTTTCAAGAAGACTACTGACCTGCCTGGCTAATACCAGTAAGGTGATGAAGAAGATGAAGAGAGACACAGAGCCCATCGTCTTCAGGTCCTTCAGCACTCCTGGTCTGGACACAGAGGTAGAGACAAAACAATATATCAATGTTGATCATGTGGGGCCAAATCAGACGATCTTGTATTCAACCAATTCCATTAAGATGTTCTGCTTTTCGTTTTACAGAGGACCATTAACTCGCTTACTTGATGTTGCTGTTAGGTGAAGGGATCACTAATATTAAAAATCATGTTTAGAAAATGTAAACAGTGAGCTAACATTTAGATAAAAGTTGAAAAAATGTGCTAAAAGTTTGAGGATAAACCGTTGAAATAGTACATTTTAAAGCTAGCTTAAAGTTAAACTGTTGATACAGTAGCTTATAGTTAGCTAAAAGTAATTCATTAACATTTGAAATACACTGAACAAAAATATAAACGCAACACTTTTGTTTTTGCTCCCATTTTTCATGAGATGAACTCAAAGATGTAAAACATTTTCTATATACACAAAATAACCATTTCTCTCAAATATTGTTCACAAATCTGAAAAAATGTGTGATAGTGAGCACTTCTCCTTTGCCGAGATAATCCATCCCACCTCACAGGTGTAGCATATCAAGATGCTGATTAGACAGCATGATTATTGCACAGGTGTGCCTTAGGCTGGCCACAATAAAAGGCCACTCTGAAATGTGCAGTTTTGCTTTATTGGGGGGGTCTGGGGGGGGGTCCGAAAACCCTAGGGTTAAACCCTAACCCTAACATGTCACCCATCTCCTTGGCATAGAGTAGATCAGGTTGTTGATTGTGGCCTGTGGAATGTTGGTCCACTCCTCTTCAATGGCTGTGCGAAGTTGCTGGATATTGGCAGGAACTGGAACACGCTGTCGTATACGCCGATCCAGAGCATCCCAAACATGCTCAATGGGTGACATGTTAGGGTTAGGGTTTAACCCTAGGGTTTTCGGACCCCCCCAGACCCCCCCAATAAAGCAAAGCTGCACGTTTCAGAGTGGCCTTTTATTGTGGCCAGCCTAAGGCACACCTGTGCAATAATCACGCTGTCTAATCAGCATCTTGATATGCCACACCTGTGAGGTGGGATGGATTATCTTGGCAAAGGAGAAGTGCTCACTATCACAGATTTTTTCAGATTTGTGAACAATATTTGAGAGAAATGGTTATTTTGTGTATATAGAAAATGTTTTAGATCTTTGAGTTCATCTCATGAAAAATGGGAGCAAAAACAAAAGTGTTGCGTTTATATTTTTGTTCAGTGTAGTAAGCTACAAGTTAGCTAATATTCTCAAAAGTTTAAATAGAAAGGAAAAGTGGCTCACATTTACAAAGTGATTCTTATTTTGAAGCAACAGACATTTTGTGGCACCAGAAAGCCTGCTAGCTTCCTTTGGCTACTAGTCTAACCTGACCATTTGTCTATTTGCTTTTTAATTACCACTGTCTAACAATTCTATGTACCGCATGTCTCAATCCTTTGGCTGTACACTCTTCATGCTAATAAAGTCAAAGTTGGAGTTGGAAAAAAAATGTTCCACAGTTTGACTAACAGCTCTTAAAACTGTTTGCAGAAAGGGATTTCTTCAGCGGTGAGACTCCAGCTGTCAGTTAAAAGCCAGATATCATTTCAGCTCCATCAACATAAACTGCTTTCACTCTGCCACTCATCCTCCTTCTTTCCAGCAGTTGCACTTGATTGACAGGGATTTGGCATATTGCTACCTCAGCTATCCCTCAAGACTCGAGTCTCATTAGTGATTTGAATCCGCTCTGCTCGACTGATGTGAGCAGGCTGCAGGGTCAAAGGGGGGTCGAAGGGTTTCACACAGAAATTGTGACCTCAACTAATTATGGGTGTGTGTGTGTGTGTGTGTGTGTGTGTGTGTGTGTGTGTGTGTGTGTGTGTGTGTGTGTGTGTGTGTGTGTGTGTGTGTGTGTGTGTGTGTGTGTGTGTGTGTGTGTGTGTGTGTGTGTGTGTGTGTGTGTGTGTGTGTGTGTGTGTGTGTGTGTGTGTGTGTGTGTGTGTGTGTGTGTGTGTGTGTGTGTGTGTGTGTGTGTGTGTGTGTGTGTGTGTGTGTGCGGGTACCTGTCTAGACTATTGGTGGGGTACAGTGCTTTGCTGAAGGCATCCAGCAGAGAGGCGTGTGTCTGGAGGATGATGATGTTGTAGATCACCACGGCAACCAGCATCACCACCATCTTCAGCTCGTAGTTTATCCTCAGGAACACCGAGCACGACACCAGCCCCAGGATACAGCAGTAGATGAAGTACTGGGGACAGAGAGAGACAAAGAAATATGGAGATCTAAAATACTTTTCCACACAGGTGAAGCACTGTGAGAGCTTAACTACATTAGTTTACAACACAATGTAACATTCAATTGAGATAACATGACGTAAGTTTTACTGACCAGACGTGTTAAAAAGTACTTAGCCCTTCTACTTAAGTAAAAGTAAAACTATGAAAAAGTAATCTGTACAAGTACTTGATTCAAGTTATAACCTGATTTAAAGGTGACCTATCATGTAAAATGCACTTTTGTACGTTTTTTATACATGAATATGTGTCCCAGGTGTTCCAGGGAACTCACCAAGTGTCAGAAAACACAACCCTCTCTTTTCCCCCATACCCAAATCTCTTAAAAAGGGGCTGCAACGGATCTGATACAGACTGATCCAGATTTGAACACTTCTCTGACGTCACAGAAGTGGCGCTACGGCTATTGGGCCAACTCCACCAATCAGGAGGAGATAGCCACGGACATTGCCGTTGGAAAGCGCTGGAGACGCTGTAGTACATATGCCAGGCCTGTAGATGGTGCTGTTCTCACAGAATCAGCCCATTAAAAGACAGTGTTAAATTGAGCGAAATGAGGAATGGCTAAAATGCATGATCTGTTTGGTATTTTTAAAAATAAAAAGTATAAATATGCCTTATATAGGTATGGTCCTACACTATATTATTCAAATATAGCATGAAAGGTCCACTTTAGGGAACAATATATAAGCTTCTAACTATACCAAAAGCATAAGTATTTATTGTGCAGAAAGGGATATATTTTATTACTGGGTTATATAATTATTGATGCATTAATGTGTATGTTAAAGTTGCAGATTGCAAAGATGGAGTTAATTGTAACTATTTTGTGTACTTAATAATGATATACTACTTTATATTTTGTATTCGTATTTAGTAACTAATGTTGTCAGATAAATATAGCGCAGTAAAAATAACATTATTTGCCAAAGAATAGTGGAATACAAGCGTAAAAAATTGCATAAAATTCAAGTCAAATGTGTACTCAAGTAAATCTACTAAATTGTAATCCACCACAATGACATGAGGATATAGCATGATTATGATATACTATAAAATTATAAAATATGTGGTTTACTGTAAGCCAGTTTGTAAAGAAGGCCTCTGACGCTTTCCGATGATTTCAACTATAAACATCTTGGTTTGCCAGCATGGGTGATTCTTTTTTAGCTTGGTGTGAAATAATTTAATCAGCCTAACAGTTTTTGAACGGCTGCACAGAAGATTCCCCGTGTAAATAGAAAACATTGACATAGCTTTACGTTAAAGAGAGAGGATAGAGACGTTGCCTCAGTGAATGCCTTGCAGCTTAAACGTGGGTTATTTAAACTAAAAGAAAAACATTTCCATGACTGTTATGGTATAAACTGCAAGTAAAAGCTCAGTAATTAGTAATTAGCTTTCTAGACTGTGACGGACCGCTGCAGAGACATGATTGGGGGATGATTTAAAAATCCATTATCTACTGGGGCAAACTGTTCTCAGTCTTGTGTTCTTGTTTACCATGCTTTGTGGGGTGACTTTTTTTTGCCGAGTCATTACCGTAAAGATTTGTACAACCAATATGTTAATGGTTAAGAGAATAGCACAAAGAGTTCTTCATGGATTAAGCCTCCTAATTTTCAAAGTGCAGTGAAGAGTTTGACCCTGTGGAAAACACTGAAGCTGAATTTTTCCAAACACAAATCTCTAACTTTACCGTTTTAGGTAAATGTTAACTCATTTAGGTTACTTTTGGGATACTGGTGGTCAGTAAGTAGACTTTTAAAAACTAAAGGGGCCCTATTATGCTCATTTTCAGGTTCCTATTTGTATTTTGTGCCCTTCTGTGACATGTCTCCATCCTTTAATGTTCAAAAAGCTCTTTATTTCTCTCATACTGCCTGTGCTGCAGCACCTCTTTTCACCCTCTGTCTGAAACCAGAGCCCAGTCTGCTCTGATTGGTTAGCTGGTTGGCTCTGTTGTGATTGGGTAACCGCTTAGAGATGTCCCGCCCCTTAGCCTATCATGTACAATATGTTAGAGTGCTAGCCAATGGAAGCGCAGGTGTTAGGTAGTGATGTCACTATATCACCGAAGTAAACAAAAGGGTTCAATTGAGGAGTTTCAGGCAGGGGGGGGGGGAAGAGACATTTGGGGTTTTAGCCTTTGCAGACCATTTACATGCACATAATCCTATTTTACACACTACAGGAAATGGTAAACCTCAACATCTATAATAGGGCCCCTTTAACCTTCTTTCCATCCATATTGATGACCTCTCCCTGTTCTACTTACTGGCAGATAAAACTTGTTTTCTCCTGTGTTTTCCTCCATGTACTCCAGCAGGCTGTCATTAGTTATATTCACAGGTGGAGTAGTTGTCATGACCTCCTCCCCCGATCCTCCAGGGTCCTCCACGAAGAACTGCAAAACAAAACAGAAATCACCTAACAGTTGCAGGCGCCAGAACTGGTTAATATTGAGTTTATGTTTTGCCCTGAAGACAAGAGTTGACGGATAAAAACAGTTAAACTACATTTTGCCCGCCTGTTAAGTTTTTCTTTGCCACTGAGGCCGAGTGCTTGTTGATGGTGGAAAATGTTGGGTCTCAGTAAATAATATAACAGTCTAGACCAGTTCAAAATAAAAAGTGCCTGGGATAACTTTTGTTGGATTTGGTGCTATATAAATACAATTACATTTTCATTATTTGACTAGATAATCAGAGCCAGAGCGGCTGAGTAGTATAAATCAGGTACTTCATCATTTTAACCTTAAAAACAGTATTCAGAAACCGTCCATGTTACCAAATTCAGCTTTTGTTGTTGAATGGGGCGAACAAACAAGCACACACACTTTCTCACTTGGCTTCATGTGTTGGTTGTTTTGATATTTTCTAGCGTTTTTTTTATTAAACTTATAAAAAAACAAATATAGATTGGTTCGACAATTTCGTAAATTACCAGATTTTTTGTCTTTATTACAAATTAAATGTTATAAACTAGATACATGTTACTTTTGATACTGTTAAAACTTGCCTATGTTATGGTTTCTAAATATTGCATGAGCACTTTATGCAGTCCAGTCCAACACATAGAAACCTGTAATTAACTTCTCACCATGTTGAACACCGCCATCACAAGTATGAGAGCTGTGGTCGTCATGGTGAGGACCAATCGCAGCCAGGGATTGTTGGTGACGATGATGCGGGAGGAAGTGGGGAACCAGGTGAAGGAGCAGAAGGAGCCCTTCTTCCCCTGCTGAGGAGGCAAATAATCAGGTAATTAGGGGTTTAGTGTTATAAAGTCCCTCTGGAAATGTAGCCTTTGCACACCATTCAAATACACAAAAACAACACACTACAGGAAAGGGAAAACCAAAAAAGCACAATAGGGCCCCTTTAGAATAAAAGCATGTCAACATGATCTTGTAGACACATAAAATACAAGCATGAGCAAGAAAATGAATCTGTGAAAATGAAATGAACATCTAAAACACGCTGAAGTGGGTGATGGTTCATAGATATATCGAAGTTTTCTTCTAATTGTCGCTAAATAATGGCAGTGTGTTTTACACGGTAGTTGCGGTGATGCCTTCTCCTACAGAACAGATTATCTCATTGGATTTTCCAAGAAATGTTGTTTCATCACAATAGACGTGTAATGCAACTTTTCACAGATAAACTAATCATGTCCTTGAACTTTATTCAGCCTCATTAAAAAGTCCTTACACAAACCCAACCAGCGAAACGCACATGCACACATTTGCCGTGAGACTTCATTGGTCAATAACAGGCTCTTTCACCAATCACCAGTGACCACATCAGCTTTCATTGAGCGATACAATTAATGGAAAGCACAACACACCCATTAAACAGGATCTCTCTCAAAGTTGTTACTGAGGCAGTTTATAAAATTGATATCTGGGTCAGTGCAGATACAGCATTATAGATTAACCCCCTCCCATTAATTACAGGTGATGACCCACTTATAGCGATATAAAACTCTCTTGAGAAGGGGGGGGGGGGAACAAGGCTCTAAAGGGCGAAGCATTTATTGATTGACCATAAAACACTTGTGACAGGCAGCTTGTAAATAACACCCATCCCTCCATTGTTCCACTGTGCTCAATAACAAGCAGCAGTGACACGATGGATGGACTGTTGTATGAAGGAGAACAAAGCTCATATAAAGCCCTTATAGGAAGGCTGCAGTTCACACAGTGATCCAAAAAAAAAAAAGTGATGACAAAAGATACCTCGACTCAGCAGTATCTTAGTTATTGATCAGTAAAGGAAAGACATCTTTCTTTGTGTGAAGGAATGAATCCATGTGAAAAAAGAGAAAGATGTGAGCCAAATCTCCAACAGCTGGGATCATTAACACATTGATTTTGGATGAAATCGCAGCTAAAATGAGAAAAAGATATATGGAGAAACAGCTAAGATGGGCAATGTGAATTCAGTGATTGTTTTCTTCTGCGCAGACATAAATAAAATCATGTTCTGGAGCATTAAGAGTCATTAACTGCTTATTTGAAAATGTAGACAAACTTCATACAATTTGTAGGCTTTTTTTATGCACATAAGATATGCCATTCCCTTAAGTAGTTAAACCTGACGGACATACATAATGTTCTGTATGTTTGTATGGCAGTGTGAATATGAATGTAAATGGGAATACAAATAAATAATAAATGAAAGAATCCATTGTGTCACCAGCATATAGAGAAAACAACTGTATGTGTGAATATAATTTATATACAGATAAATAAGAAAGGTACAGGTTTTTGTTTATGATGATTCTACATATTTAAAGTAACTCTAAAGTGAAAAGAATATTGAATTACAGATTATAATTTCTACCACTGATATGTATTGGAGTAGAAGTAGAAAGTAGCAGGAAATGGAAATAAAACATATAGAAGAAGTATCTTTAAACAGTATGTGTGTGTGTGTGTGTGTGTGTGTGTGTGTGTGTGTGTGTGTGTGTGTGTGTGTGTGTGTGTGTGTGTGTGTGTGTGTGTGTGTGTGTACACTTATTAAATCAGTTCAAACTCACCAGTATTTGACCACCGAAGCAAAGGAGGAGGATCAACGCCAAGAGCAGGAACGCCAGGCCAAAGGAAATCCCCAGCACAGCAGTTCTGCCACACACACACACACACACACACACACACACACACACACACACACACACACACACACACACACACACACACACACACACACACACACACGATTAAATGCAGGTTCTAATGTATTCTACATCCGACCTGCATTCCATTTTCACAGAGTAAGCAGGAACGTGGATATAAGCAGGAACGTGGATATAAGCAGGAACGTGGATATAAGCAGGAAGGTGGATGCTATAGTACTGAATGTGCTTTGTAATACAGTAACGCCCATATATCGCATTTTCTGTGTTCGTCTGATTTAAGGACCCTTGCTATAAAACAGATGATGTCACTTCTAAACGTGCGTAGCGATGCTGCGACACACAGAGCCAGGATAAAGACAGCGAGGGGGGAATTGTACGATCAATGGCCCTCAGAAGCTGAATTACACCTTCGGCTCCCAGAGGCAGTAAATTAGCATGACGGTGAATTTCTTTCCTCGCCATGAAAGAGGCGACGCAGTCTGATTCACCTGATCTATAATCACTAAGCAGACATGGATCCTTTTCATCTCGATCTGCTTTTTAGCCTCCTGCCTCCTTTCATTTCAACGTGGTACTGTTGATGAGACAGCTGGCGTGTCAAATGGCTCTTTCTCACATCAACCCGCCGCCACAGCTAGAGTTGGCTGGTATGTAAACCCCGTGGGGGGGGGGGGGGGCAGACTTACTTGGGCAGGACGAGGACCTGCACGATGAACATACAGCAGAATATGAGGCAGGCGCAGGTCACGTAATACTTGAAGGCTGGTAATGTTGTGGATCTGTACTGTTGAGAGAAGGAAGACAAATGGGAAACAGGGTTCAATGTTATGAGGAGCAGCAGAAAAAACATGCTATGGCAAAGTCAACATTTATTTATATTGCATGCACGATAACAATAACAGACCTCTGTGAGGGACAAAGCAGAAAACTATAGATCCATAAATAATGAGTAGAAAAGTTGTTACTGTATATATTTTTTTAATCCAATAATTAAAAGAGGCCCTTATATGCTTTTTGGAGTTTCCCTCTCCTCTAGTGTGTTATGGGTTTTAGTGCATGTAAATGGTCTGCAAAGGCTAAAATCCCAAAGTTCCCTCCAGAGGAAGTTTCTCTCTCACACACACACTTCTCTTTTTTAATTAAATGTAAGTTATTCCTTCTAGACTCTTGCATGGATTCGTTTCCCTAGTAAATAACGCTTGCAGGGATTTTGTAAGATTTGCCTACCTCTTTCTCCAGAGCTTTGTTGTGAAAGAACAAAGAGATCCTCTGGATGTCTTCAGACTTCAGCCACTGTCTGCAGACACACACACACACACGCATGTATTATATGAATATCTCAAATCTGTTCTGTATTTGAACATTAGCGTTGGTCTTTATTACATTTTAAGAATATTTAAAAATGCTACAATGTTATGACATGTGCAAAGAACACCTTTTTTAATTCAAAACAGCTGTTTCTTTGTGTTTCTTGAAATACAGAATATCATAAAACAGATATTTACATAAAGATTAAATCATTGGTGTTTAATATATAATAACTGGAGCACAATAGCCAGATAACTTATGAGGATGCTTTTTCTGACTGTTCAAGCTGACTTGAAGCTTCTCCTTCTTAGTACTGGGAGTCATTCTTCTCAGAAGTGATAGTGATGTAGATGAAGGATGTGCAGCAGCAGACATGGTGCTTACTTCTGCGAGTTGATGCCGTCGATGGTGCGAATCATTCGCTCGTTGAGTTCCTCCTCAAACCTCCTCCTTTGAGATTTGGACCTGGAAGCGAGGGGTGGGGAGGAGAGATTCAAACATGGAGACGGAATAAAAATGGTCCCATACATGTGAAGATATTTTGTAAAAACTGAGTTGTATGTCATGACCAGTCTATGGTCATGACCTGATCATATTTGACAGTTTACATAGTTTTGTTTCTGGCTCACCTTTCTCGTCTCTGGAAGTGGTACTGACCCATTGGAACGTCCTGAAACAGGAAGTCATGTATCAATGATGGATATCGGAGTGTTTTTCTTTATATCCTTTAAAGGTCCCCTATTATACTGTTTTTCATCAATATATTATAGTTCTTAGATATATACAGAACCTGTCTCTGATTGGCTGAAACACCAAACAGATCATTGCAGCATTACCCATAATCCCCTCTGTTTCAACCTTGTTTCAAAAGTGCTGATTCTCTGTCTGTTACTTTAGATGAAAATAAGGAGCCCCTCCCCACGCCCCTCTGAGAGATATTTGGTTAAAAAGAACACAATGGTGCTCTAAGAGGAGATCCAGGTGATAAGGTTGGGGGGGGGGGGGTTACCTTGGTTGGTGATTGGCTAATGGTTACACAAGCAAACACATCGTTATGACATCATAAAGTGGCCAAAATCAGTTTTTTATATAAATGGATCAGGACAAAAGGTGAGCAAATATTTTTTCCTGAAACTTCCAGAATCTCTTTACACAGAGGGGACACATGTTTAGGTATAAAAGACATGAAAACGTGGATTTTCCATAACAGGTGACCTTTAAATACATTGCATTACACTCACAGTTGTGTTGATCTTGCCGTTGTCCGTGGTCATGCTGTCTCGATGGTGGAGGTTGGCAAAGGGCTTGGCGGCCCCCCAGGACTCCAGGTACCGAGTCATCCTGACAGACGCTCTCATCTTCCCCCCGTCCAGAGAGGTCCGGGAGCGGACCCCCAGCAGAGGGCTGTGCCTCTCAGTCTGAGGAAACACACAGGAACAGAAGATCATGATTTTGTTGAGTTGAACGACAACGACCCAGCAGTCAGACTATGTAACATTTGCTTATGAATTCCCATTGTAATTACTTGTAAGAGAGAACACAATGCTATTTTTGGATTAGCTTGAAACGTGCGAAATTTTGCTACCTGAACAATTTCAGACCATTTTGGAACATTTCCTTGCATTGTGACCTCTTTTAGAACATATTTTGTTAATTAATGCCAAGCAAACAATCCTCATTGTGATTAACCTAGGTGGATTGGGTTTGATGTTATCAACAAAAAGCGCTGAAATGCACTGTCTATAGAAAAACACCAGTTTTCTAAACTGTCAAAGTCAAATGATGTTCCTAGTTCCAGTCAGCTGATTAAATATTTAAATTGCTGAAATAAATGGATATTGTGACTGAAGCAACGTGGCACATTAGTCTATAAGAGTTTAAATAAATAATGGCAGTTCATTTTCCGCGGGTTTAGAGAACAGCGCTGACAGTGACGGTCAGTGACAGTGGAGATGACACCTCCTGTGAGCCGTGATCCATATTTAGCCTTGACTCTTTCAGGGCTTTCTTGAAAATATCACAGAGCTCCCACAGCGTTTTTCCAACATCTATCCAAGAGCTATCTCCATTACAGAAAAAAAAGGAAAGAGTAGCATCTGTCATGTTGTCGAGACCTCCTGGTCATATTCATGAAGCAGAAGACACTTTAAAAACACAGTGGCTTAGGCTAGGCGTGGTTTACTTACTTTTTTATTTTGTAATGTTGTTGTTGATTTGATTTTAGCTCTCAGTTTATCAATTCATTTTAATTAAATTAAACGTATAGTAACTTCTCAATCCTTTAATCTGAGGCAAATTGGACTCCTTTGTTTACTTCGGTAACATAGTGACATAACCAAGCTCTGTGTTAGAGCCATTTTTTGTGTTGATAATGAATGTATTATTTTCTTATTAATTTAGATCTTAATATATTCTTTCCATTTATGAATTAGTATTGAATTAAATATTCGGAGAAAAGCTTTGATTTATTGTGATCAATCAGCTGTTATATAAGGAAGGGGTGGGACTGAGCGTCACCGGAAATTGTCTCCAGCACGGAACGGGGAATCGGTACAGTCTTTGACCTCACGTTACACTGATCATTTTGTTTATTTGTTTGTTTAATTTTATGGAAGAAGTAAATATATCCGCCAGAGGAAGGCAAAGAAATCAGTTTTAAATATCCTACGAGAATGGGCCACGACACTCTGCTATTGGCTAGCGCTTCAACACATTGTAAGTGATAGGCTAAGGGGCGGGGCATTTCTGAGCGGTTGACCAATCCCAACAGAGCTGACCAGCTAACCAATCAGAGCAGACTGGGCTCTGGTTTCAGACAGAGGGTGAAAAGAGGTGCTGCAGCACAGGCAGTATGAGAAGAATAAAGAGCTTTTTGAACATTAAAGCATGCAGACATGTCACAGTAGAGACACTACATACTGATATGAACCTGAACATGAGCATAATAGGGCCCCTTTAAAAAGCCAAGAGAATATAAATAACGTAAACAAGGTAAAATAGAATAAGACAGGTACAAATTACAGAACTAAAAGCTATAGTGCAGTGCAAGATATGGACAGTTATTTGATTTAAAACAGGCAACAGAAAAGCTGACCACATCATCTGCTCTTTCTTGTGCTTGAGAAGGATATTTATTGGTGCTTTCTGAATGTTGAATGTATCAAACCGTGTCACTAAAGGTGACTGACCTTTGGGTTGATGACCAGGTAGGTGATCACTCCATTTTCTTTCAGGTACGAGTCTCGGCTCAGCCCGTCTCCAGGCTCCACCTTATAGGAGCCCTTCAGATGCTCCAGCGTCACTGAAGAGATGTGGACCCTTCTGGAGAGGAGACAGGAAGTGGTGATAAGAGGACAGGGGGTGAGAGGTCAAGAGCATGCGTCACTGTGCCATTAACAGCTCTCAAAAAAAGGAAAATGACTTATTACAACAATCAAATGCAATTATCCCTTTTCAGGTTTGTTTCTACCGTTGTGAGCAGAGAGAGATTTAGTGGAGAGAGTGTTTTTTACAGCGGGATTATTTTTCAGACACCTATGAGCAAACAGAACCATTAGCAGCCTGGTGGGGATACATGAGGGACACTGGGGAGCTTGTTTTCTGTGTAGCATTCACAAATCCACCAATATGCCCCAGCTTGTTACAGTGCAGAACTCATGTCCACATGTACAGATGATTGGTCAAATGAAGTGGCGATAATTGACCGAAATGTTGGGAGGAAGTAGAACCGACAGATGTTACCTGTGAGCTTTTAGACATGCGCTTCCTGTTAAACAAGTTAGCTATGAATGGGCAGCAGAGGAATTTAATAAAATATGTTTATTAAATTATTGTACTTTAATTTGATATACTTTTCTTGAGTATTTCAGTGTTATACTGCATATACTTCTACTATATTTGGTGGCAAATATTGTGCTTTCCACTCTATTTACCACTCATTGTTACTAGCGCCTTTCTACATATAAAAACACATAGTATGCTAATAAGAAATTATGAAACACTGTTTTAATCATCTAGCAACCATTTTTAAATGTAACTTTTACGGCTCAACTTACAAACTTCAACTTTTAAATGTAATGACAAGTATTTGAGTACTTAAAGAACATTTTGCTGATAATACTTTTGTAATTTTACTTAAGTAATATATTGAATAAAGGACATTTACTTTTAACGCAGTATTTTAAAGGGCCCCTATTATGTTTGAAACTAGAGCTCAGTCTGCTCTGATTGGTTAGCTGGCCGGCTCTGTTGTCATTGGCCAACTGCAGAAAGATGTCCTGCCCCCTTAGCCTATCACGTACAATGTGTTGTAGCGCTAGCCAATAGAAACGTGAGTGTTACATAGTGATGTCATTAGGCTACAGAACTAAACAAAGGAGTCTAATTGAGGCGTGTCAGACAGGGGGGGAGGGACTTTAGCTTTTACAAACCATTTACGTGCACTACTAAAACCTAATATAACAGACTACAGGAAAGGAAAACCCCAAAACACAATAGGGCCTTCAACACTATAGAGAATATGAGGGCTTTTTTCAACCACTGGCAATGGGGGAATGAAGAACATTATGGATAAAATGAACTTATACAAAATGTTAAATTCCTTCTGTAAACAACAGATTCTGCGGAAAGCAGAGAGCATTCTGGCCTCTCCAGGTCATGTTCTTTCACATGAATTTCGTCTGTTGCCATCAGGGCGAAGATATGCTCTACCTGATCAAAGGACTAATCGCTTTTCAAAATCATTCATCCCTTCTGCACTCAAACTTTGAGATTCTTGAAAGGCTTTTAACTTGATTATTTATTTATTTATTGTTGTGATGCTATGAACTATTTATAGTGTAAATTGGAATGATCCACATCTGTGCTCCCGGGTGTGTTTTCTCCCTGTATGTTCCTGCCTGTGTACATGACATAAGCTGCTGCTCATAACCAATTGCCCCTTGCAGGATTAATAAAGTTGCTGATTGATTGATTGATTGATTGATTGATTGATTGATTGATTGATTGATTGATTATCATATCAATTGTAACCTTTATTATTCTTGGTGCTGCTGCAACAGATCAATATATTGTTCTCTCGCAGGTGTATCTTCATATTTATATTTCAGGGGGTGGTTGAATGTCAGCCAACATCGATATTATAAAACAATTTTTAGTTTGGACTGTCCTAGAGATTATGCTGATCACTAATAAATGTAACGCCAAGTTCTGAGTATTATCCTTTTAAGAGAGAAAAAGCCTTTAAAACAACCACCTTGAGAACCAACCTCAAGATAATGACGTTGGAGCTGTTGGCCTCTGGGACTTTCTCTCTTCTGCTTTAGGCCACACAGAGCAGATGGGAATTCTGTGACTTGCTAAGTGCAACTCAACATTAATCACTGAGAGAGCAGGAAGTGCCAAATCCCACAGCTACACTCTCCCTCTGCATTATGCAACTAAAAAATGATGTCAATGATTTGCAAAGCAGCATAAGCAGTTAGATCAAGAGGTTTGAAGAATTGGTTATATCTTACCCCGGCACACCTCCCGCCTCCATGTGATTGGCCAGCGTTACGTCATGTGACCACACGTCGTACTGCCACTTGCGCAGGCCAATCACGCCACACAGGACATTCCCAGAGTGAACACCGACCCGCATGTTGATGTCGACTCCAGTGGCATCTCGGACCTTCCTGTGGAGAGAAGAGGGCACGATTACACTTTAAATAAGAAGTTTACTACTTTTGGGTAAATGTGGTTATTCGATAGAAGATTTAAATCAATTGCAGTGTGAAGTTAAGAGCTGGGGTAAAGACGTGTTAGGAAGCTAGCTTAGCGTAAAGATAGGAAGAATGAGGAAACAGCTACTCTGAATACACCTATCACTCTAAAAAAAAAAAGGTTAAATATGTTGTATCTGCATAAACTCCTTGACATTTATAATCTTATTTTCGTTATAGAAAACCACATTATATGTTATTTTTTTTAGCCTATACACAAACAGAGAAGTCAGAATGACGTGCTCAAACTGTTTCTCGTCTGATAAAACATTATCAGTAAAATTATGATTTTGGGTTAAGCCCTGTCACACTGTCCCGAAATTTGACTTATATACTAATAAAGGACTGGCTTATCTAAAGCCAGTTGAGTAGCACTTGAAATGTTTTAGCTCTATGAAACCTGATGAACTTATATGATTCTGTTTTCTTCAAGTTTGTATTTTGTTGGATGAACGCACTTATTGTAAGTCGCTTTGGATAAAAGCGTCAGCTAAATGTAATGTAATGTAATTGACACCAGATGGACACACGATAAAGGAAATGTTCAAATTCGGCTCTGATCGTAACAACATCGGGACATTCGTGAGGGCAGCTTAAGCCATTGTATGACCGCCGGTGGAGTTTCTCAGGCTCCGGCAGCAACTTCGTGAGCAGTGGCAAAATCTTTGGCATGCCAAAAAAATTGCCGAAGGACCTTGCGAAGGTTCATTTTCGTGTTGAATTTGTGTGTCCATTTTGCCCTTCGTAAGTCACTCGTGAGGGCATCTAGTCAAATCGTTTCATCTTCGTGTGATCATCGGTGCCATCGGGCATTTTTCGCCTCACGAAGACAACACAAAGGAAACAAGAAGCTGCCCGATTGTCTTAGGAAGGCAACACGACTTTGTGAAGCCCTCGCAATGCCGTCATGTAGCCATCGTATTATAGTACGATGACATCGAGATTGCATTTATTGCACAACAAAATCATGTAAACATATTATGTAAATCACCCAATTTGTGTTATGTGAAACTGAAAAGGATATTACATTGTTTTTGATACTTTCGTTGCAGTTGTATGTCTTAAATGTCATTTAGGTTTACTTCCTGTTTTATTTAGATGCTTTTATTTTGAAGGTGAGTTTACGCTGTTGACAGGAAGTTGTTGTTGCTATGGAAACAACATGACTGAGTGTATGGTTCGGTTGCCATCGTGTGGCCTTCTGTAGGCATCGTACTTGCTTCGGCTGTTGCTTGGCTGTTGACCAAGTTCGGGGCCATCTTCGTGCGGAATTCCCAATTCCATCTGGTGTCAATTTCGGGACAGTGTGACGCGGGCTTTAGGCATTTACTCCCATAGCTTCCTGTAACCACTATTTTATTTTGTGACACATTTATTTTTCTCATACTGCCTGTGCTGCATAACCTCTTTCCACCCTCCATCTGAAACCAGAGCGTACAATGTGTTTTGGATTTGGGATTTTAGCCTTTGTAGAGAATTTAAATGCACAAAAACCTATATCACACACTGCAGGAAATGGAAATCTCCAAAAAGCAGAATAAGGCCCCTTTAAAATGTCATTTAAAATGTGGTTTCCTTGTTTCTTGCCTTAAATATTTGTCTTTGTTGATGTTGCAAATGGAAGTAATGGAAGATATATGTTCCACTATAACTGACAGAAAAATCTTATAGTATTGTATAACTGACACACAGACGATTCGACATGACATCTTTAATCTGATTGTGACTAAAGGTCAGTTCCTGCAAGCAAACATATTGGTCAATACAACTGATGTGTTTGACGTCATGCATGAGTGAACAACATGGAGACAGAGGGCGGAAAAATGGCGAGCTGGAAAGTAATATTTTTTCATTTGTTTGCCATTTCCAGGGAGGCTTATCATATTGAATTCACATTGTGTTTATTCTGGAGTTCAAACAGAGCTGGAATGAAGTCTGGCATTCCTAACGCTCAATCTGTTTGACAGGCGTGTGTTTGTTTGTTTGTTGTTTGTGTTTGTGTGTGTGTGAGAGAGGCAGAGAAGGAGAGAGGGAGATCTGGTATTTTACTTGATGGCCTCACACATATCCAGGCCCATCTTCACGCAGTTTCTGGCGTGGTGAGGCAGCGACTCAGGCAGACCGGACACACAGTAGTAACAATCTCCGAGGATCTTGATTCGCATACACTCGTTTTCCTGAAAGACAGACATTAAGAATGGAAATAGGTGGATTAAAGGTCCCCTATTATACTGTTTTTCATCATTATATTATAGGTCTCAGATATATACAAAACATGTCTCTGAAGTGTTTGGCTCCAAACACCAAACAGATAATTGCAGCATTACCCATAATCCCCTCTGATTCAGTCCTGTTTCCAAAGTGCTGATTCTCTGTCTGTTACTTTAGATGAAAATAAGGAGCCCCTCTCCACGCCCCTCTGAGAGAGATTTGGTTAAAAAGAACACAATGGTGCTCTAGGAGGAGATTCAGGTGATAAGTTGTTGATAAGTTGGTGATTGGCTGATAGTTACGCAAGCCAATAAATCGTTATGACATCATAAAGTGGCCAAAATCTGATCTGCTCATTTTCAGACAGGTTTTTATATAAATGGATCAGGACAAAAAGTGAGCGAATCTTTTTTTCTGAAACTTTCAGAATCTCTTTACACAGAGGGGAAAAGTGGATTTTGCACAACAGGTGACCTTTAAATTGGTCAGGAAACCGTGTACCCTTAACACTATCTTCATTGTCCAACATTTTCATTATCTTCAACAACTTTTCATTGAAAAAGATACTTTCTCCTGCTCTGTCTCATGTTCACACAACTCAAACACCTGTACAGGAAGTATTCTGATCCCATACTTAAATAAAGGTACTATAACACACTGTAAAAAATACTTTAGGTAGGTATACCTAATACATTGGGAATGTACATAAAGTATTCAAAGTTAGAGTGCTCAATAGAGAATTCTCTTTTTTTTTCTTGAAAAATCTCTCTATATATATATGATATATAAACCCTTTAAACATGTAGGCTTTGTTTGTATCTTTTTTATTTGAAAGGTAAATAGCAAATAGAGCTGTCAGATAAATATAGTGAGAAATATAATAATTCACATAACAGCATCAGAATACTTAATTTATCAAGTAGAAAGTTGGGTATATAACAGTTCCTCCATTTTAAAATGAAATAAAAGGTAATTTAAATAAAACTTTACAAAATGTATACAACATACAGTCAAAGTTAGAATGTGCAATGAAAGGTAAAATATAATAACTATCATTCTATCTACATATAACAAGCACTCATCAACGACTCAATGCTTACAGGGAGAATAAATAGGATTAATTTCTTGTTTTTATTTAACTTACTGTACATTACACACACACACACACACACACACACACACACACACACACACACACACACACACACACACACACACACACACACACACACACACACACACACACACACACACACACACACACACACACACACACACACACAGACACACACACACACACACACACACACACACACACACACAGAATCAAACACCCCCACACATCACACATGAGCTCTGGCTCCACATGTGATACAGCTCATCGTCGGAGCGGCTTTATGTAACGCCGGCTTCATCAGAGCTTCTGGACAGGAACGCGGAGAGAAACTGACTCAACTGTTTATCCCCGGAAAACTGAGAGCCCACGAGGCCACCACACACACTCTGACCAGCCCACACAACCTGACCTGCAGCTGTTAACATGCCAAGCACTCTGGGAAGGTACGACGCTGGCCCCAGGACAGAGAAGACTTTCATTCAAGGCAGAGCAGTGAGTGAGTGACAGCACACAACTCAACCTGATCTCTCCTTCGCTGTATTTAGCAGATTTGTGCAAACAATTCCAATAAGGTCAACTTTTAAATACATCAGGCCACATTAGCTGAAATTGCCATACAATTCAAGATAGTGGGCTTAGTGTTGTTGGGTTGTTGCATGGAGGCTCGAGCAATAAAGAGTGTTTTAGGAGATCATTAGGGATCCTTGGCTTTTCAATTGCTTTAATCTGAAGCAGCACGCTGTGTATGAAATGTGGTTATATCAATAAAATGGGATATTTCTGAGTTACCTTTGCAATTTGGTCAAATTTGCCAAAAAGTTCATTCAGCATGTGGACCAGTTCCCCGGGGGAGCAGTCACTGGCCAGCCTGGTGAAGCCCACGATGTCTGCGTACAGAATGCTGCACAAAACAAGAACAACAAATAATATAATTAAGATTTCATTACTGAATAAAACTACCGCGAAATAACACTTTCATTCATGGCATATCTTGTTTGTACTGCATTAAGAGAGGCAGGAGAGGGCCATTTTATTAGTAGAGCAACATGAAGATGGAGCGTTTATTGCGTTTTGCTTTGACTTAACTTGTCTGCAGTGTTGTTTTCCACAAAGCTATTCAGTTGAACACTTTCACATTGGTGGCAGTAGATTAAACATTTTAATATGGAATAAACCTTCTCCTTTACTCCTTCTAGCAAACTTGAAAAACTACAAACCCAACAAAGACTGAATGAAGGAACACTTCTCTATTCAGGTCTCTAATGCTATGCAAGTTATTGTCATCTTAATAATATGGCTTTGTACTTGCAAGAATCTGGATATACGGTACATGTGAGAATACAGGGGTACAATTCTAAATATTGCAATATCTTTTGCAAGTCCTATTGACTCATAGTATCATAGTATAAAGAACACATTGCCATTTGAATAGAATCTGAGTCAAAAGGCATTTTAGGGACAGCAGAACAGTGGGATCTGCAGTCCCTCCCAATCAATCTAGGCAAAGGAATTAGCATTTATTTATATCAGTAATTACCGACTCTTTTTGTAGTATTCTTAAAAGTAAAATTATCCAGAATTGAAACAATATCACAAAACAAACTATAAACTTCACATCTTCCTGAATCCTGAACAATGAGGCAAGTTTTAGCTAAATGTATAAAAAGGTTTAGAAACAGACTTCTACCGTCAGCACTTCGTACGTTTTGTCTGCTCTTTGGAAATATGAAAAATCTGCAAATGCACCAGACGATATCCAAAAGAGAAGGACATGTCTTTCAATGAGCATAAAACACACACAAAGCAACCAACGAGCAGCAGACAGGAGGCTGCTGTTTGTCTCTGCACTAAACGTGTGTGTGTGTGTGTGTGTGTGTGTGTGTGTGTGTGTGTGTGTGTGTGTGTGTGTGTGTGTGTGTGTGTGTGTGTGTGTGTGTGTGTCTGTGTGTGTGTGGGAGGAAGCAGCAGATTCACACTGCCACATGTCCTTGGGTGTCACTTCTGAGATTGCCCTCTTCTCTGTGAGCTAAGACCGAGTGAGAATCTGTTATTACTGAAGGATAAAAGGCAGCTCAACACACACACACACACACACACACACACACACACACACACACACACACACACACACACACACACACACACACACACACACACACACACACACACACACACACACACACACACACACACACACACACACACACACACACACACACACACATCTGAGGCCCACTTGAAACGCTCACAGTCATTGTTTCCCCTGTAAACCTCAGGCATGATGGGAAACAGGTTTTCTATGGAGAGGCTCTCATGGTCAGCTTGGATTTGTATTGCTATGAACCTCCACCACATAGAAGGACGTCTTTGAGTACAGATTGACCTTAGAACCAACCTAAGAACAATGGATGTGAATTAACTATTGATTTAATTTGGTCATAGCAATCAAAATAGATAAGAACATGGGTTTTAAAAGTGATGGCGAAAAAAGAAAAGGCGAGGAGGTTAGAAAGGGAGACTATAGAGTCGTTCATGAATGAGTCCTAAGCCCCAAAATGAGTTCTTAGCACTTCCAGGTTTTTAATGAGTTTTTGGTCCGATGCCTGAAATAAGCTCTGTGGTTAACACAAGCTAAAGGGATTATTAGGTTTTGTTCTACGGCGTTACATACGTCAGTAAATACTGTAATACTCCTCTCGTAATGTCCAAAGCCTCTTTGTGTCTTTACAAAGCTAACAAGTGACTATAGGAGACTATTAAACCAATTATTAGCTGCCTTTAGCTTAGCTGTGTTTACATGAAGTCGTGAGACCGTGATGGAGTTTGTTTATTGTCTATATATAATGTTATAGTCTTCTGGTAATTTCTATTATGCTTCGACTGCAATATTTCAAAATTCAATGGAAAAATGCCATTGGCTTCCTGCAAGGAAACCCTTGCAATGCTAACTCACTGCTCGACCTACAAAAATACGTCAACACTGCACCACTCTATAGAGAAGCACAGAGTAAAGAAGAAATCCAAATATAACTGCAGGTAGACCGGAAAAAAAGAAGACGAGGGGGAGGACAGGATGTTAAAATAGAGCAGAAGATTATAACCTTCATTTTGTGGAAGCACAGATAAAGAGAAGCAGCCTCACCTGACGTTGGTGTGTCGCTGCACGTAGAGGTTGTGGAAGTTGTTGGTGCTCTCGGTTCGACCAAAGTTGGGCCCCTGCAGCCTCTGGATGATCTCAGCCTTCATCACCCGGGCTATGTGAGCCGGCAGTAAGGACAGCAGTAAACGCTCCTGAGGACAGAGAGGGGGGTGAGGAAGAGTCAAGCAGCTAGGATTTATTATAGTACGTCGCCATGTTGAAAACTTAAAGAGGCCCTATTTGGATTTTGGGGGTGTTCCCTCTCCTGCAGTGTCTTATATAGGTTTGTGTGCATGTAAATGGTCTGCAAATGCTAAAATCCCTGTGTTCCATCCAGAGGGAGAATCTCTCTCACACACTCCCCCCTGCCTTTAATGCCTCCATTGGACTCCTTTGTTTACTTCATACCATAGTGACATCACCATAGAGCTGTGCTCTGGTTTCAGACAGAGGGGGAAAAGAGGTGCTGCAGCACAAACAGGCAGTATGAGAAATATAAAGAGCTTTTTGAACATTAAAGCATGGAGACATGTCACTGTAGAAGCACTAAATTACAAATATGAACCTGAAAATGTGCGTTATATGTCCAATTTAAATGTAAACAACAACTTTGATCAATGTGCTGCAGGGACGTGTACAGACATTTGGAGGGGCTATTGCTCTAAACTGGAAAAAGGGCATCCCACTGAAAAAAAATTACAACTAAATTGAACAGTAATTCACATCTCCTAACAAAATAAGATAAGCTAATTCGGTGACTTGATTTTAAAAATGTAAACCAGGGACATCTTTTGTTTTGCGGTCCATATCTCATTAAATATCTAATGTTAGTAACTATTAAAGACAAAATGGGGACAATTCTGTTCTAATGTAGCTTGACCATTGTAACTGCTGTGCAGTCCAGACATACTGATAAAATAGGGCCTCTAACTAATTGCCTTAAATAAACTCACTAATTAATGAAACCAGTTCAATACGCATTATTCTTATCATTATTTATGAGCGCAGTAACGGTAAGGTATCTAATTACTTATTTATTTATTATTCCATAACTTAATAACAGAGATGGTCCCACTAAAGTGGTAGAGACATGGCAGAAATCCTACAATGAAGCGGGACATTGAACTGTTACTTGAAACTGAACCGTGAGAGGGCGATCAAGAAAAGAGAGCGAGCGGCCCCGTTGAGGGAGTTTACAGATGAAAAGACACAGAAAGACAGAAGCACAATAACAACAAGTAGGCTATATTTAGTTTTTTTTTTGTAAATAACCGCCGGTGTCAAGAGGAAGTAAAGTCCCCTGGTTTGTCCCTTATACCCTAACTGCCATGAGACAACACAAAATCAAGTTTCCAAAATCCGACACTGAGGTGGTCTTAACGCACCGGCAGATGACAGCGCTGACAAAGTGTGTTTCCCGCAGCGAGACGCTACAAAACTAATTGTGGGCTTATCATGTTGATTCGGCCACAACAGAAAAAAGAAAAACAAACTCTCGCTCTCTCCAGAGGGGCAGGTCAGCCAAAAAGGCCAAACAGGCCGTTGCCCGGGCAACATTAGCCCGTACCGTACCTGTGCACGTCCCTGATGTGCTGCTTGGCCTTTTTGTTTTAGTGGGGCTGAAAAATGTTCCATCTCATACAGCCTGACTGCTAGATTGTGAGTCAAAGGCATAGCCACAAGTGGAAATAATTCATCATTAAGAAGAAGTGTTATTTGGGGTGGTAGTTTTATTCTGCTCTACTGTGTTCTGTCACTAATATGCATTTAAATATAACCTTTGTCCTCCACAGCCAATATTTAACCTCTTGAATATATTTATAAATTCCTCTAATAAGGGTTCATCAGTGATAATTTTTCAGCCCTGAGTACTAGAAGATTAAGTCATGCAAAGAAGAGCGATGGTGATTTTCATTTTTAATAATTAGGCAGCACAGCAGAGGAAAGAAAAGGAGCAAGTTCTGCAAATGTGATCCTACATAATCACTCAATCAATAAATCCTCATGTATAGAGCACTTTTTATACACAAACATGAGGATAACAGAACAAAAAACAATAACAACCCCACCTCCAAATCCATAAATAGAAAAATATATATGTTTATGATTAATATAGTGAAGAGAAGTGACTAAATAAAGCCATATTAGTTGGCTGAGTTGGCCCTAAAAGTATGAACATAAAGAAGACATGTTTTATAGACTATACAAGTAATAAATGAACAATATTGATCCCCTTGCAATCAGTGTAGTGTTATACTGTTGTTATTTGTGTACCTGCCTGATATATTTAAGCAATAGCTCACGACAGGCCGTGGTATATGCTCATTATATCACAGCTAAGGGGCGTGGTTCGGCCCGACGCCCCTTATTTGTGAAAATACAAACAAGGGAGATTTTGCAGCTTTTTTTACATGTAGACCACATTAGACCAGGTCCTGATCTAAAACCACTAGACCTAGACTCATCAAATCTGGACTGGATTATCCCAGAGGGTCTAAAGATTCTTTATAACACAGTTTCAGATTTGTGAAACCTTTATTCTATTTATGAAAATACAAACAAGGGAGATTTAGCAGCTTTTTTAAAATCTAGACCACATTAGACCAGGTCCTGATCTGAAACCACGATACCTTCAACCTCCAGACAGGGAAGATAGACAAACTAACATCTCTGTTAACCACCTTTGCTTTTTCACTGTCTCCATCCCCACCAACTCATAACGCTGGCAATGTCCTTGATCTCATATTCTCAAGGAACTGCACTACTTCTAACCTCTCTGTAAACCCGCTCCACACATCCGATCACTTCTTCATTTCATTCTCTCTACCCCTTTCCAAACATAACAAACTAATCTCTTCTGATCCTGCACCTGTCCGCCGTAACCTCCGTGACCTCCGTTCCCTCTCCCCTTCTACCTTTGCCTCATCGGTGCTCTCAGCCCTCCCTTCCTCTGACTCGTTCCAACTCCTGCCTCCAGACTCTGCTGTAGAAACTCTCCTCTCTACTCTCTCATCCTCTCTGGACTCTCTCTGTCCTCTCACATCTAGGCAGGCTCGTCAGTCCCCTCCTGCTCCCTGGCTAAATGACGCACTGCGTGCTAATAGAACCATCCTTCGGGCAGCAGAGCGGAAATGGTGGAAATCCAAACACCATGACGACCTCCTAACTTATCAGGCTCTCCTCTCCTCTTTCTCTGCTTCCATCTCTCAGGCAAAAAGCACTTTCTTTCAAGATAAGATCCAATCTTCCTATTCCAATCCCAAAAAACTATTTTCAATCTTTTCCACCCTCTTGGAACCCCCCAAAGCCCCTCCCCCCTCCTCCCTTCTGTCAAGAGACTTTGTTAACCACTTTGAAAAAAAGATTGATGATATTTGCTCTTCTTTTTCTGACTCACCCTCACTCACCGCTGGGTCACCAGACCCTCCTTTCACCCACACACTAACCTCCTTCTCTCCTCCCTCTCCAAGTGAGGTTCTTACCCTCGTTACCTCTGCCCGTCCCACCACCTGTCCTCTGGACCCTATCCCCTCTAACCTCCTTCAGACTTTCGCTCCTGATATTCTACCGTTTATCACCCATTTCATCAACACTTCTCTAACTTCTGGTCACTTTCCAAACAGTCTCAAGGAGGCAAGAGTAAACCCTCTCCTAAAGAAACCCACTCTCAACCCGTCTGATGTT